>NC_140997.1:184529769-185129769 GCF_052327205.1 Somniosus microcephalus | reverse complement strand
TACACATGATTCTGGGCAGCTTTAAGTGCAGCCACAAAGACCTATATCTATGCTTTAATGTTGGCTTAACTAAATTTCAAAATTGTTGGAATGCTAACTTCTATCTTTCTTCAACAGCTAGATATAAAATCTTGCCACACACACAAGCCGACCCTAAGCAAAGTTACGAACAATCTCTGTGACTGCAACTATGATGTATTATCTATCCACTTCTCCTTAACCTCTTTGCAGCCTTCAATACAGTTGACCACATCCTCCTCCTCTAACACCCCTCCTCTGTTGTCCAGCTCGGTGGAACTGCCCTTGCTTGGTTTCACTCTTACCTATCAAATCATAGGCAGAGCATCTCTATTAATGGCTTCCCTTCCCACCCCTAAACCATCACCTTGGGTGTCTCCCGAACATCCATTCATTAGCCCCCCTTCTGTTCCTTACCTACATGTTTCCCTTTGGTGACATCATCCACAGTCATGGGTCAGCTTCTGTATGCATGCTGATGACACCCAGCTCTACCTCTCCATCAGTTCTCTTGATACTTCCACTTCCTCTGTGCTGTCAGACTGCTTGTTCGACATCCAGTCTTGGATGAGCTTCATTTTCCTCCAGCTAAACATTAGTAGAACTGAAGCCATTGTCTTCAGCCCCACCACAAAATCTGTACCTTTGCCACAGTCTCAGACTGAACCAGACTGTTCATACTCTCGTGTCCTATTCTATCGAGCTGATCTTAAAGACTGCCTACTTCCAGCTCCATAACATAACAACCGCCTCTGCCCCATTTCAGCCCTAAAACCCTCATCTATGCCTTTATAACAACCAGATGACAATTCCAATGTTTTCCTGAATGGGCTGATATCCTCCACCCTCCATTAATTTCAGCCCATTATAAACTCCAAGTCTTATCCCACACCAGGTCCTGCTCACCCATCACCCCTTGCTGACCTACACTGAATCCTGGTCCCCCAGTGCCTCAAATTTAAAATGATCATCCTTGAATTTAAATCCCTCCATGGCCTTGCCCTTCTTATTCCTATAACCTTCTCCAGTGCTACAACCCTCCCCAAACTCTCCATTCTTAGTACTCTGGCCTCTTGTGCGGCTGTGCCTTCAACTGTCTAGCAATGCTCTGGAATTCCATCCCTAAATTCTTCTGCTTCACCACCTGCCTCTTTTCCTTTAAGACACTCCTTAAAATACACCTCTTTTACCAAGCTTTTTGGAATGAGAAAGTTCCAGATTTTCACTACCCTTTGCGTGAAAAAGTGTTTTCTGATTTCACTCCTAAGTGGCCTGGCTCTAATTTTAAGAGGAACTCTATGGGTAACTTCAACTTTGACGATAGTGTAAAATGGGGGATATCGAATCGGCCGCTCGTTGTACACCTCTCCCGGTTTTCCTTTCCATTGACTTCAATGTAGAAGATAAGAAAGAAGAAACAAAGACTTGCATTTATATAGCATCTTTCGCAACCTCAGGACGTCCCAAAGTGCTTTACATCCAATGAAGTACTTTTGCAGTGTAGTCACTGCTGTAATGTAGGAAACACGTACAGCAAGTTCACACAGTGATGTGATAATGACCAGATAACCTATTTTTTAGTGATGTTGATTGAGAGATAAATATTGGACAGGACACCAAAGATAACTCCTCTGCTCTTCTTCAAAATAGTGCCATGAAATTTTTTACGTCCACCTGAGAGAGCAGATAGGGCCTCAGTTTAACATCTCATCCGAAAGACGGTACCTCCGACAGTGCAGCACTCTCTCAGTACTACACTGGAGTGTCAACCTAGATTTTTGTGCTCAGGTCTCTAGAATGGGACTTGAACCTAAAACCTTTTGACTCAGAGGCGAGTGTGCGACCAACTGAGCTATGGCTGACACTAGTTCATTTGTTTGAATTTTTCATTTGTGTTACCTTTTTCCATCCTGGAACTCCCAAAAACATGCGCAGGACCAATGTGCCCATTACCTCTTGATTGAGCAACTTTGCTGATTGATGCATGCATCTATCCGACAATGTGGAAAACTGCCCAGGTATGTCCTGTCCACAAAGAGCAAGACAAATCCAACCCAGCCAATTCCCACCCCATCAGTCTGCTCTCAATCATCAGCAAAGTGATGGAAGGTGTCGTCGGCAGTGCTATCAAGTGGCACTTACTCACCAATAACCTGCTTACCGATGTCCAGTTTGGGTTCCGCTAAGACCACTCGGCTCCTGACCTCATTACAGCCTTGATCCAAACATGGACAAAGGAACTGAATTCCATAGGTGAGGTGAGAGTGACTGCCCTTGACATTTGACCCAAGTGTGGCATAAAGGAGCCCTAGTAAAACTGAAGTCAATGGGAATCAGGGGGAAAATGCTCCACTGGCTGGAGTCATACCTAGCACAAAGGAAGATGGTTGTGGTGGTTGAAGGTCAATAATCACAGCCCCAGGACATTGCTGCAGGAGTTCCTCAAGTCGGTGTCCTAGGCCCAACCATCTTCAACTGCTTCATCAATGACCTTCCCTCCAACATAAGGTCAGAAGTGGAGATGTTCGCTGATGACTGCACAGTGTTCAGCGCCATTCACAAATCCTCAGATAATGAAGCAGTCCATGCCCGCATACAACAAGACCTGGACGACATTCAGGCTTGGGCTGATAAGTGGCAGGTAACGTTCACGTCACAGAAGAGCCAGGCAATGATTATCTCCAACAAGCGAGAGTCTAACCACCTCCCCATGACATTCAATGGCATTACCATCGCCGAATCCCCCACCATCAACATCCTGGGGGGTCACCATTGACCAGAAACTTAACTGGACCAGCCACATAAATACTGTGGCAACAAGAGCAGGTCAGAGGCTAGGTATTTTGCGGCGAGTATGTCACCTCCGGACTCCCCAAAGCCTTTCCACCATCTACAAGGCACAAGTCAGGAGCGTGATGGAATACTCTCTACTTGCCTGGATGAGTGCAGCTCCAACAACACTCAGGAAGCTCGACACCATCCAGGGCACCCCATCCACCACCTTAAACATTCACTCCCTCCACCACCGGCACACTGTGGCTGCAGTGTGTACCATCTACAAGATGCACTGCAGCAACTCACCAAGGCTTCTTCAGCAGCACCTCCCAAACCTGTGTCCTCTTCCAACTAGGACAAGGGCAGCAGGCGCATGAGAACACCACCACCTCCAAGTTCCCCTCCAAGTCAAACACCATCCTGACTTGGCAGTATATTGCTGATCCTTCTTCGTCGCTGGGTCAAAATCCTGGAACTCCCTACCTAACAGCATTGTGGGAGTACCTTCACCACACGGACTGCAGCGGTTCAAGAAGGCAGCTCACCACCACCTTCTCAAGGTCAATTAGGGATGGGCAGCGGCGCCCACATCCCATAAACAAATAAAGAAAAGGAATATATGAAGTTTCACACATGCCAGCAACTTGGGTGCATGTGCGGAGTTTTGTGCAAACGCATAATTTGCCAGTGTTTGTATACGTGGGGATTTGTGTACGTGCGCAATAGTATGTTGGGACATTCTGGAGCGACTTGGACCATGTCAGACGACAGAATTGCTGATTTTTTAGGTCTGCTGTCGGTATTTATGTTTCAGTGTTTACTATTTTAAAATCTCCATTAAATCCTCTTTAACCTTCTCTGTTCAATGAAAAAAGTTCAATTTTTTTCCCACTTTTCTCACAACTATAATCTATCAATTCTGGTATCATTCTTGTCATCCTCACTGTACTCTTCAATATCCTTCTTATAATGGAGTGAGCAGAACTGCTTGCAAAACTTCAAGCGTGGCCTAATCAATGCCTTGAAAAAATTCAAAATCACTTTCTGGTTTTTGTATTCAATAAGACATTTATGAAAGAATCATTGACAGGAACTATAAAAAAAACACAAATATTGTGAAGCAATGCATTAACTGACTAAATGAAGTACAGACTTAGGTCAGCAGAGGGCTTTGTGTTCTGCAGTGCTCTGTACTTTTATTAAACTAGTTCATCTGGATTACTCTTATTCTGACTCCTACTAAAATTCATATGACTTTTTTGTTCTTTACAGTGCATGTTTGATGTTGTATTTTCAATATAAAGTTTAATGAGACCATCTCTTTGTTGGGACACTACCCAGAAGAACTGTCTCACTCTACCACCATTGCTAGATATCAGCTACAGTTGTAATGTAGCCATGTGTGTAGCCTTTTTTGTAACCTTCACTTTTTAATCTCAGGTGGTCTGCTGTACTGTCATCCACTGTTTGATCATTGGAAAGAGCTGACTGACCACCCACCTCTTTTCAATCATTAGAAAACTTACTGTCAGTCAGAAGTTAGGAATTAATGTACAGTATGTGCAGAGCTCTGTCTTTCCCCACTCAACAGTGTTGCAAGAAGATAATTGTAAATGCAACTACTTCCACACATCTTTGTTAAATTGCAACAAAATTGTACTAGTGGGTACAGTATAACATTATAGGTATAGCCTATTAATCAAATTCTGCTTCCAAATCACTCTAATTGCTGATGCCTTGGTATAATTCTGATATTTTTATTATTGGATTTAGAAATCACACTAGTAAGCTTGGGCAGGGTGGGGTGATTTACCACAGAACAAATGGGATAGGGGTTAGGAATAATTATAGTTGAAGAAAGATTAAGGAAAATATAGAATGAAGAAAGGTACCAAGGAGTGAAAATGGGACATGGTTAAATTGTCTGTATATAAATGTGTGAAATTGTAGTAAAATTGGGGAAACCAGAACCACCAATTGCTACGGGGCGATATGAGCCACAGTTTTGCACTCCAGTGGAATGCTGGCCTACAGTCAGTAGGATGGGCTTTGTGCCTACCTCTTTCTTGCATCCTGACGCTGGCCAATTTTCAGCGATCAGATTGAGTAACATATTTTAGGTAGGATCCTGGCTGGATTCCTCCCCCTCCCCCTCCCTCACCCATCACGGAGCCCATGCCACGGACAATGGCTGTGGCAGGCCTATGGCGTTTGCTGTAGCATAATGTGGTCGGCAGCCTCTGGGTTTGCCCAAAAATTTGTTTTTTAAAATTTGTGGTCAAATCCTGCCTTAGCTTTTGCAATCAATCACCAACTTGACGCTACCACTGTAGCACAGCATCCCAGAATTTGTGTATTCTGGACATGCCAGTCCGTATTCTACAGCCCCCATTAATTCCGACAGAAAATCCCATTCACGGCTGGGGTGCAGGGACCAGCATTCTGGAGCTTCAATTGATTTCCGCTCCTGTCTGCTGGAGTTAGGCCGGAGAGACAACTGGGGAGAAGTACCCAGGAGATTGGGAACCAAACTACTGCTGATCAGGCCCCAACCATCAGTCTTATTCATGACCCATCTGTAGCCCCTTTTGCACCCTAGGTATTTCCCCTGCATCACTTTCCCCAGAGTCAATATGTTCCTGCCTTAAAGCATTTAAACATAAATTTTCTGCTTCTTAAAATTAATGTGTAAAAAAACCACAGGCTGCAGGAGCACAGATTAAAAATTACCTCATAAAATAAAAGCTGTGAAGGTTCATAATTAACACCGTTTCCAAGTTAATATTATCTATAAAAAGCCTCAAAAACAGCCCAGGATAGATTTTTAAACTGATTTACAATAGCAATAAACAGTAAACTATGCTCTATGAACTATCCACTTTTCCAAACATCAACAAAGAAACCACAATCAGAACTGTTCCTGTACACACATGCTCCTGTTTTCAGGTGTTTTCTAATATTAATAAGTTTAAATAAATGCTAAACTTGCCTGACATAATGCTCTTACAATTCAGTCTCTAGTTCCTATCAATGTCATTTGGAAAAGCAAAGATCAGCACAGAATGGGGAGACACCTGTTGGACGGATTGCATGCTGGGAAATTCTTCAACCAGCAGATGCTCAGAATGCGAAGATGTGGTTAAAAGTTCTCTCCAACTAATGTGAGGTAAAAAGAATATCCAGATGAAGCCCAGGGTTTTGAAACTGACTGAGGCCTTGAAGTAAGAACTTTAGTGAAAGTTCTAACAGACACAAAAGACAATTCAATGGGCAACTTTCATTATATCAATATGAAATGTGTAAATTTAATTTTTTTGTTTGTTTAAACACTTATTTTTGACATCATAATTTTCAGTTACTGAGAAAAAATTGCGGGTAGAATTTTTTTTTGAAAAGTAATTTGAATTATTTGATTAGTTCATCAACAAAAAGAGTGACATAAAACTGTTCACATAGGGAACTTCAATTATAAGTGAATTCAATTATCGGGAATTTCAATATTAAATATTTATTAAAGTGTATGAGGACAAGAGATATCTCAACACAGACACTTGGGGTACACCACTAGCTACATTTTAATAACCTAAGAAACATCTCCTACTCTGCAGGGGTGCAGATACACAAATTCTAAAAGCAGGAAAGTGGGTAGAAAGATCCATAAAAAGAGCAAATGGGAGTCTAGGTTTTATGTATAGAAGTCTTGAACACAAAAGCAAGAATTTGATAATGAATCTGTACAAGATTTTGTTTGGGCTGCAGTTTGTAGTATTGCACACAATTTTGAGTACTCCATTATAGACAGGATGTTGAGGCATGGAAAGGGTGCAATGTAGATTCACATAGGAAATGAGAGGCATAGTTATGATAAGAGACTTGAAAGACATGGGCTGCATTCACTAGAATAGAGATGGTAAATGGGATTTTAAAAATATAAAAGGATTTGAGAGATAACTAACAAAAGGTTATTTCCATTCATCAGTGAATTGCTAAAAAGGAGGCATACATTTAGGATTAGCACTGGGAACATAAAAGGGGAGGTTAGAAGATTTCTTTTCATGCAAAAGATATTTAGCATGTAGAGTGCATTACCACAAGTGGCTATTGAAGCCAAGTCAATCATAAGATTTAAGAGGCAATTGAATAAAAACTTGAAGAAAATTACTAAAGATCAGGGAAATAGGATTAAAGTAGATACAACAATGTGAAGCTGGCACCAGCACGGGCAAGATGGCCAAATGCCCTGCTTCTGGGCTGAAATTTCCATAATTCTATGATAATACTTCACCTTGTATGTTTTAACCATACTGTATATAGATTTCAACAGCTATAATAGCTGTGTTTCCTTTACAAATAGACTGAATAGTAATTGTGTAGTGAACTTCTTACAATAGTTTATTTGTTGTTACCATTAAATTTGATCCACTTCATTTTATTATAATGGTTAATAGTTTGGAAAGAAAGAAAAAATTACCAACAAAGTATAATATCTTTTTGAGAAATTCAATTCTAGACATGGAGACCATAATACCTAGGCTGGCCCAAGTTCAGGAAACATCTCTTTCACCGATCATGTAGAAACCTTAATGTGGAAGACTGTCCTGGACATCAGAAACAAATCTAAAGAGGTAATCCATGCTTTGTGTTGCTGGACACAATGCAGGCATCGTATCTGAGACTGGTGCTAAAAGGTTCCAAGTATTTTGAGAGTGAGTTCAACTTGATCTTTACTATTTTTAATCTGTCTCATTAAAATCATGAACTAATTCCAAATTTCTCTCCTTTATTAGTCAAAGTGTTCGGTGAAGAAATAAGTTCTGATTGTTCATGTATCTGAAAGTAACTAGAAATCACCCATTTGACTTCTGGGAGTCACTGGGATCAGGGAAATATAATAGCTGAATTTTTCATTTTCATTTTCACCTGCAGGTTTATAGATTTTAGTATAGACTCCTAATTAAAGCAGCAATTCTAACAGACAGTTTGCAAATTTGAGATACAGAAGTAAGACATTGTTTCAATAATCTGTGCTATTTTCAATTATTTGGAATTAGTTCCAACACAGAAAAGGAAATGCTTGTAATAAAGTCGTGTTTCATGGGGCTTACACCTCAATAATATCAATGGAGATTGGTTATTTGCTTACAACTTGGTTTTTCAGCTGGGACAAGAATTGTCTGAGAGGTGATCTTCTAGGGGTTTATAAGACAGTTATGGAAATAGAAAAGGTAAAAGATTAGGTAGAGATTAGGACAAGGGGACATGGGTTCAAATTTGACATCTAAGCTGATTAAACAAAATAACTCAGCATCCTATTCACTTTGTTTACTGCCTCCTTATATTTGACACGGTGAGTCAACTAACAACTATAAGTCTTTTTTAACTTCCACCATATCAAGTTTTATTGTCTCTCTGTTCTCATCAACTTCCACTGGTTCCATGACCCTCAGCACATTGATTTCAAAATGCTAATTTTTGTTTACAAATGCCTCTCCGCCTCCTCCAGCCCTACAACCCAGCTGGCATGTTCTACTGACCTGATGATGGCCTGCTGCGCATACCCTCATTTTGCTTCTAGATTGCTTACTGAGCCTTCAGCCATCACAGTCCTACATTCTGGAATTCTCTTCCTAAATCTGTCCACCTTGCTATATCTCTCCCTACCTTGAAAGCCTTTCCAAAATCGGTGTTTTCCACCACAGTTTTGACTGTCTTCCTGGACTCAGCGCCACCATAATTCCCTCTTGGTGTCCATTCCCCTCCACTCCCCCCACCTCACCACCCAACTGTAACTTTACTTAGCTTATATTGCAATTACTTTCCAGGTCATTTATGCACACCAAGAACAGGGAAAGTTCCAGCATAGTCACACGGGGCACCAGACTCAACATCTTCCTCTATAGACACCTAACTCCCTTTACCATTTACTTCAGCTTCTTTTCCAAATCATTTTTTTTGTTAGCAGTTACTACTCCTTGTACATGTCTTACCCTCAATAGCTATTGAATGTAAGGGAGTCTCTCAGATTGTACCTTATCAAAAGGCCTTTTGGAAGTCCATGTGTGCTGTGTCATGAGTTCCTCCCATCAATGTGGAATTATACCTCATCAAAAGATGAGATTAGTCAGTCATGATCTATTCCTTCTAAAGCAGTGTAGATGATTGGATTTCTAAGGAAGGTTAATTGATTTAGGATCATTTCTCTTGGACAAGAGGAGACTTCAAGGTAACCTAACTTTCAAGATTATGAAGGAATTAACACAATTGATCCAAGTTAATTGTTCAAATGGAAAGAGATTCAAATATCAGGGCACACAAGTTAAAAATTAGGAAGCTAGTTGTAAGAAGGGAATTCAGGATAAATTTTCATCTAAGAGTATTGTGGAATAAGTTACCAGGCAAAATGAGTGAAGTGCATGATACTAACAAGTTGAAGAGACAAATGGCTTTGTTTGTGGAGAGAGAAAGGGATTGAGTTATATGGTAAGAGCTGGAGTAGGTGGGTGATTAAGTGCTGGGCCTAATACATTTTACAGAACAGAAAAAAGCATCTCTTTATATAACACGGGCGGGGAGTTGAGAGAAACAGTATACTTATTTAGTTAGGAAGACACAGGAAAATGACTGTATGCTGTTGTGGCATTAAAACAATGAACAACTCATAAGGTACCTTAGTTAAAAAAAAATGTCACTTACTCAGTTTCTCGATTTTATTTCCTCTGCTCTTTGGTCATTTTTGCATCATGCATCATTCCCCCCAACCCTCCGCCCCCCAATTGGATTGGCAGGCAGCCTACTCCCAGGCCGCTGACACTAAGCTAAGTGCTTATGTAGGTCAAAGATAATCTACAGTAGTATGAATTAATCATTTATTTCCTTAATATTCTTATCTCAGTGATGTATCTTTACATAGTTGAAACCTAAATCACATCAGCAAGTTGGAATTTCTAGAGCTTGCTGACTCTGAAGAGTTGCCTCCTCCCCACACACATAGGAGGTAGAGGTATTAATATGAAGGCTGCCCTCTTGTGAACTTGCATATTATTATTTTCTCATTTCAGTCCTGTGAATTTCAAGCTGTTGGTGCAAGTGTAATAATAAACTCCGTGCAACTCATTTTGAAACAGTCTACTCATCATAAATAAAAATAACACCTGTGATGTGACATTCTTGAGGAGAGGAGAGTTGAAAATGGCCCTGGTACTTGATAGGTAAAGTTAATCACTTACAAATCAGATTGAAAGTTTTTTGCAAGTTATTGAATTGGTAAATTATTGCTCATATGCAAGCTAGCTTCATAGCACAAATTCTGCCTCTTCCCACATGTTATTTTAATGTTAATGAAAAGTCTGACTCGCTAATAGCTGACAGCATCATTCTCATAAACTAAAACTACATTTTGTACAGGCAGGTATGCATAAATGACATCAAAAAGCCATCATAGCAGATTCCATAATTTAAAAAAAATCTGAACTACAGTATTATGTGACTAATCAGATGGTCAAAGTGTAATGATTGTTCCCGTTCCTCTCACCATAGGCAATTGGCAATTTGCAATACCAGAAGTTTGTTATTGTGCCATATTTTTGCTTAGTTATATCTAAAAATATTTTCCCCTCAAATTGCTGGAAGATGTGTCACAATGCTATTACGATTTCAGTAGATTGGATACAAACAATAAATATTTGTTTGCCATGTTAATCATACATGCATATGCAAAAGAAATCATAAAATTTCCATAGCAATTTTTAAATTATAAATATCAAGGTAGAATTAATTGTTTTTGTGGAATCTGCTTCTTTAATCTTTAAAATAAAGAAAGCATTTCAATACCATTTGATTTATTGGGGGTGGGGGGAGGGAGAATTTCCACAGGGTACTTGCAATCTTCGGAGGAAACCCTTAAGAAATAGTGCAAATGGCCATTTTTAACTGTTTATGCCATTTCTCCAGGGGTTCCACTGATTTTCCACTGAAGTTTCAGTGGGGTATTGAGAGAATAATGCAGAAATTCTCCCCCTTTGTGTTCAATTAAAACTGTACAAGATTACTAGATACTTAACAATGAAAAAGGCCATTCAGCCCAGAATAATTCTTCCATCCAGAATGACATTGCTGTCCCCCCCCCCCCACGTCACTGCATTTATAATTCCAGGGTTTCTGCCTCCACTACTCTTATCTGGAAGCTTATTCCAAGTGTTGATCACTAACTTCCTGATATCAGTCTTTACTTTACCTTTTATAGTTAAACCAGCTTTCCCTCGTCTTAATCCCAAATTTAATTTATAGTGCTAATCTGGATTTATCTTTTCTGTTCCCTTAACTATCTTCTATATCTCTGTAAGATCTCCTCTCAGAAAGGTAATTCCCAAGTTCCTCCCATCTTCCCTCTTAAATCAGACCTGTGACACAACGGACCAGTTTCATGTCACCCCCGCTTGAATGCCTCTCTTGTTCTGTGGCAATCAGAACTAGACCTCATACTCGAGGTGCATTCTCAACAGCATGCTACTGTATAAGGCTTGATCGCAACTTCCTCTGGCTTGTATTCCACAGTTTTGGTTAGATAGTTCAACATCAAGTAGCATTGTTGATTGCTGCTTTGCATTGGTTGGACATTTTGAGTGTCGAGTCTAGGAACATGGGGAGAGGAGTAGGCCATTCAGTCCCTCGAGCCTGTTTTGCCATTCAATTAGATCATGGCTGATCTGTCCCTCAATTCGGACTTCCGACCCGTATTTGCTCCAAATCTCTTTAGACCCTTACCTAACAAAATTCTGTTGATCTCAGTCTTGAAAATTTTAACTGACCCAGCATCCACAACCTTTTGGGGTGGAGAGTTCCAGATTTTCAGTATCCTTTATTAAAAGTGATTCCTGATTTCACTCCTAAATGACTTAGTTCTAATTTAGGATTATGTCCCCTTATTCTGGATTTCCCCACCAGATGACATACATTTCTCTGTATCTACCCGATAACATCCCTTTATCATTTTAAACATCTCAATTAGATCACCCCTCAACCTTATAAACTCAAGGGAATACAAATGAAGTTTACGCAATCTGTCCTCATAATTTAACTCTAAGCCCTGGTATCCTTCTGGCGAATCTGTGCTGCACTCTCTCCAAGGCTAACTCAGTACAGTAGGTCAAAACTAAGACTCCCAAGTCTTTTTCACCTTCATCCTCAGCTACTTCAACCATTGCCTGCATTAAATTTCATCTAGCATTGTTCTGCCCACTCACATATTTTGTTTAATTCATTCTGTATTTTCTGGGCTTCCTCCTTCAATTCCACTGCCCCTCCTGGTTTGGTATCTTCTGCAAATTTGACCATTTTGCATGGAATCCAAGTCACTGGTGTAAATTAGAAATAGTATTGATCCCAACATCGAGCCTTGGAGTACCCCAATTAGTACTTCCCTCACCCAGATATGAATTCTTCTAACAAGGACCAGCTGTTTTCTACCTTTCAGCCAATTTCTTATCCGTACTCAAGTATTATCCTGAATATCATACAGCGTTGAGCTTAGCTAGTAGTCTTTCATATGAAACTTTATCAAATGCCTTTTGGAAGTCTAAGTCCAGAGGTTTAGCACAGTCCACTTGGGCTGTTACTTCAAGTGGTTAGGCAGGATCTTGCCCTTGCAAAGCTATGCTGACTGCTGTTTACTAGGTTGTTGTTGAGCAGAGAATCTCAAATTTATTCTATTATTTTACACAGAATTGAAGTAAGACTGATGGCCTATGCAGCCTTTTTGAATATTGGCACTACATGAGCCTGTCTTCAGTTTACTGGTATCTCCTTGAGTCCACTGACTCACTAAAAATAATTATCAGTGCCTCACAGATACCCTCCAAAATTGCTGCAAGCCCACAGAAAGGTCAACATCATACAAGCACAATAAAGTCAGTGAAACAGCTGCTGCATGCTTAGAATACGCTCTCTTTACACAAATTAAAATGAATAGGAAATATGCCATGCTGCACCAATAAAAGCAAAAACAACTTAACGTCCCTATAGGTTGTGATGATGAATAAAAGCCTCATTTTTTCATGTTTCTTTAGAATTGTTGCCTTAGGGTTTTTGAAAAAAAACTATTAACAATGCATGTTTATGTGTTATAAATATGGGTATCACGTCCTATGGATTTTGTGCAAATTTTCTAAGTTTCCTTGCCAAACATTTCCATAGATGTTTATTTGGCTTGTCAAATATGTTTATCTATATGATATTGTAGTTTACTAAAATGGTTGGGAATATTTGCTTCAATTTATTCAAAACAGTTGCTAGGAATTTTAGATAACATGTAGGTTCCACTTATGCAACATTTCTATCTAAATTGGAGAAGTAGTACTGCATACACCAATGTGATTAAAACAGAAGTTTATTAATCTGATGATCACTACCATTCTGTTACTTCTCAACCTATTTCTTCTGAATATGCTGATCAAGGACATGCGATTTCAGACAACTAACAAGCTTTGTAAAGAGCTGCAAAGTTCCCCCCGTTTTATTACAGCATCAGAAATGGTATGCTTAAGAACTATTTTAAATTAAATATATTACTATTTTTACACACACACATATATTTATATATATAAAAAACTTGTATTTGAACATTTCAATATTTTTGATAAAGATTCCACGCTACAATTTGAAGCAGAGCAAGAAATCGAAGCAACACGACCAAAACTAGGCTAACTGGTCAAGCATTTCATTACTGATTGTAGGACCTTGTCGTGTGCAAAATGGATGCCGTGTTCACCTACATAACAACAGTGAATGAACTTCACAGTAATTAAATGAATGTGAAATACTTTGGGACGTCCTGAGACACATGATAAAGTCCTAAGTTTTTTTTGCTTCAAGTGTTGTACAAAGTGTAGTTGTTTCAGAATATTATGATACACGAGTTGAGCCATTAGCAAATGTAGTATAACTTAAAGTACTGGCTTTGATTATTTGTTATATGCTTCCAATTACATAATCATATTCCTGAGAGCTGAAGGTTAATTTCTTGACTGGTGAGATGCTTTTCTCTGTTGATAGCTTGTCTTGATCATGGGGTTGTTTTATCTATCTTAAAAGTTTTCTCACTGAACTTTGTTCTTGCTTTATTTCTGCAACTTTTCCAATTGTTACGTTCCAATTTCTCTCTATAGTTTTTTGCTGTGCCGATAATCTGTCAATTTATATTTTTATTGTTTTTGTTGATAATTTTTGCTTATTGTAAGTTTCGCAATGCATTTTTAAAAATTGTGCAACTTTTCCATTTTTGCTCCTAGAGGTTAATTTAGGCAGTATGCGTTGAGGAACTTCAATCGCCATTATTACATCTCGGAAAAATGTGTCCATTGTGGACAGGAAAATTGCAGGCTGTGATTGCGCTGGTGGTGGGCTATGCTCTTCATCATCAACAGGTACTCAAAAGATTCAGGTTCTAGTGTCAGCACAAACACTCCCAGGCTTGATACGGAGTGGTTTAATTACAAGGCAATGTGCTTTTTATTTCTCAACAATGTGCCTTAACCCAACCCTAGAAGAGCAGCCTCTACTTCACCAGTGTGGCACTCCCTTTTCTTGCAAGTTATGTCTGTTGCTCTGAGTGAGAATAACAATTGAGGGCCTGATTTTCTGCTGTGTGCGAGCTGCCGACGGAGTGAAAAACCAGAGGCAGAATGGGATCATGTCCTTGTTGCCCTGGGAATTTCAATGCATTGCAGCAAGGACAGTGCTGTGTACATTTAAAAACTTGGGAAAAAAATCACACTCTTGCAGATTCACAGCCATCAGAAGTAGTTTTGGATTGGATCAATTTGTTCCTTTTTGTATGATTTCAACTTTACTGATGTACCACTACTGTTTAGGACACTTCACCTGACACTGGTCTTTACTTCCTGCATACTCCTGCTGCATCTCGGCACAATACAGAGCAATTTCAAATTTTGTCGCCAACACGAAACGCAGATGTCATTTTGAGGAGTTGGACCTGCACACTTATGCCTCTGCCCAGGAAATCCCTCTCCCCTCCAGCCTCTGCCTTCTCAGCAGAGGGTGAAAATAATGTTGGGAGTGCACTATTACAACGTGAATGAGGAGACATAACAAGTGGAGAACAACAAAAAGCCATCCAGTCCATTCATTCTACAGACTATGTTCAATCTTCATCCTATCCAGCCCACTTAATTTCTTGACAGTTGGTTCTGCAACATTTCTCTTAGTTACCTCTCCTTCCACATTGACTGCTCCTACAACATTCTTCTCCTTGGGTGCTTTATTTTTCTGTTTCAGTGAATTGTGTTTTACTTCAGTAGAATTCTAAAACCAACATTTGTCAACACTGATTTTTTTTTCTTACTTCTAGTTTATTTCATCTTTGGCATAAAGTACAAAGGGATGATCCAGACTCCAAACAACTTTTAGTTGTTGCATCGATTATTTCAGTATGATGCCAGACTGAGACGGGGGTGGGGGGGAATTTTGACCTTATCCGTCCAGCAGAAACTGGGTGGATGGGCAGTTAAATTCACCCATGTTATTTACCTGCCCTCGAGCCAACGGTTGCTGATTTTAACCTGTTCAACTGAGCAAGCATCAGGGACACCTGCCCAAAGCTGGCAGGGTGTTATTTTACATATGCATTGGGTTTCGATGGCGTCATTGGGACCTGACTGCAATTGTAAATTGGCAACCTGAGCAGGAAGCCGCAGTGGCTTTTCTGCCAGGTGAAGACGCCATGGAAGAGGATCAGGGCCAAAGGAGGTCCAAATAGGTAAGTTATTTTTACTTATATAACAAAAGAAAATGCTGGAAACACTCAGCAGGTCAGGCAGCATTGAGGAGAGAGAAACAGAGTCAACGTTTCAGGTCGAGGACCCTTCGTAGAAAGTTTTTTTACTTTCCTTGTGGGGCTAGGAGGAATAAGAGCACTTCTTGGGGGCCCAACAATAAAAAGCTTGGGCTTCCCCTGCCGCGGTCCCGCCACGACTTTCGATCACGCCAACTAACTGTCAGTGGGTGGCCTCCAGGCTGCATAGTTTTCCACCATTTCCTGGTGGCTGATGAGATTTAAATGAGTACTGGGAGTTTCTAACTCGCAACACTACTCACCCGCCCAAAACCTGCCTGGAGTGAAAATCTGACCGATGACGTTAAATTGTGTTTAGTTTGATCACTCTACGGATATAGAGACAGTGGAAAGGATTTAAAAACATCAAACATGAATGGTTCCAGATCTTAGAACAGTTAGGAGATCTAAAGAAGCTCTGTCAATTCTTACTACAAAAAAGAATGCAGTGAGGAAAAGATCCAAGTTTTTAAAACCATGATGAGGGGAATTGATAGGAACAATGTAGAGAAGTTGTTTGTGTAAATCCAGGAGAAAATATGGGCCAAGTTACTGAAAAATCACTGAGTAATTTCGCTAAGAGCTGACGTATCAGCATGCATTCAGTGATGCTGTGCTCCAGTTGAAAACTATGCTCGAATATTGCAGCCGCAATTCTCTGAACCCTGGTACTTTTGTGCATGGCTCTCTTCTGGCAACATGCTATAGAATACACTATTGTAGTAAACAAAGACATGGGGGTGAATTTTAACCCTGAAAAATGAATGGGTTGGGGCCGGGTGAGATGATCAAATTTTTTAAATCTCAAACCCAACCCCGACCCGCCCACTTCCGGGTTTAACAGAGGTGAGAGGGGGGGCGGGCAGCTAACCCGCTCGCAGAAGGCGGGTTGGCAATTTAAATATTTTATTGAGGCTGGAAACCTCTGATTTAACCTGATTTGCAGGTTTAACTGTGGCCAGACGGGTTTTCCAGTCCTCAGGAAACCCTGCCGCTTGAAGGGAGGTGAGGACAGCTTCTAGGAGAAGGTAAGTACCTTTACAGCATTGCTTGTGGACCAGGAGGAGCAGGAGCTCCCCCAGCAACCCCCCCCCCCGACCTCCTCCATCCCCATACAAAGACCCCCGGGGTTGGGGATCGGAACTCCCCTATGCTCCCAGTAGCAACTACAAGCTCCCTACCTGCAGCTGCGACCTCGCCCTACTGGAAGCCAAGCCTGTCAATCAGGTTGACATCCGGCAAGGGACCCGTCGAGTTAAAATTATATGGCTTGCGCGGAAGCTTGGACTTCCGGGTTTCCTGTCCGAAACTCCAGCACCACGCCCCCGCCCACACAACCCACCCCTGTCAATATCGGGGCCATGGTAGCAGCATTCAAAACCAAGATGGACAATTCTAATTAAGTCGGGAGTGGAGGGATGTGTGGTTAGTGCCTAAGATGTGAGGACATCTAAATGGTTTGTGTAGATCCTGAATATACAATGGGCAAACTGACTAGCCAAGTAATCTTCCTTCTCATCGTCCTGATAATAATTGCTTATAAAAGCAAATTGGAAAAGTATGTTAACATACTTTCATTTTTATTTACACAATAAAATTAATTTTCAATGTTTATAAGATTTGGTGGTGATACGGCTTACTTACGATTAGAAAGATTAGTTATTTCAGAACCTGATTCAGGACAAACTGGTTAAAGGGGAGATCAGTTCAATCAAACTAACTTTAAAAAAAAGGTTTTTTTTTTTTTTTTTTAAACACAGATTGTTCAAGCAGACTCTCACCAAAAAATAAATAAAACTTTAAATTTCAATGATTGCCTACATAGAAGACATCATGGGGGCAATTTTGTCAGTCGTGGGGAGGCGGCTATGGAGGCAGGATTGCCAGGAAAATGGCAGAATTTGGGGGCGGGTGCCCAAACTGCCCCCAGCCCGCCTCCATGCCATCTTCCTAGGAGACTGGTAGCTGTCCCGAGCCAGGTCCCGTCTCCTTGGAGGCGGGAAGGGATTAAAGCCTATTAACTGCCTGTTATCATGTAGAAAATAGGATTATCCCCTTTTTGCCCTCACAAGTGCAGTCTTCCCGAAGGCTTCAAAACATGGCAGCTCGTCGAGGCGAGTACTGGGTCTGCGGGGGTCGGGGGGATGCAAAAGTGTGGTGTGAAGGTAAGTGATGGGTGGAAGAGTGTAGAGGTGAGTATCTGAGGTAAGTGCAAAGTGTTTTTAAAAGTGTACTTACCTTTGTTTCTTCCTGCAGGCTTCAGTTGGTAAATCGTGCTTGACTAATCTACTGGAATTTTTTGAGGATGTAACTGGTAGAATAGATAAGGGAGAACCAGTGGATGTGGTGTATTTGGACTTTCAGAAGGCTTTCGATAAGGTCCCGCATAAGAGATTAGCATGCAAAGTTAAAGCACATGGGATTGGGGGTAAGGTACTGACTTGGATATAGAACTGGTTGGCAGACAGGAAGCAAAGAGTTGGAATAAACGGGTCTTTTTCCGAGTGGCAGGCAGTGACTAGTGGGGTACCGCAGGGATCGGTGCTAGGACCCCAGCTATTCACAATATATATTAATGATCAAGACAAGGGAACTAGATGTAATATCTCCAAGTTTGCAGATAACACAAAGCTGGGTAGGCGTGTGTGCTGTGAAGAGGATGCAGAGAAACTCCAGTATGATTTGGACAGGTTGGGTGATTGGGCTGATGCATGGCAGATGCAGTATAATGTGGATAAGAGCGAGGTTATCCACTTTGGTGGCAAAAACAGGAAGTCAGATTATTATCTAAACGGCAATAGATTGGGAGAAGGGGAAGTGCAACGAGACCTTGGTGTCCTTGTGCACCAGTCGCTGAAGATAAGCATGCAGGTACAGCAGGCGGTTAAGAAGGCAAATGGTATGTTGGCCTTCATAGCAAGAGGATTCGAGTACAGGAGCAAGGATGTCTTGCTGCAGTTGTACAGGGCCTTGGTGAGACCACACCTTGAGTATTGTGTGCAGTTTTGGTCGCCTTATCTGAGGAAGGATGTTCTTGCCATGGAGGGAGTGCAGCGAAGATTCACCAGACTGATACCTGGGATGGCAGGAATGACATATGAGGAGAGATTGGGTCGATTGGGTTTATATTCGATGGAGTTTAGAAGAATGAGAGGGGATCTCATTGAAACTCATAAAATTCTAACAGGACTAGACAGACTAGATGCAGGAAGGATGTTCCTGATGGCCGGGGAGTCCAGAACCAGGGGTCACAGTCTAAGGATAAGGGGTAAGCCATTTAGGACAGAGATGAGGAGGAATTTCTTCATCCAGAGAGTGGTGAACCTGTGGAATTCTCTACCACAGAAGGCGGTTGAGGCCAAGTCATTAAATATATTCAAGAAGGAGTTAGATATATTTCTTAAGGCTAAAGGGATCAAGGGATATGGGGAGAAAGCAGGGACAGGGTACTGAATTTGGATGATCAGCCATGATCTCATTAAATGGCAGAGCAGGCTCGAGGGGCCAAATGGCCTACTCCTGCTCCTATCTTCTATGTTCCTATCTTCTATGTTTCTATGTATGCGGAGAGTATCGGACCTCCGTGTTGCAGGTGAGAGATGGCCATTGCATTCTCAGATGCAACAACCATCCCATGAATGCAAGACCTCATCAAACTGCAGAGAATGTCACTGTTTGACAGCTTCACAGAGCTGTCGAACGATGACAATTTACGTCAAAATTTTTTGACAGATGAAACGTCATACGCTGATGTTCTCTGCAACCAGCTTTCCCTTAATTGGCCTGCTAAGCCCGCTGGGCGGGTTTAACAAGATCAATCAAGGGAAAATAGCATGGGTTGGCCACAAATCGATGGAGGCGGGACATCGACCTGCTAAGCAGCAGTCCCGCCTCCAACGTGCCCCCATTAATAAAATCGCCCCCATTATGAAGACTTATGGAGCACGATATTCACCTCGACAACCAAGGGAACAACTGAATTACGTCCAATACCACAAGTTGGATTGACCCATGTCATAAAGATTCTCATGATGCTCTGCTTTTACTGTACATTTAAAACTAATTGGGTAATTTGAATATTGGTAAAATGATAAAAAGTTGAATTTATTAGTGCTCTATCCTCCTTCGTGGTTTGTTTCCAATGTAGCTGTAGGCAATGGGAATGCTAATAGCACTATTGTTGTACGTGCGTTTAAGCTTTAAATGAATTTTCAAAGTAAAAATCGTTTGTGTTGTGATGCTGTCTCCATGAAATATAAACATTTCAGGGAAATGCCACACAACATATGGTGTAAGGCCCCTTTGGTCAATTATGAGACATTAATATAAAACCTAACTTTTGTTAAGCAAAGAACTTATTCATTGACATTTGTACTTTAACCAGTAGTACCCATTTCATCACCTTCTGGCAACAAATGTTGACAAATAATCCTCTTAAGGAATTTAATATTTGCTCCCAGCTACTGAAAAATATGCATTCTGAAATTGTTTCTAATCCCGTAACTGAAATAACAAAAATGGCGTTATACTTCAAACTAAGTTGTGCATACCTATTTACACTATTAAAAGGATAAGAATGAAGAGATGTATCAGTGTATGGCCTAGAAATTGACCCGTGTTGCGTAAAATAGCTACAATGAGACTCAATTTCAGGGTGCAAATCCCATGCCTAAAGGTCGCCTGAAAGATAGCTGACCCAATATTGGGTCGGACCATTTTGCAAGCATCCTTGGCTCCTGCCTAAAACAGTTGCTAGGCTCCTTACATATGTAAATGAGAAGCCTAATGCCCTCTGGGAAATTGGATATCGCAGCGCAGAGGAACTCTAGATTCTTTAGCGACTTAAGCAGCAGACACCACCGAAAGATTAGTATTTTAAAACAAATTTAAAAAAAAATCGTTACGAGAAGCACAACTGCTCCCATGGCTCCACGATATTTTGATTCCCTCCCCCTCCCCGCCCCCCCAGATTTACCTTCGAGCTGCTACCAGAGAGGCAATTGGCCTGAAGTTCATCTTTTTAAAATGAGCGAGTTGCCTGTGGAGGCGCGACAGGCGTCAGCAGCTCACCCAGATAATGTTAATGGGGCCTGAGGCCCAATTTCGGGCCAGCCTCTGGCCTCCCAGTTATGGACCGTGCTCGTCTGTGTGCCACTGGTTATGCAACATGGGCCACAACCAATTTATAGGCCCTCGATTGTAGAGTGCCTAAAAGGTTGCTCTTACGTCCTACTAACCATGTGGAATTATCCAATTACATGCTCAAAAGGCATCCAATCAGGCAACCAACCAAAAAACAAAAACTTCACTTAACCAAACTAATTAAAAAGCACTTAACACACATTTTTCAGGAAATCATTCAATCACATGAATTATCTTTTCCCTATAAATAAAATCTATATATTTTTCTTTTTGGATGCTAATTTTGACAAAACCTAACAATCAGATTACTGAAAAAAATCAACCCATTTTGAGCTACCATGACAATGCCTCATTCCTTTCTCTAACTCTGCCCAGAATAATCCTTTTCAAACAATCCCTCCTCCTGCCATGCATACTAAAGCACAGTGAAATGTGTAGAACATCAAGGGTATGGCAGGATAGTGGTTATGTTACTGGACTCGTAATCCAGAGGCCTGGACTACTGATACAGAAATGTGAATTCAAATCCCATCACAGCAGCTGGGGAATTTAAATTCAGTTAATTAATTAAATCTGGAATAAAAAGCAAATCTCAGTAATGGTGACTATGAAACTACCGGATTGTTGTAAAAACCCATCTAGGAAGGAAATCTGCTGGCCTATATGTGACTCCAGACCCACAGCAATGTGGTTGACTCTTAACTGCCCTCTGAAATGGCCTAGCAAGTCACTCAGTTATACCAAACCGCTACGACAAAGTCAGCACTGTGGGAGTACCTTCAAGAAGGTGGCTCACTACCATCTTCTCAAGGGCAATTAGGGATGGGCAATAAATGCTGGCCTGACCAGCGACACCCACATCCCACGAATGAATAAATAAAAAAAGTTCCTACTAGGTTAGCTGCTAGCTTCATAATAAAGAAATATTCTGTAATTATATAGCACTTTTCATGACTTCAAGGTGTCCCAAAGTGTGGTCATTGTCGTAATGTAGGGAAACGCAGCAGCCTATTTGTGCACAACAAAGTCCCACAAACAGCAATCAAATAATGACCAGATAATATGTATTAGTGATGTTGGTTGGGGACAGCAGGACACCAGGAGAACTCACCTGTTCATCTTCAAATACTGCATGAGATCTTTTATGATCACCATCCAAAAGACGGCATTTCTGACAATGTGGCACTTCCTCAGTACTTATGAGCTCAAGTGGCTGGAGTGGGACTTCAATCCTCGAACTTCTGACATGAGGCGAGAGTGCTGCCATTGAGCCAAGACCTCACCATGGCTCACTGGTAGCACTCTTGCCTCTGAGCCAGAAGCATTACAACATAAACTATTCAAGCTAATAAACTTTTAAGAGAGAGATCAATAGTTACAAAACCTACCACTGACGTACCAAAGAGAAGAACAAGTGCTCCAAAAGCAACTCTCCCTATGTGCAATGGGTTTATTTGTACTCAGAAAATGACTCAGCAAATTAAAATTTTAAAAGCATATTTATGGAGCATGAAAAGGCCATCAAGCACATTCCTATCAAAGATCATGTGCAATTTATGCTATAATGCATTTTATTCAACTTAACCTCCAGAGCCAAAACTTGGAAGACATTAAAACTATGTGAAATTTTCTTTTTCAGCCTCCATAGGTAATCAAGAGAAACCCTGGGACAGGAACCTAACATTACAAAGATGATTTTTCCATGGGTCCAGCAACACAAGAATCATTGTGTTTGATAATATCAGTGAAAACATACAACCTTTAATCCAATTTTTAGTCAAATAATTTTCCAGTAATTTTTGTACAACAGTAAATACTGCATTAAGTGGTTTTGCTGGGAATTTGTACCTCACATCTACAACATTGTGAGAAGGAAATTCTTCTGACCTTGACTTGGCTGAAGCTCATAAATTTTGTAATGTGTCCTCCAGTTCAGTTTAATAACTTGCTTATATCCACATAATCCATTCCTATCAGCATCTCAAAGAACTGGATTTCATTCCTTAGCCTTCTTTTCTAAAACAACATAAAATCTGTCTTAATAACTTACAGGTTTAAGCCCTGAAATCATCTGTATTCTTTTTCTCTGAACCCTGTACAATGCATCAATATCCTTTAGATGTTAGCATATCCAAAACTGGGAGAAAAGTTCTAAATGTAACTGTACTATTGAGTAATACAGGGTTAAATGATCTAGTTTGTGAGTCAAATGCTGTCAATATGCAGCTCAGTACTTGATTGGCTTTGTGAGTAACAGCTTCACATGATTAAATACATTCAGGGAACCATCGATAATTACATCCAATTTGTTTTTCCTACTCTATTACTGCTAATGGACACCCATTCATTCTGTACAATGTTCCATGTTTCCTGTATTGATAAGCATTAGCTTACAAAAAGCTATCCATCATCCTCAGCCAGTTCTGCTTAATTTGTTAAGATCCCTTTGAATGTTACCTATCTCCATTACATGAGTCACTTGATCATATCAGCAAACCCTAGATCACTATAATTACCCTCCACCATATAGCTTATGAACATTGTGAACAGGAGAGTATCCTGAAAAAACCCTTGCAGAAATTCTCTAGTCATTGCCCCTCAGACAAAGCCTTTACCTTTTATCTTTCCAAGCTAGTTTTAAATCCATTTAGCTAATTTCTCATTAATCCTATTTATTGTAATCTTCTTCAGCATGAGCCAAAAGGTCAACAACTTGAAGACAGCACAGTGTTCATATGAAGAATACAGTTGCTGAAGTCTGAAGGCAGAGGAACCCACTATCAAGCCTGAGTGGAAAACTTTAGTGTTATTTTTTGAGTTTTAATCTAGATATTTTTCTTAGGCTCAGCATTTCAGATCACTGCCTGGGTGAGCCATCACTCCCTATGGCCTGGTGTATGTCTTTACTCACACAATATCTACAACAATAACAACAACAACTTATATATTTATATAGCGCCTTTAACATAGTAAAACATCCCAATGCACTTCACAGGTTAATTAAAAGACAAAAATGTTTACACCAAGCCACATAAGGCAGGTGACCAAAAGCTTGGTCAAAGAGGTAGGTTTTAAGAAGCGTCTTAAAGGAGGAAAGAGAAGTAGCGAGGCGGAGAGGTTTAGGCAGGGGATTCCAGAGCTTAGGGCCTAGGCAACAGAAGGCACGGCCACCAATGGTTGAGCGATTATAATCAGGGATGCTCAAGAGGGCAGAATTAGAGGAGCGCAGATATCTTGGGGATTGTGGGGCTGGAGATTACAGAGATAGGGAGGGGCAAGGCCATGGAGGATTTGAAAACAGGGATGAGAATTTTGAAATCGAGGCATTGCTTAACCGGGAGCCAATGTAGGTCAGCGAGCACAGGGGTGATGGGCGAACGGGACTTGATCCGAGTTAGGACGCGGGCAGCCGAGTTTTGGATGACCTCAAGTTTACGTAGGGTAGAATGTGGGAGGCCAGCCAGGAGTGCGTTGGAATAGTCAAGTCTAGAGGTAACAAAGGCATGGATGAGGGTTTCAGCAGCGGATGAGCTGAGGCAAGGGTGGAGATGGGCGATGTTATGGAGGTGGAAATAGGTGTTCTTAGATATGCTGTGGATATGTGGTCGGAAGCTCATTTCAGGGTCAAATAGAACACCAAGGTTGCAAACAGTGTGGTTCAACCTCGGACAGATGTTAGGGAGAGGGATGGAGTCAATGGCTAGGGAACGAAGTTTGTGGTGGGGACCAAAAACAATGGCTTTGGTCTTCCCAATATTTAATTGGAGAAAATTTCTGCTAATTCAGAACTGGATGTCGGACAAGCAGTCTGACAATTTAAAGACTGTGGAGGGGTTGAGAGAAGTGGTAGTGAGGTAGCGCTGGGTGTCGTCAACGTACATGTGGAAACTGATGCTGTGTTTTCGGATGATGTTGCCAAGGGGCAACATATAGATGAGAAATAGGAGGGGGCCAAGGATAGATCTTTGGGGGACACAAGAGGCAACGATGTGGGAGCGGGCAGAGAAGCCACTGCAGGTGATTCTCTGCCTACGATTAGATAGATAAGAATGGAACCAGGCGAGTGCAGTCCCACCCAGCTGTACGACGGTGGAGAGGCGTTGGAGAAGGATGGAGTGGTCAACCGTGTCAAAGGCTGCAGACAAGTCAAGAAAGACGAGGAGGGATAGTTTACCTTTGTCACAGTGACAAAGGACGTCATTTGTGACTTTGGCGAGAGCTGTTTTGGTACTGTGGCAAGGGCAGAAATCTGATTGGAGGGATTCAAACATGGAATTGCGGGAAAGATGGGCATGGATTTGGGAGGCAACAACACGATCAAGGACTTTGGAGAAGAAAGGGAGGTTGGAGGTGGGGTGGTAGTTTGCAAGGACGGAGGGGTCAAGGGTTGGTTTTTTGAGGGGCGGGTGATGACGACAGATTTGTAGCAAGTCCAAGGTTAAACAAAAAACTCTCAGCACTGTATTTTGGCTACTGCTTATTTCACATGCCCTCATGTGATCTTCCTGGACTTCAGAAGGTGCTAGAATTAATGATTTACTGGGCTGTGGCATAGGTTATTAACTGCATGACAGATTTATTAAATGGTAAATGGATAAATGAACAAAAGCAATGACACACTGTACATTTTTAGTAGTTACAGGATTAACCATCTTACTCAGAACACTAAAATTAACAGTCATGTCTTCAATTCTAAACTGCAATATGAAGTGGACTGGGTTCAAGATATATGAATATTAAGCTTTACATAGTGGCTCACTGCATAACATCCACAAAATCTCTCTGGCTTATTTGCCTCTCTAATGGATTCAAACAAACTCTTAATTGGAATGAGACAGGCTGTGAAATACTTTTCAAAATTAGACTGGAAATTTAACTGTGTTCCCCTTAAACTCAAATAGAGCTGCCCAAAATATCCTTGCTTTTAGATTGAATGCTCCTAAGATATCTTACCAGACATAAGAATATAAGAAATAGGAGCAGGAGTAGGCTATTTGGCCCCTCGAGCCTGCTCCGCCATTCTATAAGATCATGGCTGTTCTTCTACTTTCCTGCACTATCCCCATATCCCTTGATTCTCTTAATATCCAAAAATCTATCGATCTCTATCTTGAATATACTCAACGACTGAGCCTCCACAGCCCTCTGGGGTAGAGAATTCCAAAGATTCACCACCCTCTGAGTGAAGAAATTTCTCCTCATCTCAGTCCTAAATGGCCAACCCCTTGTTCTGAGACTGTGACCCCTGGTTCTAGACTCCCCAGCCAGGGGAAACATCCTCCCTGCATCTACCCTGTCAAGCCCTGTAAGAATTTTGTACATTTCAATGAGATCACCTCTCATTCTTCTAAACTCTAGAGAATATAGGCCTAATCTACGCAATCTTTCCTCATAGGACAATCCCCCATCCCAGGAACCAGTCTGGTGAACCTTCATTACAATCCCTCTATGGCAAGTATATCTTTCCTTAGGTAAGGAGACCAAAACTGTACACAATACTCCAGGTGTGGTCTCACCAGGGCCCTATATAAAATTGCAGTAAGACGTCTTTACTCTTATACTCAAATCCTTTTGTAATAAAGGCCAACATACCATTTGCTTTCCTAATTGTTTGCTGTACCTGCATGCTAACTTTCAGTGATTCATGCACAAGGATACCCAGGTCCCTCTGAACACCAACATTTCCCAATCTCTCACCATTTAAAAAATACGCTGCTTTTCTATTTTTCCTACCAAAGTGGATAACTTCACATTTCTCCACATTATATTCCATTTGCCATGTTCTTGCCCACTCACTTAGCTTGTCTATATCCCCTTGAAGCCTCCTTGCATCCTCCTCACAACTTACATTCCCACCCAGCTTTGTATCATCATCAGCAAACTTGGATATATTACATTTGGTCCTCTCATCCAAATCATTGATACAGACTGTGAATAGCTGAGGCCCAAGCACTGATTCTTGAGGTACCCCATGAGCCCTAATTTTGTTTAGGTACCTTATCGAATGCTTTCTGAAAATCCAAATACACCACATTCACTGGTTCCCCCTTATCTATTCTGCGAGTTACAATCTCAAAAAATTCTAACAGATGCATCAAACACGATTTCCCTTTCATAAATCCGTGCTGACTCTGCCCAATCCTATTATTATTTTCTAAGTGTCCTGTTACCATGTCCTTAATGATAGATTCGTGCATTTTCCCTACTACTGATGTCAGGCTAACCGGTCTGTAGTTCCCCGTTTTCTCTCTCCCTCCTTTCTTAAATAGTGGGGTTACATTTGCTATCTTCCAATCTGTGGAAACCGTTCCATAATCTATGGAATTTTGGAAAATGACAACCAATGCATCCACTATCTCTATAGCCACCTCTTTCAAAACCCTAGGATGTAGGCCATCAGGTTCAGGGGATTTATCGGCTTTCACTCCCATTAATTTTTCCAGTACTTTTTTTTACTGATACTATTTTCTTTCAGTTCTTCATTCTTGCTGGACCCTTGGTTCTCCACTATTTCTGGGAAGTTTTTTGCGTCTTCTTTCGTGAAGACAGACACAAAGCATTTGTTTAATTTCTCTGCCATTTCCTTATTCCCCATTATAATTTCTCCTGTCTCAGCCTGTAAGGGACCCACATTTACTTTCGCTAATCTTTTCCTTTTTACATAGTCAATTCTGTAACTATTGCATGTCAAAACTAGCTGGCCATTTTCCATGAGTGACCTGGCTTTTAACTCCATATTTACCATGACAGAAAGAAAGAAGCATTATAAACAAAAATACTTCAGATGTTGATACTACAGGTGAAATTCAACTTCAGTGGAGGTGCAAAACAGAAGGTAGCGGATCAGCTGCACATTATACAATCCGTCGAATTTTCCTTTCCGTTGACTTCCACTGACCGAAGTTGAATTTCACCTCCACTCTCCCAAAACCAGTAGATTCAAAGATCAAATTATGCATTACAATTTGCATGTCAGCAGGAGCACAGGTCTTGGTGCTTGCAGTATGTCAGGCAGCCCCGACTATTTAGTGCTAATGACTTACACCCGACACAAAAAAGCTGAGACAGTCATACATATGACCAAAAGGAAAATACTGCTGATGCTTGAAATTTGAAGTAAAAACAAAAAATGCTGGAAATACTCAGCAGGTCAGGCGAGGGGAGGGTGGAAACATTTCCCCTTGACCTCACCTTCCACCCCACCAGCCTCCACATTCAACGGATCATCCACTGCCACAAAGGGACCGTTCCCTCCTCGACAAGCTGGTCCACTCTTCAAGCACCCGCAACATCCCCTCCCCTTCCCACAGCAACTTCCCGCGCAAGCGCAGGAGATGCAACATCTGCCCTTTTACATTCTCCCGTCCTACTGGCCAGGGCCCCAAACACTCCTTCCAGGTAAAACAGCGATTTACTTCTTTCAATTTATATACTGCATTCGCTGCTCACGATGCGGTCTCCTCTACACTGGGGAGACCAAACGCAGACTGGGTGATCGCTTTCTGGAACACCTCTGTTCAGTCCGCAAGCATGACCCTGAGCTTCCGGTCGCCTGTCACTTTAATTCTTCGCCCCACTCCCACTCTGACCTCTCTGTCCTTGGCCTCTTACATTGTTCTAATTAAGCTCAACAGAAGCTCGAGGAACTGTACTTTACAGCTTTCCAGACTTAACACTGAGTTCAACAATTTCAGATCATAACCGCCGCTCCCATTTTTTCAGACAGCAGCTGTTGGTAATGATTCTGCTGTTGCCATTTGCACCTCTATATTTAGTTTCTCTAATTGTCTCATTACCATCCCCTTTTGCCTTGCACCATCAACCCTTTAGCCATCCTGTTTGTTTTGCGGTCTGGAGGAGTCCGTATTTCACGTATATATGGGGTGTGAGAGGTTGCAGCCCCTCTTCCATTTTTTGAGGGGGCTGCTCCTCAAATTTTGGTTGCACTTCAGTCCCACGCTCCTGATCTACGGTCACCCCGTGCGGAGGGGAGCGGTCAGGTTGGAGGACCTCCTCGTGGGCCTGCTCCTGGGCCTGGCCAAGAAAGCCATTAATTGGTCCAGGCAGCGGGCGGTCGAGGGGGTTGTCCGACCGGATTGCCTCCCCCTCTTCCGTGGCCATGTTCGCGCCCGGGTGGCCCTAGAGATGGAGCACGCGGTGTCCGCCGGCGCGCTCGAGCTTTTTCGTGACCGGTGGGCGCCGTGGGGACTGGAGTGCATAATTAGTTTAGACAACCAAATTTTAATTTGATTGGTGAAGGGTTATTTAAAGGGTTATTGGATTTTTGTTAGTTTATTTGTTAACTTGTTTTGGTTGTACAAAAAGAGGAACCCTTTAGTCATTTAATCAGTTCTGCTTTCCACCCTATCAGAGACCTTCCCTTTTGGTCTTTCCTCCCTTCCACTGCCTCTGCACTTGCTTAAAATCTGTTACATCTCTAAATTTTTCCAGTTCTGATAGAAGGTTATCGACCTGAAACATTAACTCTGTTTCTCTCTCCACAGATGCCGCCTGACCTGCTGAGTATTTCCTGCATTTTCTGTTTTTATTTTATATTATATTATATATTTGACCATGCTGTATTTCATCAAGATGATCAGAGGCACCCAGGAATAACAAATAGGGATGAAGAACTTCTATTTGCCCATTGTAAACTGGTCAATTTTTAAAATGTATTTTGCTTCTTCAAAAAAAAAGGCTAAAGGAGCAGCTTTTTATTTTGTGTGAATATTTTTTTAAATCCAGTAAACTTGAACATAACAATTTAACTTATGTGGGAAACGAGTGAAGTTTGATTTGTTAATGGGAAACATCCCCCACAACACACAAACCATTAATGGTTGGATTCAAACAACTATCCACCAATCAAGTCTTTAACATACATTTTTCAGATGCACCATGAGGAGTATAGAATCAAATCTTTTATTTTGAATTTTAGTACGGATGAAGAAAGGTCCAGATAATCACAGAATCACAGAAACCCCACAGTGCAGATAGAGGCCATTTCGGCCCATCGAGCCTGCACCGACACATATCCCACCCGATCCCCGTAACCCCTACACCAACACATATCCCACCCTATCCCAGAACATTCTAGAACAATCATAAGAAGATACCAAGGAGAAGAAAAATATTTATAAAATGTTTGTGTGTGTGTGTAAACAATAAAGTACCACAAATTTTTAGTGTATTATTTGAATCAGAAGTACAAGGCAATTATTAGAAAAGACATAGCACTGGGCATAGCAACAAGAAATTTTAAAAATCTTTCAGTACAGAACCCAACTAAAATGAAACTATCTGCTTACTTTACAAGGTTAATTCCCTGTAACCAATATTGCACTTATCTATGAGGGGAACAGCGCAGTGAGCGAAACAGGGCATCTGTGAAGCAGTGAACAGGGAAAGCAACTGTATATCTCCTTAATCAATCAGATTGGAGGATTGTGAAATTAACTGCGTAAGGACTGAGAAGGAAATGCAAACTGGAGTGGGTGAATTCAATGTCAAATCAGGTACAGAAAGAGAAAGAAAGAGATGGAAAGAATAACTGATTAAGAGAGAGAAAAAGAAAAGTAAAAAATGTTTTTTAACATTATTAAAATCTCCCAACAATTAAAACCTGAAGGAATGACACTTGAAATAGTTAATTTTCAATGCCATAAAGGTTGATTGGCAGTAATTAACACTTATCACATCGTTAAAAGGGTACTTAGACTGGCATGGACAATATTTAACTTGCTGTGGTGAGTTTAGTTTGTGTCTACCGTGTAAATATAGCAACATCATGCCATTCAACGTATTTCAATGGCGAGGCAGACAGTGAGACACCATTTTCGCGAAGCTAATGGTAGAACGGCACAACTCGGACTGCAACTTTTGTACTTTTGAGTCTGCCCTTGCCTGTTGCTGTACTGCTTATGCATAAATAACGGACAGCGCCAGTAGCCTCACTGTTATTTTGACAGGAATATCTGAGCCGATATTTTTGATATAGGAGTGCTCTAAGGGCAAATTTTGAAGTCTTAATTCACTTGGCATACTAACATATTAATTGAAACAAGCTAGTTCAACTAACAAGGCGTCAGCCTTGGCTCAGTGGTAGCACTCTCGCCTCTGAGTCGGATGGTCACAGGTTCAAGTCCCAATCCAGAGACGAGCACAAAATCTAGGCTGACACTTCAGAGCAGTACTGAGCGAATGAGACATTAAACTGAGGCTACGTCTGCCCTCTCAGGTGTATGTAAAAGATCCCATGGCTCTTCTTCAAAGAAGAGAAAGGGGGGTTCCCCCTGGTGTCCCACCAACATTTATCCCTCAACCAACATCACTAAAACAAATGGTCATTATCTTATTGCTGCTTCTGGAACCTTGCTGTGTGCAAAATGGCTGCTGCACTTCCTGCATTACAACAATGACTATACTTCAAAAAGTACTTCATTGGCTGTAAAGTATTTTGCAACGTCATGAGGATGTGAAAGGTGCTATATAAATGCAAGTTCTTTCCTCCTATTGCTGCAGATTAATGGTAGCTATGAGCTCCAAGAGAAGACACATGACCTATGCAGCATCTTTCATATCCCAAACAGGAGTCATGGGTATGAAAGGAGACTGGATTTTCCAGATCATTTTTATAAATTGGAAGATCTGGAGATGTTATAGCAAGGAATAACATTCTCCATCCAAAGCAAGATAAAAAAGTAGACTAAACAACTGCATACAGTGCTGCATGAAAGGTGGCCTAATCTTCAAGACTAGGATGGGCAATGCCCATTGTTGGAGTGTCTACCATGATTGACCATCACCTAGGTAAGCTTATGAATTCATGACATTTGTCCCTTTCTTTGATTTTGAATTGTCCTCATATTTTGAAGACAATAATCTGGGCACACAACTAAACTTAAGTTAGCTTTTTTGGCAGATTTATAATCTTGTGAGAACTTTAACTTATTCCTCTTATTCAACTGTCCTCAATGTGTGTGTTGCCTTACATTTAGTTACTTGATTTGATCTTTTGCAATTTCCCTTGAAACTACTGCCATAAAGTCACAATGTCATGGTTTAATGGGAGGCACTAAAGATTTGGTATGACTTTCAGTGACAGGGTACGGTCACATACAACAGATTTGAAGCCAGGAACTGAAACTTCTCCGAAATCTCATAGAAAGCACTCTGAAACCCAAGAGAAACAAAGGGCCTGAATTTGCTGGAAGTTTGAGTCATAGTAACGGCGCATATACTAAAGGAAAGAGCATACAAAAGTGCAAAGAATAGTGTAGATCCAGAGGACTGGGATAGATATAAAGAACAGCAAAGAAGGACAGAAAAGTTAGTAAGAGCTTCAAAAAGAAAATAAGAAACTTGCAAGGGTTATCAAGATTAATACAAAAAGTTTTTACAATTATATTAGAAGAAAAAGGGTAGTCAAGGATAATTTGGGCCCTTTAAAAACAGATGTGGGTAATATTACAAATGAAAATAGGAAATGGCAGACATGTTGAATAATTACTTTACATTCCTTACATTCCAGGGAAATTAATAATGAATCAAGGACTGGAACTCACTAAAGTTAACGTAAGCAAGAAAACAGTATTAGGAAAAATAAGATACTGAAGACTGACTAATCCCCAGCACCTGATGGTTTCCACCCATGGGTGCTGAAGGAAGTAGGTGAGGAAATTGCAGATGCTTTAGCCATCATCTTCCAAAGTTCTCTTGATTCAGGAATTGTCCCTTTAGATTGGAAAATTGCAAATGTAACTATTATTTAAAAAAGGTGAGAGAGAGAAAGCAGTAAATTATAGACCCATTAGTCTAATATCTATTGTGGGGAAGTTATTGGAATCTATAATGGAGGACAGAGTGATTGAGCACTTAGAGAAATTTGAGCTGATTACAGAGAGCCAACATGGATTTGCAAAAGGTAGGTCATGTCTAACAAACCAAATTGAATTTTTTGAGGAAGTAGGTAGGGGAAATGTCTATGGCTGTAGTTTATATGGACTTCCAGAAGGCATTCAATAAGGTTCCACATAAGAAACTATTAATTAAAATTAAAGCTCATAGAATTGAAGGAAAATTATTGACCTGGTTAGGAGATTGGAAGACAGAGCATAGGGATAATGGGTATGTACTCCAATTGGAAGGGAGTGGGGCTGGATTTTCATGGGGAAGGCGGGTTGGGGGCGGGGGCCTCCAATGCGGGTGGGAACCCCAGGAGAACGGGTTTCCCGCAGGCCCTGCCGACTTTAACGGCAAGGTCTGATTTGCATCTGAAGTTCTGTTTCCCACCTGCAGCCAGCCAGATGGAGAGGTTGCTGGTTGTGGGCAGGTAGGCCTGTGGCACTAGGCTATAGCGAGGAGGGATGGAGGGAGGGATTGGTTGGTTGGGGGACGGTGCCGGCCTCTGGGGGACCGGGGTGGGGGAGGTGAGGGGATCGGGACCATCGAGGGAACGGCAAGGGGTGGGGGTGGAGTGGGGGGATGTGAGGAAATTCATGACGGGCCACCAGAGGATTGCGGCCGGCCTCAGGCTCATTGGGGGTGGAGGGAAGATTAGGGCCAACCTCAGGATGATCGGTGGGGCGGGAGGAAGGGTGTCTCTGATCGCAGGGGGTGGACTAGGCCAGGACCCTGGATCCAGGAGGTAAGTGTAAAGGCACTTACCTCCTCTATGCAGCAGTCCTTGCCTTGCTGTAACTGCAACTGCTGTAACTTACGGAGTGTGTAAAACCCGACCAGAGTTAAAAATAAAATGTTGGTTAAAGAGGCTTCCACCCTCATTGTAATATTTAAATTGACGTCCCCCCTCCTGACAATAGTTTGGCTGCCCGCCCCCAACCCCCTTCCTGCCTCCGATAAAACCGGAAGTGGGCGGGTTGGAGGCGGGTTCAGGTCGGGATTCCAAGTTTTAACAATTTAACTACCCCCACCCTCCAAACCCAACCATTTTTTCAGGTACAAATTCCCCCCCCCCCGTGGTGTCCCACAAGGATCTGTGTTGCGGTCTCAATTATTCACTATATTTATTAATGACTTAGATAACACAGTAGAGAGCCATATATCGAAGTCTGCCAATGACACAAACATTTGTGGCATAGTAAGTAGTGTAGATGGGAGGATAAAATTACAAAGAGACACTCATAGATTAAGTGAGTCTGAAAAACTGTGGCAGATGGATTTCAACGCAGGTAAGTGTGAGGTCATCCATTTTGGACAAAAAAAGATAGATCAGAGTATTTTTTAAATGGTGACAAGCTAGAGGGCTAGAATATAAAGGGGAGGGAGTTTTGCTACAGCTATACAAAGCCCTGGTTAGACCACATCTGGAATACTGTGCACAGTTTTGGTCAACGCTTCTTAGAAAGGATATATTGGCCTTGGAAGGAGTACAGCACAGATTCACCAGAATGTTACCAGGGCTCCAATGATTAGATTATGAGGTGAGATTATATAAACTAGGCTTGTATTCCCTGGGATATAGAAGGTTAAGGGGTTATTTGATTGAGGTTTTTAGGATTTTTAAAGGAATTGATAGGGTAGAGAGAGAAACTTTTTCCGCTGGTGGGGGGAGTCTAGGACAAGGGGACATAACCTTAAAATCAGAGCCTGGCCATTCAGGAGAGAAGTTAGGAAACGCTTCTTCACACAAAGTGTGGTAGAAGTGTGGAATTCTCTCCCATAAAAAGCAGTAAATGCTAGCTCAATTAATAACTTTAAATGTGAGATTGATAGGTTATTTGCTAGGTAGTAAGGGATATGGAGCCAAGGCGGGTGGATGGAGTTAGGATACAGATCAGCCATGATCTCATTGAATGGTGGAACAGGTTCGAGGAGCTGAATGGTCTACTCCTGTTCCTATGTTCCTCCCACGAGACCCTCACTGAAAATGTCAATACAGGTAGACTATCCTTTATCCGAACTTCCGAAAACCTCTAAAAACCGAAAGTTTTTTCGTTCAGCGTAAGTCGTGCGCACGACATGACCAGAGTGGCGCACGACTTACGCTGAGCAGGGCAGAGGGTCACAGAGTTCCCTCCTGGGTAGGAGATTGCAGGCCGAGCCGGGCAGTGTGAAGGAGGTACCGGGAGAGTGAACCCAACAATACAGTGGCCCGTCCGATAGCTGCAGCGGCCCGTCCGATATTCTTTTCTCCCCCCGACCCGAACTGAACCGCAGCCCGTCCGATATTCTTTTCTCCCCCCCCCCCCCCACCCGACCCGCCCGACCCGAACCGTGGCCCGTCAGATATTATTTTCTTGCCCCCCGCCCCCGGCCGACCCGACCCCCCTGACCTGAACCGCGGCCCGTCCGATATTCTTTTCTCCCCCCACCCCCACCCGACCCGACCCCCCCCCGACCTGAACCATGGCCCGTCCGATATTCTTTTCTCCCCCCCCCCCCCCACCCGACCCCCGACCTGATTTGCGGGCCAGCTTAGTAGGAGTCAGCCGATATCCGGCTTTCCAGAGAAGCAGGAAGGGGAATGAGACACGGAACAGTCGCAAGAGGTAGCCTGAACTTTTAAAATTTATATTAAATACAAATTTCCCAGTCTTATAAAAATACCTTCTGAAATCCGAAAAATTCCGAAAACCGAAACTCCGCTGGTCCCAAGGCTTTCGGATAAGGGATAGTGTACCTGTAGTATTTCCGCCACTCATCAAAATCAATGGCGATCGCGATTTAGCTGAATTAATGACACTTTGATTGTCATTGACAGTTAGGCCATTACCGAATCGAGCTGATGGGTCTCAGAATGACACTGATGGGCTCAGAATCAGTAAAGTAGCTGCTCAGCAGGTTACCTATATTTGAGGAAGGGCTTAATTTTATAATAAACTTTAAAGCTTTCGCTGTTGATCAGTTGAGCATTTTCTAGTTAAAATTTAAACCTCATTAAGCAAATGGATTTTATGGCATCAGAATGTCAGCTAAACGGTTCTAAAACGTCGAGTGAATATTAGCGTAACAATAATTTGTAATATGAAAATCCTCAGTGCCGTGTAAAACATTTACAGGTGAGAATGAAAGCAACTCCTGTATTTATACTACTGGTTCCTTTTAAAAATATATAGATTTCAGTATCTCTAATAGGATGCTGCTCTCACAGAGTTGGTTCCTATCAGAGTTTGCGCTCTTTGTTGTTAAAGCACAATAATTTTAAACATTGTTTAATCGCTTTTGCCCATTTTAATTTAAAAATTAACAGACTGCCCGTAAGGAGAAACTACTGAATCTACATATTGAAAATTCAGCAATAGGTTTTTTTTTAAGCAGTGAAAGAGTTAATATTCATGGTACATAGTAATATTTGGTGTGTGTGGAGCGTGGGGGAAAACGTCTTCAATATTCCTAAATGCCTGTTTCCTTAAATGACAATTTATAAAAGTGGACACAATCCCCGACAACTTGGATCTATATCGAACATTGGCTGCGCTGCTTCTGACTCGCTGCTGTGCTCAGTGCAGTGTATTCAAATGAGGTCTCAGCAAAAGTTGGCATAATATCACTACTGGAGGATCAGGTCTTAATTATCGTCTTAGGCGGCAGTATCGCCCTCGCAGCGATAATTTTGAAATGTTGAAATGGAAATCTATGCATGCTTGTTTGCGTGTGCACACGTATTTGTGCTTGCTTCTGTAGACCAAAAAAAAATAACTAATTTTGCAAAGAGTAGATTACCAACTCTTGTTGGCAGATCGGCTTGCAATGTGAGTAATGCGGGCAGCAGAAAAAAATGCCTGAAGGGGGCCACCAAAGGGAGGCCTGTTAAATGATGTGGGAAGAGAAACATTATGTCGTTTCAGGATAAAAGTCTTTTAAAGGGACTTACCCAAGAAAGGTAAAATATAACAAAATTAAGAAAAAATTGGTTTTGTTTTACCCAGGTTCTAGTTCAGTTCAACAGATGTTGATGCATTATCACTGACCTGAAGAATTAGACACTACTTATAACTTGATTTTTTTTAAATGATAATTTGGATCCAATTTTTATATTATTTGAAGAATTAGGACATTCTGTGGTGTCAAAATGGACATAAATAAAAGCAATGAATTGTTGCTAAGTATATCAAATTCTCAGTATACAAATATAATGTAGGAAGACCTATGGTATGGCAGCATTAATGAAACAATTTATAATATATGACACAGTACTACAGTTATACAAATTATATCATGCAGATATACCCTGCTATTACAGTTAAGCAGTGTGAGAAAGGTGCAAAAAGAGCTTCCCTAGATTTGAGAGCAGACTTTTTATAGACTTAAGAGTTGATGAGAGGAAGCTGAGTTTTTGAAAACAGCTTTAGCATTAGAGGAGATGTGAGAGTCCCAGTTGAGATCAAAGGAGACAGAGAGGTCAGGAATGTTAATAGATGATGGAGCACAAGAGCAGAAAAAGTACTGGGCTGGAGGTAATTCTGCATGTACACTTTTTAAGATAGAAAAATCACCAACGTACAAAATGTGTTTTTTGGTATGCGAGAAAGATGTGAGAAAAGTGCTGTTAATAATCAAGTTGTGGAGCTCCTGATAAATGCATAAGCATTTTAAGATCCTTCTTCAGCTCTCACTATATATATAGTAAGACAAATTTTCTTTACATATTCTTTTCTTGGGTTTCAATTCCCATTTATTTTTCTTATTCAGTTAATCAGTTTCATGCACTGTTTAACAATGTATATGTACATTTAATAAGAACACTGAAAAAACTAAATTTTGCTTTCTGCTACCGCTGCACAGAGAAGGTTCACAAAGCAAGCCCATCACTCTGTTCATGTCTCCCATTGAGATGTACTGAAGAGAACCACTACATGAACAGTAAAAAGGCAATACACAGGAGTAGCAGGAAACCACTGCTCACAATTGATGGAGAACAGCCGCTTTGTAATACTAATCTAATTTTTACTGACAATTCCACTTCAATAGTGGGCAGTAAAACTGTGATGGTTACATAATGCAATAGACTGCTGTCATTGATATCACATAGCTAAAGTCAGATCAGTAACATTCACAAAGTAATGTCTGCCAATAACTCATGTTATAGATAGGTGATATCACTAAACAATGGCAAAAAGTAGGATGACTTATAGGATTCCAGAATTGGAGAAAGCAAACATCAACATTTTGTCTATCAACATCAGACCAAACTATTTGTCTCAAGAAAATCCAAGATGATGATTGCGAACTGTTGTTATTGGCATAATTACAGGTGTGCATCGATCTCAATTACCCAGAATTAAATCCTTACATAATGAGTTTAATAGTGGTGCATTAGGTTCTGGTATTTGAATTCTAAATAGGACGATTAACATGATTTTGGAGGTTTATCTGTTCCTTTTCTATAGATGTCATAACCATCAAAATTAAGAAATAATAATAAAACCAGGTTGATATTTGTTTCTAACCAATGATAAACCTCTTGGAACTGGGAGAATTTCATGAATTTACTCCAAAGTCATCAACATAAAAGATACAACACCAAAGACTTGCATTTATATCGCGCCTTTCACGACCACCAGACTTCTCAAACCGCTTTACAGCCAATGAAGTATTTTTGGAGTGTAGTCACTGTTGTAATGTGGGAAACACGGCAGCCAATTTGCACACAGCAAGCTCCCACAAACAGCAATGTGATAATGACTAGATAATCTGTTTTTGTTATGTTGATTGAGTCATAAATATTGACCAGGACACCGGGGATAACTCCCCTGCTCTTCTTCGAAATAGTGCCATGGGATCTTTTACGTCCACCTGAGAGAGCAGACGGGGCCTCGGTTTAATGTCTCATCTGAAAGACGACACCTCCGACAATGCAGCGCTCCCTCAGCACTGCACTGGAGTGTCAGCCTAGATTTATGTACTCAAGTCCCTGGAGTGGGACTTGAACCCACAACCTTCTGGCTCAGAGGCAAGAGTGCTACCAACTGAGCTGACACTAACAAAAATATTCTGTTAATATAGTGTAGAAATATACAATATTTTGTATAATTACGTTTTCCTTGTCAACTGTATTGTTTTAACTGGTTTGTTTCTCCAATGCCTGTGATATATTGCATGTAACACGTCTAATTTTGAAAGTTTTAAACAATTGGATAATGCAAGAGTTCATCTTTATTAAACCTCCAGTGTAAATCTGACTTCCCTTAAGTTTTTTTTCTTGGCGTCATATTTTATTTTCTCATTATTCTTAATCAATACCATTTGGATAAAAGCACCAGACACAACTAAAATACCTTATATTGAGATGTCCTCAGATGGCAGGTAATTAAATCAAGTACAGTATAATAAACTATCAGTTTTAAAGAGCTACTAACTGATCTCCTGTGGTATTTGCACATGGTAAGTCAGAGAAAATGGCCACTCTTTTACCCGTTTCTGATGTCTGTGTGTTGTTTTCTTTCTGTCTCTCCTCTTGTGCTTCTATCGCTCTCTTTCTCTTCTCTTCTGCTTCTCTCCCCTTAAGTCTTTTCGCTTCTCTTCGGTTTCTTTTATTGCCATAAAACGGGTCCAAAAAGGGCCAATTTCGAGACACAAAATACGGCGCACCAAGGACGCCTGAAAAGTATCCGACCCGAAAGTGGGTTGAACCATTTTTCAGGCATCCAGGATGGCCACCTAAAACAGGCTAGGTCCTTGCATATGCTAATAAGGGGTCTAACACCTGTTTAAGGATCCTTATCAGAAAGTGGGCTGCCCTGAATGAACCAAACCTTGGGCTGTGTGTTGTATGTACATGCAAAACTTCTCGAAAGAACATGTGACAAGATCCTGGCACCATGCATCAGAACTTAGAAAGAACGTCTCTTCAGTTAATGTACGATGCCTTCTCAGTTATTCACCAAAAGAAAATTATGTACTTTATGAAGAGAACTTCATAATGCTGGTTCACCAACTTTGCAGCAATACCATATGGAAGAAAGAGTATTATGTCTTGACTTCCACGGGAATGTGAAAAAATAGAGTGTTGGTGTTACTGAACAAAAGATTAGAGCTGTTGCGTTTTTAGTTTTGGTGGATGATTTGTTGTGGAAATGTCATAAGGATCAATTACAAGAACTGTATTGATCTATTGCCTTTGATGTGGTATTACCAAATGATAATGTTGAGTGTGATCCAACACTAATGCCTTTTCCACAAGGAAGCAGCTGTTGCATCTCCTCAGAAAGTTCCAGATGCTCATCTATTCCCATTGCATAACAAACCAGAGTGTTGTTGGTGCTCCAATTCGGATGTGAAATCTCCAGGACGATCTACGAAGAAAGTTGTGAAACCTGATGATCTTGAAACTGAGTCTGAGAGGTTACCTTCTGCTACTCCCGTTATTAGTCCCAGCTCACCCATTGTCAAACCTACTCGAATATATCCTTAAAAGTCAAGGAAACCTTCAAATCATTTGGAATTGAAGATAGTAATAAGTGTAGTGGTTTTCATTATGGTTCTAGGGTTGGAAAATCCATCTTTCCTGCATATTACTGGGCGAGCACTATGCTTTATTTTGTTTCTCATTTTACTGTCTGACACAGTTGCTGAATTTCTTCAGTTAATTTTTTTTTAGGTGTTAACCAGGCTCATCCTTGGAGATGGTTTTTGTCACCTTGAAATCCTGAAGGGCGAAGGTGATTTGATATTTACATATTGGGTAATGGAGCTAGAGGACCTCTCATGCTGAATGTTATATCCAGAGAGAATGTTCCAGAGAGTTTGAAATAAGAGTAGCCATTACATTGTCACACCAACTAAATGTTTATTGGACATGACATCACAAACAACAATGAGTTAAATGACCAATTAATCTGTTTTTGCTGATTTTGGTTAAAGCATGAATGTTGGCCAGGGCACCAAGAGAACTCCCTGCTCTTCCTTAAATGTGTCTTGGGATCTTCAATATCCACCTGAACCATAGGAATAAGCTAACAAGGCCTCAGTTTAATGTCTCAGCCATAGAATGGCATCTCCAAAAATGCTGCACTTCCTCAGAATTGCACTATCATATCATATCTAGATTATGAGCTCAAGAGTTGGAATGCAGTTTAAAGCATAAATAAGACAGCCTATGGTGCATTAAAGATGAGTTATTTGTAATCAACAATTCCTGTTGACTGAAATTTCTTAGCAGTGGTATGATCCTACTCAGAATAGACCATTCACAATGAGTTTCTGAGATAGCATGCGGGGGAGTGACCGCACATTAACTTATTCATATTACATGAGAACAGGCAGTTTGGCTTTTTCTTAAGGACTTGGGATCCCAGTGCTCTGATATTGAACAGAAGTTTTTAGGCATAAACAGTGGCGGGGAGGGAGGGGCTGGCTAGTGAGATGAAATCACCCTCTAATTACTAATAGAGCAGTGTGGAATGGCACAGTAATGCCCAATTTTGCTCTGAATTCCAGGCTACATTTACACTGGGGTTACTGCGGAGAAGTTTCCTATGGTAGGTGGGGGATGCCAAATGGAGAAAAAGAAATCTACTATTCAATTTTAGTAAACATTAATCCTTAATAGAAGGCATACTCCATATGTGGAGTTTTGTATTTCTGCTGAAATTGAATTTTATTCCCAATAAGTATTATACCTAGTAATAAGTAATACTTTTTATGTTTATTGATAAAGTAACTTCATCATTAGTCAGCATAATTTTTAAAGTAATGATATTTTGTGGGTTAAAATATCAATACATCTCAGGATTAAATAAATGTCTAGCGAATTAACAATTTTATGTAATGGAATAAGTGGATAAAGGACTTAGAAGGGGCTAATTTAAATGGATGGAAACTCAGACAAGCTCTATTGCAGGTCTGTGATCCTCCTCATCTGATTTTCCTCTATTTTCTGAGCAACAGCTACCAATACACCCAGGTACATCTGCCCCTATATTTCTCCACAGAACTAACTCTTTCTCATTAACTCTAAAATAAACAGAAAAGTACTATCTTTTTTATTAAAACATTACTTGGGGTATATTTTGCAATAAATGAGCAAAATATTTAAGCCACATGATGATTTTCATTTTTATCACAAGCATTGTACACCAAATGAACCAATCCCCAATAATTACATGTACTAAGTTTACAACAGGAATAACAAACGTCGGGGTAGATCTTCATCGTCGCCCGGGCAGTGATATGGTGGGGCGGATCTCGCGCTCGCTATACAACCCGCCTGAATTTCTTTCCATTAATTTCAATATTGGTTCTATAAGGGGAGTGCGAAAAGCCCCGCCACATTACCACACAGATGATGAAGACGAAAATATACCCCATAAAATCTACCCCATTGTGTCTGTACTCAGTTTCATACTAATAGGAGCATTCAACAACATGACAGAAAAGAACTAGCAGCATTATTTCATTAACAGTTTTAACAGAATACTATTACTTCATATTTAAGAGTGCTCGTACTAGCCCAAGTTTTGGCAAACATTTTTAAGTGCGCTAGTAATGAGCTGCAAGGCTTCAAAAACGAATGGACTATTTTACTATGTGCTGTAATCAGTAAATTGGACAATACTAAAGACTATGGACAGTTGTTTGAATTTGCAATTAAGACTTCACTTTGAATTATTGCAAATATCAAATTACTTTTTGGTTCAAATAAATCACTTCTGCATCAAGTAAATCCCCAAATAAAAAAGAAAAACAGATTGCTGTGGCACCAAGGATTCACGTCAGCAATGCTTGCAATGTCCCTTGTTAATAATGATACAGCACCATTTAAAATGCCAATATCAATTTATGGCAGTAAATTTTCACGGTGCCAATATTTGCCATCAAATTTTAAATGAGGTATTGTACAAATAAATAATATTATCTTAAATGTATATCAAAATGGCTCAGTTGTAATACTGCGAATAGCCACCAAATTCATTGACAGAAAGTATGTAATGGTAATTAAACTGCCACCATGTTTCTTGGAAGTAGGATAATATTTTCAAGTTTTCTAAAGCTACGATAAAATGGGCAACACAACATTCAATAGAGTTTGAGACAATGAGATGCCAAATACCCTCCATAATTCATTGTTTGAAAAAGTACATATGCTTTGAATATTGTTCATGACAGTTTGTAACTTAACATATTATGCAAAAGCAATGCCCTAGCAAAAGCTTAGCTAAAGTCTTCAGCAACATGACTGATGCGTTCATTTGTATTGAACTCATTACTTAAATATATTTCTCCCAAAAAAATGGCACAGCATTGCATCAAGTGTGTTTTTAGAAGGTGTTAGGTTATAATAGTTGAGCTAAGCAGGGATCGCTTGATGGGGTAAAAGAGTGAGTAAATTTGTCCGTAGGGTAATAACGCCCCTTTATTTATATCTGTGGTGCAAGCTGTTTCACTTTCAATTAGATTCATATTTGTAACCCGATTGACAAATATGCCCTATTTGTGTAGAAATTGTATTATACAAAGTTAAAATATTTAACAAAATCCATTGTGGAAATTAGCATCTTCACACTTAGCATTCATAGACTAAAAGTTTTCAAATCTAGTTTTGGATTTTGTTAAATGATGTTGTTTCTCTAGGAAAGGATGAACAAATTGAGATCTTTTGCACTTAAGATTAAATTTACACTGTAAAAACAGTTCAAAAAACATAGTTTAATGTTTAGGTTTAATATAAACCTGTCAACTGTACAGAACTCTTTTGTACACATTATTAAAGCAAATATATAGAAGATACATTTCTGTGGATGTTGGCAATTTAGCACCAGGATTCTCCCAAAACAAAAACATAATTAAACATTTCATTTGCTTAGAATATGCCACAATAATAATCTTTACTGTGCACCATAAATATTTACACATTTTAAATGTGAGCAAATACTTCATTAATAAATTAAGCTCTTTAGCAATATTTACATTAATTTTTAGTATTGTAAATGCTTAAATTGCCAGGGTATCTAACGTATAAAAGCAGTTATCCAAGACAAATACTGTTGATAATACTTTTAACCCAAATTTATAAACTGTGAAGAGAGTAAAAAACTAGAAATATAATTAATACTATCTCTGATCCATATATGCTATTGATAGAGAAATTGTGGAAGAGAGAGCCAAAATGATGGAAGAAGAAAATCTGTAAATATCACTGAAAACTAATAGCATCTACTTTGTAAATATTTAGTACAACTATTTTACTACAGAATAAGTTTGTCCTTTTTAGCACCTGTATATTATTTGTTAATGTGCATTTTACACTAAAGGGGTAGTTTAATGTGCCTACACTACTGGCAGGGATCTTGGCCCACCAGCAGCACAGATGCATAACTTTATCCCCCAAGTGTTTTGTCATTTTTGTAATTCCACAAATTTAGTGTCTCACATTAATAAGAGTTTCCATTCCATTAAAGTTCTTAACAAAGGTATCTGATGATAGTAAGGCAGCTATGAGTTTGGCTAGAATCCAATAGAGTCCAATTTACTGAGGTCACAGGTCAGTGTTCATGAGTTCATAAATTTATATGTAGGTAAAAAAATCCACCTTACCCGAAAATGAAAGTAACCAAGGGTAACATTTTCCACTAGACACGGTAATGTGCATGGACATAACAATGGTTTATCCACATTTACCTGTATTTTGGATGAGATGTTCCCATGATTTCTTATTTGTACATGTGCAAATTGGCATTATTTTCTGATTTATGGTTTGCCAGTGTGCACAGGCAATTCAAATAGCTAATGTAAAATAAACAAGGAGACCAGACAAACTGTGTGCCTAAATTCTCCCCAAATTCAGCTAGTAAGTGTTGCATAGTTCAGACCTGAGGTAACCTAGAAACTACAAAGACAGGAGATGGGATCAAGAAAAAAAAGTGGAGACACAAATGAGCACATGCATTTGGAACTTTGGATTACAAAACAAAAATGTAATTGGCTTAGCACAGTCACTTACCTGCTGTAGACATTCTCATCTGTGCATACATTACATTAATCAGTAACATATTTTAACTGCTGCATTAATAGTGCTGTACACCAGGCCAAAATCTTAAATGTAAACACATTGAGGAGCACTGCACATATTTATGTTCTCAAATATACACCTAAAAATATGAAGGAAAAACTATGCCCAAGAATTGGATCTGAAAATTCCCTTATTAACATGCTGTTTTTAAGATATTGAGGTGATAAGTTGGTGTTCAAGTACAGAATGAATAGTGGCATATGGTTAAATCTACTGGTCCTTCCTAACATGACTGTTTTTGAAAAGAAACTAGAAGATGATAAAAGAAAATTACTTGAAAAGTTTGGTGGCAATTCAAGAATTACTTTCGGAATTAGTGAACTGACATGACACGAAGATGGGGCTAGTAGAGTAGACCATTCTGGCGACAAGACCACAGTTAAGTAGTTTGGTCAGAGTTTGATGAAAGATTTGTAAGTTACTGAGAGGATCTATCACTTGTTACAGAACACTAATCTAATCTTTGGTAAGAGGTGGATAGTTTTTAAACTGGATTAAAATGTAGGGATGCATTTAAGTTACTGGGGGTAAAATTCAACTTCGCCGGAGTGGATCGTTCACCTATTATTCACACCGTCTGATTTTCATTTCCATTTAAGTCAATGGAAATTAAAATCTGCCAATGTGTATAATGAGTGGCCAATCTGCCTCTGCACATTTTGCACCCCCTCTAAAGTTGAATTTACCCCCACTGATTGGTGACAGGTTCATAGACAAACAAGCCTTACATACCATAACACAAATCTAATACCGCTACTCACCAAAAGGATGGGATTAAAATGCCTACAAGATAGTTAGAACCTTAAGGCTACTAAAGACTAAAGGCTACACAAGCTCCCATATCATTTTGTTATAAAAAGATACTTTTGCACCAACTGCCTGTGACTTGAGGTACATAACTGTGTACTGTATATTACTGGCCTTCATATTATTAACAGCAGCATGGATTCAATTAGGAAATAATAAATGTAAACTCACAAAGGTGAACATTTACAAAACTATACCCTGGCATTAAGCAGAACTGTTAGAAACTGACATATCCATAGACTGATGAACTAAGTTATATAAATAGAAGGATTATCGTACCGAGCTCCAACGACCTCTGTGCCAGGCATCATCTGCAGGACAAGCTCGAGTATTGCATTGTTCACGGTCAGGAGGTTTGTCAAGAATTTCACAGTTCTGGTCATTTAGCCTTTGGCCATTCAGAAGCTGACAAATAACTAGTCTTGTTCTTGCTCCACCACCACAGGCCTGGGTGCACTATAAATTTAACACCAACACCATATCCATTAAAAAGTGATAATTTTGCAGTAAAAAAAAGTTAGTAGCTTGGTCAGAGTTTGCCAAAATATTTTTAATCTACTGAGTGGACAGATCACTTCTTGTAGATGAATGTAGAGTTCACAATATAGCATGTAGAATGTGAATCTAGGCTTTGATAAACTGCCTTTGTATTTTACGACCTTTCCATTGCTACTTTGGGTAACTAGTGAACTCGATAGGCAAAAATCTTTGCAATAGTTTATGTGACAATTCACGCAAGAAAACTTAATTTTTTTCAATGATCAAGGAAAACAGCAGCTATTATCGTCTGCTAAATCTTCTCATTATCACATATGCAAAGATACATTAGGGAACTGGAATATTGTTAAGAATCACCTATGCAAATATGAGCACAGGAACAGCAGTGTGCCATTCAATCCCTTGAGCCTGATCTGCCATTCAATTAGATCATGACTGATCTGTATCTCAACTCCATTTACCTGCCTTTCATCCATATCCCTTGATACCTTTACCCCCCCAAAAAATTAATTGATCTATCTACAGGCTTTTAGGGAGAGTGTTTCAGATTTCCACTGCTCTTTGCATGAAAACATGCTTCCTGATTTCACTCCTAAATGGCCGAGCTCTAATTTTAAGATTGTGCCCTCTTGTTCTGGGTTCCCCACCCAAAGAAATAGTTTCTCTGTATCTACCCAATTAAATCCCTTTATCATCTTAAATATCTCCATTTTATCACCCCTCAACCTTCTAAACTCAAGCCAAGTTTATGCAACCAGTCCTCATAATCTAACCCTTTAAGCTGTGGTATCATTCTGATAAATCTGTGCTGTACCCTCTACAGGGCAAATATACCTTCCCTGAGGTTTGGTGCCCAAAACTGAATGCAGTACTCCAGATGGGGCATGACCAAGGCTCTGTACAATTGAAGCATAACTTCCTCATAATTGAATCCCTGAGATAAAGGCCAGTATTTCATTAGCCTTTTTGATTACTTTTTGTACCTGCGCACTAGCTTTTAGTGATTTGTGTACATGGACACCTAGATCCCTTGAGGTCAATTAATGGCCGAGAAATTCGGGTCTCCACGGGTGAGTACGCATGGGGTACTCACCTGTAAGCCCAATGGAAGTGCCGGTTTCGTGCATGCACTGCGCATGCGTGGGAAACCAGCACTTCCGTTCCCCTGAAAGAAGGGGTTAAGAGGTGGAACGCGTGCGCGGGAGAGGCAGCGCGTGCGCATTGAACTTACGTTTTTTTTCCAGGTTTCTCCGGGAAGGTAAGTCTCCAGAAGTTAGACATGTAAAAAGCAGTCGCAAGGGCTGCTTTTAACAAGGTAAGTGGTGAATTAATTAAAATTAAAACATTTTTTCCACAGGTTTATTATTTTTAAATACTTTAAAGAAAGGTAAGTTTATTTTTAGCCCCGTTAGAAAATGTAATTAATTTTTTCAAAAATTTAAATTGTTTAAAATAGTTATTTCATGCAATTTATAGTTTATTTTAAAAATGTGATGTTTTAAAAAAAAATTATTTAAGGTTTTAGTAATGTTTTGGGGCTTATAGTATTTATAGGTTTGACAGCCCTTCCTGTCAAACTTATGAATGAAGCATTCCCTGCTACCATTGGCTCTCCATGGCCCACGTGATCCCAGGGGACGCATCGAACTAACTGCGCCCCTGGGATACGCAAGCACTGCGCGCCAGCAGTTGGAGGAGGCCCAGGATCGCAATTCCACAGGGGCTCACAGCTCAACGGCCGGCGCGCAAGGTAAGTGCAGGTTGGAGGCTTGCACCCGCGGGAAGCCTCCGACCCGAATTTCTGGGCCAATATTTTCAAGACTCAGATTGACAAAATTTTTATTAGGTAAGGTATCAAGGGATATGGATCAAAGGTGGGTAAATGGAGTTGAGGTACACATTGGCCATAATCTAATTGAATGGTGGAACAGGCTCGATGGGATGAAGAGACTTCTGCTGTTCTTATGTTTTTTGTTCCCACCTCGATCTGGCTGATACCCTCCTGAAGCCAGTGAGGTCCTTTTTTTATATATGCAGATTATGCTCTGATGATACCATCGGAGCCCAACTGCAGTATTAAACTGAGGTCTGAGCGGGGGAACAGTGGAGGGTCTCCTGTTGTACCAAAGTTGCTGGAGCTGCACTGGCATAGAAACATAGAAGATAGGAGCAGGAGTAGGCCATTCGGCCCTTCGAGCCTGCTCCGCCATTCAATGTGATCATGGCTGATCATCCAAATTCAGTACCCGGTCCCTGCTTTCTCCCCATATCCCTTGATCCCTTTAGCCTTAAGAAATATATCCAACTCCTTCTTGAATATATTTAATGAATTGGCTTCTACTGCCTTCTGTGGTAGAGAATGCCACAGGTTCACCACTCTCTGGGTGAAGAAATTCCTCCTCATTTCTGTCCTAAATGGCCTACCCCTTATCCTTAGACTGTGACCCCTGGTTCTGGACTCCCCAACCATCGGGAACATCCTTCCTGCATCTAGTCTGCCCAGTCCTGTCAGAATTTTATAAGTTTCAATGAGATCCCCTCTCATTCTTCTAAACTCCAGCGAGTACAAGCCCAATCGTCCGAACCTCTCCTCATACGTCATTCCTGCCATCCCAGGTATCAGCCTGGTGAATCTTCGCTGAACTCCTTCCATGGCAAGAATATCCTTCCTCAGATAAGGTGACCAAAACAGCACACAATACTCAAGATCTGGTCTCACCAAGGCCCTGTACAACTGCAGCAAGACATCCCTGTTCCTGTACTCAAACCCTCTCGCTACAAAGGCCAACATACCATTTGCCTTCTTAACCGCCTGCTGCACCTGCATGCTTATCTTCAGCGACTGGTGCACAAGGACACCCAGGTCTCGTTGCAGTTCTCCTTCTCCCAATCTATTGCCATTCAGATAATAATCTGCCTTCCTGTTTTTGCCACCAAAGTGGATAACCTCACATTTACCCACGTTATATTGCATCTGCCATGCTTCTGCCCAATCACCCAACCTGTCCAAATCATCCTGGAGTTTCTCGGCATCCTCCTCACAGCACACACGCCCACCCAGCTTTGTGTCATCTGCAAATTTGGAGATATTGCATCTAGTTCCCTTGTCTAGATCATTAATATATATTGTGAATAGCTGGGGTCCAAGGACCGATCCCTGCGGTACCCCACTAGTCACTGCCTGCCACTCGGAAAAAGACCCGTTTATTCCAACTCTTTGCTTTCTGTCTGCCAACCAATTCTCTATCCAAGTCAATACCTTGTCCCCAATCCCATGTGCCTTAACTTTACACGCTAATCTCTTATGCGGGACCTTATCGAAAGCCTCTGAAAGTCCAAATACACCACATCCACTGGATCTCCCTTATCTATTTTACCAGTTACATCCTCAAAATATTCCAGTAGATTAGTCAAGCACGATTTACCTTTTGTAAATCCATGTTGACTTTGTCCGATCCTGTCACTGTTTTCCAAGTGCTCTGCTATTACATCTTTTATAATGGACTCTAGCATTTTCCCCACTACCGATGTCAGGCTTACTGGTCTGTAATTCCCCGTTTTCTCTCTACCACCTTTTTTGAATAGTGGGGTAACATTAGCTACCCTCCAATCCATGGGTACTGTTCCAGATTCCATCGAATGTTGGAAGATGATCAGCATTGCATCTACTATTTCTAGGGCCACTTCCTTAAGTACCCTAGGATGTAGATTATCAGGCCCTGGGGAGTTACCCGCCTTCAATCCCATCAATTTCCCTAACACCAGTAGTGGCCCAGAAAGGTAAGTTTTCAATTTTCATTTAAAATTTCCTTGTGGGCCAGGAGAAGTAGGAGTGCTCCTCCAGGTCGCAAAGAAACCTTGGGCATCCCCTGCCCCAGGCTTCCATCCTCCTCCCCCACCCCCAATGCCTGACGAACCCTCTTCTTGAGGAGTTACCAGTCCTGGGACTTTCCCTCTGGTTTCCAGCCAGGATGGCCACTCGCTAGGCTGCATTCTCGCCCGAGGCTTGAACTTGCCCCCATTGCATGGCAAAACCCAAATATGTTTTATGCTTACTGTGGACTGGAAAGATAATGATGTGGAGAGAAGTTTGCCTTTTTCGACATTCAACTGATTGCAGCGCTCTGTCATGGGGATTCCCAGCGAAGAGTTGCTGTGAAGTCAACAAGCTGTCTAAGCAGCCAATCACATTGCAGAATTCTCACAGACAGGAAACCAGGAAATGAGAAGCTGCTTTTATCCGGACTTTAAATTTTTTTTTTACAGTGAGCGAAATAAATATTGGGACTTTCACATGGGGATAAGGTAGAAGCTGAAATATCATGAACAAACTTTAACATTAAAAAAAAAAGTTGTAGGTTGAGCGTCCCAAATTCGGAGTTCCGGAATCCGGACTCCGGGACGATTGGTGGCAGGGGTCCGGAATCTGTAAAATGTTCCGGAATCCAGACACTCTGAGGGAGGCTTACCAAAAGCGCAACCTGGGCCCAGGCATTTCCGGACTCGGCACGTGTTTCTGTTGTCCGAAGTCCGGAAATATTGCAACCTAGGCTTGGGCATTTCCGGACTTCGGACATCAGAAACACGTTCCGAAGTCCGGAAAAACCCGAAAACCGTCTCGGACTCGGTCCCGAGGTTGCTGGATTCGGGATGTTCTACCTGTATTATAATAATGGAGAAATTTGACACACCACAAATACAAAAATTAGTTTTTCAAGGCCAGAATGTTTGTTTACCAGACAATACGCTGTTAAAACCCTAGTTACACCTATTCCAACAAGGCTTAACATTTAATGGGGTATCTAACAGCGATATTACCACAGAAAAGCCCAAGTTTTCACTGATTTCACTGAGTACACTGATTGCTTGCTATGGTGGGGGGTCCACAACGCAATGAATGAGTGACTGCAACTTCAGGATTTCCGCGTTTAGATCCGCAGTCGCTATACCCTGAAGTTGCGGTCAGTTTTAGAGCGGTAATGACAGCGAACACTGACAGTTCACCGTCATTACCCACTGCAAATTCCGGGCCAATGTACTTTATTGTCAAAATTTCTTCAGAGGGGGTGAAAAATCCAATTAGGCTCATCAATCTTGAGGAAATTATGTTTCCCTGATTTTCTTTCTTGTTTGTTCAACCTCCAAATATAATTGAATGCACTGCCCTCACGTGGGTAAGCACTGGGCGTTGCCTATTTAAAAAGGTAGGGCTTCGTACACTAACTGTTTTAATTCTTATGTTAATACTTTGATTAAACTGGAATTATGTTAAGGTGATCTCATTTGCATTGCTTACTCTGCAACTTGGTAATAGGAAATTATACATAAATTGTGCCTCTACATCTTACAAAATTCGCGTTGCAAAAGTGAGTCAAATACCATGCTTCAAAATAAAAAACTGCCTATTAGTAAAGGATAATAAAAGTATTAGCTGAAGAAACACTACCTCTCCCCAGTTGCCATAAATCCACTGAGGACAAGGACCAGATTCACAGGACCTCATTTCAACAGGCTTAGATTGTTCAGCACAGTTATTGGCATCGTATCCACGTTCATCTTGGCAAACCACAACACGCCGTTGGAACCCTCCTGCACAGGTACTAGAACACTACAAAAGAAACAAAACAGGAATTGAAACATGATTAAACCAATCAATAAACAGCAGGCTCATTCCATGTCTACATAACAACAGTGACTGGGAAAGGAACTCATTGGTCTTCAAGTGTTTTGGGACATTCTGAGGTGCCGTATAAATACAAGTTCTTTCTTTGAAACAATGGGTTGGAATTTTAACACTCAAAAACGGGTTTGTTGGGGTCGGATAAGAGGTTAAATTTTTTTAAATTCTAAAACCCGCCTCCAACCAGCCCACTTCCGGGTTTAACGGAAGCGGGACAAGGGGCTATTGCATCTTGACCGAACAGTAATGAATAGAGGAGATGGAATGTACCTTTTACTATTTACTGAGTAAATGGGTGGACATTACAGCACATTGTCTTTCACTTTCAGTTTCGGGTTCTGCCATGCAGACAAAGTAAAACCGAGCCCCCCAGCACCCCCTTCAGGTAACACCCGGGAACTGGGACAAACTTAATTCAAGCAAAACTCAAAACACAACACTCCTTTCCCCCAGATAAAACCCCTTAGTCCTCCAGGCGTCTGGGACGGAATCTAACCCGACTTGAGCGCCGCTGGACAGGCATAGTCGGGGTGCCACTGCTAGCTGCAGGAAGACCTTCCTCCGTGGCTGATGACTCCGTGACACCTTCTGTCAATGTGGCTTCCGTCGTTGTTGCAGGAAGCAGGCCGTCACTGCCTGGCAGAGGTGGCGGAGACAATGGCCTAGCCTGTGACGTCTCTGTTACTCTCACCGGAGTACGACCCCGTAGCTGGTCTACGTGGCGTCTGTGTAGCTGGCCATCAGGTGTACGGACGCTGTACGACAGGGGACCCGTGGCCTGCCCCACCACGGCAGGCATCCATTTGTCTCCTCCTGCATAGCAATGGGCAAACACAGTCTCTGACGGCTCGTACTGCCTGGCGGTGCCCTGGTGCTTCTTAGCCAGCTCTTCTTGCTTTGTGTGCATTTCATCCCTTTAGTCCGGGTGTAGCCGGTCCAGTGCAGTCGCCAGCCGGCGACCCATCAGCATCTCGGCAGGACTCTTCCCCGTTGCTGAGTTTGGTGTGGTATGCTGTGATAACAGGAACCTGGCCAATCTGGTTTGCCAGTCCCCCACCGATATCCTCACCAGTGCCTCTTTTGTGGTTTGCACCAGCCTCTCTGCCTGCCCGTTAGAGGAGGGGTGATAGGGCGCTGTGGTCACGTGGCGGATCCAATTTCTGCCTGCAAAAGCCTTGAACTCCGCTGACGTGAAGGCTGCTCCATTGTCCGAAACCAGCACGTCGGGGACCCCATGTGTGGCAAACAGCAAACGCAACGCGTTGATCACTGCACTGGATGTCATGGAGCTCATGATAGCCACCTCCAGCCATTTCGAATGAGAATCCACCACTATCAAAAAGACCTTCCCCTGAAATGGCCCTGCAAAGTCAATGTGGAGTCTTGACCATTTACGAGTTGTCCACTCCCAGGGGTGAAGGGGAGCCTTGGATGGGCTCTGGCGAGTCAGCTGACATGTCCCACAGCTCTTTACCACCTCCTCCACGTCTCGGTCCAACCCCGGCCACCAGACGTAGCTTCTCGCCAACGCCTTCATGTGCACAATCCCAGGGTGTGAGTCATGCAGCATTTTCAGCACCTCCTCTCCTGCGGTGGCAGGAACCACCACACGGCTTCCCCAGAGCACGCAGTTCTTGTGTGCAGACATTTCATGGCGCCTCTGAACGAAGGGCTTGAAATGCTCCTCTTGGACCTCGGAGGGCCAGCCATGCAGCAGCCAGTGTAGCACCTGTGATAAGACTGGATCTTTCTGTGTGAGGCTGCCAATCCGCTGGGCATGGAGTGGGGCCTCCGGAACCTCCTCCAGTAGCAGCACCTCCAGGGGTGGTGGCGTCTCAGCCATCGGCCGGTTCAAAGGCAAGCGACTCAGAGCATCAGCATTAGCCAGCATCTTCCCAGGCCTGTAGCAAAGTTCATAACTGTAGGCCCCCCAGCATCAGACTCCACTGAAGCATACACGGTGATATGATCTGGGGCATGGGCTTGGAGTGATGCAGGAGCCCCAAGAGTGGCTTGTGGTCTGTGTAGATGATGAACTGTCTCCCTAACAGGTACTGGCTGAACTTTTTTACCCCAAATATGATGGCTAGGGCCTCCTTGTCAATCTGGGCGTAATTACGTTCTGTTGTTGAGAGTGTTCTTGAGGCAAAACTGATAGGCGCTTCCCGGCCATCTGGCTCTATGTGACCCAACAGAGCTCCCAGCCCGTATGGTGAGGCATCACACACCAACACCAATGGCTTGTTTTCATCATAGTGTGCCAGAACCTTATCTGCTTGTAACAGTTCCTTTGCCTGTCTGTAGGCTGTTTCATGAGCTGAGGTCCAGTTCCACACTGTTGCTTGGTCTAACAGCCTGTGCAGTGGCTCTAAGATTGTGGCTTTGCCCTTGAGAAAACAACTGTAGAAGTTTAACAGTCCGAGGAATGCCTGCAGTTCAGTCTTGTTCTTGGGGGTGGGAGCGCTCCTGATAGCCTCCACCTTCTCAGTAGTCGGATGCACACCGTCTTTGTCCACTTGGAATCCCAAGAACTCCACCCCATTGGCAGCGAACACACATTTTTCCTTCTGAAGGCGTAGTCCTACCTCAGCCAGCCGGCATAGTACTTCCTGCAGCCGCTCATCATGGGCTTTCTGTGTCTTGCCTGTAATCAGTATGTCATCCAAGTAAGGCTGAACTCCCGGAACACCAGCCAACAGGGTGTCCATGAACCTCTGAAAGATTGCCACAGCCGTAGACACCCCAAACTGCAGCCTTGTGGCTCGGAAAAGTCCTCTGTGGGTGTTGATTGTCAACAGCTCGGCTGACTCTTCATCCAGGACCAGTTGCTGGTATGCTTGCTTGAGATCCAGCTTGGTGAACAGAGTGCCTCCAACCAGTGTTGAAAACAGCTCTGTAACTGTTGGTAAGGGATACACATCTGGTAACACAGCAGTATTAACCGTACATCTGTAATCTCCACAGATTCGCAGGCCCCCATCCTTCTTTGCAATGGGCACAATAGGGGTGGCCCAACGGAAGTTCTTCACTGGCAAGAGAACCCCTTGGTTCACCAGCTTATCCAGGGCCTCATCCACCTTCTTGCGCAACGCAAAAGGAACTGGTCGCGCCTTGAAGAACTTAGGCGCTACCCCTGGGTCCACTTTGATTGAGACTGGCGGTCCCCGACAGGCCCCGAACTCACCAAAAACCTCGTCATAGTTCTCCAACATAGGCATTATGGGCTGTCGCTGTACCGTGTGTACTCCTGTCACTTCAATACCGAGGGGCTCAAACCAATCTCTGCCCAGCAGGCTTGTGCCCTGCCCCGCCACCACATAAAGTGGAAGTGTGTCCTTGACTGCCTGATACTTAACTTCCACATGAATCATACCCAGCACCTGGAGTTGAGCTTGGGACCACTGCCGTAGCATGCCGCTGACCTGAGCCATCGCTGGGGGTTCACTTGGCCACAGCCTATTGTAAGTCTCTTCACTTATCAACGAACACGCTGAGCCTGAATCCACCTCCATGCAGAGTGGTGCCCCATTCATGATCACATTTGCCGTGTATCCCCACCGTCCGTGGGGTAGCTGCTCAGCTTCTGTGGTATACACTGTGTACTCATCGTTATCCTCCAGTGTCAGGGTGTGTGTCTGCGATGCTTGTGTTGGCTCTGCTGCAGCAGCCTGAGCTTTTTTCATGCAGATGCGAGCTATGTGTCCTCTTTTCTTACAGAAATGACATACCGCTGACACAAATTTGCATGTAGTGGAACCATGGAGAGCCCCACAGCGGAAACATTTTCTTCCTGTCTCTTTAGTTGCCTCCATGTCTCTCGCAGCAGCAGCTGCGTGTGTGGTCTTGTGCACCTCCTCGGCGGCCTGAGATGGTGCTGCCTCTGTACGGAGCATACGTGTGTTCATCGATGCAGCCTCTGCTGCTAAAGCCTTCTCCTCGGCCAGTCAGAACGTCAGGGCCTTCTCCGCTAACAGCTGTCTCTGCAATGCCGAGTCCAGCACTCCACACACAATCCGATCACGGAGCATATTGTCTAACTGGTCACCAAAATTACAATGTAATGAGCGTTTCCTCAACTCAGCAATGTAACTTGAAATAGATTGTCCAGGCTGTTGTTTACAATTGTGAAAATGGAAACGCTGCACAATCTCTGAGGGTTTTGGGTTAAAATGTTTCTGCAGCTTCTCAATCAAATCAGCATAATCCACCTCACTAGGTTTACGAGGAGCCACCAATGAACGCAGGACGGAGTAAGTAGCAGCTCCGCATACACTTAGCAACACTGAGCGCTTCTTCTCTTCGTCAATATTATTGGCCTCAAAGAAACACCCCAGTCTTTCTGCGTATTCCTCCCATGAACTGTCCTTATCCCCAGAGAACTCTTCAATACGTCCCAAGGTCGTCATAGTTTTAATGTGCACTGTCCCTTTAAGATCCACGGACTTTTTTCTTTTTAAAAAAATTATTTTTCTCCTCCGGCCAGAGTTACGGTAGCTACACTCACGATAGTTGCCTGGCCCACACAATACTCTGTCCGCCGTCTACGTCGCAGCTAGCCAACTATCAAAATGCCATTGATGTTGCTAGCTGAGTGGCCCACTCGTCGCAATTTCCAATATCACGGCTGTAGGTTCGCATGTCTATCTCCGTCCTTCTAGAGAGTTCAACAGCCGCCTCGTCGCCAGTATTGCATCCTGACCGAACAGTAATGAATAGAGGAGACGGAATGTACCTTTTACTATTTACTGAGTAAATGGGTGGACATTACAGCACATTGTCTTTCAGTTTCGGGTTCTGCCATGCAGACAAAGTAAAACCGTGCCCCCCAGCACCCCCTTCAGGTAACACCCGGGAACTGGGACAAACTTAATTGAAGCAAAACTCAAAACACAACAGGGGCGGGCAGTCAACCCACTCCCAGGAGGAGGGTTGGCAATTTAGAAAGGCTTATATTTTAGATAGCACCTTTCATGACCACCAAACGTCCCAAAGCGCTTTACAGCCAATTAAGTACTTTTGAAGTGTAGTCACTGTTGTAATGTAGGAAACGCGGCAGCCAACTGGTGCACAGCAAACTTCCAAAAACAGCAATCTGATAATGAACAGTAATCTGTTGTTGTTATGTTGATTGAGTGTTAAAAATATTGGCCAGGGCACCGGGGATAACTTCCCTGCTCTTCTTCGAAATAGTGCCATAGGATCTTTCACGTCCACCTGAGAGAGCAGACAGGGCCTCAGTTTAACGTCTCATCCGAAATATTTTAATGAGGTTGTCAGCCTCGGAGTTAACCTCTTTTACAGGCTAAACTGTGGCCTGCTGGGTTTCCATGGCCTCGGCAAACCCAGCAGCTGAATGGAGGCGAGGATGTCTTTGGGGAGAAGGTAAGTGCTTTTACAGCACTCTTTGTGGGCCAGGAGGAGCAGGAGTGCTTCCTCCTGGCTGCCCAAGCTCCCCCCACCATACAAAGACCCCATGGGTCGGGGAATCACCTGCAATGGTTTCTCTTCCCACTCCCGCACCATTACTTCTGGTGGCCCCCTCCTTTTTCTCTCCATCCCTCTCCCCGGCAACTGTCTGAGGCTGAACCAGACCGTTTGCAACCTTGGCATTTGGCCCTGAGTTGAGCGTCCAACCACATATCCGTGCCATCACTAAGACCGCATAACATCACCCAGCTCTGCCCCTGGCTCAGCTCATCTGCTGCTGAAACCCTCATCCAGGCTTTGTTACCTCTAGGCTTGACTTTTCCAACACACTCCTGGCCGGCCTCCACGTTCTACCCTCTGTAAACAAATTGCAGTTTATGGAGGGTGGAGAATGGAAGGCCTGCAAGGAAAGCATTAGAGTAGTCAGTTCTTGAGATTAGGAAGGCATATACAAGTGTTCAGCAGTGAAGTTAGGGGTGGAGGCAGAAGTAAGATGTCTTAGTAGCTGGAGAGTTCCAACAGCATGTTGCAGTTTGCCAAGATGAAGATGGATACGATGCCAATAACTGTGCTCAACAGCCTGTTGAGATCCTATGATTGGATTTGGGGTTTTAAGCTTAATTTTGGGTTGAACAATACATTGAGATTGTGTGTGTTCTGGTTCAGCTAGAGGGAGCAGCTAGGAAGGGGAATATAATCAATGGCTACATAGTTTTTCACAGGGACTGAAAATGATAGCTTAAGTTTTCCCAGTGGTCAATTGTTTGAAACTTAATATGAAACAGATAGTTTGACAGCTTGGAGATGGTCATGCATTTGAGGGAAGTAGTGCAGTGGTAGAGTTGGGTATTGTTAATATACACATAGAAGCCCAAATCTATGGGTGATATTATTAATGGGCAGCATGCAGATGAGGAAGAGGATGGGGTCAAGGATGCAACCTTGAAGGAATTCAGCAGTGACTTTGTCAAAGCAGGTAAAAAGTAATTGCTGGAGATGCACTGATGCAGCTCACTGAGGTGAACATGCAGGAGAGACAGTGGAAAAGCAACTTTGTTGAATGTTGCAGAGAGGTCAAGTAGGATATGGAGGGGTAAAGTGCTAACTTTGACTAGGGTGATTTTGGTGCTATTGGTAGAGTGGAATTTGGACTGATGGGAATTAAACGGGGATGGGATAGATGGAGGGGTCAAAGGTGAGTTTTTTGAGAATGGAGCAATCATGGTGGTTTTGAAAGGAAAAGGAACAGTATCTGAATAAAGAGAACTATTCACAATGTCAATGAACACTGGGACGAAGAAAGATAGTCGAATGGTCAAGAGCAGGTGAGGATGAAGGGGACAGAAGGTGGGTCTCATAGAAGAGATGAGCTGAAGGTGGGTGAGATGAGAGAGGGAAGTGCAGTAATGCTTGACATGGTCCAGACAAATTTGGCAGTTAACAAGAAGACTGGTTGTGCGCCAAATGTGTTCCAATCTGCGTACCTCAGACATAAGGATGGAAAAGTGGGAGCTATACCAGGGTGAATGACTAGGGTGGGAGATGATAAGCAAATTAGTGGGATGAGGGTGTTATAGGCAGAAGTGAGGGAGCTGTTTAGCAGGCCAACAGCAACAGCAGTGTTATGTTAGGTTGAGGGCCGGAGAAGGCATAGATAGAAAATGAATTGGTAAAGCAGCTGGGGCAGTTTGTTCAGGGGGAAAAAGGTAATGGTATTGGGGCTGGAGTGGGCAAGGAGATGTGAATGGTAAGAGAGACAAGGAAGTGATTGGAGATGGCCGTAGCAATGATCAAAACTTCGGAGGTGGTGAGGTTATGTGAGATGGCAAGGTTCAGCAGGTGGCTATGGGTGTGGGTGGGGAAGTTGATGTGAAGGGTGAGGTTAAGGGAAGGACCGGAAGGCAGAAAAAATCAGTGGAAAGGGAATATGCAACTCCTGGCAAGAAAATTGATGAATTAAAAAAAAAAGTGTAACTGCTAGATGTATATGTGTTTATATCACAATCCGTCCAAATAACCAGTATTAGCCAACAGCCACTTACTGCTCCCCATGGTCCAGTTCTCCATTGACTGCCTCCTGGTAGTTGGGTACGATCTGAGTCACCATGTGTTGGCAGGATCTTAACCCGAGGAAATGGGTGATCATTCTGTCCAGATCTATCATACCCATGACGTCGTTGAGTGCAAGATGGCATCGCACACTCTTGTTCAGTTAGTGGCTGATCATCAAGGTCACACTCACTCTCACTTACAATCTGATTCTTGTAGTTCATGCAAATCACATGACGTGTTGCTTTACCTTGGCCACAGGTCACTGAACACTACATTGGGTAAAAATAAACCATCAAAAAGTGTAACTCTTTACAAAAACAATGTAAAAGCAACAGCAGGAACAAATCCCAAGAATTCAAACAGATAAAATAAGTTTAGCTGCAGGTCAGCCAGCAGCCAACAGAATGGAAAAGGAGTGCAAATTGGCATTTTTCACTTCTAAATTTGTAATTAAATGCAAATTTGCTCCAGGATGCCCACCCCTGACACATGATTGTTGAAGCAGAGTCGATTAAATGGGAATTAGATAGCTGCTTGAGAAAAAGAGGGATAGATTCTGGTGGCTCATGTGAAACCAGCGCAGGTTTATGAGCCAAATGAATTGTTTCTGTGCTGTAACATTCGATGATTCTTTTACTTAATACGTGTTTTCATGAGCTTGAAAGAGCTTTTGACTGGGTGCTTGAGATGATATTTTTGCAAATCTGATATATACCATCTGCAATGTAATATTTCTATGTTACATATGCAAACAATGCGTATACTTGTTGCTTGTGGAAAACTGGATGGAACCCTTTGCATAGTGGAGATTTAGATTTACATCAATTTACCAAGAAATAGGGAGACACATCTGCACTGCACTGCCCAAAAATTATAACAATTAGAGAACAAGGCCTAGAAATTCAGTAGCGCCCCAGTTGGGGCGCCAGCCTCGCCAGGCCGCTAAAAGTAGCGCCCCGGAAGCAGTTGTGGCCACCCGCCGGAAATTCAGTTTGCGCACCCCAGAGGGAAGCGCGGCGCTACTGGAGGCGCCCCGCATCCCTCTTGGGGCGCTGCAGCTGAATATCGCTGTGCAACGTGCCGCAGCGCCACACGCTGCGGCGCGACGCGCTGCGGTACTGCAGGCCTTCCTCCCCTTCTTAAAGGGGAGGGGCCTTGTGCAGTGTGATCAAGGATCGCGAGTGCCAGCAAAAGAGCCCTGCACCGAGGAGAAGTGCCGGGCTCTTGGAACGCAGTCTGTACTCCGCGGGGGGGGGGGAGGGGGGCTCAGGAGGCCGGGGACGGCAGCGCAGAGAGGTGCTGGCAGGCGGCCAGCAAAAAAAATGGCCGCCCCGCACCTCTCCTTTAATTAGCGCCTCTACCGCCGCAGGTAGGCCCCCCTGAACCGGTCGCAAATAGCATCCGGCGTTAAAGCAGGGGGTGCATCTAAATATCGCGATCGGGGCGTTAGCGGGGCGCTGCGTACACCGATGACGTCATCGGTAGCGGCGCAGCCATTAGCGTCCCGCTGAATTTAGCGGGAGGCGTGGCCAGTGGCATCCGACCCACTTAGCGCCCTCTTAAGGCGCTAACGGGTGGCGCAGCCCACTGAATTTCTAGGCCCAAGTTCCTTATGGAAAGAGAGCCCTTCAAAATAATAGAAGTTTAAGTTTTGGAAAATCAGAACATGGAAAAGTAGAACAGTGAAACTGAGGGAACAAATTACCCCTCAACTCACTGAAAGCATTCCTGGAACAGCACAATGTATTGCAGCTGTCGCATTGTTTTCCAGCAGAAGTTATGTCATTTTATTATTTGCATATGGCTCAGTGCACTACATCATAACGCTGCAGGATAAGTATTGAAACTGATGCAATTGCAACATAAACTGTGTTGAAAGTGTACAGGGATAAATGAAAATATTCAGTTGTGCCGTGTTTATTTTGAACATTTGTTTACTGTTGCACTAATTCAACAATTGGGGGGAGAAATTGGGTACCTTTGCACCTCCCGTTATCGCCTCCGCTAACCACTTACCGCCCATGCTGGTGAAAAGTTGGGCTAATTGCCCACCTACTGCGAGGTAATTACGCTGAAAATTTTTAAGTCTTGTGCAAACAGGCACAGAAAGCCTGCTGGACAGCGCAAGGGGATGAGAAAATTGTAATAACAATAATTGTAACAAGACAATGCTATAATGGGAGATTTGTTTTAAGAGGTTATCATAATGACATGTTTGTAAGCACACTGAATAAAGCGTTAAATGAGTGGTTTGTAACCTTTTTTTTTAATGAGATGTTAATATTCAGAGTGTAAAGTAATGAGAGATTTGTACTTCCAGTATGTGTTAAAAGATGTTTGTAACAACTGATGTTTGTGAATTTTTAATAAACATATCTTGTTCTATTGAGAGATTTACAATAACAGATTGCAGTTACAGAATTTATTATAATGGCAGCCTTTAGCATTAGAATTGTTTTACAATGCGTAGTTTGTGACAATGAACTTTTACAGAACAACTAGTTTGTAATAACAGATTTTATTATGATGAGTGGTCTGCACTGATTGTTATAATAAGAAGTTTGTAATAGCAACAATTGGCACAATGAAAGTTTTGCAATACTTTAAAAGGAGGTTTGTAATAAACATTTGTTATTATGAGAGAACGATAGAATGTTTTTTGGATTAACGTTGAATTAAATAGAAACTGAAATCTATATATCTGTATAAAAGGAGAGAAAAAGAAAGGTCCTGTTGAGTTTACCAGGAATTTCACGTTGGGAGGATTGGATTGGCAATTGCTTAAGAGTCAGGAAGTAAAAGAACCACCGCCCCACATGATCCCAGGTTCGCATACGCACAACGGTGCGCTCCTGGGTGGAGTATGCTTTGTGGAACTCTGCAGCGTTTGAAAGGAAGTTCACGCAGGGAGGATCGCATGAGGCAGGTGCGGATTTCCTTGCGATGTCGGCGGTGTACTCCTTAGCTACGCCGCCGACCGCAAATTCAGGCCCATAGTTTATTTTGACATGGAATACGTTGCTTCTTGTAAAATAACTCCAACGTCTATTTGGTTTTATAATTGTGATATAATTCAAGACAATATTTCTAACCTGTGTCCACTCACGAGGCTTCCAACGTCCACATGGGGTGACAATACACTCTTCTCTAGATGGTGGCTTTGAAAGATGTGAGCAAGCTGATTCATCAGCCACACCACCTTGGAGATCTCGACAGCTAACATAACGCTCCTTAGTACCTTTTCCACAGGTAGTAGAACACTGTTGAATAAGAATGGTTATGAATGTTTTATTGGTAATTCTTTTTTCATAAAATTTGAAACAAAATGACTGTTTGAAGTGTAGGTAACATTGATTTGTAATTTTATACTGACACTAAATAAACAGTAATTGATATTAATTCACCATCAATCTCATAAATTATTCGACACTGTTTGATTAATAGTTATTTCCTACGTCATTTTGATGAATACTTCATTACTTAATATCAATATTAAAATTAAATCTGTGTACAGGAGTCCAAGATCCAAATCTCCATTCAGTTCCATAGGTCATGTGATTGGGTATTCTTTCTTCTCTTCTGCCTGGATGCAAATCAGGGCAAGAAGCTATTTCACAGTCCTACAACATAAAACATATGGTTGAAAACAAATGGATGTTTTCAGGTCTTTTAAAAATGTTAAGAAAAACCAAGTCATTAGTTAAAAGGAAGAAACAACTTGTATTCTTATAACCCTATCATTTTTTCCAGAAACAGCTCAAAATACTTCAAATACAACAAATGTCTCTGATTCTTATGTAACCAAGAGCAGCGGCCATTTTGTGCACAGCAAGATATCAAAAACAGCAATAGGTTGAAAGATCAGTTAGTTTGACTTTTTGTAGATGTTCATAATAATTACCTGAGTATCTGTAGGCCTGGTGGCAGCATTACATTCATTATCATTGACACTAGTGCCATACGAGCCTGCAATACATCTTACTGCTCGCATCTGATAGCCTGCCCCACATGTGGCTGTGCACTGTAAACAGGACATGTTGTTAATTCTTCCAAGTCACAGCAAAGACAAACTTTAAAAGGTACCATGTAATGTTATTATTTGAAAAAAGTACTACCGAAGTTGGAAAGTAAAATGTATGTATTTAACTATCTGGTAATTTGCAATCTTTCATTCCTTATGCTATACAGTACAAGCACAGACATCTCAGAGCTGTAGAAATCTCACAGAATTGTGATCTAGTACTGAATACATAGATAGAGAAAAGGAAGAGAGACAAGAGGATAATCATCATTTTCAATGCCTGGGTGGTAATCTGGTGGAGCCAAAATCAATGGAATGAAAATCAAGCGGCTTCTACAAAAAGCAGGCAATCCACTCCACCAGATTACCGCCCAGTTGGTGAAGGTAAAAGTTTACCACAACAAATACAAAAATTACAATGTCTGAGTGTAAATAACAGAAAAAGAGTGAAGACTGAATACAACAGATGTAATTGATCTAAAGACTGAGATAATTAATTAAGAAAGATGAAAGTGAAAAGCTTAGAGAAACAATGGACGAGGTTGCAGAATAACCCTTTTTTCTGTGACCTAGAAGCACATCTTATTTAAGAAAGTTTCAGATTAATCAAAGCCCTAAAAGATTAAACATCTCTTACTTTTCAGTGGCTATTTCCAGAGTATTGGGTCTAATGTCATTCATAAATTGTAATATGCATTTGAAAAACTGCAAGATATGTTAATTTCTTTCTACCTGATCACTTCTGACTGACTTCAAGGGCGTACTGGTAAAGGGCCAGTTCAATGGTTAGTGTACATGGCTCATTTAGTGCCTTCAAACCATTACATTTTCATTGATTGGCAATCATGACATGTGACAGCAAAATAAATCTATGTCACAAGTCTGTAGTTATAAAACATTTGCACATAACATCAATGATTTTGCAATTTATTTTGATATTAATATTTATTGCTGGTCTACAATTCTGTCAGTTTCTTCACCCTTAACTCTCCATCTACTTCCCTACTTCCCTCCTGGGGCGGTGGGGGAAAGAGACAGAGAGGTGATATATTAGGGGATATGTTTTTACTTTTTATTTTCTGTGTTGTATCAGTATGCAAAAGTCATTTTATGATATTACCAGGGATGAGGTGCAACAGTTATGAAGAGCTTTTTCATTCGAGCTGAGAAGGTTAAGATGTGACTTTCAGAGATCTTCAAGATTATGAAGGGTTAAGGAAGCTAAATTGTCATAATTTCTACCAGTTGGTGAGACACTAATGAGAGGGCAGAAATTTAAGATGACTCCAAAAAGAATTAAAGGGAATGGCAAATGAATTGAAGAGTGGAATTATACTAGGTGGCTCATGTCTGAAACTAGGGTCTTAAATCTGAACAAAGCAAATTACGTACGTATGAGGGGCGAGTTGGCTAAGGTAGATTGGGAAACTAGATTAAAAGATATGAAGGTAGATAAGCAATGGCAAACATTTAAATAAATAATTCATAATTTGCAATGAATATACATTCCCTTAAGGAATAAAAACCCCACGGGAAAAGTGGTCCAACCGTAGCTAACAAGAGAATTTAAAGATAGCATTAGATTTAAGGAAGTGGCTTATAATGTTGTCAAAAAGAGTGGTGAGCCTGAGGATTGGGAGGATTTTAGAATTCAGCAAAGGATGGCCAAGAAATTGATAAAGAGAGAGAAAATAGAATGAGAGTAAACTAGCAAGAGACAAAAACAAATTGTAAAAGCTTCTATAGGTATGTAAAAAGAAAGAGATTAGTGAAAGTAAACATGTGATACCTTACAGCAGTGGTTGTCAACATTTTGGTTGAAGGATCCCTTTTCAAATTGATTAGTAATCACGGACCACCCATCTAAATTATAACACTATATAATACTCATAATATGAAAGTGCTGCATGTAAAGAGTGGCCGCGATTTCCCCTACTTCAGCGGGTCCGGTGCGGCCAGGGTCAGGGTGCGTCCCCGCTGCTGTCTCCAGCCCGCTGTCCAAAGTGATCTTGCGCTGATTGGGCTTGTGAAGCCCGCAGCCCGCCCAGCGCGTTTCCTGACCAATTGAAGGAAATGGGTCTGATGATGTCACTTGATGACGTGTCATCAGCTAGTTTCCTTAAAGGGACCATGCGCAAATGGATTTTGACAGTTGTACCGTCTGTGTTCTACAGCATTGAGGTGCTGTGACTCCCTCCATATGCTTATGGAGGGAGTCACAGCACGCAGGGTTCTCTTCCCTTCCAATGGGCAGAAGAGACTTCCCCATGAGATCAACACAGCCTGGTTGCACATTGCACAGGAGGACACAAGCAGAGATGTTGTTAGGAGGACCAGGCTGCAGTGGAGCCTGGTCTCAGAAGATGATCTCAGTAGATCACAAAACGTTACTGCAAAGCCACACTCAACCTCATCCTGCTGTGCAACTCATCACTTCCCCATCACTCTGCCTTCCCTACCCCTGCACATCCTTACTGACACCAACTTACCTTGCACCTCCACCCATCCCTCTCTATCTACATTATCACTTCCCCATCTCACTAGCCACCCCTCACACTCACCCTCATCCTAGTGCAATCATATCAAGTAACAACACACAAGGGTAGGCACTTGGGTGTTTTAGCCAATGTTCATGTGAAGTTTCTGTTCATGTGCTGTCAAACATTGAAATCTTTATTTTCAACACTTTGCATTCCTGGACAGATTTGTGTGCACCTTTGGAAGTGGCTTAGTGAGTTGCAGTGAATGGTGAGACATAACGGTACCCCCAGCAATGGCGATGAATGTGGAAGGGATGGCTTGGGCATTGTAGGGATGCTTTATGGTGTTGGTGTGGGGTGGTTCCAATCTGGCACATCATGTGGCAGCCAGGGTGTACAGCGTCAAGTGAAGTAAATCTGGCTATGGTGAGCGGGCAACAATGTGCTCAGGTGCTGATGCCCTCTATCCTGTGCAGCATCAGTTGATTGCGGAGAAGGTTGGTGTTGTTGTTGGTGGTGCTGGTGTGCCTGGTGCTGCTGGTGTTGGGGCTGATCGTGGTGGGATTCTGAGGGCCAAGGTGAGATAGTTTCAAGGGCACCGATACTGATGGAACAGATGGCAGGTGAGGTTGAGATGACAGAAACGATCTGTCAATGGTGAGAGAGGTTGTTCCAATGAGGTGGCACTGGATACAGTTTGCTGCAAACACTTGCAAGTCTTCCAAATGCAGTAAGCAACAGCTTCTGACCTTGGAAAATGAACAGCTATGAAAAGGGGGCTTTTATAGAACATTTGCAGCTGTCAAGTTAAAAAATGATCCCATGGTGTCACAACTTCCGAGCTGCTTACCTGACATGATCCCTGAGCAAGGGAAGCTGTGGACGAGCTCTTAAAATCTAATGTGAGCTTAAAATAGTTCTGAAGTGTCTGTTAATAAGTTCTTAATCATCTAAATTGCTTCCCCCGCCGCTTGGTGTCAGGTCTGTTCCGTGATGACAGACCCGACATCTGGGAAACTAGCGTGGTGGCAGGTTGACAGCAGGTTCCCTACCCGTTGTCCAAATTTTTTTCCCCACACAACCCACCGCCAAACGTGCCCACTGACCCCCCCACCCCCCGAAAAATTCCCCCCAGTGTTTTAATAATGCTTTGGGTGCGCTTGCTTCTCACACCAATTCTGGGTACGCCGCAGCAACAGATGGCCACTATTAGCTACTTAGTGCTGGACAACTTTTAAAGCTGTCAGCAGGCTGGCCAAGGTGAGTGAGGGCACGAGCACCCATGCGCATGTTGGGATTCTGCTGGAAGCATGACTCACCGCCATACTGTCCAACTGGCATGTTCTGTAACAGCTGCACTGTTGGATTGTACGTGTTTACGTGAACACTTTCAAGTACGTGTTTACGTGAACACTTTCAAGTACGTGTTTGAAGGGCCCGCTCTGATCATGTGTCGAGAGGATGCACAGGGTTGTGGCGCCATGGAGAGGAATTGGCTCGACCGGCAGGGAGCACTCGTTGCAGTGAGAACTGTGGGCCCAACCATTGAGAATAATTTGCAAGAACTGAATCAGTGGAACAGGCTTGAAATTACCTCCAGTCGCGGACCCCCTGAAAAATCTCTCCGGACCCCAGTGGTCCATGGACCCCAGTTTGAGAAACACTGCCTCACTGGCAGAGACTGGGGAAATTATAATGGGGAATAAGGAAATGGCAGAGACATTAAACAAATACTTTGGGCTGGATTTTATCAATGGAGGCGTGTTGGAGGTGGGACTACAACTTTTGGGGTTGTAGTCCCGCCTTCATCGAGTTGTGGCCAACTCACTCGATTTTCACTTGATTGACCTTGTTGAGCTCGCCCAGCGGGCTCAGCAGGCCAATTAAGGGCCACCTGGCAACAGGTGACGTCACAGATTGACATTTCATCTGTAAAGAGCTTTTGACAGATGAAATATCAGCGTTTGACAGCTCTTTGAAGCTGTCAAACACTGACAATCTGTACTCTTAAGTTAATTCCTTCCTCTCAGGTTGATTTAGAGATCTCTCCAAAACAGAAAGCAGAATGCTGCAGATTTTGACAGCTCACGGCCATTCTGCTTTCTGTGCCGGTGAGATGAGGGACTCCCGAGACCTGAAGGAAGGAAGGCTGCAAAGGTAAGTAAAACTTATATAAACACTTTACACACACCAAACACACTTACCTCTGCACTCATGCACCCATCACTCACCTGAACACCGGACATCTCGAACCCTCCAAGTCCTTCAGCCCGACGGTCCACCTCGCTAACTTGGCATGGTTTGGAGCCGTCGGGAAGCCCACACTTCAGGGATAAAAATAGGGATTAGGCTAAAAACTGCCTGTTAAATACCTGTTAACAGGTAGTTAATTGGCACTAATCCCCTTCCCGCCTCGGGGAGGCGGCTCCCAGCACAGGTCGGGTACTCGTCTCCTGTGAAACGGGCATGGAGGCGGGTTGGGGGCGGGATGGGTTCGTGCCCCCTGATTTCGTGATTTTAACCCCCCACACGCCTCCAATCCCGCCTCAGCGGCCCGATGAAATTTGAGCCCTTTGTATCTGTTTTCATGAAGAAGACACAAACAACATTCCGAAATAGTGGGGAACTAAGGGTCCAGTGAGAATGAGGAACTTAAAGAAATTAGTATTAGTAAAGGAATAGTACTGGAGAAATTAATGGGACTAAAAGACGACAAATCCCCTTGACCTGATGGCCTACATCCACAGAAGTGCCAGGCAATGACTATCTCCAACAAGCGAGAGTCTAACCACCTCCCCATGACATTCAACAGCATTACCATCGCCAAATCCCCCACCATCAACATCCTGGGGGGTCACAATTGACCAGAAACTTAACTGGAGCAGCCACATCAATACTGTGGCAACAAGAGCAGGTCAGAGGCTAGGTATTCTGCAGTGAGTGTCTCACCTCCTGACTTCCCAAAGCCTTTCCACCATCTACAAGGCACAAGTAAGGAGTGTGATGGAATACTCTCCACTTGCCTGGATGAGTGCAGCTCCAACAACACTCAAGAAGCTCAACACCATCCATTTGATTGGCACCCCATCCACCACCTTAAACATTCACTCCCTCCACCACCAGCGCACCGTGGCTGCAGTGTGTACCATCTACAAGGTGCACTGCAGCAACTCGCCAAGGCTTCTTAGGCAGCACTTCCCAAACCTGCGAACTTTTCCACCTAGAAGGACAAGGGCAGCAGGCGCCTGGGAACACCACCACCTCCAAGTTCCCCTCCAAGTCACACACCATCCTGACTTAGAAGTATATCACCAATCCTTCATCGTCGCTGGGTCAAAATCCTGGAGCTCCCTACCTAACAGCATTGTGGGAGTACCTTCACCACACGGGCTGCAGCGGTTCAAGAAGGCGGCTCACCACCACCTTCTCAAGGGCAACTAGGGATGCGCAATAAATGCTGGCCTTGCCAGCAACGCCCAAATTCCATAAGTGAATTTAAAAAAAATTCTTGGGTTTAAAAGAGGTGGCTATACAATGGATGCATTGGTTTTCATCTTCCAGAATTCCCTAGATTCTAGAATGGTTCCCATGGATTGGAAGGTAGCAAATGTAACCCCGTTATTCAAGAAAAGAGGGAGAGAGAAAGCAGGGAACTAAAGACCAGTTAGCCCGACATCAGTAGTAGGGAAAATGTTAGAATTTATTATTAGGGACGTAGTAATGGGCACTTAGAAAATCATATGATTGGGCAGAGTCAACACTGGTTTATTTAAGGGCAATTGTGTTTGACGAATCTGTTACGAGTTTTTTGAGGTTGTAACTAGCAGAATAGATAAGGGGGAACTAGTGGATGTGGTGTATTTTGGTTTTCAGAAGGCATTTAATAAGGTGCCACACAAGAGGTTATTACACAAAATTAAGGCTCATGGGATTGGGGTAATATATTAGCATGGATGGATTGAGGCTTGGTTAATGACAGAAAACAGAAAGTAGGAATTACAGGCTATTTTCAGGGTTGGCAGGCTGTAACTAGTGGGGTACTGCAAGGATCGGTGCTTGGGCCTCAGCTATTTACAATCTATATCAATGACTTAGATGAGGGGACCAAGTGTAATGTATCCAAGATTTCTGATAGCACAAAGCTAAGTGGGAAAGTAAGTTGTGAGGAGGACACAAAGAGGCTACAAATGGATATAAACAGGTTAAGTGAGTGGGCAGATGGCAGATCGAATATAATGTGGAGAAATGTGAAGTTAAGATGGTAGGAAAAATAGAAAAGCAGAATATTTTTTAAATGGTGAGAGATTGGGTATTCAGAAGGACCTTGGTGTCTTTGTACATGAATCACAGAAAGTGAACATGCAGTTACAAAAGGATTGGAGTATAAGAGTGAAGAAGTCTTACTGCAATTATATATTGCTTTAGTGAGACCACTCCTGGAGTAATGTGTACAGTTTTGGTCGCCTTACCTATGGAAGGATATAATTGCCTTAGAAGGAGTGCATCGAAGGTTCATTAGACTGATTCCTGGGATTCAGGGATTGTCCTATGAGGAAAGATTGAGTAGACTAGGCCTATATTCCCTAGAGTTCAGAAGAATGAGAGGTGATCTCATTGAAATGTGTAAAATACTTAAAGGGCTATACAGGGTAGATGCTGGGAGTAATGTTCCCTTTAATTTTTTTTGGCTGCACGGCTCCTTTAACAGGCTGCGCGGCCCATTCAAATTTCAACTAGCGCGGTTTTTCCATTCAAAAGTTGGTGAGTCGGTTGCGGGTGACCTCCAGAGCATTGCATGGCCGCGCAGCTTAACGGAAACATTGGCCGGGAGGATGTTTCCCCTGGCTGGGGAGTCTAGAACCAGGAGGTCACAGTCTTAGAATAAGAGGTCGGCCATTTAGGACCGAGATGAGGAGAAATTTCTTCATTTTGTGAACCTTTGGAATTCTCTACCCCAGAGGGCTGTGGATGCTTAGTCTTTGAGTATATTCAAGACACAGATCGATAGATTTTTGGCTAGTAAAGGAACCAAGGAATATGGGGATAGTGCGGGAAGTTGGAGTTGAGGTAGTAAATCAGCCATGATCTCACTGAATGGCGGAGCAGGCTCGAAGGGCCGAATGGCCGACTCCTGCTCTTATTTCTTATGTTCTTATGTGGAGAACACTGGTGCAGAATTGATGGGCCAATTGGTCCATTTCTGTGTTGTAACATTCTATGATTCTTTTTAAAATGTGTTTATGCAAATATGTTTTTGTTAAAAATAAGTGCATGGAGTTGACATCACGAGCTTGAGAGAGTAGCCCTCAAGCAAGGGATTGTGACTCTCAACCAAAAATTAATGAGTTACCCTGCTCTGTGAATAATACTTGTTTTCCAGCCATATTAATTCTCCATCTGCTGTATATTCTGTGGCTACCTTGCCCACCCAGATCTTTCAGCTTTGTACAATGAGGAAAATTGCTCTTAAATCTACACAAAAAAGCAGTTACAAACATACAGCAAAAATACATAGTGAATGGCTACAATTTAAGATGGAAAATCTGAACAAAATGAAAGAATAACATTAAAATTCTACCTGTCCCCACGGACCAACTTGCCATGCTGCGCACTCCTGCTGTTGACACGCTTGTGCCGACTCTGGTTTTGTTGCAGAGTTACAAAAACCATTATCTAATTGATCTTCTCCAACCTGGCACCACGTTTGACGATGCTTGTATCCCTTCCCACAGGTCACTAAGCACTGTAATTGACATCAATTTGAATAAGTACATATTTTCTCACTTAAATACATCTTTACATTGGAATATGTAAGTAATTGGACATGTTTTTCATGAACTTTCTGTAGGTGAATGACTTTCTCCTATCACAAGCAATATGTTGTGAATGATACAAACTCTGTTGCACTGTTAATGTTTATGGATTCCAGCAAATTAACCACAGTTCAAGACAATGCTAAAAATGTCCAGTAATTTGCTCAAGTTCTATTGCATTTTAATTGTAGTGCCATATAAAAAAAGTTAAATATCAGTCTCCAAGCTACAAATGATAACAAACATTAAGCACCCTGTGTCATCCTGATGATTCTTTGGAGTATTTGGATGATGGATGGAAAAACCTGGAGCATCTCAGGCTGTTTTCCTAGTTATGGCATGTATTTTGCATTATCTATAGCAAGAGAAGGTAGCTGAACAGCAAATATGGTGTCATATAAAAGCCAAACCTCCTCTGATGTAAATAAAGTCATACATTTTGACAGAAATGGAAGTTTTACTAAAACAAATAAAGCTTATGAGTTCTGACAAAGGATCATCGACCTGAAACGTTAACTCTGTTTCTCTCTCCACGATGCTGCCTGACCTGCTGAATGTTTCAAACATTTTCTGTTGTGGTTTCAGATTTCCAGCATCCGCAGTATTTTGCTATTGTGTTGAGTGTGTGAAGCTTATTACAGGAAACTCTTTATTATCTGGCACAGACGGGACCGGCGTGGTGCTGGTTTATCAAAAAGTCCGGATTACAGAGAGGTATAGTAAAAGGTACGAGAGCCCCGTACACGGCCACAGATCCAGGCGTCCCTGTTGCATGGCAACAGGTGCAGGAACCCCGGCCACAGATCCAGGCGTCCCTGTTGCATACCAACAGGTGCAGGAACCCCAGTTACATGGCCACAGATCCAGGAACGGCCACTAATATGAAGTAAAACTTACCTGAACCTACTCCTGAATTTTGCCGGTTAACAGAGATTTCCGTTTTTTAGGTGCCGGTAAATCGAGAGTTTCTTGTAGTTTGTTTAGCAGTTGGTGAACCAGACAATCACTATCTAAAGGTATTTTTGAACTGACCTTATATACGTAAATTAAGTTAACAATGCATTATTTATCATCTTCCTCAATAACATCACAATTGTCCTCTACAACCTTTGTGAAGCTGGCACTATGGTTTTTGAATTGTGGGGGGTGATTTTGCCGATGAGGGCGCGTTGGAGGCAGGACTGTCGGGTTAAGTGGCTGTAATCCCCTTCCCGCATCCAGGAGACGGGACCCGGCGCGGGTCGACTACCCGGCTCCTGGGAAGATGGCACGGAGGCGGGTTGGGGGCGGGATGGGTCCCCAGATTCTGCCATTTTCCCGGCAGTCCCGCTTCCAAGCCCGCCTCCCCAGGGCTGGCAAAATCGCCCCCGTGGAGTCCATTGACTAATACCATTTTTACACTGATAGTGTGCCATCAGCAGCAGGTGTGCAGTATTCATATACCGAAGCACACCATCAATATAATGAGGGTGACTCTGTGTCTTGTCTTTACGGGAGGATGGTTATCCGATGCGTGGAATATTCAGGCTTATATTCTACTGGTCCTCCTGTAGCCCAACAGAGACCATGGCCAGAATTTTAAGCTAAAAAAACTGGCAGGTTTGGAGCGTGGGGGCAGTTAAATTGTTAAAAATCGGATCCCACCTCCAACCCGCCCATTTCTGGTCTTAATGGAGGTAGGATAGGGGTGGGACAGGGGCGGGCAACCAACCCGCTCCCAGGGGGCTAAACATCAACTTAAATATTATATTGAGGCTGGTGGCCTCATTTTTAAGCTCCATCTTTAATTTAACTGCATGTGGACGGGTTTCACACAATTCGTGAAACCTGGCAGTTAAAGCGAGGCGGGGACTGCTGGATCCAGGTGTAAGTGTCTTTATACCTACTATAGTAATCTGGGATGTAATGTTTAAGTTATCCACCAGATGGAGCCAAATATTAAGGGTTCGCATTCACCAGTATTTAAGGTAATGGGTCATGTATTCAATGTCCTGGTACACCAGTTTATACGGTAATGTGGCATTGCATTATGGGTATGACTCAGAGGTTCATCCTCCATCTTGGCTCGTGCAATAAGAATTATGTGCCTGACTTCCAGCTTGTAAGAGCTATGTCTCTCTGCTACACCGTGTAAATAAACAGTTGGGTTTGTTCCTAATATCTCGCTTCTCTCAGTTTCTGACCTTACCACCTGGATATCACACCTACCTCCTGGATCCAGGGTCCCTACCTAACCCACCACCCGCGATCGGAGACACCACCACGAGGCCTCCGATCCCCACCACGAGGCCTCCGATCCCCACCATGAGGCCTGCACCCCCCACCCCACCCTTGAAAAAGTACAACGTCCGCACTGACACCTGGGAATCCCTGGCCCAAGACCGCACAAAGTAGAGGAGAAGCATCTGGAAAGGCGCCGAACACTTCGAGTCTCTTCGCCGGGAGCAAGTGGAAGCCAAGCACAAGCAGTGCAAGGAGCGCAAGTCAACCCAAGCACCCCACCCACCCGCCCCTTCAACCACCGTCTGCCCCACTTGTGACAGAGACTGTAGGTCCCGCATTGGACTCATCAGTCACCTGAGAACTCATTTTTAATGTGGAAGCAAGTCATCCTCGGTTCCGAGGGACTGCCTAAGAGAAGACCCCACCAATTATGTGGAGGCCGGCTGATGCGCCATCAATTACTCAAAAGACTGAGGTTAAGCGAGTAACAACCAGGCTTTTATTAACTAAAGAATGAAGGTCTTGTCTCGAGTGGTCGACCCGTCCAGAATACTAAGGGACTGGGAGGTAGTCACTTATATACCTGGAATAGTGGGAGGAGTCAGCCGAGGCATGTCCAGACCTGTACCTAGTGGAATACACATACACTTACAGACAGGTACAACAGTGGTTTACCACACCGGCCACAACTATCCGGTGGCCGGTCCCAATCCTCTTCCCCCCCCCCCCCACCCACCCCCCCAACGATCCCTGACCGACTCCCCCCCCGATCCCCGACGGACCGCCCCACCCCACCATCCTTCCCCCAGACCGAGCCCTCCCTTCCTCCCTCTCTGCAGCTGCAGGGTTACCCGCCTGCAGCCAGCCAGCCTCTCAATCTGGCTGGCTGCAGGCGGGAAACCAAGGCCTCACATGCAAATCAGGCCCTGCCGTTAAAGTTGGCAGGGCCTTCAGCGGCCCCCCCGCTCCCAACCCGCCGCCTTCCAGAAAATTCTGGCGCATCAGTGCATTGTTGAACACAAAAGGGAACAGCACTACTCCGAGGTTTACACTTGAGTCATGCAGTCCCAGTGCCACACTGCCACCATATTAGGACTTTAGTGATCCAATTAGTATAGAAAAATTACATTTAATTTATATTCATTGATATTATAATCTCAAAAGGTATGTTTGTACTTTCTATTGAAAATTATAATTTGCGTTTGAATTTTAATGTCAGCTTTCCTTGAAATCACATCGTATTTAAATCTGCGATGCATTATATACAAAAGGTAATAAACAAGAGAATGGTAGCATAGTGGAAATGTCACTGGGCTAGTAATCCAGAGACCTGGACTAATGATCCAGAGACGTGAGTTCAAATCCCACCACGGCAGCTGGGAAATTTAAATTCAGTTAATTAAATAAATCTGGAATAATTACTAGTATCAGTAATGGTAACCATGAAACTATCGGATTGTCGTAAAAACTCATCTGGTTCACTAATGTCCTTTAGGGAAGGAAGCCTGCCGTCCTTACCTGGTCTGGCCTATAAGTGACTCCAGACCCACAGCAATATGGTTGACTCTTAACCGCCCTCTGAAATGACCTAGCAAGACATTCAGTTGTAACAAACCGCGACTAAACAAAATAATAAGAATGAAACCGGACGGACCACCCGGCATCGATCTCGGCACCAGCTACGGACATGGCAACGGCACACCCAGCCCAGTCCTCCTCACCAACATCTGGGGATTTGTGCCAAAATTGGGAGAGCTGTCCCACAGAATAGTCAAACAACAGCCTGACATATTCATACTCACGGAATCAAAGCTTTCAGCCAATGTCCCAAACTCTTCCATCACCATCCCTGGGGTATGTCCTGTGCCCTGGGAGTCCTCAACATTGACTCCGGAACCCATGAAGTATCATGGCTTCAGGTCAAACATGGGTAAGTGAAACCTCCTGCTGATTACCACTTACCGCCCTCGCTCAGCTGATAAATCAGTACTCCTCCATGTTGAGCACCACTTGGAAGAAGTACTGAGAGTAGCACAGAATGTATTCTGGGTGGGGGACTTCAATGTCCATCACCAAGAGTGACTCAGTAGCACCACTAGTGGCCGAGCTGGCCGAGTCCTGAAGGACATAACTGCCAGTCTGGGCCTGCGACAGGTGGTAAGAGAACCAACACAAGGGAAAAATCTACTTAAACTCGTCCTCACCAATCTACCTATCGCAGATGCATCTGTCCATGACAATATTGGTAGCAGTGACCACCGCACAGTCATTGTGGAGACGAAGTCCCATCTTCACACTGAGGACACCCTCCATTGTGTTGAGTGGCACTACCACCGTGCAAAATGGGATAGATTCAGAACAGATCTAGCAGCTTAAAACTGGGCATCCATGAGGCGCTGTGGGCCATCAGCAGCAGAATTGTATTCCACCACAATCTGTAACCTCATGGCCCAGCATATCCCTCACTCTACCATTACCATCAAGCCAGGTGACCAACCCTGGTTCAATAAGGAGTGTAGAAGTGCATGCCAGGAGCAGCACCAGGCATACCTAAAAATGAGGTGGCAACCTGGGGAAGCTGCAACACAGGACTACATGCATGCTAAAAAGCAGAAGCAGCATGCTGTAGACAGGGCTAAGCGATCCCACAATCAACGGATCAGATCAAAGCTCTGCAGTCCTGCCACATCCATTCGTGAATGGTGATGGACCATTAAACAACTAACAGGAAGAGGAGGCTCCATGAATATCCCCATCCTCAATGATGGCGGAGCCCAGCACGTGACTGAAAAAGACAAGGCTGAAGCGTTTGCAGCCAGAAGTGCCGAGTGGATGATCCATATTGGCCTCCTCCTGAGGTCCCCACCATCATAGAAACCAGTCTTCAGCCAATTCAATTCACTCCACGTGATATCAAGAAACAGCTGAGCGCACTGGATACAGCAAAGGCTATGGGCCCCGACAACATTCCGGCTATCGCGCTGAAGGCTTGTGCTCCAGAACTAGCCGCGCCTCTAGCCTGTTCCAGTACAGCTACAACACTGGCATCTATCCGACAATGTGGAAAACTGCCCAGGTATGTCCTGTCCACAAAAAGGACAAATACAACATGGCCAATTACCGCCCCATCAGTCTACTCTCAATCATCAGCAAAGTGATGGAAGGTGTCATCGACAGTGCTATCAAGCGGCACTTACTCATCAATAACCTGCTCACTGATGCCCAGTTTGGGTTCGCCAAGACCACGCGACTCCCGACCTCATTACAGCTTTGGTCCCAACATGGACAAAGGAGCTGAATTCCAGAGGTGAGATGAGAGTGATTGCCCTTGACATCAAGGCAGCATTTGACCCAAGTGTGGCATCAAGGAGCCCTAGTAAAACTGAAGTCAATGGGAGTCGGGGAGGGGTGGAAACGCTCCACTGGCCGGAGTCATACCTAGCACAAAGGAAGATGGCTGTATTGGTTGAAGGTCAATCATCACAGCCCCAGGACATCGCTGCAGGAGTTCCTCAGGGCAGTGTCCTAGGCCCAACCATCTTCAGCTGCGTCATCAATGACCTTCCCTCCAACATAAGGTCAGAAATGGGGATGTTCGCTGATGACTGCACAGTGTTCAGCGCCATTCACAACTCCACAGATAATGAAGCAGTCCATGCCCACATGCAACAAGACCTGGACGATGTTCAGGCTTGGGCTGATAAGTGGCAGGTAACATTCGCGCCACAGAAGTGCCAGGTAATGACTATCGCCAAGAAGCGAGAGTCTAACCACCTCCCCATGACATTCAATGACATTACCATCGTCGAATCCCCCACCACCAAAATCCTGGGGGTAACCATTGACAAGAAACTTAACTGGACTGCCACATAAATACTGTGGCAACAAGAGCAGGTCAGAGGCTAGGTATTCTGCGGTGAGTGTCTCACTTCCTGACTTCCCAAAGCCTTTCCACCATCTACAAGGCACAAGTAAGGAGTGTGATGGAATACTCTCCACTTGCCTGGATGAGTGCAGCTCCAACAACACTCAAGAAGCTCGACACCATCCAGGACAAAGCAGCCCACTTGATTGGCACCCCATCCACCACCTTAAACATTCACTCCCTCCACCACCGGCGTACCGTGGCTGCAGCGTGTACCATCTACAAGATGCACTGCAGCAACTCGCCAAGGCTTCTTAGACAGCACCTCCCAAACCCGCAACCTCTTCCACCTAGAAGGACAAGGGCAGCAGGTGCATGGGAACACCACCACCTCCAAGTTCCCTTCCAAGTCACATACCATCCTGACTTAGAAGTATATCGCCGATCCTTCATCGTCGCTGGGTTAAAATCCTGGAACTCCCTACCTAACAGCACACGGACTGCAGCGGTTCAAGAAGGCAGCTCACCACCACCGTCTCAAGGGCAATTAGGGATGGGCAATAAATGCTGGCCTTGCCAGTGACGCCCACATCCCTATAAAAAACGAATTTTAAAAAAAGGCCCGCAGGTCTATGATCACACAATTTCCAGATTGTCTATAATGACTATATCAAGAAAAATGGTTTGCAAAATGTATCAAAAAGACTCTGACACATGTTATATGGCCTTAATCTTTTAAATAAAAGACTGTGGGGTCGATTTTCCCGAAGCTGTCGGGGAAGAAGGCGGGACTACAACTTTCGGGTTTTAGACCCGCCTACTTCGATGTCCGGCCAATTCGCGCGATTTTCCCTTGATTGACCTTGTTGAGCCCGCCCAGCGGGCTCAGCAGGCCAATTAAGGGCCACCCGGCAACAGGTGACATCACAGACTGCAATTTCATCTGTCAAGAGTTCTTGACAGATGAAATATCAGTGTTTCACAGCTGTTTGAAGCTGCCAAACACTGACAGTCTGAGTTCTAACATGAGTCCTTCTGTACAGACTCAGTTAGAACTCTCAGCAGCACTCAAAGCTGAAGGCTGTCACTTTTCACCGATCGCAGCCATTCAGCTTTAAGTGCCGGGTGAGTGATGCGCTCCCGATGCCTACAGGAAGAAAGGCTGTTAAGGTAAGTACAGGTAAGTAAAAGTTCTTTACACACTTTAGACACACCAAACACACTTACCTTTGCACTCATGCACCCATCACTCACCTGAACACCGACATCGCGACCCCTCCAACTCCTTCAACCCGACGGCCCGCCTGCTCTAACCTGGTGTGGTTTGGAGTCGTCGGGAATCCCACACGACACCCCTCAAAATAGGGATTAGGCTAAAAACTGCCTGTTAACTACCTGTTAACAGGCAGTTAATTGGCACCAATCCCTTCCCGCCTGGGGTCGGCGGTTCCCAGTGCAGGGGGGGCGCCCGCCGCCTCTGAAACTTGCTTGGAGTGGGGTTTTGGGCGGGATGGTGTCGGGACCCCCGAATTCGGGATTTCCCCCCCCCACACGCCTGAAACCCCGCCTGACGGCTCCAGGAAAATCGACCCCTGTATCTTCAGGGTAGCCGAAGATGGAAGAGGAGACCAAGATAATGCTGTTTGGCTACTTCTCATTTTCCCCCACTCTCTGATCAGGACAACCTTAAGACCATGGGAACTTCTGGCTGCAGGCCTCTCAGTTGCTGTTGAGCTGCTGTTTCCTGCACTGTTTTCCAGCACAAGATGGGCCTCTGCTGGCAATTCATCTGGACCAAGCAAATCGGTAGGGTCAGGATATTCGGAGATACCATTTTCCTCACAGGTACAGCACACTTCAAGTATTCTGTGTGTCAGGTGCCCAGCAGGGGGCCCCAGAGGAAAATTTATTCTTCAAAATGTGACGAGCTGAATGAACACAGTAAAATTGAGCACTGTGACTTTTTTTATAAATCAAGTTGCAACTGAGTTGGAGGAAAATTTTTAAAAAGTTACATTATATGACTATCTTTAATTTTCCAAAGAAAACATCAAGAAGAAAATCTAACTAACCTCTGACCATTCACCTGTTTTCCACACAGGACATGCAAATTCACTGCATCGTTGAATGATCATCTTTTCTTGTTGACTGCATTTGCTATCTCCAAGAACAGTCCCCACAGAATTGACACAAACAGCATTCCGTCTTCTTGTACCACCACCACAACTCTTTGAACACTTTATACAAATAAACAGATATTAGGTTAACTTCATTCTAGATTTCCTAAAGTTGCACAATATGCATTAACATTATTTTTATTTCTGTAGCAAAAAGGATTCCTTCTGATCGTAATATTACAATTTTGCAGTTTGCGTAAATGACAAAATTTCAATTTGGTGCTCTAATAGTCCTAGTATAATTGGTACGACACAATCACATGCAAAGGATGCATAGTGTGTGCGAGGGAAATAAAAAGGGAGATGCATGATTTTCTGGACAAAATAATTACAATGATAAAATGCCAACAGTATTTTCTGCAACATCAAACATTGCTATTTACCTGCATGTAAAGAAGAGCAAGATGTACGTAGAAACCTGGAATTTATGCTTGAATTATGGCAACTTTTTGTTGCATTCAAATTTCACATGAAAAATGTTACAAAAAATATTCTGTCTAAAGATCTGAATTTTGAGTGTAAGATGTGCAGAGAATACCAGCTTTGGGTAATTTTTAGGGTAAATTTCCTGATTGTGTACTTCCAGCGTAGGCTATTGTATACCCAGATCACAAAATTGCGAGTTTGCTGTCCATGATTTTATGTTCATAATTTTCCAGTGAGGCTGCATGCCGGGAGCTCATAATTTACTGTATAGTATCAATATCAGTTACTTGGATGTCGGACAAAATATGCAGCGTCAAGCTCCAACTAAGTGCTTAACCCTAACCGACCCATTTTCAAAATGAAGCCAGGTTTGAAGAGAAGACACTTCAAAAAGCTGTACTTTTGTCTTAATTTATCTAAATAACAACTGTCTACAGGTGAGCAGCACAGTAGCATAAATCTATTACACACTGGTATTAAAAGTACAGTTATACATACACAAGCACAGACTAAAATTAGCACTTGACTTCCACAAATTTCTTCTATTTATGGAGCATTATCTTCATGAAAACATCTTTAACAAGCTTTTCTTTGGGGAATAAGGAGAACTGCAGGTCATATTTCAATTATTACACTATCAGCCATAAGTAACTCAGGATGTATTTTGATATAACTTATATGATCATGTGTGTTTGTAAACTAAGTCAAAACAGATTGTTAAACACATTGCCATGAACACAGTGGTCCTTTAAAATGCAACTTACAGTATCTCTTACATCAAAACATTAAATGTAATTGATTTTTTCATAGAATGATTATATTATTTTATTATTATAGTTAATCTTCAAAAAGAGCTTTTTCAGAAATAACTTACCTCTGACCATGATGAATATTGCCACCCCCCTATATTGCAATCTCCACGACATGCTTCCTTATTATCTGGCTTTGGTTGATAGCTGCAGTACCTCTCATCTATTTTTTCTGTCTTTCCTTCTGTCATGCTATATTTTGCACAGTAGATGTCCAAAGTTCGATAGCCAGGCCCACATTGGGCTGTACATTCACTTTTTCTGGCAATATGCCATCTGTTTCAGAGTAAGCAGCATATTGTATTATTTAGCTTGGAACTTCACCATTACTTAACTCATTACTACTAAGGTAAAACAATGTGTTGGATATTCTCTATATCGTACCTTTTTTATTATTTTTGTACAAATGCAACTGATAGAAACAATTACTTACAATATTTATCTGCCACTGCAACAGTGCACAATTTTTTTTAAAATGCGGCTGATTTTCAGATGTAGCGCAAACGGGAACAATTTTCAATGAGCGCTGAGAGGCAGCTTGCCTCGGAATCAGAAGGTTGTGGGTTCAAATCCCATTCCTGAGACAAACACAAAATCTAGGTTGACACTTCAATGCAGTACTGAAGGAGTGCTGCATTGTTGGAGGTACCATCCTTCAGATGAAATGTTTAAACCAAGGTCCCGTCTGTCCTCCCTGGTGTCCTGGCCAATACAGTATTATCTGGTCATTATCACATTGCTTTTTGTGGGACCTTGCTGTGTGTATATTGGCTGCCGCCTTTCCTACATTACAACAATGATTACATTCAAAAGTATTTCATCGACTGTGAAGCACTTTGGGACATCCTAAGGTCATGAAAGAAGCTATATAAATGCAAGTTTTTCTTTCTTTAAGGACCGCTGGTTAGGCCACTCTACGTTTAGTAGCAATACACTTATTGGCACCTGAAAATAGTATTTGGGTCCTATGAACACGGCAAGGCCCTGATTTAAATATTTTAATAAGGTTCCCGCTTGTTTCGGACAGGATTGCTGGCTGACCATTTCAAGACCCATATGAAAAACAGGTTGGATGGGCCTCGGAGAGCTGGTGGCAAGATATGGAGTTTGTGGCAAGTGGAAAATACAGCCCATACAAGACTGAATATCAGACAAGCAATCTGACAACACAGCCTCATTGGAGGAGTCAGGGGAAGTGGTGGAGAGATAGAGTTGGATGTCGTCAGCGTACATGTGGAACCTGACCCCATGCCTTTGGATGATGTCACCTGGGGTAGCACGGCAATGAGGAAGTGGAGAGGACCAAGAACAAATCGTTGGGGGACAACAAAGGTGATGGCATAGGTGAGCAAATAGAAGCCATTGCTGGAGATGCTTTGGCAATGATCAGAATGATAAGAGTGAAACCAAGTGAGTTATAAAATCACACGGGCAATAGCAATAAATAAGGATTGCATAGTAGAACCTGAACCTGTTCTATATCAGTACAAGTCTGACACTAGTGCATACATAAGGCAAGCTAATAATGATGTAAATACAGAACACCAGATTATAGCTAATTACTAGTAGTGTCAAGTATTGTTTTAATAAGGAAGTTATATAACATTAGTAGTGATCTCATAAATCAAATGAAAATAATTTTGAGAGGAAGACAATTTTTGAAAAGTTTGTACCGTATTTCACATTCTGTATTGCATGATTCAGTTAGTGGAACTGGGCGTGGAATTTGATCACATCTCTGATCAGAGACAACCAGCCGATCACTTTCTCGGGTACAAACAGGTCTTCTTTTCCTTTCACCTGTTCAAATACAGTATCACATTACAGAACAATGATAAACACTGATGACAGCTAATGTACTGTAGTAAAATTATCTTTTTAGTACTGTACATGATTCTAAACTATATAAAAGGACACTAAAATGCTGGTGTGCTCTTTGTTTATTTAGGAGAGAATTACAATGCCCCTTACCTTGACAAAGCCTGTTGCAATCCTGCCAAGGACCAAACTGATCCCAAAAAAAATGTTGTACTTTATCTTCAATGGGAATGTTGAATGAATATCGCACATCAGGATTGTATAGATTTCCCACAGACAAAACCTTGAATGAAAAATGTAACATAAAAAAAACTAATCAATTATTGTGAAAGAAAATCTATGACAACATAATGCACAGAATTTAGCCATGCATGTTAATTTACCTGAACTATTAGTTCTTCCTCAATCCGATCAGTACAGTTGATTCTTTCCACTCCATTATCAGACCCACTATACTCAATTACAGCTCCTCTAACTTTAATTTCCCTTTTAAACATGCTGACCACAAATTCTCCATTTAAAAGGAATTCTCCTCGACTGTTAGCCAAAGCTGCAAAAAGAAAATATAAAAAGAATACAGATGTCTGCTAATAATTTGCAAAATACATACACAAAAAATCTAGAAGTTCCATAACTTTTATTGATGTATTATGCGAATACATTTTATGGATATTTTCCCAATGTGCTCAGAAAAGTACTAAGTTAATACATTTTCAGTTTCAAGTACAGTATGATAATGTTAGATACAATTAAATAATTTCCTGTCTGCTATTTCCCAGTTACACATTTTACCTCAAATAAAAATAGGGGACAAATAATTAACAACTCCTGTGGGAATTGAAAGCTTTGACCTGAATGCCTTGAAAGCATAGTTTCCTGTGAATCAGTAACCCACCGCACAATTCACACTAATGTGATTATTTAGCTAATTTCCTGAGTTTGTTTCCCTGTCATTTCATTCATTACCATACCATTCCAACTCTTTCATCCAGACAATGAAACAGAAATATAAGTGGAGCTATTGACATTTTTAAAAGCATACGGTTATGTAGGAAGATATAATATTTATTCTAATAGTGAAAATTGGAACCTAAAAGCAAAAAGCTACTTCATTTGAACAGTGATTTTAACAGTGCTCAAATTAAACAACTTGCTACACAACTAACTCAGTAAGCAACCTCTGAAATAGAATTAAGCAAGTGTTCCAAGATTTTATAACCTAAGCACAATTGTTTTAAGTCAGTAATACTAGTCCAAACAACAGGCTCAAAAGAGAGTAAAGAAGAAAGCGGAGCTTTACACCTCTAGGAATTGATGACATGTCACAGTCACTTGAAACTGTTAAAGAGCTGTTACTGTGCTCACCATAACAAATGTTATTACCTTTTACAACTAAGACCGTAAACTGAATACGCACTGTATACTCAGCTCTATAAAAATTGTGCAAGTAAACTACCTGTTTTGTTTAGATGTGTATTTTCTGTTAAGTAGTTGCACTGTGTTTATTTGTCTAGTTTTATGAATCATCGGAATAGCAAGATTGTTTGATTAACTGAACACAACATATTTTGGTTTGACTAATATAGTTTCTGTATTTACTAATTGTATGTAGACTGAGCAACACCTTCAATTCTGTTGCTTTCAAATTATTTCCTGTTCAGTGAAACCTGAGCACTCAGATTTGTCAATTACTGCAGCCACTGTACTATAGTACACAATGTATTGTTAATTTTCAATATTGTACAATGTGATTCATAATCTAGTAGTACAGATAAGAATGCAGCGTTTTATTAGGACATTTCCAGTAAGTTCTAATTTAAATTTATTAGACAGATTAAGCAACAAGACAAATATGGCACTAGATTGCATTGATGATTGCTCTATAGAGATGATGTAGGATAATTGTTCGATAATTGCATCTATGTTTATGCACTGAGAATGCAAACGTCCAAATTAAATAAATTTTTAACACATCTGTACCACAATGACAAACAATGGCAATGTGAAATGGAAGGAAACCTTGTCCAGGGACAATGAATTTTGCATGTGCACTCCTGTCAGCATCATTTGGAGTGGGAGGAGAACATGCTGTAGTTGTATGAGCTCCCTCTGCCCCCAGTCACTGTTTCATCAAGCAGATAAAATAGTTATATACTTTACATTTAATGTCTACATTTCTTAACACATGCTAGAATCCTCCATGGTCTTTTGGCAAAACACCACAAAATTTGCTGCAGAGGGAAAGGTCAATCCAAAATATAAGATTGTTTTACTTTATCAGACATTATCAATGCATTTACCTTTAGAGTGATTTGTACTACTAATTACTGAATTTAATCTATATTGCTTCTTTAAATATACTGCACCAAAATTCTGGTAATTTAAATATGCATAATTGATATCTACCTGGTTCGCACTGTCATGTATTCAATTATCAAGTGAATTGGTTTAAATCTGTGCAAGTGAATGGATTCAAAATGACTTAAATTACAAATCTGTGCAATGTTGTGGTTAACGTTACTTTGTAAGAAAATCCACAGCGCCTCTCCATTTATTTCTCAATAAAGTAAAAAAGGAAAATGCAATCAATGTTCTATGTGTATCAGATGCTACAACAATTAAAAAACATTTGCAAAGCTTACACTGTCATCAGTGGGATGGGTGTACTTGCTTATAGCTGTGCATGGCATTTCTACTCAATGTTGTTGGGCAGGAAATTGGAGATTCAGGTCACTTTCCACCTTACAGTGTACTGGGTAGTTTATCCTGAGTTAAGCCAGGACTGAGAATCCAGACTTGCACAAATAGGTGGAAGCAAAATGAATAAGTAGCTTCAGGGCTTGCTGTGTAAATTCATATTGCATAGACAGCCAAAAATTGGTCAGAGAATTCTGGGAAAATGCCAGTTTCAGAGCTGATCATTTACCAATTCAACTAGGCTTTCCTCTTCCTTTGGTGACAGGTTAGCTGTATGTTTTGGCTTGGTAGTATAGGGGTTTGTGACCTAATTGTATCATTTGTTATTGCCAGATTCTGGAAAATACTTATGATATTACTGCCACAGCCCACCAACTGTTGTGCAGTCACGGGCTGGACACTATCAGACAGGAAATCACCCTCTTGATGAAGTCTTCTAGTGTGTCAAAGGAGTACAGATACCCATTCTCCATTCATGAAGACCACAAAGCAAGCTTGCAAATAAGTGTCTGGGCCTGGTTTTAACAGTGTAATCATTGACATCCTGGTCTAGAAATTCAATCATGCCATGCACGCGCTCATTAGTGCTGTCCTAGGCAACACACAATATTAGTGCTGCAAGCTCATTATAATGAGTCAGGCATGCAGCCAGCACTATTAATTGGCTGCACACCTATTTGGTGGGGCTGGAAATTGTGTGTCTCTGACGCCACTTAAAGGCAGAAAACACCTCTTAAAGGGGAGATGCACACTGGCAGCAGAGAAGAAAGTACACTTCTCAACACAGAAATGTCTGTTGGACCTGCAACTCGTGTCCCCCATGTTCTCAGATGCTGCTTTGGAGGCACTGATCCAGGCAGTGACAGGTGGAGGGAGATCTTGTTCCCCTCAGGGAGCAGAAAGCCCTCTGGGCAACAACTCCATTGCCAGTGGGAAGCCATCGCAGAGGCGGTCAATGGCCGAGTTTAGCTCCCAGGACACGCCTGCACTGCTGGGAAAAATTCAATGACCTCACGAGATATGTCAAGAAGTTGGCTTTGAGGCCACTGTTGACAGGGGGCTTCCAGAATGCTATGTCACTCCAGCACTCTGTTTCCATGCAGAGCTGCAGGAGTGCTCAGGTGCAGTCCCAGGAGATTGGTTTTGGCTCCATCGGAGAGGCACCTGCTGTTCCCACTCAGGATGACAGAATGCCTGCTCCCCCGGCAACTATTCTGCCACTGCCCTTGTTCGTGCCACACAGCCAGCTGGACCAGCTTGAGGTCATCCACCACGGCCACCTGAAATTCCCTCAATGGAAGCTCAGCACCCCACCTCCCAAGCTGTAGGCACTGGGGTAGCACTTCAGAGGAGCAAGAGGATGGGTAAACAAGCACATAAGATAGGTACGAAGGGCTTGTACATGGGTGATTCAAAATTATTTCTGCTAACTGTTAGATACAGATGGAATTGAGTTGTTTGATAAATTTGTTTTTTGTTCTGGATTTGCTGTTGGTGTTTGTGTTCGTATTTGTAGTGAAGTGAAGTGAAGGCAAGAAACCATTAGCTTGGACTGAAGGAAGGCAGTAGTAAGGACGGTGGTAAGGATTGTGGGACTGTTGATGTATTGAAGATGGGAGGGATGGTTTAGGTGAAGCACTCTTCAATGAGCTGCTCTATGGAAGCTCTGTCAGCTAGGGGCACTGGTGGTCGATGCCTCTCCTGCTCCTCCTCCTGCAGCATTTGTTGCTGCCCAGGTGGTGGTAAGGGGTGGTCCCTCATGATGACAAAGTTATGGAGCATGCAGCAGACAACCACAAATCTGGATACCCGCTCAGAGATGTATTGGAAATCTCCTCCCGTATAGTACAGGCAGCGGAAACATTGTTTGAGCACAGCAATATTTTGTTCAAAATAACAACAGAAAATGCTGGAAAAACTCAGCAAGTCAGGCAACATCCGTGGAGAGAAATTTGAGTTGACGTTTCGGGTTTGACCCTTCTTCAAAACTGGAGAGAAAAGGAACTAGATCGAAGGCAGGGCTGCGATCGGACAAAAGAATAAAAGAACCAAAAGAAGTAAAAGAGATTAGAAGCTAGACGAGATGGTAATAGGCTGTGATTAGGTGTAAAGTGTACTGGCAGGGTAAAAGATAGCTGCCAGGTGTGAGAGAGAAACAAAAGGAAAGGGGGGGGGGAAGGAAAGGAGTGGAAAAATATAAGTGAAAATGAAATAGGGGCCGAGGTTATGATCTGAAATTGTTGAACTCAATATTGAGACCGGAAGGCTGCAGAGTGCCTAATCGGAAGATGAGGTGCTGTTCCTCGAGTTTACGTTGAGCTTCCGTGGAACAGTACAAGAGGCCAAGGACGGTGAGGTCCGAGTGGGAATGGAGCGGTGAATTGAAATGACAGGCGACCGGAAGCTCGGGGTCACCCTTACGGACTGAACGGAGGTGTTCCGCAAAGCGGTCACCCAATCTGCGTTTGGTCTCCCCAATGTAGAGGAGACCGCATTGTGAGCAGCGAATACAGTATACTAGATTGCGAGAAGTACAAGTAAATCGCTGTTTCACCTGGAAGGGGTGTTTGGGGCCCTGGACAGTGGGGAGGGGGGAGGTATAGGGGCAGGTGTTACATCTCCTCCGCTTGCACGGGAAGGTGCCAGGCGAAGGGGAAGGGCTGTTTGGGGTGATAGAGGAGTGGACTAGGGTGTCTCGGAGAGAGCGGTCCCTGCGGAATGCTGAAAGGGGAGGGGAGGGGAAGATACGTTTGGTGGTGGGATCACTTTGGAGGTAGCGGAAACCCCTTCCAGGTGAAACAGCGATTTACTTGTACTTCTCGCAATCTAGTATACTGTATTCGCTGCTCACAATGCGGTCTCCTCTACATTGGGGAGACCAAACGCAGATTGGGTGACCGCTTTGCGGAACACCTCCGTTCAGTCCGTAAGGGTGACCCCGAGCTTCCGGTCGCCTGTCATTTCAATTCACCGCTCCATTCCCACTCGGACCTCACCGTCCTTGGCCTCTTGTACTGTTCCACGGAAGCTCAACGTAAACTCGAGGAACAGCACCTCATCTTCCGATTAGGCACTCTGCAGCCTTCCGGTCTCAATATTGAGTTCAACAATTTCAGATCATAACCTCGGCCCCTATTTCATTTTCACTTATATTTTTCCACTCCTTTCCTTCCCCCCCCCCCTTTCCTTTTGTTTCTCTCTCACACCTGGCAGCTATCTTTTACCCTGCCAGTACACTTTACACCTAATCACAGCCTATTACCATCTCGTCTAGCTTCTAATCTCTTTTACTTCTTTTGGTTCTTTTATTCTTTTGTCCGATCGCAGCCCTGCCTTCGATCTAGTTCCTTTTCTCTCCAGTTTTGAAGAAGGGTCAAACCCGAAACGTCAACTCAAATTTCTCTCCACGGATGTTGCCTGACTTGCTGAGTTTTTCCAGCATTTTCTGTTGTTATTTCGGATTTCCAACATCTGCAGTATTTTGCTATCGTACTAATATTTTGTTCAATGTCATTTCTGGTGGCAACATGGCTCTCATGTAGGCCAACTCTACAGCTGTGCCCGGGTTCCCGACAAGACTCATGAGCCATGTCTGGAGGGTATAACCCTCGTCACCCAGTAGCCAGCCTGTAAACTGACAGTCTGGCTGAAATAAAGACGTCAGAGGATTGGCGCATGATGAATGAGTCATGACTTCAGACAGGGCACAGAGCTACATGATGCGCTTCCTGTTGTTGCAATCCAGCTGTACTTTGAGCGAGTGGAATCCTTTCAATTGATAAAGATGTCAGGCTGGTGATGGGGAGCTGCAAGGCAATGTGAATGCAGTTTATGTCAACTTGCACACATACTGGGGAAGCCTGCCATGCAGGTGAAGCCTAGTGCTCTCTTGTCCTGCTTAGCTCGGTCCATGGGGAAAGTAATGTAACTGTTCCTCCAGGTGTACTGAGCCTTTGTGATCTCCCTGATACAGCGGTGGACTGCCAACTGTGATATGTCACTGATGTTACCCGCTGCAGCCTGCAAGGAGCCCGTGGCATAAAAGTTAAGGGCCACGGTGGCCTTGACAGCCACAGGCAGTGCTGTCCATGCCCTGGTTCATGACTGGAGTTGTGGCTGCAGCAGGTGACATAGCTTGGTAATAGCCTCCTTTGTGAAGTGAAGGTGCCTGATACATTGCTCCTCCAAAAAGTTTGTGTAGGAGAAGTGTTCCCCGAATATCCGCTGTCGGTATGGCTGCCTGCGCAGTGCCCACCTCCTCCTCCTCCCTCTTGTTGCCACTGTTTCTACTCTCTGCTGTTTTCCTTGCCGCTCCCTCCTCCTCCTCCAGCAACAAAGGCAGCCCTACCAGACAACTCGTGACTGCAGCACAACTTTTTAGAAGACAGCCAAAAACAGTGCCGCACCACCAAAATCTTCTCAGCAGTGAAAATTAAGTTTCCAGAGTTAGATAACAGTTCAAAAACCACCTAGACGTTAACCAGCAGCCTCAAATGACAAATGAACAACTGACCTATAAGTAGTGGATTATCCCTTTAAGTTGCGCTGTGAAGGGCCGTCCTTCCTGCCTGTTAGCGCAACGAGTTGCTGGGCGAGTCAGACACTGGGGAAGTCCAATATTACAACAGGGTCCTCCAACAAGCGCAAGATCATAATTTGAATGTCTTAGTCATTGTTTTAAATAGTTCTGGTGTGCACCCTGGATGCCTATGAAATATCCCAATGCAATATGGCATGCGGCACACTTCCAGCTCATAGTAAGTGTGCTGCTCCTGCTTGATATATTGGATGCTCATGTGCCCGTTTAGCGACAGAAAAACCAGCAGGGTGTGATCAGATTTCTAGGACTCCATGTCTGAATTGTAATTCATAGAGGATAGACTTTTCCAACCAAACAAAAAATGGATTTCTATCACAGCAATTTCTAGAAGTTTACCCCATTTGTTTGAACATACAAAAAAAATCATGATTTATCATAGAGTCATGGAATCTCAGAATAGTACAGTACAGGAGGCCATTCGGCCCATCAAGTCTGCGCTGGCTCTTTCGAAGAGCAATCCAGTTAGTCCCACTGCCCCGCTCTGGAAGTTCTTTGATGAAATTCAGTTTGCAGTGTTGAGGATATTGTGGTGTTTTTCCGTATCTTCTTGGCTTCAAGTGCTTCTCAATGATTAATGCAATGAGTCCAAACTTCTCAGAATGCCACAGTCTGCACTCTTTCACAAGTCTGCTGTGTTTTTGTGTCATGGAGGGTGTTCCATTATGACAAATTTCATCAAAATCACCCCCGTTTAGGTCTTTTGGTTAAGGATAAAATTATCCAACAGGTAAAAGAGTTTCTCATAAGTAATATAAGTAGGGAGTGCTTGATAGAAGAACATTTTTTTCTCAGTTCTGAAGACACATAAGGAACTGTGCAGTCGTGGACATAATGGCCTGGAATTTGTGGTTGTAATGGTGGCGAAACTGTTTGTTCGCCATGATTACTCTGTAAAACTGACAGCAACTTCTGGCGTCTGCACATGCGCAGTTAAAACGCGGAGATCTGGAAGTTGCTGTCATTGATACCCTGCTCCTGCACAGGTGTGCTGTGGCAGTCTTCACAGATGGCATCAATTAGAAAGCACTTGAATTGATGTGAACTTGAACTTTTTATGCACTATTCTCACTGTAAAACCCCTTGAAAAACTTAAGCCTTGTTGAATGAGGTTTAACTAAGTTCTTAATGGTGTACTAAGTCATAATTACTGCTGAACAACCTCTCTGGCCCTGGAAAACTAATTTTATATTGTGGAGTGTCATTATCTGCATTCCATGATAAAAATTCCATAGATTTTTAAAATAATAAAAATTTATTTTAATTTTTTTTAAAGTTTATAATATTTCAACTTCTACCTTAATCCCATATGTATGTCCTAATCTTTATTTAGCTTTCTGTAAAATTATTTAAAAAGTGAATGATAAAACCTGCTTTTTACTTCCTAGTTTGCTGTCTGTGAGAATTCTTCAATGTGATTGGCTGCTCAGCCTGTTTGATGACATCACTGTTGCTGGACGCCGCAGATCTCCTATAGATGGCACCAGATGGAAAGTCACGTCAGAAAAGGGGAAATCGATGCCACAGAGCCTGCTAAACCTTTGTGGGCAGCTTTCTTCAAGGTCAGCGGCGAGCACCATTACTTCACCGCTGACCGCAAAATCCGGACCAATCAGTTGATTCCTCAGACTGAATGACAATGAACAGAACCTGCCTGATGGACTCGATAACCTACTCTTTCATTTCAGTGGTTTTAACCTCAGTAAGATGGGTGACTGCATAGTTAGAAGTTCAAATCAACTCGAGCTGCTTTACTGATTTCTGCCCCAGCATCACAGTGTGGATTTTGTTTGCATTGCCTCAATGACTATATTCTATTATTTACCCGCAGCTAAGTACTGAGGCCATATGTCATTACTGAATCCAATCCAAATGAATACGAAGTCCAGATAGCTGGTATCATATTTCCTGTTCTTCACCCCTGCTGATAGCCTGGCCACTTTGTCAACACTGTGCTTTGTTCCTCTCACCACAAAATGATCCATTCTGTGTGTAAAATGGCCCTAAAAGAGTACTTTATTGCAATGGAAATGCAGAAAATTTCCCTGTCAATACAGTACATGGAAAAAGGATTGCTAGTGGAAAGGAATAAATCATTTGTCACTTGTCAATAAACATGCAAAATATTATTTCCAATGGACATTTTGTAGGAAGCTTTTGTCATCACACCAGATGTGTATAATGATGGCACTTCACTTCAATTTTACTACACATAGTTTAAGATTAAGTTTAAGATTACATTGCACACACCTCTCCTGGGACAGGCCTACATCTCAGTAAAGAGGTGCACCTCAGTTTGAGAACCTTTGCTTTGGCAAATTCAAAATCAAATCACACACTTGCATACAAAATCAAAAATAGCAGTTTCAAGAGCATCAAAAATAAAATCTGAATAACTTTTCTACATTCTGCTTTTTCATTTAACTTTGCACACATCATAGTTAGTAGTGCACTTTGAAATGGTATTACCAAAACACTAAGTGGCCTGGATTTTGCAGTAAAAATAACAGTGAGGCTATCAACGATCACCGTTATTAAAGAGTAAATTCGACATCAAATTCTAGCAACCGCACATGCACAATTAAAGGCAGAAAAAAGGAAGTTGCTGTCCCAGTTGCCCTGCTTCTCCAGAAGCTGTGCTACACTAGTATCTCGCTGAGAGACTTGGCACTGAAACACATGGAAATTTGTGAAGTTGGGTACTTATGTGATAGATACCCACTAAGCTCGCCAGAAAGTTAGGGCTTGTCCATTTCAATGTAAGTAAATTTTTAACACCGCAACAAGTCTTAAATTACTGCCAAACAAACTCTCTGGCACTGAAAATTAACTTTTACAAGTGGAGTCTCATTCTTTCAGATTTTAATTATCGTAGGAGATATAAAAGAAATTAAACATTTTAATAATTTTTAAAAAATGTGTCTCTTTTTTCTCTCTCTCTCTTAATCCCATTATTCCCCCCCCCACTTTATTTTGCTTTCTGTACATGATTTGGCATTGAATTAACTATTCTAACTTACACTTTCTGGTTCAGACTTTGCGTGCCTCAGTAAGGATTCTTCAATCTGATTGGTTAAGGAGATACACAGTTGCTTGTCCTGTTCACACAGGTCCCAAATCCCCTGTAGGGGGCTCTGCGCCAAAATGGATTTCAAATCACCGCAAGTTCCAGTGCAAAATCTCTCAGAACGTCTGTGGGCAAGTACAAGTATATGAATGGCTAGCACTGTTCATTCGCCGCTGACCACAAAATCCGGGTCATTACCAAGATTTACTTGTCCAACCAAATTGTATTTAATAGCAACTATTGTATATACTCAGTCATACAATTAAAGATTTGTGTGTCTGTTTTGGATCAGGCAGATTAGCAGACAAGACAAATGCAGGCACTAGATTGCATTGATTTTTTTTACATGTGGGTCATACCCTCCATGAAGTTCCCCTCAAGTGGAACAACTTGTCCAAAGACCCGGGAATGGCAATATACCAGTGCATTTTTATCAGCTTCTCAGCCTCATAATTGCCATATTTAAATAGTAACTTCAGTCCCGGCTCCTACTGCTGGTTTAAGATTGGAGACAGCCCAGTCGGAAAGATACATGGAGAAGAGATTTTAAATCAATAGAGGGAGACAGGACTGAAGTCAGGAGGGACAGTACCATTTAAATATCAAAGAATAGGAACAGCAGAGCAACTGCTGATAGGAATGCACTTGTTGAAATCAGAAGCAATAGAAAGAAAACATAATCGTGGATGCCAGCCAACATGAAGGTTAGTAATATTCTCCCCTATCTTATGCCAATGCCATGAATTATTTTTGAATGGAATTTTTTTTGTGGCGGTGGGGTGGCAATAGGTGGACTTATAAGTCCTATGTCATCTTATATGTAAGTTTTATGGGGTTTCTTTTTTTGATTATTATGTTGCAAATAATGCACATTGTTAACTGCTATACATATGGTCAGAAAAGCCAAGGAGATTACCACAGTTTCAATGCTACCAGTTTACAAACTTTTTTTTAGTTGAACTTATTTTTAACCGGCAGTTACAATTGCCTCATTAACAGTACTTCACAACACATAGCTGCTAATACATTTACTTGCACAAAGTGCAGCTTCATTCCTTAAAGTCACATGGATGCCTTCACATAATCCCTTTACATTTAATTGGGTTATTTGCAGAGAAGCAGTAGTAATTCAACCAGCTATATTTTAATCACACTCAAAGATTTAAAATACTCATGAACATATGAAGATACGTGGCCGTCTCTCAACACTTAAATTCCTTCCCATCTGTAACCCAGAATGTTCTGAAGTCAGGGCAAATACAAGTAGATTAATCAGAGTTCCACCACATTTAGGTTATCCTGACTTTGTGCACCGGAGAAGGTTTCGTTCCTACAATTATGTTTTGAAGTTATTTTGGGAATTAGGTATAATTTATTTTTACAGTAAAGGTTTGGTGGTAAATTTCTTCTCTGCATGCCTGTGTGTAATTGGAATTTTAAAATTCCACTGGTGATCCAAGTCACCTGTAAACTAAATGTCTAAATCTGAAAGCTGACACCAATACCATAACTGGCATGGCAGAATCCTAAAATGTTGACATAAAATTACAAGATACACAGGTCTAGTTTACATAAAGTCCCACCTTTTGGTTATTTGTTTATGTTTACTGCCCCTCCTTTAAGGTTTCTAGATCTTAGCAAAAAAACTAGTTGTGCTTGAAAAGTGGTGGAATTCCCGAGGAAAGCACCAATAGACGAATAGTCCATGTTTGGCCCGTTTTTCCAAATGCTAGCTTTCTCAATCATTGGCAGATTATGTGCCCCTCTCCTACCATGCTGTGTTCAAGTCCCTCCAGGCCAGTTTCTTTCCTGCATTCTACACCAATTGCCCTCATCCTCAAATTTATATTTTTCAAGTGGTTTATTAGCTGCTTCAGATTATTGCCAGTGTGTTGTGATTGCCTGCTACTTTTTCATTGCCGCTAACAAAATTGCATTTCTCACAATCAGCAAACAACTTTTCGCCCCGGCGAAGTGAGCGAGCGAACCTGCCCTAAGTAATCAGTTTTAGGCCCAGGCTATTTTAACACCCTGATCTCATTTACATTCCGCTGGCCAGCTGCTCATGTGGAATGGACAGCAAGAAGAAGCTCATGGATCAGTGATCCCAAATATGTAAACTGCTCCATGCATTTCACAGTCTCACCTGCACGCTCTAGATTTGGCAGATGTGGGAGAAAGTCGCTAAGTGACTAGACTTTTGTTTTCTTCTAGTTGACTTGCAACCCTAATGGGCCGGCTTCCTCCATGCAGATTTCAATGGTCAAGGCAATAATGACAATCATTTCTGCCGATAGGGTCACATTGTCTGCAAGATCTAGGTCCATGAAGGAATTGCCACCAATAGAAGCTCCCTTCACTGAACAATGAGTGCTCCTTTCTAGAATCCAATCATTGATGTAATAGGATCCCAATTTGCATACATGTATGAGGCTCACGCCTGAGGCAGATGTCTCATCCACCTCCAAAAAATCACGGCATTAAAATTCCTTCAGGATGAGAAATGTACCTACTCCTCCCCATCGTCAAACACTTTGGGCTACATTCTATTGCCTTTGCAGCAAAATGGCATTTACACCAAATTCTGAATTGGCAGTTTTCTCTCCTTCCTCTGTATTTAATTGTGGCAAATTACTGTATATTGTTATGAAGATTGTAGCGACAGTATCAATTGGGTTCTTGAGGCATCAGCTGCATTATTTTAACATTTAGGATCCATACAAGCTCCAGTTCTTGTTCAATTCAATGCCTGCTTTGCTTTGTTATCATTTTCACAAAAACTATGGCCTAGAAATTCAGTGGGCGCCCAAAGAGGGCACTCAATGGCTTTAGCGCCACTGGCCACGCCTCCCGCGATATTTAGCGGGGCGCTAATGGCGGCGTTAGCTTGTAGCGCTGCGCCGCCACCGATGACATCATTGGTGTGCGCAGCGCCCCGCTCCCGCCCCGATCGCGATATTTGGTCACGCCCGCCTCTGTAACGCCGGTCGCAAATCGCGGCCGGTTCACAGGGCCTACCTGTGGCGTTAGTGGCGCAAATTAAGGTGGAGGTGCGGGGCGGCCATTTTTCCCGGTGGCCGCCTACCAGCACCTCCTCGCGCCGCCCTCCCCGGCCTCCTGATCCACCCCCCGGGCAGTGCTGGCTGTGTCCCAAAAGCCCGGCACTTCTCCTCGGTGTCGGGCTCTTTTGCTGGCACTCGCGATCGGTGATCGCGCTGGTGCAGGCCCCTCCCCCTTAAGAAGGGGAGGAAGGCCTGCAGTACAGCAGCGCGCCGTGCCACAGCATGTGGCGCTGTGGCACGTAGCGCGGCGATATTCAGTTTGAGCGCCCCAAGCGGGATGCGGGGAGCCTCGAGCAGCGCCCCGAGTCCCTCTTGGGGCGCTCCCACTGAATATCGGGAGGGCGCAAGCGGCTCTGGCCGGAGCGCAAATTCCGGCGCCCAGGCGAGCTTGGCGCCCCAAACGCGGCGCCACCGAATTTTTAGCCCTATGTGTTTCATTTGTGCACCTCACTGGGTGTTGCTTCCTGTAGCTTACACATTTTACAGCACTCTTGATCCAGGAAGGAAATGATTGGTTTATCCTTCACAAATTGCTATTTTCTCAATCAGATATCATTTCATCATACTTGCACAACTTCATGTGGAAAATGCATATAAATTACATCCTGTATTGCAATTATAACTGTGCTTTACTGGTTATAACACTCATAGATTCATAAGAAAAATGTCAACTTTTCCTGATGAGATTTTATAGCACCTTGTTGACATGAAGCAACATTTTTCTGCAATACTTTTATTACATATAAACAATTTTAATGTTCTACAATTATTGTAAGTTTGTTGCATGCATACATGTTTATTAAGTTTTAGAAAGTTCCATTCTGTCAGGTGGTTTAAAGAAGGCCCATGTAAATACATTTCAATGGTAAATAAATATATAGACTGTAAACTAAACTTACTCTCCTGCATTAAATATGTGGATATTTTCTCTCACATCAATAAAGCAACACAGCTCATTTGCCTAATGTATTTTCACTTCAAATTTTTCTGTGTTTGACTTGGCATTCAAAATAAGTTGATCCCAAATAAAGAGTAGTCTGAATTCAGTTCTATACTATATCTTTATTCTTAAAACCCAAGAGAGCTACTAATTTGAAAAGATGAAAATTCACTGATTGGGCACATTAGATCACTATTTTCACATTGCCCGGTCAGATTTCCACATGACAAGGATATTAAGACATTGCATCCAAACTCTACAATCAATAAATCTAATTGCAGAATACCACAAGTCTGACTTAATTGGAAATATCCACAAGCTAATTTGAAAGGGACACAAGCTATCGTAGAGAGAAACCACAAGTTGACAAGTTAAAATGTTTTTGCTATATAATGTACTACATAAAGCCATTTAAAGAGGGTCAATTTAATCCAGGGTACAAGCAACTTTGGATCCACATCAAAGCAAGTTAGTGCATATAGACAAGGAAAATAAAAAGAAGTTGATGTAACAGTTAACTGCAAAACAGCAGGAGTCCATTATGCATGCCTCTGCATTAACACGCATTAGTAGATAAATTCATGAAACAAGTGATCCAATTGGCAGAGTAGCAGGCAGTAAAGCGTGGTAACAAACTGAATTCCTAAACTACTGATATCTAGGAATGGTAATAATGAAGGTTTCCGCTGTGCTTTATGCCTTTGTGCTTCCTGCCTTTATCCCAGCATTAAGCCTGCTGGGATATACATTATTGTTCCAGTATCTGTTAATTCAGCCAGAGAGATTTTTTCCAAAAAAGTACATTTTAAAAAACAGAACTATTTAAAATTGGCCAGAACTATTTAAAATTTTAGGTTTTGTTTTGAGAGCTTTGCAAGCTCTATATTTATTTCTGAGTTCATTATTTATTTATTTGAAGGTATTATAACATTTCATTAAAGATACAGAGAAATGTCATAAAACATCTGTAAATTAAAAGGGAATGTTTATGTAGGACGAAGTTCTTAATATGTGTTCCACAATCTTAGATGTGAATAACCTCTTTTAAACTATCAGTAATTGATCCTGCATAAAGCTTTTGAGGGTGACATTTCCTTGAAGTGGAAAAGGTTCCCTTAACTGAGGCAGATGAATTTTGATGGAATTGATCAGTTAGATGCTGTTTATTTTGATGTTATAATTGTACTTTACTGACTCCGAAGTTATGGAGGTCTTTGTGTTGGAGAGGAAATGCGGTGGAAGCTCAGCATGGGATTGAATAAGACACTGAAATTGTGAATAGTCTGATTCACCCTGATAGTGATCGGGCATGGGGATGGAATTGGTGGCAAGGCTGCAGAGTTTGTGGAGGGGGGCGGGGGTGGTGGTTGAAGAAGATAGCATTGGTCTTCCCAATATTTAACAGAAAGAAATTGCAGTTCAGCCAAGACAGGTGGTGGAAAGGTAGAGCTGGGAGTCATCAGCGTACATGTGGAACCTGACCCGATGTCTTCAGATGATGTCACCAAGGGTCAGCATGTAGATGAGGAAGAGCAGGGGTCCAAAGGATAGATCCTTGGGGGACTCTAGAGGTAACGGTATGAGGTGGGAGGAAAAGCCATTGCTGGAGATGCTCTGACTACAATCGGAAAGGTACGAGTGGAATAAGCAGTTGAGCCAAGCTGGACAATGGGGGAGAGGCATTGGAGAGGGTGTTGTGGTTGACAGTGTCAAAATTACAGAAAGGTCGAGGAAGACGAGGAGGGATAATGCACCATGGTCAGTCATAGAGATGTAATTTATGACTTTGGTTAGGTCTATTTCAGTGCTGTGCCATAGGCAGGTTCCTCTGGACTCTCCTGCCTATTGTCAGCAGACTGCATTTGTTTCAAAGTATCATTTCAATGAAAAACTGGGCTCCAATCTCCGTAGTTGAACTCTTCAATTACCACCTTTCATTCAAAAATTGGCTTCTATTCACAATTAATGCTGTGAGACACAAATATTTTAAATGTAAAGTACTTCTCGACACACTAATGTTTCCCTTTAATTATAACATGTCAGTTTAGTTTGATATACAGTAGTTAGAGACATTTCAAGTTGGAAGCCCAAGTAGCACAATCGGCTAGAACATTGATTCTCAACATCATTTGGGCTGGGCCCCTCACACTTCACTAGCTATGGATACTGGTAGCAGTAAGTCTGACATACAGTCATTGTCTGAGAGAACACTGAATAAGTAGTATAACGTTTATTTGTCACAGGCTTAAATAAAAATCAACAAATTATTTTTCTATAATCAAGCAACACACTTATCTAGTTAATTCATAGTGGAGTAATTTTTTTCTGTTTTATGATAGCTTAGTAAAATAATTGAACACTAAAAAGTGTCTGTAATGACACCTCCAATCTGTTTTCATACATGCTACATTTAAGTTAGTAATTTTTACAATTTCTTTTCTCAACAAATCGTTCCAGATTGTAAGTATGTCATGGTATTTCTTGGCTTCAACTATTTGTGGCATGAAGCAACCCCATACACACAAACATCAAACTAAACTTTCACTCAGAACATTTAAATTGAAGAAGCAGGGTGCATCAGCAACACAGTTCAGGTTCTTTACTCATTTCACCAAATACATGGACATCAAATAGTGCTTCAAGATCGACTAAATGTCATCGTCATAAATAGTCCTTTTACTTGGGCATGGAAGACTGTTCACAATTTCAGTGTCTTACCTCTAATTGACCTAACTGTGTCATGTGAGCAATTTCAGCTAAAAATGTTCCTGAAGCACATGAAATGTGTGTTTGGCTGTACTTGGCGAAAAGCTTCATTACATATTATAAAGAATCTACATCGCAGAAACTAATTTGGCCCAACTGGTCTGTGCCAGTGTTTATACCCCACACAAGTTTCCTCCCACTCTAGTTACCTCTTTCCCCCTAGTCCCTATATCCCTCTATTCCCTTCTCCCTCATGTATACATCAAGTCTGCCCTTAACTGCATCGATGCTATCAGCTTCAACCACTCCATGTGGCAGCGAGTTCCACATTATCGCCACTCTCTGTGTGAAGAAATTCCTCCTAAATTCTACATTTGATTTGTTAGTGGCTATCTTATATTTATACCCCCCACCTTATTCTGGACTCACCTAAGGGGAAACAGTTTCTCCATATCAGGTCTCATCTTTTCCAGATAGTTGCATCTTCTTAATTCCGTGAACATACTTGTAAATCTCTTCTGCACTTTCTCCAGTGCTTCAGTATCTTTTTTGTAGTATGGAGATCAGAACTGCACACAGTACTCCAAGTGTGGTCTAACCAAGGTTCTATATAAATTGAACATTACCGTCCTGCTTTTGTATTCTATTCATCTAGAAATTAACCCTGGTACTTTTTAGCACTCTTCAAATCAAATCAAAAAATCAAATCAACTTTTATTGTCATTGTTAGTGCACAAGTGCAGTACAACGAAATGTAGGCTTGCGGCTCCCGAGAGTGTACAATTTGGATTAGGACACTTAAACATTTCAACATACATTTGTACATATATATTAGCATAAATATGACCATAATAAAGTGAATAAAGTGCATCGGCAGATGTGCAGGCTTTAGTGTTTATTTGTGGAGTTCAGTAGGATGAGTTCATGGTCTTATCAACTTGTGCTGCTGCTTTTAACAGTTTATGGGGGAAAAATTGGGTGAGTAGCGCCACCTGTTAGCGCCTAAAGAGGCAGTCAGTGGCTGTAGCGCCACTGGCTGCGCCTCCCGCGATATTCAGCAGGGGCGCTAATGGTGGCGTTAGCCTGTTGCGCTGCGCCGCCACCAATGACGTTATCGGTGTGCGCAGTGCCCCATTCGCGCCCCGATCCCGATATTTGGTAGCGAACGGCACTGTAGCGCCGTTCGCTACCCGCGCCCGGTTCACGGGGCCTTACTGCGCCGGCAGAGGCGCAAGTTAAGGTGGAGGTGCGGGGCGGTGCTTTTTTCGGCGGCCGCCTGCCAGCACCTCCGTCCCCGGCCTCCTGGTCCCCCCCCCCCCGCGGCATTGCCGGCTGTTTCCCGAGAGCCCGGCACTTCTCCTGGGTGCCGGGCTCTTTTGCCGGCACTCGCGATCGGGATCGCGCTGTTGCAGGCCCCTCCCCCTTAACAGTGGGAAGAAGGCCTGCAGTACTGCAGCGTGCCGTGCCGCAGCGTGTGGCACTGTGGCACGTTGCGCTGCGATATTCAGTTTCAGCACCCTAAGAGGGACGCGGAGCGCCTCGAGGCTCACCCCGTCTCCCTCTAGGGGCACTGAAACTGAATATCCGGCGATCGCTAATGCTCCGATCGCAGCGCTAAATCCTGCGCTCAGGCAACTTTGGCGCCACTTTGGCGCCCCAACCCAATTTCTAGGCCTATGTATTAAAATTCAATTGGGAGGAACCACTGCAATACTATCCTTATACCAACAACACCATCCAGTTAACATACAGCATTGATTCCAGTCCTTCTAGCCCCTCACTGTGCCCATCTGACATTTCAGCTCTGGGGGCTGGATTCAAATCCATCTCAAATTCATGTCAGAATGATGGGAAGAAAGTTTCATGAGCAGGTAATATTATTACATGTATCAGAAAGTATCAAAATAAATGATTTTACATTACTTCAAAATGAACTTACCAAGATAGTTGTCATCCTCTGGTTTCCCTGAATAGCTGTGCTGTCGCACATCAATATTTGTAGCACCAATTGGTATTCGTACCACTACATTATATCCTGGGAAATATCAAACACACATCCTAAATATACACTTAAAACACAGGATAAAGTACTAAACTGCATTACATGCATTTGAAAACCACTGGTCTTAATGTATAAATTTTATTACAGCGGAGTCACAACCATTGGAATTATCTAAGCAACAGAAATTAATTTTCAGTACACAACAAAGTACTGGTTCAAGCTACAAGATAATAATAATTGCCCGGTTTACATATATTTTCAGAAATTCTTCACATAATCAATTCAAGAGTGGCACTAGGCAAGAAATGGCCTTGCATGAAGCAACACAAATAGAGAGGCCAATTTATTCTTTTGATCAAAACATTAACATAAAAAATAACAACGTACTTTTTGGAGCAATGATCCATTGGGGAAAATTTTTAAAATACTAATATCCCATCCCTTTGTGGAGTAGTGTGCAGATTAGAGGTCATGGCAGGGCACAGCATCTCAAAAACAATAACATTCTATATCTGATGCTGCATTAAGAAAGGCTCCACCCCTCCTTTGCAAAGCACCACAAGAAAGGTGAACTGTACTGCAGCAAACAGTGGTGAAGTACAATAGATGCATGTTTGTGTTGTGATGCGAATGGTGCAAAATCTTGCATACAGTGCAAGAATATGTTTATTCACCAGTTCTGTAGTAAACAATATATATTTTTTATAAGTTATTGTAATTTGTTGAAGCAAAGGGGGAAAGGAGTTCTAAAGTTCATATTTTAAGAATATTGCATGATTAAATATTTTATATTTTGAAATTCAAAATATGTGACAGTGCTCTGACAGACAGTACAATTTTTGAATCTGGAGGCCAAGGGTTTATTGCACATCAGAGGACCTGATTATTTTCACTGGAAGGCACTAACAAGTTACCATCAGTAAGTTATTACATTGGAAAATTCAGAGACAGCTTGGTAATGTTACTCCCTAACCCATGATTACTCTTTTTCTCCCCTATTCATCAGAAATTAATTACTGCTAGTGCCAAAATTATTTCACTAGGCAGTTGTTACGAGCATCAGATGAGTATCTACCGAAATACTGGGCAGTACATTTATTAACAAGAACATCCAGGTAATGGTTACTCCTGTAAGTCAAAAGATAACAATTCATAAATGATTGCCACTAAAGAGTCAATATTTGTTTTATTACGCTCTTAAATGCAATGTATAAGTGTACACACTTAATGGTCAAGTTTTTGCCTGTTTTGGGCAGGTGACAACTGGTACTTTTTAAGCGCAGCAATCAATGTTTTCTGTCCTATTGTTTCTCACAGAAGTAGAACAATTATCAATACTTTATAACAAATAATAGTGAAGCTCAGTCAATCAGTATTTCTTCACATACATTCAAAGATACTGCAGTATATAATTTCCATTAGTATTACACAGTTTCTGCTTATGTTCTTTAAACTAGCCTTGTTGCTTAAACTTAATGCCCTTGGCAACAATGCAATTATCTCATATCTAATGATAATATAATTCTTACCATAGTGAACAGTATTAAATGTGCCTGCTAAAGTTTTGCATGAAGAATTATCACCACCACAAACACCACATTTATCTCTTCGTGCTTTTGAATTCAATACATGATCACATCCAGCTTGCTGTGGAAGAGAAACATTATATATAATCAGTTTTGCATGACTACAAAAAAACAATATTTTTGTAACTTAAAACATTTACATAAAACCCTTAAAGTTGGTTTTGTACCCGGCAAAGTCCTTGTACACAGACATCATTGGTATCTGGCCCACAAAGTGTGCCATCAATAACTCTGTCCCTGAGCTGATAGTAGACTGTAGTTCCAGCCACTCTGCAGAACAACTTGCAGCGGTCTTTCATCAAAACTGAAAAGAAAGAAAGATTCTTGGTTTAATTATATCTGTCATCTTTCATTAATTAAAATGTAAAATATATTTTTCCCTTTCCCAATGGAAATACTCACTTCCACTGTACTTAGGAACCCAACGCACATTTGGAGGTAGGCCATTAATATTGAAGTGTTTTCCGTCAAACTGTGCGCACTGTTCTCCTCTGAAGTCCTTCTCTTGCTTTGGACAATGTTCAGTGTTACATGATCGAAATTTCATTCTTCGACCAACACAGTATTTCCCTCCATTTCTGGGCCTAAAATTAAAAAATAATAATCTTCTTTCCATTTCCACAATGTAATAAATAAATCTGAATACGCAATTTCAGTACTGTGAGAGGTTGTCATTAAAAAAAATTCCTGATAGTGTGTATCATCATCATGGTATATAAACTAATTCCATTTCAATTTTGACACAATGACAAATAAATGAAAAACAATATATTCACCTTTCAAAATTTGATAAAATATTTATTGCAGTCAATACATTAAAAAGGTTTGCTTACTCTGGTTTGTTGCATTCTCGAACTGCATTTTTAATGCCACCTCCACAGGTTCTGGAGCAGGAACCAAATGGACTCCAAGGTCCCCATGATCCATCTACTGCAGCGGTTTCAGTTGGATCCTTTACAATGCAAACACCATGTTTGCAGTGCTGTGGAGACAATAATTGGAGAGAAATTAACTTTTGTCTTTTGAAAGCTGCAAAATCATAAAACTGCTTCAGAGAAATAATAAGCTCAATGGTTCAATTTTAATGACACAAGATTTAAAAACAACATTTGATTGTATTTATTTATGGATTGAATTTGTTTGAGTTCATTGCACACAAGAACAATTTGCTTTATTCCTGTGCATATTGTAAGAGAGCTGATTGAATAATGTATCTGCTTATGAAACAGCAACCATTCAACATTAAACATTTTAGACTTGGCTTGTATACACAAAATTACCTCCATCTCATTGACATGGGGAGTAAAAGAAAATAGATTAATAACATTCAAATATGAAAAGGGCACATTTAACACCTAAACAATTATTATCAATGTCATGTGGGATTAATGGTTGCAGGCCCACTGCCAAAAATAAACTGTCACTCTTCTTTTATAGACAAAATGTATCTTCTAAATTTCTGAACTCCTATTTTAAAGTTACTGGGCTGAAGTTTTATATTTGTATTTTGCAACAAAAGAACATGCACTGTAATCTTGACATTATAGCCTTTAAGTGTGGAAAACAGACTGGTGTGGATGATTAAATGGATTCACCATCCTGGTTTATCCACGTCCCAAACCTTAGACACCATGATGCATGAATGAATGGGTACTTTGGAGAGGGAGGCATGAAGCATTATTTTTGAACTTGCTTAAATCCCCAAGTGTCTTTCTTCCATTGACTCCCCAATGACCCCCTCCCAGGTCAATCAGTCCCAATGTAAAGCTTTGATTCTTTGAATTGCTACAGAATAGGCAAGATCAACAGCACATAAATGAAAAATGATTATTTTTGTTTCAGATGTCCTTATTAAAATAAAAAGTATTGTAACATATGAAAGCAAAACTAATTTAGCTATTCTTGCTTCAGTTAATGTTCTTTGTGTTAGACAGTTACAGCAGCAAGAACTATTTAATAAAATAAACATCTTTTTCAAACTTCTTTTTCAAACTAAATTATCTGAACAAATGGTTTGCTTCACTACTAGACCATGGCCTAGAAATTCAGTTGCTTGCGCCACCAGTTTGCGCCCAAAGAGGCCACTCAGAGGCTTTAGCGCCACTGGCCACAACCACCGCGATATTTAGCGGGGCGCTAATGGCGGCGTTAGCCTGTAGCGCTGCGCCGCCACCGATGACATTATCGGTGTGCGCAGCGCCCCGCTACCGCCCCGAGCGCCATATTAGGTCGCGGCCGCCTCTTCCGCGCCGGCCGCAAATAGCAACCGGTACACAGGGGCCTACCTGTGGCGGTAGTGGGGCGAGTTAAGCTGGAGGTGCGGCCGGCCGCTTTTTCGGCGGCCGCCTGCCCGCACCTCCGTCCCCGGCCTCCTACACCCCGCGGCATTGCCGGCTGTTTCCCGAGAGCCCGGCACTTCTCCTTGGTGCCGGGCTCATTTGCCGGCACTCGCGAGCGGGGATTGCGCTGTTGCAGGCACCTCCCCCTTAACAGTGGGAGGAAGGCCTGCAGTACCGCAGCCTGCCATGCCGCTGCGGCACTTTGCGCGCCGAAATTCAGTTTCAGCGCCCCAAGCGGGGCGCCGAAAGCCTTGTTTAGCGGCCGGCTTCCATTTGGGGCGCTGAAACTGAATAGCCTGATGGCGCAAGTGGCTCCGCGCGCAGCGGTAATTCCGGCGCCCAGGCGAGCTGGGCGCCCCAAACTGAATTTTTAGCCCCATGTGTTTTAATTATAAAATAGATTTAATAATTTTTTTAAATTGCCAGGTCTTACGAATAGACTCAATTCATTGCCATTATACATGCATTATTACATTCTTAAACAATTATTAATTGTATATTAAATGCTTCTAAAACAAATTCAAGATAATGGATAAATATTTCAGTTTCTTTAACTGAAATATATGTTCTCAAAAACTAGCGATGGTGACATACAGATTAACTTTTAAGTGTAATGTTCCTCGAACTTTTAATCGTTATCTCCCATGTACGTACGATGTAGAAGGTCAAAGACCAATGGGAAACATTTACAAGAGGCATTATCTCTGATTTTCCTCAGCCTGCCCATCTGTTTCTGAAGTATTAGGTTGAGGACGAAGGGGCCGAGCCATCCATTAATAGTGCTAGATGCACACTTCCAACAATGTTGTGGATAAGGGCGGGAGCTTAGTGTCCAAATCCAGCAAAGGCAAGGAGATCACATTAATGACGTAGCAACGTCCTTCTGAAGCCTTCCACGCCTTTTTTCAAAGTCAATGATACATCGATACTGTGACATCAATGCCCAATATAACTGGATGGTCAGGATTGCCAGGCAATGAGCAGTGCAGGCAAGAACAGTTAAAGGACCAAAAAGAAACCTACTTTTGCCACTTGAGGTCATTTCTGCCCCATATTTTGTTTTCTCATGCACATAGATTGTCGTCAACCTTTCTGCTAACGGTTTTACCTTTCCCCTGAAACAACATTACAGCCATGAATGGACTTGGCAAAGGTAATCCCTGACGTGAGCTGCTGGGAAGATAATGAGAGCCCATTAAAGGGATGGCAGACTGATTGTGATGCATGAAGGTTTCTCTGTGCCCACCTGCTGGTACCTACACACCCACTTCTGCATACAGTGGTGACAAGACCTTGCTTTGGCACCTGAGCAGTACAGTCAGAGGCCTAGGGCAGGATTTTCATTCAGGAGTCGGGTAGGAGGCGGGACTACAACTTTCGGGGTTGTAGTCCCGCCTCCATCGAGATGTGGCCAATCCACGCGATTTTAACTTGATTGACCTTGTTGAGCCCGCCCAGCCAATTAAGGGCCACCCGGCAACAGGTGACATCACAGACTGAAATTTCATCTGTCAAGAGCCTGCTCCGCCATTCAATGCGATCATGGCTGATCATCCAAATTCAGTACCTGGTCCCTGCTTTCTCCCCATACCCCTTGATCCCTTTAGCCTTAAGAAATAGATCCAACTCCTTCTTGAATATATTTAATGAATTGGCCTCTACTGCCTTCTGTGGTAGAGAATTCCACAGGTTCACCACTCTCTGGGTGAAGAAATTCCTCCTCATTTCTGTCCTAAATGGCCTACCCCTTATCCTTAGACTGTGACCCCTGGTTCTGGACTCCCCGACTATCGGGAACATCCTTCCTGCATCTAGTCTGTCCAGTCCTGTCAGAATTTTATAAGTTTCGATGAGATCCCCTCTCATTCTTCTAAACTCCAGCGAGTACAAGCCCAATCGACCCGATCTCTCCTCATACGTCATTCCTGCCATCCCAGGTATCAGCCTGGTGAATCTTCGCTGAACTCCTTCCATGGCAAGAACATCCTTCCTCAGATAAGGCGACCAAAACAGCACACAATACTCAAGATGTGGTCTCACCAAGGCCCTGTACAACTGCAGCAAGACATCCTTGTTCCTGTACTCAAACCCTCTTGCTACGAATGCCAACATACCATTTGCCTTCTTAACCACCTGCTGCACCTGCATGCTTACCTTCAGCGACTGGTGCACAAGGACACCCAGGTCTCGTTGCACTTCCCCTTCTCCCAATCTATTGCCATTCAGATAATAATCTGCCTTCCTGTTTTTGCCACCAAAGTGGATAACCTCACATTTATCCACGTTATATTGCATCTGCCATGCTTCTGCCCAATCACCCAACCTGTCCAAATCATCCTGGAGTTTCTCGGCATCCTCCTCACAGCACACACGCCCACCCAGCTTTGTGTCGTCTGCAAATTTGGAGATATTACATCTAGCTCCCTTGTCTAGATCATTAATATACATTGTGAATAGCTGGGGTCCAAGGACCGATCCCTGCGGTACCCCACTAGTCACTGCCTGCCACTCGGAAAAAGACCCGTTTATTCCAACTCTTTGCTTTCTGTCTGCCAACCAGTTCTCTATCCAAGTCAATACCTTGCCCCCAATCGCATGTGCCTTAACTTTACACGCTAATCTCTTATGCGGGACCTTATCAAAAGCCTTCTGAAAGTCCAAATACACCACATCCACTGGTTCTCCCTTATCTATTTTACCAGTTACATCCTCAAAAAATTCCAGTAGATTAGTCAAGCACGATTTACCTTTTGTTGACTTTGTCCGATCCTGTCACTGTTTTCCAAGTGCTCTGCTATTACATCTTTTATAATGGACTCTAGCATTTTCCCCACGACCGATGTCAGGCTTACCGCTCTGTAATTCCCCGTTTAATGTGGTAATATATGTTGCGCAAACTTTTCGCGAACCAGTTGCGTGAGATAATCTCTGATCATTAATGTCGGTGGGTTGAAATCGCCGCTGGGCTGAAACGAGCCGAAATGCCGTTACCGCGAGAGCACTGATTGATGTGCTGGAAAGTTCTGGAAAGTTCGCGCGGTGGAGGGAGCAGCGCCGATGGTTGCCCAGTTGATTTATTTTGGGGTTCGCGTGTCACTGGCTGGGGGCAGCAGGTTGCGGACTGGCCGAGAGCTGGAAATGTCAGGATTTGTTCCTGACCCGCTGGGAACAAGTTTGTTTGATGTGGATGTCGGCAGACGGGTGTGAAGCAGACGATCCCAATCACTCAAGCAGCTGTATGTTTTGGGAGTTTTTCTTTCGTCTTGAGTTCTTTTTAATTTCACTTCTTTAGCACTGCATTAAAATTGAGGCTTTTGCTAATTTCAAATTATATTTTTTTTTAAAGTTCATAATTAAATTTTGTAGATGAGCAGTAGTTTTTAGGACGGTACTTAAAATTAATGTAACAAGTAAGAAAGTGAACACAGCTTTAGATAAATTGTCAAACATCACACCAAAGATAGACAGATGGCACAGTAAGTGACAGAACCAGTCAGATGCTGCCCCCAGCTTGTACAAAAGGCTTCATTTGCCTATCATTTCTTAATCCCCTGACCCTTCAGCCTTGGCAAGAACTGCTAATGGGTTCAGATGCTTTTTCAGCCTTTCTAAAGGGTTTCAGAATACCAGCACCCACCCCCCACCCCCAACCAATGTGACACTATTTAATTGTACCCATCCTTTTACATTTCACTTATACAAAAAAAAATTATCCAGCCAGTAGTATCCTCCCTACACTTGATCTAATCTCAAATCAATAAGCTTTAACAATTAACCTGGTAAAATTAGTTACTTCTATTATCATATCCTGAAGATATAATAACCCTGTATAAAACAATTTAACGCATTTGCAAAAACTGAGGAACTCAATATAGCCACAGGACAAAGCCCAAAGGAAAGAGTGAGAAATTTGTTAAGTGAATCTTAACTTTATTGAAAGAATGTGCAATACTACAGTTAAAGTTGAGCAACCTACCGTTCTTCTTCACTCATTATCCAGCAAATAGCACGCATAATTCTTGCAAAGTACTTACTTTAAAGAGAGCAGAGGACCTGCTTATTTGAAATTCAAGGGAGTGGGGAGGAAGGAGAATGGAAGATGTATTGGGCTAGCACATTATCCTTTCAGCTTTGGAATATGATTTGAATTTAGTCCAAACTGATTGGATGAAAGTCTCTCTCTCTTGGTTTAGTATCCAAGTGGAATGAGAGGAATTTTCTAGATTCCCCCCCCCACTAATTGGCCTGGTTTTATCTGTTTATTCACCTTTTTCAGGAGACTACATGGCTCCAGGTTGGTAGGGAGTGTCTGTGTTGTGCTGCATAGGGAACTGTACAGGACATGCTGGATGGCCCAGCTGGTCTTTTCATGTCTGACATTTTCATATGTTCGGACGAGTTCAGGATAGTCCTAAACCAGTTCCTCTTTGACGCAAATACATAAAACATAAACTGGCACAAAGTTGACAAAGTCATGAGAGATTCAGTGAGTGTGGCTAGTGCAGGAAACTGAAATGCCACGTTAGTACACTAGAGGGTGCTCTTCTCTCATGGGAGTTATGACACTTAAAAAGCATAAAATGTGTTTTGATCTCCAACAAGCCATGCTATATCTGGCCTGGGAATGCTCAATGCTGCTAGGGGATGCCAAGAGTAAAGAAGTACTCAATTTCCCACCACAAATGTCCCTCATGTTTACAAGCACAGAATACATTTTTTTTAAATCAAGGCAGAAGCTAACGTGACTGCCAAATTGTATTTTTGGTTCAAAGAGTAATGCTTGGTGCAAGTACAAGGATTACTCCAGGTAATTAACACACTACTGTCCTCTAAACCAATATGGACACTTTTTTAGTTCTATTTACATATCAACAGAGTTCTGTTTCGGATTCACACAGAGCAGAACTGATTCATGGAATTCGAAGTTCCCAGCACAAAGAAATTCAGCTAAAATCTAAAGGGGGAGAAATTCCCCTCGAGGGCCATTTGGGGCACTAAGTCATAAATGTTTGAAAAGTTAGTGCCAGGCACTAACCTTTCCAAACATTTGAGAAGTTCCCATTTTTTGCTCCAAAAGGGAAGTGGACGCTAAATCAAGCACTCCGCTTACCTCTTGGAGTGTAAGAGGTGGGGAATGTCCCGATCCGGGGCGATGTGCTCAGCAGTATCACATGTGGCGCTGCCACGTTACAGGGGCTCTTCCTTCAATTAAAGGGACGGGCTCCTCGCTGTGAGCTCTGCATTTTTTTTGGCATCTGCTGGAGTGCGGGAGTGCTGCGCGATCAGCCTGCATCCAGCGCTCGAGCGGTCGGCCTCACGATTTGCGACCCCTGCAGCAGTCGGTAACATCGCCTGGCGCTGCTGCGGAGCACGAGGAGGAACTTTTCTCCCAAGGCGCTACCGGGGCACTGCGCCCGGAGATGACATCATGATCTCCGGACGCAGAAGATCGGGGCAATACCCGGTAGCACCGCTGCTAACCTTCCACGGGAGGGGGCGCCGAAAAGCCATTTGCGCCCCGTTAGCGTGGAGGCGCTAACGATGGGAATTTTGCCTCCAAAGTATTTGTCCTCATGGTAAATGAGGTAGAGCTATCAAGTCTATAGCATACTACGCTTTTATTCTTAAAAGATGAAACTGTGCCTCAGCTCCCTCATTAATTCACTCTTAGCCTCATCAATATTGGCCTTGGCTCAATGGTAGCTCTCTCACTTCTGAGTCAAAAGGTTGTGGGTTTGAAGCTCCACTCCAGAAACCTGAGTATATAATCCAGGCTGACACTTCTGTGCAGTATTGAGGGAGTGCTGCATTGTCAGGGGATCTGTCATTTGGATGAGATGTTAAATGGTGGTTCCGTCTGTGCTTTCAGATGGGTGTGAAAGATCCATGGCACTATTCACACAACAGCAGGGGAGAGCTCCCTGGTGTCCTGGCCAATATTTATCATGCAACATAATGGGCTGGATTTTCATTCAGCAGTCGGGAAGGAGGCGGGACTACAACTTTCGGGTTTTAGTCCCGCCTCTATCGGCGTCAGGCCAATCCACGCGAGTTTCCCTTGCTTGACCTTGTTGAGCCCGCCCAGCGGGCTCAGCAGGCCAATTAAGGGCCACCCGGCAACAGGTGACGTCACAGACTGAAATTTCATCTGTCAAGAGGTGTTGACAGATGAAATATCAGCGTTTCACAGATATTTGAAGCTGTCAAACACTGACAGTCTGACTTCTAACCCGAGTCCTTCTACGCAGACTCAGTTAGAACTCACACTGGCACTGAAAGCTGAAGGCTGTCACTTTTGACACCTCGCGGCCATTCTGCTTTCAGTGCCGGCTGAGTGATGGACTCCCGACGCCTAGAGGAAGAAAGGCTGTTAAGGTAAGTACAGGTAATTTAAACTTCTTTACACACTTTAGACACACCAAACATACTTACCTTTGCACTCATGCACCCATCACTCACCTGAACACCGACATCTCGACCCCTCCAAGTCCTTCAACCCAACAGCCCGCCTGCTCTAACCTGGCGTGGTTTGGAGCCGTCGGGAATCCCACACGACACCCCTCAAAATAGGGATTAGGCTAAAAACTGCCTGTTAACTACCTGTTAACAGGCAGTTCATTGGCACTAATCCCTTCCCGCCTCGGGTCGGCGAGTCCCAGTGCGGGGCGGGTACCCGCCTCCTTTGAAACTTACGTGGAGGTGGGTTTTGGGTGGGATGCTGTCAGGACCCCCGAATTCGGGATTTTAGCCCTCCGCACGCCTAAAAGCCCGCCTCACGGCACACTTAAAATCGACCCCAATATGTTCATGTGTATAATATGTGTGTGTGTATATGTGTGTGCGTGGTTTTTATATACACCCACACAGACACACCATCAAAAACAAATCATCTGGTAATTTATCTCACATTTCATTGCTGTTTGTGGGACATTGCTACATGCAAAATGGTTGTTGTGTTTCCCTACATAACAACAGTGACTACATTTCAGAAGTACTTCATTGGTTGTGAAGTGCTTTGGGACATCCTGAGGTGCTATATAAATGCAAGTCTTTCTTTCTAACTCAAGATGAATAGTTATTGGGCCCTGATGGTATGTACTCTGGACTATTGAAAGTAGCCAGAGAGGAAATAGCAGAAGCCCTCGCCACAATTTTCCTTATGCGAAAATTGTGCTATAGAACTTGAGAGCAGCCAATGGTTCAAGAAGGGAGAGAAGGATAAACCAACTATAGACCAGTGAGTCTAACATCAGTTGTACACAAACTTTTAGAATTCATATGTCAAGGTAAAATTAGTGATTATTGAGAAATGCATGGGGTAATCAATAACAACCAACACAGCTTTGTTAAACGCAAGTCATATTGACTGTTTTGCAGAAGTAACCAAATGGAGAGAAGTAATCAAACGGATAGCTAAAGGAAATGCAGTGTATATGGCTTTTCAGAAGGCATTCGATAAGGTATCTCGCAATAGTCTTGTTAGAAAAATTCCAATGTATGGTATAAGAAATGATGTGCCAGTATGGATAGATAAGCTGGTTGACAAACAGGAAGCAACGGGTTCTGTAAATGGCATTTCTCAGACCGGGGAAGGGTTGAAAAGAGCATACCCCCAAGGGTCAGTGCTCGGTTGACTTTTGTTCTCAGTATATATAGATGAATTGGTAAACTATCCCTCCTTGTCCTTCTTGACGTGTCTGCAGCCTTTGACACGGTTGACCACTCCATCCTTCTCCAACACCTCGCCACCGTCATCCAGCTGGGTGGGAGTGCACTTGCCTGGTTCCATTCTTACCTACCTAATCGTAGTCAGAGAATCACCTGCAACAGCTTCTCTTCCCACTCCTGCACTGTTACCTCTGGTGTCCCTCAAGGATCTATCCTTGGCTCCCTCCTATTTCTCATCTACATGCTGCCCCTTGGCGACATCATTCGAAAACACTGTTAGTTTCTACATGTACGCTGACGACACCCAGCTCTACCTCACTACCACTTCTCTTGACCCCTCCACGGTCTCTAAATTGTTAGACTGTTTGTCCGACATCCAGTTCTGGATGAGCAGAAATTTTCTCCAAATAAATATTGGGAAAACCGATGCCATTGATATCCGTCCCCGCCACAAGCTCCGTTCCCTAGCCACTGACTCCATCCCTCTCCCTAACATCTGTCTAAGGCTGAACCACACTGTTTGCAACCTTAGTGTCATATTTGACCCTAAGGCTGAACCACACTGTTCGCAACTTTAGTGTCATATTTGACCCTGAAATGAGCTTCCGATCACATATCCGCGGCATTTCCACTTCTGTAACATTGCCCGTCTCCGCCCTTGCCTCAGCTCATCCGCTGCTGAAACCCTCATCCATGCCTTTGTTATCTCCAGACTTGACTATTCCAACACACTACTGGCTAGCCTCCCACATTCTACCCACTTGAGGTCATCCAAAACTTGGCTGCCCGTGTCCTAACTCGTACCAAGTCTTGGTTACCCATCACCCCTGTGCTCGCTGACCTACATTGGCTCCCAGTTCAGCAATGCCTCGATTTCAAAATTCTCATCCTTGTTTTCAAATCCCTCCATGGCCTTGCACTTCCCTATCTCTGTAGTCTCCTCCACCTCCACAACCGCCCCCGAGATATCTGCGCTCCTCTAATTCTGCCCTCTTGAGCATCCCTGATTGTAGTCGCTCAACCATTGGTGGCCGTGCCTTCTGTTGCCTGGGCCCCAAGCTCTGGAACTCCCTGCCTAAACCTCTCCGCCTCGCGACCTCTCTTTCCTCCTTTAAGACACTCCTTAAAACCTACCTCTTTGACCAAGCCTGCCCTAATTTCTCCTTATGTGGTTTGGTGTCAAATTTTTTTTTTGTCTTATAATACTCCTGTGAAGCACCTTGGGACGTTTTACTATGTTAAAGGCACTATACAAGTACAAGTTGTTGTTGTTGTGGACATAGGGAATACAATTTTGAAATTCATTGACAACACAAAAAAAGCAAGTTTGGCAAACAACAAAGATGGCTGTAAAAGATTTCAGGTAGCCACAGACAGGTGGCAGATTCTATTTAATGTGGATAAGTGAGATGTAATACATTTTGGGAGAAATACAAGTAATGGAATTATATCCCAGAACCACTCGCAATACTCCCAGACCCTGAAATCTCCCTTCTCAAAGTCCCCAGATCTGAGAAATTGCCCCAGAGTTCCTTGAACCTCTATAATCCCAGAATCCTGGCACCCTTCTTCAAGTGTTGCCAGACCTTGGGACCCCCCAAAATCTCGCTAGACCTTGAACTCTCAGTACAGTACTTCCAGGTACTGGGCCTCCCAGTGCTCTCAGATCTAGTAAGTCAATGTCCCTGCAAATCATCCCTGTTCTTATTTAACCTGCTTCATCACGAGTAATGCCAAGGGAGACCTGCAAGGATTTTTTTTATATTTGCAAAAATTGTGACTTTTAATTTTCAGAGGTAGGTTACCATCACCAAGAAAAGTGGAGAAAAAACATTTCATGTGTTCTTGCCCTCGTGTCATTGATGCAGTCATTACATAAGTGGGTCCTATTCTTCAAGTCGTCAACCCAAATCTCTGTGAATATTACTTATGCTGTTATTACACAAAATGCTGTTTCAGATCGAGAACTTAATTTCCTTCCCTGTAATGCATTTCCTTCCCTGTAATATATTTCTGAGTAAATGATACATGGGTGCTCTGATCATCACTAATTTGATTGTATGGAGTCAACTCTGTCTGAGGACCTGGATGCTCCTTGAAATGGATATGTTATGTAACTTTCATTCTCAGTGCTGCCGTGTACTGACAACACTGATTCTAATCTCTTCTTGTTATTATTTGTGTTTCATAGGCTTGCAGAGAACTATTTTGTGCTGTGCCAAACATTCCTATGGTTTAGTATGAAAAGTTAGATGTGAGAATTTGGCCTTAAAGTAGTGAATTGAAGGTAATTGCTGTACAGGATTTGCGAAGCTCAGCAGTAATCCTGCATACCAGTTGACATGGTCATGTGATCCCCAAAGGATGTATTTTCTTACAAATTTTGGCTGGCTGGAAGTTTCTATAAGTTGTATTTTGGTTTCAATTATACCATAAATTAATATCAGTAAGCTAGTTTATTTTCCTTAAACACTTTGGGATTTAAAGTAATCAGAAAATTTAAATGTTACATTTTTGTGTATTAAATTTCAATAGATATTACCATTGTTTTAGAGTCATGCATAGAAAACTTTCACAGCCAACAATGGCTAGAATTAACAATAATCATGCAGTTATTTGGTATAGTGGAAGGCTTCTCAATAACTCTTCAAAAGTCACATGTATGCTATTGATTTTGCATCATAGATATAAAGCATCCTTGCAGGGGATAATGCGTGTTATATCCATACTGGCTGGAGTGCCCGGCGGTGCCGAGGCTTTTTCGAGGGCATGTTGTTGTTGGAAGAGAGAGAGCAACTGGGGGGGAAGAGAGAGAACGACTGGGGGGGAAGAGAGAGAGCGACTGGGGGGGAAGAGAGAGAGCGACTGGGGGGGAAGAGAGAGAGCGACTGGGGGGAAGAGAGAGAGCGACTGGGGGGGAAGAGAGAGAGCGACTGGGGGGGACGAGAGAGAGCGACTGGGGGGGGGGGAAGAGAGAGAGCGACGGGGGGGAAGAGAGAGAGCGACTGGGGGGGAAGAGAGAGAGCGACTGGGGGGAAGAGAGAGAGCGACTGGGGGGAAGAGAGAGAGCGACTGGGGGGGAAGAGAGAGAGCGACTGGGGGGAAGAGAGAGAGCGACTGGGGGGGGAAGAGAGAGAGCGACGGGGGGGACGAGAGAGAGCGACTGGGGGGGGGGAAGAGAGAGAGCGACGGGGGGGAAGAGAGAGAGCGACTGGGGGGGAAGAGAGAGAGCGACTGGGGGGGAAGAGAGAGAGCGACAGGGGGGGAAGAGAGAGAGCGACTGGGGGGGGAAGAGAGAGAGCGACTGGGGGGGACGAGAGAGAGCGACTGGGGGGGGAAGAGAGAGAGCGACGGGGGGGAAGAGAGAGAGCGACTGGGGGGGAAGAGAGAGAGCGACTGGGGGGAAGAGAGAGAGCGACTGGGGGGGAAGAGAGAGAGCAACTGGGGGGGAAGAGAGAGCACGACTGGGGGGAAGAGAGAGAGCGACTGGGGGGGAAGAGAGAGAGCGACTGGGGGGGGGAAGAGAGAGAGCGACTGGGGGGGACGAGAGAGAGCGACTGGGGGGGGAAGAGAGAGAGCAACTGGGGGGGAAGAGAGAGAACGACTGGGGGGGAAGAGAGAGAGCGACTGGGGGGGAAGAGAGAGAGCGACTGGGGGGAAGAGAGAGAGCGACTGGGGGGGAAGAGAGAGAGCGACTGGGGGGGGAAGAGAGAGAGCGACTGGGGGGGACGAGAGAGAGCGACTGGGGGGGGGAAGAGAGAGAGCGACGGGGGGAAGAGAGAGAGCGACTGGGGGGAAGAGAGAGAGCGACTGGGGGGAAGAGAGAGAGCGACTGGGGGGAAGAGAGAGAGCGACTGGGGGGAAGAGAGAGAGCGACTGGGGGGGAAGAGAGAGAGCAACTGGGGGGGAAGAGAGAGCACGACTGGGGGGAAGAGAGAGCGCGACTGGGGGGAAGGGGAAGGGGGGAAAGGGGGGAAGGGGAAGGGAGGGGGGGAAGGGGTGGAGGAAGGGGTGGGGGAAGGGGAAGGGGGGCAAGGGGAGGGGGGAAGGGGAATGGGGGAGAGAGAGCGCGTGACTGGGGGGGAAGGGAGGGGGGAGGGGGTAGGGGGAGGGGGAGGGAGGGAGCGGCAGGGGGGGAGGGAGGGGAGGGGGAGGGGGAGGAAGGGGAGGGGAGGGGGGGTAGGAAGGGGAGGGGGGAGGGGGGAGCGGAAGGGGGGGAGGGGGAAGGGGGGGAGGGGGAGGGAGGGGGGGAGAGGGAGAGGGGAGGGGGTGGGGGGGGGAGGGGGGGAGAGGGAGGGGGGCTCTCCCCTCTGCCGGCGATGGCTCCGCTAAGCTCCGTGCCGCCCCACGCACTGACATGCCGAGCGCAGCGCCCCGGTCAGCCCGAGCCCCGCCCTCCCGAGGCCGGGCCAGGCGGCTTGAGACGGCCGATTGCGGCTGGCCGGGCCCGGTTGCCTTGGTAACCCTCCTCCCCTCTCCGCCTCCCGATCTCCGGGACCGGGCCTGAGCGGCTTGAGACGGCCGATTGCGGCTGGCGAGCCCGGTTGCCGGGGTAACCCTCTCCGCTCCCCCTCCCCTCCCGAGCCCCGCCGCCCCCCCCATACCTGCTCGCTTCCCTCTGGCCGCGCTCTGTGTGGAGGTGCGCGTGCGCCGTGCAGCGCGAGCGAGGAGCTTGCAGTGAGCCCAGCCAGCCTTTACCAAGATGGCTGGCCGCTGGTTCAGAATCGGGCCCAGCGGGATGGCCAGTGCGTAGCTCGGGCGTGGCTGGGCAACAGACGCCCTGGCTTCGAGGCCTGCCTGGAAAAACGGTGAAAGGTAGGAAAATTATAGAGGTTAGAAAAAAGATTTACAAATGAATTAACTTTTTTAAAAACAATTTGTGTTTTAAAAGCAACTTTATTTTTTGGTGGAAATGTAGATTTGAAAAGAAACACGCAGAAAGCGGGAAAAAGAAATGAAAAGTGTGGAATCAAGATGGCGGCGACTCACCTCGGTTCAGAACGATAAGGCCCGCCCACACACGCACCGATTGGTCGACCGTCAGGTCACCAAAGCGTAAGATTGGTCAATTGTCCCGTCACTCGACTCTAGGAGGGCCCGCCCGCACGCGCCAGGAACCCGCCCCCGCCACGCAGCGATTGGTCGACCGTCGGGTCGCTCGACCGTACGATTGGTCGACCTCGACGTCACTCAATGCTAATGAGCAGATAATGAGCGGAATTTTGAACGTTTTTTGGATACCGCGGGCGCAATTTTTGTCTGGCCGAAACATAAATACGCTTATGACCGTTCTGGAATCGTAAGCTTTCTTTTGATGTAACGCACGTGTAGGTACGCTCTATAACTTTAGAGTGTATAGCCGGACAGACACACCGAAGGACAGACAGACATATAGACAGACAGACAGATCTATCCGTTTATATATATAGATAGATAGACTAGCTGGAGTGCCCGGCGGTGCCGAGGCTTTTTCGAGGGCATGTTGTTGTTGGAAGAGAGAGAGAGAGAGCGACTGGGGGGGAAGAGAGAGAGCGACTGGGGGGGGGGGGGAAGAGAGAGAGCGACTGGGGGGGAAGAGAGAGAGCGAGGGGGGGTGGGGGGGGGAGGGGAGGGGGGTGGAAGGGGGGGGTGGGGGGAAGGGAGGGGAAGGGGGTGTGGGGGGGAAGGGGGGGTGTGGGGGGGAAGGGGGTGTGGGGGGGAGGGAAGGTGGGGAGGGGTGGGGAGGGGGTGTGTGGAGGGAGGGGGGTGGGGGAGTGTGGGGGGGGAGGGAAGGTGGGTAGGGGTGGGGAGGGGGGAAGGGAAGGGGGTGGGGGGAAGGGAGGGGAAGGAGTGTGGGGGAATGTGGGGGGGAAGGGGGTGTGGGTGGGGGGTGTGGGGGAGGGGAAGGGGGTGGGGGAAGGGGTGTGTGGTGGGGGGAAGGAGGGGTGGGGGGAGGGGGGTGGGGAGGGGAAGGGGGGGTGAGGAGGGGAAGGGGGGGTGAGGAGGGGAAGGGGGGGTGAGGGGGAAGGGTGGGTGTGGGGAGGGGAAGGGGGTGGGGGGGAAGGGAGGGGGGAGATAAACTTAAAGTACAGGAAACTTTGTACTATCCGGCACCCACGGGACCGAGCTGCTGCCTTGCCTCAAAACTGCCGTACTCTCCAGAGTTACTGTTGAGAGATACGGAGATTCTTATCTCCGTATTTGACAACAAACACTGTTGTTTAGTAACAGCTTCTAAACACTCAGGTGTGGCCCTAAAGCTCTGTAGCTAAAGCTGCTGCTATAGCTACAGACCTTGCACAGCTTGACTGTTCAAACAAAGCAAAAAAAACAAACAAAAAGAATAAAAAACGGCTGCTGATTTTTGCCGGTGGCTCCAGATTGCCGGATAGCTCACCTCCGGATAGCACAAAGTTACCTGTACTTATAAAACATTTTTGGTAAATCTTTCTATAACATGCACTTTACAACCTCACCAATCTTTTTATTAAAAAAGGGGTGCTCACCTCTCAGTGTGTTGTATCACAAACAATGGCCGCCGCTTGCTTTTCAGTTGGAAAGATTAGGCCCCGCCCACACAGTCGATTGTCTGTCTCGGTCACCAGGACCCAATTGGGAGCACAGAAGCTCCACCCACTCTATGTTCCTGTACTAAGATGGCCGCGCATGCACTCTGTTACACACTGAATCAAAATGGCGTCGCACTGAAACTTTTTGCCCTCCTTGACAAAGATGGCTGCCGTTAACCTGGGGCTGTCAGCAGAAGAAATTCACTCAGCTGCAAACACAGGATCTTTAGATTATTATTCGGGGCTTGCGACCTACCCCAGTTGCTTATGGAACCTCCCCACCTACTGACCCCGGGAATGGAGCTGAGGCAGCACACCCTCTCCCCTCTGGAAGTGTTGGTCTCTGTCTAGGCCGGGAGCCTGGGAGTGGAGTTGTGCTGCTGGCAGTTGGAGAAGCCTAGGCCCCGGGCCTGGAAAAACGGTGAAAGGTAGGAAAATTATAGAGGTTAGAGAAAAGATTTACAAATTAATTAACTTTTTTTAAAAACAATTTGTGTTTTAAAAGCAACTTTTTTTTTGCTGGAAATGTAGATTTGAAAAGAAACACGCAGAAAATGGGAAAAAGAAATGAAAAGTTTGGAACCAAGATGGCGGCCACTCACCTCATTTCAGAACAATAAGGCCTGCCCACACACCGTCATGTCACCGAAGCATAGAATTGGTCAATCATCCCGTCACTCGACTCTAGGAGTGCCCGCCCGCACGTGCCAGGAACCCGCCCCCGCCACGCAGCGATTGGTCGACCGTCGGGTCGCTCGACCGTACGATTGGTCGACCTTAATGTCACTCTATTGCTAATGAGCGGATAATGAGATGCTAATGAGCGGAATTTTGAACGTTTTTTGGATACCGCGGGCACAATTTTTGTCTCGCCGAAACGTAAATACGCTTATGACCGTTCCGGAATCGTAAGCTTTCTTTTGATGTAATGCACGTGTAGGTACGCTCTATAACTTTAGAGTGTATAGCCGGACAGACACACCGAAGGACAGACAGACAGACAGATAGGCAGATAGACAGACAGTCAGACAGACAGATGTATCCTTTTATATATATAGATAGATAGATAGATACTTTTGTGTTTTACAATTGTGGTGTTGTTGAGCCACATAACTAATTGGCCTTGGAGTTGATGTGGCTCTTAATTCCTGAGATTGTCGATAATAATGGAGGTGTGCTCCACCGCCAGAGTGTTAAAGATTGCAATTAGAAAGACAGCATGGTTGACTAAGCACTGTTGCCTCAGCATGTTGTAGCTCAGAGTTGTGTGATGCAGTTTTGTATCCTTGGATTTGTACATGTTAATCTCATCCTAACCACGTCATAAAAATGAGCCGAATAGAAATCATTGCTATTTTAGCAAGATGGTTGCACAAATGATAATTCTATCCTTTTAAGGTCCCTGTTAAAGCAGAATCCATTAATATTAACTAAGAGCTGTAATAATGATATCCACAATGTTCCAAGGGTCTTAGTTTTAAAAGAGCTGGAGTACAGTTTACAGTGAACAGCAGCAGATTTCACTTGTGGTTTGAGGATGAAAATATTATCATTCCAAAATTTTGCTTTGCCTTTTATTCATTTCAGAGTCCACATACTCATTATGTGGTCTTTCCATTCTGTTGTTGCTATTTTCTCTGCTTATCACCAGACAGAACACTGGGGAGTGGCAGGTGATATTTCTATCAATGAAGTATAGGGATATTTAAAGCAATGTAAGAAGTTAAGGCTAAGAGACCTTTCTCTGGCTCAGTGGATAAATTCAATGGATGTTGTAGTACTAAGACATATAGAACAGGGACTCTTCAGGTTCAATCTTTGGTCTGTGCTGAGCTATTTAACCTCAGTCAGGGTGTTGTCATGGGCACTAAATCTGAGAGAGAAAATCAGCTTGGGTTCACATTACTGGTCAGTGTCCAGTTCTCCCCCTTTTGTAAAGTGCATGTGAATATCAGGTATATACAGGATTGGGCTTCGCTGTGATGCCTCATATGCTTGAGTTATTGGAAGCCATTTGCAAATATAAGTGACACTGTACTCTTCATTTAACATTAAAAGCAGCACAAAAAGCTTGTCAGTTCAACCAGCTAGTGCCATGGGGACCTTTAACTCAAACTCTGCATTGAATATCATCTCGACCTCCAATTTAAGATTGGAGGCGGGGCCAGAATTGTGATCATTTAGTAATCCTTATTTGGACTTGATATGATATGACTGAGTCTTGTAGTCCTATGATGCTCTGTACTATTTCTCTATGATCGACTATAATTAAAAGTAGCTAGGTAACCTTCCCAGTTATCATAATAAACTTTTCCTAAATGGCAACATAAGAATAAAAGCATGCATGAAACAAGACAAAGCCATTTGGCTCTTCAAGCATCCTCCTTCCGCAGACCACATAAAATCTGCCCATCATGGACACTAACCCACCTATTTAATGTCGTAAGGGAACAATCTGCAGCATTTCTTCCTGATCCCAAAGGTAAGCTGTTAAAACTTCAGAATATTTATTTATCCTTGCACCTCTGTGATTTACCCGTGACTTCCAAATTTATTTCCATGAATTTCCATGATATTACAAAACAGGAACAATCATATTCCATGGGGCATTTTGTCACCTCTGTCCATAATCATCCCACTGTCTTCAATCCCATTTCAACTAGATGTTTATCCATCTCTTTTCTGTAAGCATTAATTAACACATTAAATACTTTTCCTGGGAGTCTATTGCACATATGAGCAGAGTCAAGGGTGGGTGGGGGTATTCTAAGTTTTAGTCGTGCTTGAGGCTTATTAATGTTGTGCTTTTCTCTTCTATTCAATGTTAAATATCCTGCTTGTATCTACATTATCTATGCTTCTCAATATTTTAAAAGTGCTGGATCATTATCCTGCTCAATTTTTCATGAATATACATTTAGCTCTGTGAGCCTAGCTTCGTAACTTAGAACCCCAAGTCCCTGAATTATCCTCATTGTCCCTCTCTGAACCTTTTCCAAAGTATCAATGTCCATTTGAAGTTCTTGACAATCATGTCTTAGGATTCTTTATATCCAGCTACTCATGACATTTCCTCTCTCCCCCACCTCCCCAGGGTTTTCTCTCTCACTTATGGCAGCAATGCAAATGTAATTGATGTTAACAATAGGAGAAAAGGAAGTGAACATGGTCAAACGAGAACACCATATGTGGGGTGCAGGACATGGGTAGTTACTTGGATTAGGCTGAAAATCTTAAAAGTGTAAGACATCCTAGTAATTTTTCCCGATCAGTAACCTTACCCACAGTACAGGGAAGGTAATGAACAAAGAATTAAAAACATTTTTTTTTTTAAATGAAGACATGTGTAAGAGAAACTCTTTTATATTTCAATTTCACAAACAAAAGGCAACATGGTACTTCAAAAGCTGCTGAAGAATTTAACATAAAGCAAGACTAAAATGAAGTTAAACAGGAAGTTTAAGTTAGGAAAGTACTAATTATATACTATCCAAGATAATGAATGGGAAAGTGTATCCCAAGCATGTCATTAGAATTGCTCTAAGCCTGTTACTGCTTTACACTTTTATCAGCTGTTGGAGGAGGTACATGTATTTCGAAGGCTGAACATTGGCAATTCAAACCTGATAAGATGTGCCACTCCCAAAGGCAGGCAGATACCGTTCATTGCTAAATCAGTTTTTTATGATTAAACATTCTTTTGAGCCTCCTTAATACTGGCTTAGATCCAAACGTGTGTACGACTGAAGAAGTAAACAATTTGTTTTAACTTGTGAACATAATATCTTGTCACACATTACACTTGTAAAACAGTAGTCATTTAACCATGAACACCAATCTAACTAGCATGAAACTGATTTTCTGTTATTTCTACTTAGACCATGTGTTTTAAAATTTTTTTTTAGAAGCATTTACCTTTCCAAGTTCACACTCCGTCCCGTCTGCCCATGGCATATGCTGAGTTCTACAGCCTCTTTGAACTCCTTCAGTGCTTGTACACCAAAGACGTCTGCATTGTGTCTGTACAGCAAAAAAAAATCCTTCTAAAGTCTGGAATTGACAAAATCTTTATTTTCACAGTACTAAAATGTCCTTTCATTCATTGCTATAAAAAAGCATCTATTTATGACGACCAGAGCGTATCACTATTTAGTACATAATGGTGCTGTTCTCTCAGTAATACAGTGAAACATTTTTTCTTATAACCTTATTTGCTAAATAGCATCATCAATCAGAAAACATTGGGGTAAATTTTCAACTTGCTGTCCGAGCATAAAACAGGCACTGTGGATTGGTCGCTCGTCTTTCATTTCCATTGAATCCACCATGGCAGTTTTACACCCAGGCGACAAGTTGAAAATCTACCCCATTATATTAATAGCTGCCTGACAAAATATAACAAACAGTTGAATGAAACAAAATGAAAACAACAAATTCAATGAAAGTGAACATTTACTTCAATTTAAAATTGTATTTCAATCTATTTCTTTAGTTTATGATCTGATGCGAAGTAGCCTGCATACTTCACAGAAAAACTACAAACTTACAGGTGGATTGGAATGAATACTTTTGATTAATCAAGTCCCAAAAACTTATGGCAAAAATAAAAATGATTGCATTCTAACTATAGCCCATAATTGTCTAGCTTAGTTGTCAGTTATTATTATTGCACTTACCATATAGGGGCACACCTGAGAACCAGATCCAAAAATCAATTCACATTGTTTGTCAACATTATAAATCTGACCAGGGAGTTGATGAGGGAGTGTATATGTTCTTGTCACAGGTTCATCAAGTAAACATTCACCATACCCTGTGCTAAAAGGAAAAAAAAGTAAGAAAAAATAAATCCAAGCATTCAAATTTCCCCACTGCTCTGATATGTAACACAAATCTTCACATAAAAACCTATTTGAAGAAAGTCACAAACCCATTAAAATGAAAATGTAATTTTGACAAATCTAATCATCTTTCAAAATACTTGCTACCATACCGATCAACTTGAAATGTATTGAAAGGGTGAAATTTGGGTAAGCACTTGAGCAGAGAGCAGTTTTGTGTAGAACCTGCAAATCAGCTGATTTTGCCACTTTGTGAGCCTTGCTATAGCTTTTCTCAGTGTTGCTATTTAATATCAGAACATCCCACTTAAATAGGGACAGTTGAGAAGTACGCTTGAAATCATTAAATTCAAATCTATACAGAAACCGATAGCATAGTTCAACTTAGACTTATTATAACAAAATTCTAACATACTCTAAAAAATTAGTAACGTATCTTCTGCTACATTTTGACCACATCCAGGGATTGGTATAGTAGTTCAGTGTAGGGGCCATAACATGTTGCTGATTTTTGCCACCATCTTCTTTGCACTTATTGCTGTCATCATGAGGCATGTTAAACCTAGTTTAAAAAAAAAATTGTTATTCAAGCAAACCAGCTTGGTTCCATTAAAAATTGATTATATAGTCATATTCTGGATGCTTCATGTTTAACGCACATCACACAAAATATTTCTTATGAAATTTGAGATCTATTTATTCTATATATAAAACATAACACATATTGATGCCAACAGTTTTTGTTTATGGAATATAGCCATATTTCTTGTATTAGTGGTTCATAAATCAGATTGCAATATGAACATCTGTGAAGAACAGCACAATTTATAATAAACTGTTCTGCACAGGTTTGCTATGTTATTTTGAATAAGAACAGCAAGGAACTCCATAAGGTAGATTTTCCGATCATTTGTGCCAACATTGTTATCCCCATATGTGGCCATTTACCTATTAAGCATCTGCATCCTATTAAATTTACCCATCACCCCTTTGGTCTGCTTACACACAATTTCCTGCCCTGCTCTGGCATGCTCCCACTGCCATGAGCATCCCTGATTATAATCGCTCAACCATTGGCGGCTGTGCCTTCTGTTGCCTAGGCCCCAAGCTCCAGAATTCCCTCCCTAAATCTCTCCGCCTCACTACCTCTCTTTCCTCCTTTAAGACACTCCTTAAAACCTACTTCTTTGACCAAGCTTTTGGTCACCTGCCCTAATTTCTCCTTATGTGACTCGGTGTCAAATTTTTTGTCTTATAATACTCCTGCGAAGCGTCTTGGGACGTTTTACTACGTTTAAAGGCGCTATATAAATACAAGTTGTTGTTGTTGTTGCCAGACCCAAAATGGGCCCGAAGCTTGGCCAAACTATGTAAACGAAGCCGATACCACAATATCAGGCAGAGTCAACAGGCTAAGAGTTGGGTGGGTACAAATGACGGCCATCTAACGAACGCCTGATTGGAGTGTAATCAGAAAATCTATCCCCGTGAGTATATACAACTTTGAAGAAATAAACTGATATGCCATTGCCCTTCAAGAACCATCTAATCTCAACTTGGGTATTGTTTAACAATCCATGTCACAGTCACATACGCTCATTGTGAAGAGCCCAATTAGACCCAGGTATTTTGATGCCAGCCGCATTAAAAAAAATTATGTAGACACAACAGGGTGTTTTTCGATTCAGGTGAACATTGGGTGAGCAGTATGTGGGTTGATCGCCAATGGGAGACGCGATTGACTTTGTGATAAGACCTCGATATAATAAAATCTGAAATCTGCCAACACTAAATGAGCAATTACAGAAAGCTCATCGATCCGGGAAATCTTGCAGATTCTCCGTAGAGCCAAGCCGGCAGGGACACCTTTGCGGTTGGGGCAGTGGGGGCACAGAGGGTCCTGCAGCAGGTGGGATGAATTTTGTGGGGCCAAGAGAAGCATTCATGCTCTCCTGCCCAGTTGAAGATCAAAATTGCATCAGGGTCCTAAATACATCATAGAACATTGATTTAAATAAATGAATGAGGATCCTGGCTGTTTTGGGCAGGTGCATTAGCTGTCTAAATTGAGGCTCTCTCAAAAATTGCATTGGGAAGGACTCGGTGGAACCATAAGTTTAAAAAAAAAAGTGTTCATGCTGAAAAATGGAGCAGAAGAGGATGAAAAATCGACCCCAACGTATGTAAAAATAATTAGACCACTGAAACCTGAAAATGTGATATCACATTACGAGCAAAATATCTTCAGTATATAGTTCAAAATGTACTTGAATTACATCAGAAATGATATGCAATTGATGTTGTATTTAGAAACTCCTTCTCAATGTGTCCATCATACTACTGCCCGTGATGTTGATTATATGGCATATTGGAAGATTTTGCTGTCAACTGGTGTTGGCTTATATATTAGTAAAACAATACGAACAAAGTTTTTGTTATAGTTCAATAAAACAATCTCTAACTTTCCCTGAGTTGGGACACAAAGTTTTTGCAGGGGCTTGGAATCTCAGCAGTAAAAGCCAAGATAAGTTTGACAAATGAGTGCAAATGAAAACCAGATGAGAGTATTTCAGTTTCTCCTTTGATTTTCCTGCTAGAGGCACTGATAAACAAAGCAGTTAGAATAGAAGTGTGAAAAGTCGCTTCAGTCTTCAAAAAACAGAATACGGCAGGTGCTAGTGATCTGAAAATAAAAACAGAAAAAGTTGGAAATACTCAGTAGGTCAGACGGTATCAGTGGAAAAACAGGAGACAGCTGACATTTGAGGACTTTAGATCCTTTCTCAGGAATAGGAGATATTACAGATGAACAGCATTTGAAAAGGAATACAACAAAGGAAAGGGGGAAGGGAACAAGAAGAAACACAAACACATGGGAAAAGAAATAGAATGACCTGTGAATTAGTTGGGTGAAGAATAGGAGATAACTAAATGGCAGATGTGATATTATCAGGAGACAAAAGGAGGCATACTGATAGAAATAAAAGACAGATAGTGTGTGAATGGCTAATGGGGCATATGGAGAAAGGGAAGTATGAAGAACAGGCAGGCTCCAGTGGCCCGGAAGTCTGGTGGAAGAAAAAAGAAAGCAGGTCAGCACCAAGGGTGCAGACCACCCCATGTGTAGTATTCCAACAGGGGGGATTGCCCACCCCAAGAACCAACCTGCTCCACTTCCAAGGAGAACCAGCACAGCCTTCCCACATTGCAAGCACCGACTGCTAGAGAGAAAATGGGTACTGCAGCTAAGATCTGAAGTTGTTGAAGTCAATGTTAAGGCCAGAGGGCTGCAAAGTGCCTAGTAAAAAACGGAGGTGCTGTTCCTTGAGCTTACCTTGAGATTCACTGGAACAGTGTAGAAGACCATAGACAGAGGGGTCAGAGTGGGAGGGGGGATGAAGAATTAAGATTGCAATTGACAGAGAGCTTGGAGTTGCACTTTTGAACAGAATAGATGTGTTCAGCAAAGCTATGACCTAATCTGCGTTTGCTTTCCCCAACGTTGAGGATACCACACTGAGTCTTCATCCTTGTTTATTATTTTGCTTCAGTCTTCACCCTTGTTTGTTCTGCTATTATCTCATCTACATATTCTTACTTTCAAATCAGGTGCTGGTCACGCTGGACTCTGCTGAGGAATGCAGAGACCCATTTGCTGCTTCAGTGGAAATGCAGTGGACCAGTTTATACTATAGAGTGCAGCCGACATAGGCACGACGCCCATCGGCTAAACTTCTGTAATATAAAGGTGTAATTAAACCACCACGCGATTACCACTATGCAGAGGAATACTTTAAATTTCATCTTTTTCAAAAACACAATTCTATTAACTTAGCCCACAAAAAGAACCGAATCATTATAATAGTGTCTGTTAAATTGGCACTGTACCATATGTATAAATTTCTAGTTCCTGGATCTAATAAGGATATTACATTTTTTACATGACTACTTGCAATCCAAATATGAAATTTGGCAGCATCGATCCGTAAAAGTAGCTGGCTCACTACCACGTTTTCAAACACAGTTTACCAGAAACAATGGTGTAGATTTTGACTTTGTGCGATAGTGTAAATGGGTGATTGTGAGTCGGCAGCCCAGTTTACACTATCACACAAAGTCAAGATCTACCCCAATCACTTTTCCTCAGACGGATAAATTTGCCAAATGAATCACTTATTTCACACACAACCTCTATTCCCAGTCCTGGTAAAAGGGGTACTGATCATTACTGCCCCCCAAATTAAAAGCTGAAGAAGATGCACTGGTATTGTTACAAGGAAGTATCTATGATGTCCTATAAAACATTCTTATTGGTCAGACTGAACCTCTGAGGAGCTCAATTTGTTGGTACCTAACTGTCCTGAAGGCAATATTATTGCAATAACAGTCAAATTAATAAAAAGAAATGTATTTTTGTTTTTAAAAAGTGTTGGATCAATTTGAAAAGCAAATACGCAAGTGTAACATTACAAAAAATAAATTCCAAACAAAATTGGAATTGATTTCAATTGGGCACAAAACATGGTTGTTTCCCCCTGTTCTTCCTTATTCCAAAGGAGATATCCTTGCATTAAACTTTTTTTCCCAATTTTCTGTTCCCGGTTAATCCAGTTACCCCTCCCCCAATCCTTGGTTGAGAGAGTAATACGATCTTACCCAAGGACGCACACCAGGTCAATACTGCTGCTTGATTGATCCACCGAGCAGTGTGCTTCTGCCGTATGGGAAAGGGACCCATTGTCACAGATGGATCAGCTAAGACTGCAAAAACTAATTTTCCCTCTAGAGGAATGCCATGTGCGATTTTCATTCACTCGTTATATGGATTCTTGACCACTTGTGATTGGGGATGGGGGGTAGGGAGGTAGAAGAGAGAAAAACAAACAATTTGATGAAGCAATGTGGTAAGTGACAAATTGGCCTGCAGAGCAATGCAAAATCAAGCAGGTAGAGCAGAATTGAGCATGTTGGCAAAATGGTATGCAGGACAGAATAGGTGTGGTGAAGAGGAAGCCAATGAATGTGAAAGCATCTTTGTATGGAGTGAAGTTCCAGTGTATTAATGGAAGTGGCTTCCTGTAGAGAGATTTAAAGCCTGGCAGGGATAGCAAGTAGTGGGACCAGTGACCCTGACACTAAAAGGATTAGGGTATGTACCCAGAGACTTACTTTTCAGGGAGAGTGAGCAGGGGGCCCTCTTTTCAAATAGTGGATTTATTTTTAAGTACGTAGTATTTCCTGTTGTGAAAGGTGACAATTTAAAAAAAATTAGTTAGAGCATTTATGTTAATAGGGCACAGTCTCTTGCAAAACACTATTTTTATTTATTTTGAATAGACTATTGAACTTATCAAAATATTCATACATTGAATGGGAATTATGGAAATATTAAAAAAATTTCAAGGAGGATAATGCAGGGTCTGGGGAATACTGCAAAATGGGAAAGTGAAACTGAGGAAATTTAAATACATTAAAATAAAGCACAGCAGCTGCCTCCAACCGATTCAAGCAGGAGCTTTGAATTCAAATATTCTAACAGAATTGGGACACAGATGCAGATGTACTGTAGGTCTGGTAGGGTGAATGATAACAAAGCTTTGGCTTTGGAAGTCTATTGCTTACACTTCAGTTGTAGTGAAATATAATGTGCACTTATGTCATGCTTTGTTATTCACAGAAGGAAGAGAGCTGATGTGTTGGCATGTTGTAGCATGGGTACAGGATTGAGGGAATGCTCCTTTATTTGAAAGTGTGAGAGAGAAGTACACTGGTGTCAAAGGTAGACTGGGTTACACAGAAGAGAAGACATCAGTGATGAGTTGTGTTCTAATGCTTCTTGAAGCAGTCACTGAGGAGTCCTCTGAGTGAAGTTCATCATGATGCTCTCCTCCATCTACTTCTGCCTCTAATGCAGCTAGGGCTGCCTCCTACCAATTTCATAGTCCAGACCTTTTTGTATAGTGAAGCTGTACAGGGCAGAGCAGGCTACCTTAATGCATGACACACAATCTGGAGCATACTGTGAAAGTGTCCCTTTAAGACCCCAATGGTCCTCTTGATGACCAATTTTGTAGAGGCTTGTACCTTGTTGTGAGGCTCCTCTGCTGTTGTTCAGACCACTTATAGCGGAGCCATTATTCATGGGAACAGAGGGTAGGCTTCATCACCCAGAACCCATCCCTGACTTTCTTCCCTGAAGAGGTAAAGGACAGCCAAATTTCGAAAGATGAATGCATCGTGACAACTTCCAGCTGATCTCGCACTGAAGTGTAGGATCATTTGAATGTTGTCGCACACAATCTTTCATTCACAGAGTGGAATCTCTTCCTGTTGAGGTAATTGAGGAGGTTTTCTGTGGGAGCTTGCAAAGCAATGTGGGTGCCATTGATGATGAATTCACCAGCTCTCCTGAAAAGTACATCAATCACCTGATAAATGTATTCTGTACAGCACCCTGGTTCATATTACATATCCCCCATGGCTGCTTGAAATAACCGGTGTCATAAAAGTTGAGTGTGTATCACCTTCATAACCACAGAAATAGCATTATAGGCAGATGACCGTGGTTGCAAGTCTGCATGCAGTCGGTGGCCGAGCTGCCCCATTGCCTTTTTGGTGAAGTGCACTCTTATATATATCCTCACTAAGGCCCCCATATGACCCATGTTACCTGTATATTCTATTGGTGGGTAATAATCAGTGGGTTCCATTTGCTTAAATACTACACAACTCTCTTTTGCTGCATATTGTGCTGCTCTTCCTCCACTATGATAATGGAAAACAAGGGTATGCCAATAAGACATACCAGCTCCTGAGAAGCTCTCACTGTGGATAGGAGATTGCGGGGGGGGGGGGGGGGGAACTCCCAGTGGTCTTACGCTGCTAGGAGCAGTAATGAGCAAGTACCGGACTGTGTGAGCAGAATGCTGAAAAAGTTGTTCTCAGCTGTAGAAATCACAACTCTCCACATTATTCAGGTTCAGAAACTCCTCACTTCTACTTGTCTCAGCTGATTCTGGCAGCAGCTGCACCTTATAGTTCTCATTGGGCTGGAAACTGCGGTCGGAGGCTTCCCGCGAGCGAATGCCTCCGAACCGCAAGTAAACGCCGCACCTACCTGGTGCCTCCATACCATCGAAGACTCGCGCTCTTGGGCCTGCGTAAAGGCCCATGTATCCCAGGAGGGCATGAGGTTCACAAGTGTCCCTGGGATCACGTGGGCCAGCCCAACCAATCACAAAAGGGGATTCCCATTATGCTTATGGGGATTCCAGGAATCCCCAGGAGCATAATAGAAATCTCCTAAAAAAACACATTTCACTGCACTTAAATAAAAATAAATCATCACATGGTCAAAATTAATTAAAATGCCATTTGATTAAACATTTAAAACAAAAATTTTATTTTTTGAAAAATAAATGTAAACATTTTTCAAGGGGCCAACAATAACCTAAACTAATTTTAAAAGTTTTTGTATGGTTAAATCATTTAAAAAATGTTATTTTAATAATATTTATTTAAACCCTTTCACTGGTAAAAGAAGGCCATGTGCCTGCTTTTACCAGGCGTAAGGGTTTCATGGGCATTCATTGGGCAGTAGTGTGCGCCAGAGAATGTCCATTTTCTGCAGATTTGTACGATCTGTCAAGTTCTGGGTTTTCGCGCATGCACAGCGTTCCTGTTTCAGATTTTTTGCATTTTAATCTCTGACTCAACTCAAACCCACCCATTTTTGGGAGTTAAGATTCAGCCCTAAATTTCTGGGTTTCTTTTAAACAATATGTCCATTATATCTTAAAAAATGAAAAGAGGTAAGAGAGAGGACAGCAATGTCAGGAGTGTGAGAGAGACCAAGAATGAGTGTAAGAAGTGAGAAGGAAAGTCAAAGACTTGGACTTGGGTTGATGTCGAGAATAGGTGAAATGATGCTGACATCTGAGGTGTTTAGAGTGGGACTGATTCTGGAAAGAGAAAACAGAAGGGAAGCTCATATTGGGAGTGTTGTGGGAGCAGGGCTTATATAGAGAATGGGGTCTTCACATCCGGAGAATGGGCCTGGAAGCAGCCAAGATGAGGAAGAAGCCAGAAGGGAGCATCAAAGTGGAGGAAGGAGTTGTTGAAGCAATTGGAGAAGATGGGATAGGTAAATTTGTGGGGGGGGGGGTTCCTCACATTGTAAATTTTATTAGGTGTTTAACATGTTCTAAATTTTATTTTTAAGTCTATATAGTGTGAAAGTCTATATATTGTATCAGGTTATGAACTTCCATGGCAGCTCCATCTTTGAGAATATGGAGTGTGACTGAGTAGAATTGTTTTGGTGAAATGTCGTTGGAGAGAGAATTGACATTAGATGGAAAGATATTTTGCAATATTATTTTCCTTCCCCTACATTGGCTCCCAGTCTTCCTAGACTCACAAGGCCTCACATTTAAAATTCTCATCCTCATGTTTAAATCCCTTCGTGGCCTTGCTCCTCCCTTTCTCTGTAAACTTCACCAGAGCAAATATGCCCATTCCTGTGACTCGAACCTCTTGTGCTTCCCCATTCCCTTCATCCCATCAATGCTGAATGTGCCTTTAGCTGCCTGGCTCCATACTCTGAATTTCCTTCCTAAACTCCGCCACCTCTCCACCACCCTCACTTTATTTAATAGCTTCCATAAAACCACCACTTTGACCAAGCTTTTGGTCACACCTCCTAATAACGTCATCCAATCTTTTCAGATTACGCCTCTGATGTGCTTTGGGGTGTTTTTCAATATAAAAGGTGCTATATAAATGCAAGTTACTGTTGTAACTGTAAATATGTGATGTATAATACAGACACATCAACGCAAACAGAAAAATTGTTTGTTAGAAAAGATGTAATATTATTAAATGGAATTATCAAAATTAATTCAAACAGCAAAACATGTTTATCTGTTATGCAAGTCATTACACAAAAATAATCATACACACTACACACAATATAGAACTGCTGCATTTACAGTGTAATTAATAGTGAGACTTTCAGTTGCCCGAACACTATCAATTTTGTTTAATATGACTTATGGAAGACTTACACGTGCCCAAGTTCATGAGCGATTGTGAAAGCAGTACTTAATCCGTTATCTTCACTGATGGAGCAACTTCGATAAGGATCACATACAGTACCAAGTTCAGCCAAACCTATACAAAATCCAGAGAGAAAAAGTATTTTCTAATCTTACCATATATCGAAGCATCATTGTTTGTCTTTCTTAAACTTAAACTTGATGCAAAGGAAAATTATATTAGTCAGAGCTAATTAAAAAAACAAATTTATGGAAGATTTGATATTGTGTTGTGATTTGCAATTGGTGTTTCACAGAAAATTAACTGATTAAAATTACAGCTATAAACTTGCACGTCTGTTTCTGTAGAAAATCAATCAAAAACAAATTTTGTGGTTTAAAAAAAAATCTTATCTTCCTCCCCTGAACTTGTTAACTTATTCCTGGGGTACGGCTCCACAGAAGCAGGTGCCCATCAGCACCTTGCCCAAGTGGCCATTAATCATGAGTCTTTATATTAAATGTTGTCAGGAGTGGGGCCCCTGGTCAATTTTTCTCTCCATAATTCAAGAGAACTCCTACTATTTCACCTGCTGAGATCCTCTAAATTAGCACAGACTTGGAACCTTACCCGTTTGTACGGCTCAGCTATTCACTAGATCAGCTCACTGAGTCATTGGAGGAGACCAATAACAAGTTTCTATCAAAAGGCATAATAAAGCCATAACTTACCCAAAGTGTCACATTTATCACGAGCTCTGCAAATGTCTTGCCTAAAGGAAAAGACACATCTAATTGAATGCTTTCATTCAAAAGTTAAAGAATAATCCATTTTGTTCTATCTATGCAAATAACCTTACTAATTTTTATGCAGAGTTATGGTATGTTCTAGATGTTTTTGAGCCACTTGCAAAAACAGGAAAGAAAAATAACATTCACCATAGGTTGTTTAAATAGTCTGTACAAAATTTAAAGAGTCTGTTTCCTCTGTGGTTATAACAACAGCTGTCACAAAAAGGTAAGTTTTTTTCTCCAATGGTCACTTGCTCCAAAAACACTAAAATTACAAACCTTCAATTCTAATCTTCATTTACAAATTTGGGAAGTAACTGAACTTGTATAGTGATAACGACAGTACTGATTCCGAAAAGAGAAAATCAGTTAATTGTTTTTGAATTTTTTTTAAGGCAATGCACTTCAAATGTGGAAATACTGGCATTGAGAAAAAAAGACAGAAGCATTTTGCATATTTGAATGAGAATATGAAATAATTTTATATTCCCCAGACCAAGCTAGAAAGTGCACTGTACTGTTACACATTTTTACTTCGGTGCCTTAATAGTGGTTGAAATAATTTAAAATCTTGTTTAAAAATTCACTTTGATTTCATTAAAGTTGAGTAAATTTACATCCAGCTATACATGTCGCCATTTGTTTTCTGAACCAGAATTTACATTATCCACTATCAAATTCAAAATGTTTTTTAAGGGAGGAGAAAATGTAGGAAGCGAAACCTTCAATATAAGCTGTTTACCCAGTTGTGTGTCCAAGTGTAATTTGCTTAATATTACTTCCATTTGCAAGTCAATTTCCTCCAAAGAACACCATTTATAAATCTAGTATTCCATCATCAAAGGGTATGGAGGAAATCAAGATTTAATGATTCAGCCACTGCATTGTGAGTGGACTGGAGGTTGTGTTCACTCAGAGCATTCAGTCTAATGTTGATGAACATAGAGTAGAATGATTAACAGAAGAGTGAGTAAGGTTGGAGGATGAATTCAGGAGATCACTAGCATGAAGAAAGAACAAAGAGGTAAACAGGAAAGAGCCTTAGGGAACCCTGAGTTAATGGAAAAGGAGTTGGAAGATAAACCATCAACACAATTAAAGCAATTTTGAGGAAAAAAACTGGATAGCTGCAAGTATAGCTTTGTGCTGAGGTACGGCACAGATTAAATGTAATGCAGAGCTTTCTCTATATGGCTCCTAAATTGACCCTCTAACCCAGCCTCAGGTGAATACCCCAACTGTAATATAGTGTGACAATTTCACTATTCACTCAACATTTATGGTCTGAGAGAATGTTCAATTAATAGCATTATTGTGGAATCTGCTGGCACATTTGTGCAGTGGACTCAAAGCTCCTGTGATCTGCACTACAATTGCTTAAAGTCATTTCACAAAGGAACCATTCCCTTAGATAATACAACAATATTTTGAAATACCTTGTGATAAGTACTGCTGTATCATGGTGAGAATGATGGTTTTCATCTGGATTATTCTGTTTTTGTTGCCATATACAGAAGTTTTTTAACGTTGTTTGAGCATTGAATGATATAGATGGACCATCCTGAAGATGATATAAAAACAGTATCAAGTACCACATTGTTATTTTTAGCATTTTAATTGGATTTTGAATATACAAACATCTAATTAAAATGTTACCTGCTCACTATTTATAACAACTAGTTTCACAACTACTATATTTATAAGATTTCCAATACTTGGATCTTTATAGATAGTAGCCACCTGCAAAAAATGAAAAAAAATAAAATGTTAAACATAGGGGATAACACTAACTAAAAGTAAAAAAGCTAGATTCTGAGAAAAGGGATACACTTGAAGGATTAAGCTCTTTTTTCTTTACAGTTACTGACACACCTGCTGTGTGCTTGTCGTATTTTTTTGTTTTGATATAATTTTGTAATGTCAGATTACAATTTATAACTTCTTACAACTTTTCTTCTGGAACTAGCTACATTTTTTAAAGGATATTGACCATAAAATATTGATCTCTTTTGCATAAAAAAATAATTTTGACAAGACAAATTCAAGGAGGCTGATCTTTAGAACAGTCTTAAACTCAGTCGGACAAGATGACTGATTGAGCCTGACATATTAAAATAGAGATGCGGAACAAGGAACGGACAATAAAATGTTAATATTCTATGATTTAATGCATTAGACACCACTATGCTTTGCTAGCATTTATTGCATCAACTACAGGCCTTCCAAATTGTGTACCTGTAAAATGAAAACACAAATAAAGCATTTAAGAAAATACTAACAGCAATACTTACGATGGACATTAAAGTGAGAACATAATGTTGTAGGTTTGCTCCATGATGTTCAACCATTCTGTGGTCTGCAACAACCATAACCTCAACATACCGAGGGTATGACAAAAAACGCTTTGTTCGTTTGTGACTTTCTGCTCCAGTGGTATTGTTATCGATGCCAGCTAAATTGTGCATTGTAATACTATTTTTGAGGCTGTCCAGATCGGACAAAGTATTGCTGGATAGTCCTTTAGTCCATTTCCTTTTGTTTTTATTTTGGCTATGTTTATGACCTATGATCCAAAGAGAGGGAGAAAAAAAATCCTAAAAAAACTTTAACTGTTTTTCATAAAAGTAGAACAATTCAAAATATTAAATGGTACACTAGCTTGTTCAAGACAGGGGAAAGTAACTGAAACAAATAAAATATATTGTTTCTATGACATTCACCACATTCCTGGGCAAAAACATATTCAAGTGTCTTTTAATAAACATTTGCCCAATAGTGAGACGTAAGAAGGTAGAAAATCAGCACAATAGGTCCATATATTTTCCTAAAATTTAGACCTTATGATTTTTGTGTTTCTGAGAATTCAGTACAGGAATGAAACAATTTTTAATATCAAATCTTCCCAGGTGAGATACAACACATCCAGATGCAAAATAAAGATCTTTTGACTTTCCTTAACAATGTAATTTAACCTCAAACTCAGAAAAGCACCATCTACTAAACAAATATGACATTTGTATTTCCGACAATAGCAATCCTTTTATTCACTCTGAATGAGACTTCAAATGTGTACTGAATTATGAGCGATTTTGTACTTTGGATTCGCACCCACTTTGAATTGGCTTGAGATTGTCACTTTATGTAAACCAATTATCTGGATTCAAACACAGGCCATAGAAGTGAAAGAATAGTCATCTAAACCAACGTATCACTCAGGCTCCTGTGTGCATAATTTTAACTGTTTTTTGAACAAGTATTTTTGTGCTCCTATTTGGTGTATGTTAGATGTATGTTTCAAAATGTGTATGGTTATTGTTGATATAAGTTGTCATTTTGTTGTAATAGTATGAATGATTAAGCAGCCTTCAATAAGACAAATGCACAAAATAAGATTACTTTTATTGTTTGTCCTTTAAGCAAGGTCTGCAAATAACTAGGTTTCAAATTAAGCAGCATTTTGTAGGTTTATAAAATCATAACTCATTCTATGCACAAATAATACCTCTGACAAGATGCACATGTGACTGATGGCCACTTGGGCGAGGTACCAGAACCACAACTACGGGCAGAGGAGGGGAAGAAAATGGCTGAGAAATTCTTTATTCCATCTACAGTATTTACTATTTTGTCCAGATCTTTTTGCATGCCAGTCGTCTCCCTTAGACTAGTCAATTGGCCACATAGCTTGACATCACGAGTAAATTTATTACTTGATTGATGTACCTTGCCCCATATCTTTTATCAACAGTATAACCAGCAAGGAATCCCAAATGGGCACTAGCAGCGATCAATTCAGGATGAAGGTCATAGGGAATATTGGATTTTTTTTAACTCTGGTTTGACATTTTAGAAATCTTAGTTTTTTTAAATAAAGAAGTGAGGGCAAAGTAACAAACTTCGCATCTGTTGCGGAATCCTGCCATGAATCGATCAGAAACCAGACACTAAGGCCACAATATCGCCTACCTGGGCGGCTTCATGGCAGGAGAGGCCGGTGGCGGGTGGCAACCCCGCTACTGCGTTGATCCCGCTGAAAAATAAGATCTTCCCGTAATGGGCCTTGTTAAACCTGCCCTGTGCGTTTCCCGGCCCAATTAAAAGGTGCGGGTCTGGTGACGTCAGCGGATGATGTGATTCTTGCCATGGCCCCATTTGCAGTCAGTTGTAATTTCACTTAATTCAGTGCTGTCAGTGTGTGTGTGTGCGCACAATGTGCTCGCAGCGCCTTGCTTCAGTGAGGGCTCGCTCCATCATCTTGTGGAGGGAGTGAGAGCACGTGGGGAGGTTCTCTTCCCTACTGATGGTAAGAAGAGGCCTCTCCAGCAGATGAAGGCAGCGTGGCTGCAGATTGCGCAGGAGGTTACTGGGCTGTCAGTGGTCGTTCGGACCTGGGTGCAGTGCTGCAAGAGGTTTAATGATTTTCTAAGATCAGGAAAAGTGAGTATAAAGCCACACTTACCTTGATGCTGCTGTGCCCGTCGTCACATTCCCATCACTCGCATTGCCATCCCTACTCCTTCACAATGTTACTCACCCCAACATCCCTTGGACCTTCATCCATCCCTCTTTCTATTTCTACATTAGCAAGTCCCCATCTTACTATGCACCCCTCACACTCAGCCTCATCGTAATGCAATGACATCAACTAACAGCACAAAAGGAGACAACTTGGTATTGGCACCCCACTGCATCATATTATCCCTTTAAAAATGTAACCCATCCATTCCTTACTCATTCCATCACGCTCACTCAAACTTCTCCTCTTTCCATCCTTGCAGGAAAAGAGAGCCCACAATTAGAGGAAGAGGGAGAGAATGGGAGGAGGACCTCAAGCCATGGCCTATCTGACCACTGCAGAGGAGGCAGCACTGGATAGCGCAAGAGTGGTTGACCAGCCGGTGTGGGGGACGGAGAGAGCGGCTCATTAGAAGAACCTGGTGAGAGAATTCTTTTCTATACACTTGCATAACTTTCATCAGTCACTCATATGGGGTCTGATGTCAACAGAAAATGAATGCTCATCATGTGGATAACGGTATATGTCTGCAGTCGACATCTCATATATCTAACTGATGTCTTTACTCTCCCACAGGTCCATCAAGAGCCCCTCCCCCCCCACCACCACTGTCCAGGAGGAAGAGCAAGAAGACTCCTCAGGGGAGCCTCCAGCCTCTGAGGGTGCAGCGTTACCTCATACAAGGCAAGCCAGCATCAACGCATAGATGCACACCTCGGTGGGTTCGTCGCAAGATAGAGTAATGTTGTCACCTGGTGTATTACACATCACAAGTGAGCAAGAGCAGATGGCAGAGACAGTGACAACAGTGGAGACTCCTCATCGGCGGATGCAGGAGTCTCCTAGCTATGCTAAGCTGCATACAGACACTGCGCTTCGGGGCCATCCAGGAAGAGGGCGATCCTGGAGCTGCAGGAACAAGTGCAGGAGGCTTTGACTGGTTTCTTGACCGCGGTGACTGCAAGTGTGCAGAGAATGAGGAGTCCATCTCAAACATGAGCACCACCATAGCACACTCACTGGCAACTATAAGTTCCTCCATGGATAAGATGGCCACCTGCGTGGAGGACATAACGTGCCAGTCTCATGAGAACATGGTTTCATTTCAATGTAGTTGGGCATCTATGGAGGAGAGAAACCAGAGGCTCGTAGATGTCCTTTCTAGAAGGGGTGTCCGTATAGACGAGGGCCCTCATGGCCCCACTGAAGTGCAGCAAGGTGCTCTCCAGGTACGTGTTAGCAGGGAAGTGCGGGTGGCCCATGAGAGGGATGATTGTGGGAGGGGACATGGAACGCTCAACTTCCACCCCCTTACCAACCCCTCGGTCAGAGCCCCAGATGCCTCCCCGGACAGTGATGGCCAAGTCTGCCCCTGCACAGTCGCAGGAGCAGCAGACTTTGGCGGGGCCCTCACAGGCTCCAAAACCCAGAGGACGACCACCAAAGGCGTCTAAGCAGGCACAGCAGGGAGTCGAGGAGGCTATGTCTACCTCTGCTGAAGCCACAGGGTTAGCACCACATAGAAGCACTCAGAAAAGAAAGATGCCACACAAGGGTAGTCACACGGGTGTGTTTTTCATTCTAAATGTGATGTTGAAATTCTATGATGTAGCTGTAATAAATCATGTATTTTTCAAACTTAGCAGTCCTTGCCAAATGTGTGTGCTCAAATAGAAGTGGCAGAGTGAACGGTCAGGGCTCATTTGACCTCCACCATTGGTGGTGAGAGTGAAAAGAATGGCATGGTCATTGTTGGAATGCTCTATGTTGTTGGTGTGGGATGATGCCAACCTGTGTACACCTGTGCCAGACACATGTCTGAGTTTTAAAGTTATGTAAATGTGCCATTGATTAGGGCATCCCTGGCGTCACGGGCAGCAATGTGGTCAAGTACTGCTCACAATGGCACCTCCGGTTCCTCCAGGGCTTCCTCATCCTCATTTTCAAAGTCATGCTGCTCCTCCTCCTCCTCAGAGGATGTGTGCTCGGTGCCATCTTCCTCATTCAGCGCTAATCCTCGCTGCTGCGCTATGTTGTGCAGGGCGTAGTAGACCATGACGATTCTGGAGACTCTGGCTGGTGCGTACTGAAGGGCTTCTCCAGATCTGTCGAGGCATCTCAAGCGCATTTTGAGCAAGCCGATTGTGTGCTCGATGACACTTCTCATGGAGATGTGACTTTGATTATAACGTCCCTCAACCTTGTTTGTTGGCCTCCTCAAAGGTGTCATGAGCCGCGTCTTCAGGGGGTTAGCCCTCGTCTCCAAGCAGCCAGCCGGAAAGACTGTTTGGCAGTGCGAAGAGCTGAGGGATGGTAGACTGGCGCAGGATGTACGAGTCAGGGCAGCTGCCAGGGAACTTGGTGCACATATGGATGATAATCTTCCTATGGTTGCAAACCAGCTGCACATTGCGATTGACCTATACTACTGGGTTCTGATGGGGTGCCCTGATGGCCACATGTGTGCAGTCGATGATGCCCTGCACCCATGGGAAGCCAGCCAGAGCTGCAAAGTCGAGCGCCTGCTCACTGACACTGCCTTCATCACTTGCAAAGTGGATATAATTTGTGGACTTGTTAAAGAGGTCATCAGTGACCTGTGTGATGCATGTGTGGGTGGCCGATTGCGAGATGCCTGGAAGGAGCCTGAGGCGAAGAAGTTGAAGGCGCTGGTGACTTTGACAGCCACTGGTAAGGGGTGTCCAACCCCTCCTCTGGGCTGCAGGTCTTGCTCCAGCAATGTGCAAATGTCGGAGATGACCTGGCACGATAGCCTGAGCCTCCTTTGGCACTGCTGTTCCGTCATGTTGAGGAAGCTCATCCTCTGCCGGTATACCCTTTTTTGGGGTATCGCCTCCATGAGGTGCAGCCCTCCGCTGATGCCCTCTGCCCTGTGCAGCATCAGGTGGTTCAAGAGAAGATTGGCACTCTCGTTGCTGCTGCTGGTGTGGCTGGTTCTGCTGCTGCTGCGGCTGATCGTCATCAGATTCGGAGGACCAAGATGAGAGAGCATAAATCGTGCCCATTGTGATGTTATATATGGCAGCTGAAGTTGAGATGACAGAAGCGATCTGTCAATGTTGAGATAGGTTGCTCCAAGGAGGTGGCAGTGGATAGAGAGATTACTCCAAACACTTCCAAAGTGCATAAAGCTCAAAAGTGTGTTCCAAATCCTGAAGGCTCCAGCTTCGAAGATTGGGAAGAGAACAGCTGTGAAATGGTAGGTTTTATACGACTTTTGCAACTGTCACCTATTCACAGCAATGGAGAGTCATTGAGAACCTGACATACTTACCTGACGTGATCTTTGCGTGCTGGGAACCTCATGAAAAAGCTGGTAAAATGGTAAGTAAATGGAAAAATGCTGCTTAAGTACCTTTCAACAAGCTTTTAAGTATCTGAATTGGCTGACTCGCCTCTTGGTGTCGGGTCTGTTCAGGATAACAAACCCGACACTTGGGAAACGGACACAGAGGCAGGTTGACAGCGGGATACCGACCCGCTGCCAATCTTTTTGATTATGACAGTGGACCCGCCTCCGAGTGCCGGTAATATTCCGGCCAAAAGCTTTTTTCTGGTAGCGTCACAGTTCAATCATTTACAGCACAAACATAAGGCATTGTCTCCAAGGTTTACTCTGCTAGAACAGATGGCCATAAGCCAACAGTGGAATATTAGACCAACTTTTCCCTGGGTCTATGCAACCTTGTGTTTCCTGTAATACTCGTTGCTTAGACCATACCTCTATAGTTGTCTGTACTCCTGTAACGTAAAACATCTTAAGTCTCACTTCATCAATGCCTTGTGACAATTCAGATTAAACCCACTGGACTTCTCACATCCATTTATTTAGATATCTCTTCAACAAATGCCAGTAAATTTGAGAGGCTTGACATTATTTCTAAAATCATGTTGACTATTCCTTAAGGACTTTGCACTCTTCAGACGATGACTCTCAGCAATCCACAAAATAGTTTAGTGCCTCTGCAGGTCACTGGCCTATAATGCTCTGGTTCACATCTCATTTCTTTTAGGAAGATATCTGGATAATATGAGTTAGCTTCCAGCCCTGAAGTGTAGTCCCTGTGTTTATGGGGCTCCAAAAAATATTAGCCAGATCCCTGTCCATGTCCTGATTCAGTTCCTTGGAAGATCCTAGGGTGTATTCTATCTGATTTAGATGCCCTATGGGTATTTATAGGACATTTTCTGTGTGTTTGTAGTTTTTCCACACTAATTTGCAAATAGCTGACTTAGTGAAAATGTTTGATTATTAATATCAAGCTGTGTTTTCCAATGACATTTAACAGTGGTACAATGATAGGAGCTTACAGCAACTGCATTAAAAATATCAACTCAGGCAACTGGGGCTGATCCAACCAACCGTGTCTGGGCGTAATGTTGCTGATATTCTTAAAAATAAATGCTTGCTGTTGGTGTTTTTGTAAATTACATAATATTTCTAAAATAAAAATAATGTTTTACACTCCTGATGCAGGATGATATGTGAAACATGAATGACTTCAGCAATATTGTTGATTTATGTCACATATATTAAAACAATTTTAATTATTTTGCATTTCTATACTGTTTTCAATATATATGAATTGACATTTTCACAAGTATTAAATATATTTAGATATAGCACAATGCTAGTCACCTCTGCCTGAATATCTGCATAAAAGCAGGACCCAGAGGTGCAACAGGAAAAAAATGCGCCATACATGAAGAAATCCTCCATAACTGCTGCAAACTTCTAATTTGTATTGAAGATAGAATTAAATAATGGTATGAAGAAAAAATACACTCAACAGAAGTGTTTAGAATAGCTCAGTTTACTCAAAGAATATAGGTAAATATATTTTTGTATTTTCTTCATATATAATATATACCATATGTGAAGGTGACTCCACTACATAACATTTCTTGGATGTTATACATATAGGGGGTTCATATAATCCTCTACGATTAAGTATTCTCTATGAGGTAGCAAAGTATCATGTTCCTTGCTTTAGAAAAAAATATAGAATCAATGATGCAAAAAACAAATGAAAATAGTATACAGTTTATTGTGCTTGTGGTGTAATTACTTATGCACTGTATCTATACCCTTTTCTAGACACTGGCTGTCGATCTTTGGGAACACCCATCACAAGCCGGCACTCAGGAACATGGCAGCCCAAGCACCACACACAAGCTGATTTTATATTAATCTTCAGCTGCCAGCTTCCATACCTCAAGTCTCGCAGTCGTTGGTCAGATTATCGTAAAACTTGCAGATTTTTTTTGTAAGACCAGCAACTAGGAAAACCCATTTATTAAAGGGTATTAGAGCCTGACACCCATCTTAACTCTGGCCACTAAAAACACTCTCCAGTAGACGCACAACCTGCAAGGATTTTCAGAATGCCCCCGCTCCGCCCCGCCACCCAAATAAACATTATGGCCTGAAATTTTCTGCGTGGGCGCAATCCTAAAGTTAGACAGCAAAATGTGCCCAATCCCATTCTGCTGATGTCAAGTTATGCTCAGATTTCCTGAGAATCTTATTAGAATACACCTGAACATAAAATTGGCGTAAATCAGCGTAAACATTTACTGCCCATGGAGAGCGCCGAACTCGCATTGTATATTTCTTCTTTACGTATGAAAATTAAAGTTTCAACTAATTTAACCATCATTCAGGCACAACATGTAAGCTACAATCAGCGAAGCTTTTCAATTTTTAATGTGACTTCTACTTATGCTGTAAAAATCCATTCAAAGAAACCAAAAATACAATGCAGGTCTCAGTGAGGATAATTTTTTAAATTTAAAAACGCTCAGAAAAATTCAATATAAACACGAGAAAAATGGCCGTTTCCTGCTGCACCTGAAAATCTGGTCGCATTTTCAGGAGGGCCTCCAAACCAGTGCAATTGCAGGGTACTTTGTAACCTGGGGGTGGGGCCAGTTTTATGGGCGGATATATGTTTGGGCTAGGTAATCTGAAGATGAACTTAAACAATCGAGCAGATTTGGTCGTAAATGAGTTACACGCATAATTCAATCTCCAAAGATCCAATCTGTAGTACAAAAGAACCTAGAGACTCCCATGCATTTGCTTTCCGAGTCCAAAAAGTGTTTACCAACAGTAACATCTAGGAACTCAAGAGGCAGTCTGCTGGTTTCTAGCAAATGTGGACAAGTTGTTTGGAAAACTAATCTGTTCTGCCAGCTATGCAGTCTGTATGTGTGGTATGCAATAATGTCATAAGACTGTGGCTATGGCATGCACCTTTTTGAACTACTCATGCAGCAGGCAAAATTACCTCCTGCAACATGCTCTGGGTGAGAGGGGGAGATATAGCAGGGTCAGCACAAGTCGTGTGTGCTGATGATCCACAGCTCACTCTCCAACTTGTATTGTGGAACCCAAAGAAAACCCTACTGAAGACCCAAATACAGGTGATGTGTCTTCCCACTCCTGTCAATGTTGCCACTCATCATCCTTGCTGCTGAATGACATCAATGTCAGTGTCCATGGTATCTATGTCATCTTCAGAATTTGGAATGATTTCCTGCATCAACTGGAGCTAGATATGGTGAACTCATCTGTGAAAAATAAGATGGTTTACATCATTAAACTTTTTGAAGGTTTCAGATATTGTAAAAGGTAAAGAATACCCGTTATTTTCGTAGAACAAAACAAATAAGGAAGAACACAGAATATTATTGAGAACTTACAAATCTATTACATATTGTGGTCATGCATGCAACAGTGAACTTCATAGTCTTTACATGAGAACATGTACTCATGATTGCAAATGGCATGGAAATTTCACTTACCAGATTATACAGCAGTCTTGGAGGAGGTTGTGTCATTGTACTTCATTTGGAATACCTATGCAGCAATTTTTCCAGCTTTGGCAGCAATTTTCCTGGTAGCCTTTTATAGCTAGGTGGTACACCTTTAATATGTCCATTGTGTTCGAATTTACACCATGCTGAACATTTAAAGTTGTTGATTCTCTTTCAACCGTTAGAGGTGCTTTTCAGCCTCAAGTAATAATTCTTACTTCTAACAATGTTGGGCCATGCCTTAGCACCATCATGTGGTGAGGCTGGAATGGCTCGGTTGCCTGATAAAGATGGTTTATTTTTCAGTATTTGATTAATATATACTGTTCCATTTTGTTGAAATAAGGCCACCTGTGTTTGTTGCCCAGAATTTTGCATGTTTACTGGCACTGGAGTTCCGAGATATGTCTGCTGTATAGGACAAATAATTTATGTGCACGAGTAAAATTGTTGAACTTGCACCTGGTTGGATTGGTTAAATTTCTGCCAACAGCATATCAAAATAAAAGTCAAAAATGAGGCGTTTTATTAGTGTAAATTGAATGGAGTTAATTATGCAAAAATATGCAATACTGTTGTTCTGAAAATTGACCCTTCTTTCTGGAGTTTCTTGGAAATACATGTTTTTGTGACCTTTACAGATATTGCAGATTTCTAGGCCAAAATGATTATAGATGTAGATTAAGACCAAATTCCAGATCCAAACAGTTCTGATTAACACGATAGCAAAATACTGCAGATGTTGGAAATCCGAAATAACAACAGAAAATGCTGGAAAAACTCAGCAGGTCAGGCAACATCCGTGGAGAGAAATTTAAGTTGATGTTTCGGGTCGAACCCTTCTTCAAAACTGGAAAGAAAAGAAACTAGATCGAAGGCAGGGCTGCGATCGGACAAAAGAATAAAAGAAACAAAAGAAGTAAAAGAGATTAGAAGCTAGACGAGATGGTAATAGGCTGAGATTAGGTGTAAAGTGTACTGGCAGGGCAAGAGATAGCTGCCAGGTGTGAGAGAGAAACAAAAGGAAAGGGGGGGGGGGGGGGAAAGGAGTGGAAAAATTACAAGAAAAAATGAAATAGGGGCCGAGCTTATGATCTGAAATTGTTGAACTCAATATTGAGTCCGGAAGGATGCAGAGTGCCTAATCGGAAGATGAGGTGCTGTTCCTCGAGTTTACGTTGAGCTTCCGTGGAACAATACAAGAGGCCAAGGACGGTGAGGTCCGAGTGGGAATGGAGCGGTGAATTAAAATGACAGGCGACCGGAAGCTCGGGGTCACCCTTACGGACTGAACAGAGGTGTTCCGCAAAGCGGTCACCCAATCTGCGTTTGGTCTCCCCAATGTAGAGGACACCGCATCGTGAGCAGCGAATACAGTATACTAGATTGCGAGAATCTTCCCGTGCAAGCGGAGGAGATGTAACACCTACCCCTATACCTCCCCCCTTCCCACTGTCCAGGGCCCCAAACACCCCTTCCAGGTGAAACAGCGATTTACTTGTACTTCTCGCAATCTAGTATATTGTATTCGCTGCTCACGATGCGGTGTCCTCTACATTGGGGAGACCAAACGCAGATTGGGTGACCGCTTTGCGGAACACCTCCGTTCAGTCCGTAAGGGTGACCCCGAGCTTCCGGTCGCCTGTCATTTTAATTCACCGCTCCATTCCCACTCGGACCTCACCGTCCTTGGCCTCTTGTATTGTTCCACGGAAGCTCAACGTAAACTCGAGGAACAGCACCTCATCTTCCGATTAGGCAGTCTGCAGCCTTCCGGACTCAATATCGAGTTCAACAATTTCAGATCATAAGCTCGGCCCCTATTTCATTTTTTCTTGTAATTTTTCCACTCCTTTCCCCCCCCCCACCTTTCCTTTTGTTTCTCTCTCACACCTGGCAGCTATCTCTTGCCCTGCCAGTACACTTTACACCTAATCTCAGCCTATTACCATCTCGTCTAGCTTCTAATCTCTTTTACTTCTTTTGTTTCTTTTATTCTTTTGTCCGATCGCAGCCCTGCCTTCGATCTAGTTTCTTTTCTTTCCAGTTTTGAAGAAGGGTTCGACCCGAAACGTCAACTCAAATTTCTCTCCACGGATGTTGCCTGACCTGCTGAGTTTTTCCAGCATTTTCTGTTGTTAGTTCTGATTAACATCCTTTTTTCTTGTTGCATACAAATCTACCATTCATCCATATTTAGGTTTTTTTAAAAACAGTTACATTGCTAGTGATAAATAACTTTAAGAATTTTTTTTTATTCGTTCATGAGATGTGGGCGTCGCTGGCAAGGCCAGCATTTGTTGCCCATCCCTAATTGCCCTTGAGAAGGTGGTGGTGAGCCGCCTTCTTGAACCGCTGCAGTCCCTGATTTGAAGGTACTCCCACAGTGCTGTTAGCGAGGGAGCGACAGGATTTTTACCCAGCAACGATGAAGGAACGGCGATATATTTCCAAGTCTGGATGGTGTGTAATTTGGAGGGGAACTTGCAGGTGATAGTGTTCCCATGCGCCTGCTGCCCTTGTCCTTCTAGGTGGTAGAGGTCGCGGGTTTGGGAGGTGCTGCCGAAGAAGCATTGGCGAGTTGCTGCAATGCATCTTGTAGATGATGCACACTGCAGCCACAGTGCACCGGTGGTGGAGGGAGTGAATGTTTAAGGTGGTGGATGGGGTGCCAATCAAGCGGGCTGCTTTGTCTTGGATGGAGTCGAGCTTCCTGAGTGTTGTTGGAGCTGCACTCATCCAGGAAAGTGGAGAGTATTCCATCACACTCCTGACTTGTGCCTTGTAGATGGTGGGAAAACTTTGGGGAGTCAGGAGGTGAGACGCTCGCCACAGAATACCCAGCCTCTGACCTGCTCTTGTTGGCACAGTATTTATGTGGCTGGTCCAGTTAAGTTTCTGGTCAATGGGGACCCCCCCTAGGATGTTGATGGTGGGGGATTCGGCAATGGTAATGCTGTTGAACATCAAGGGACGGTGGTTAGACGCTCACTTTTTGGAGATAGTCATTGCCTGGCACTTGTGTGGCGCGAATTTTACCTGCCACTTATCAGCCCAAGCCTGAATGTCGTCCAGGTCTTGCTGCATGCGGACATGGACTGCTTCATTATCTGAGGAGTTGTGAATGGCACTGAACACTGTGCAGTCATCAGCGAACATCTCCACTTCTGACCTTACGATGGAGGGAAGGTCATTGATGAAGCAGCTGAAGATGTTTGGGACTCGGACATTGCCCTGAGGAACTCCAACAGCAATGTCCTGGGGCTGTGATGATTGACCTCCAAACATCACAACCATCTTCCTTTGTGCCAGGTATGACTCCAGCCAGTGGAGAGTTTTCCCCCCGATTCCCATTGACTTCAGTTTTACTAGGGCTCCTTAATGCCACACTCGATCAAATGCTGTCTTGATGTCAAGGGCAGTCACTCTCACCTCGCCTCTGGAATTCAGCTCTTTTGTCCATGTTTGGACCAAGGCTGTAATGAGGTCTGGAGCCGAGTGGACCTGGCAGAACCCAAACTGGGCATCAGTGAGAAGATTATTGGTGAGTAAGTGCTGCTTGATAGCACTGTCGACGACACCTTCCATCACTTTGCTGATAATTGAGAGTAGACTGATGGGGTGGTAATTGGTCTGATTGGATTTTTTCTGCTTTTTGTGGACATGACATACCTGGGCAGTTTTCCACATTGTCGGATAGATGCCAGTGTTATAGCTGTACTGGAACAGCTTGGCTAGAGGAGCGGCTAGTTCTGGAGCACAAGTCTTCAGCATGATAGCCGGGATGTTGTTGGGGCCCACAGCTTTTGCTGTATCCAGCGCGCTCAGCTATTTCTTGATATCACGTGGAGTGAATCGAATTGGCTGAAGACTGGCTTCTGTGATGGTGGGGACCACAGGAGGAGGCCAACATGGATCATTCACTCAGCATTTCTGGCTGAAGATGGTTGCAAATGCTTCAGCTTTGTCTTTTGCACTCATGTACTGGGCTCCACCATCATTGAGGATGGGAATATTCATGGAGCCTCCCCTCCCATTAGTTGTTTAAAAGTCCACCACCATTCACGACTGGATGTGGCAGGACTGCAGAGCTTTGATCTGATCATTTGATTGTGGGATCACTTAGCTCTGTCTATAGCTTGCTGCTTCCGCTTTTTAGCATGCCTGTAGTCCTGTGTTGCAGCTTCCCCAGGTTGGCACTGCATTTTTAGGTACGCCTGGTTCTGCTCCTGGCATGCTCTTCTACACTCCTTATTGAACCAGGGTTGGTCCCCTGGCTTGATGGTAATGGTAGAGTGAGGGATATGCCGGGCCATGAAGTTACAGATTGTGGTGGAATACCATTCTGCTGCTGCTGATGGCCCACAGCGCCTCATGGATGCCCAGCTTTGAGCTGCTAAATCTGTTCTGAATCTATCGCATTTAAGACAGTGGTAGTGCCACACATGATGGAGGGTGTCCTTGGTGTGAAGACATGATTAGTCTCCACAATGACTGTGCGGTGGTCACTGCTACCAGTGCTCTCATGGACAGATGCATCTGCGACAGGTAGATTGGTGAGGACGAGGTCAAGTATGTTTTTCCCCTCGTGTTGGTTCTCTCACCACCTGTCGCAGGCCCAGACTGGCAGCTATATCCTTCAGGACTCGGCCTGCTCGGTCAGTAGTGGTGTCTTGCCCATGCTTGACCTGAAGCTTGACCCTACTTGGGGTCCGGAGTCAATGGTCCAGGACCAATCCTTCCCAACTGTATACCACTGTGCCGCCACCCCTGGTGGGTCTGTCCTGCCGGTGGGACAGGACATACCCAGGGATGTAGATGGAGGAGTTTGGGACATTGACTGTAAGGTATGATTGTGAGTATGACTATGTCAGGCTGTTGCTTGACTAGTCTGTGGGACAACTCTCCCAATTTTGGTACAAGTCCCCAGATGTTGGTGGGGAGGACTTTGCAGGGTCGACTGGGCTGGATGTGCCGTTGTCGTGTTCATAGCCGGTGCCGAGGTCGATGCCGGGTGGTCTCTCTGGTTTTATTTTTGTTGTTTTTCGTAGTGGTTTTTTACAACTGAGTGGCTTGCTAAGCTATTTCAGAGGGCAGTTAAGAGTCAACCATATTGCTGTGAGTCTGGAGTCACATATAGGCCAGACCAGGTAAGGACGGCAGATTTCCTTCCCTAAAAGGACATTAGTGAACAGATGGGTTTTTACGACAATCCGATAGTTTCATGGTCACCATTACTGATACTAGCGCTTCATTCCAGATTTATTTAATTAACTGAATTTAAATTCCCCAGCTGCCGTGGTGGGATTTGAACTCACGCCTCTGGATCATTAGTCCAGGCCTCTGGATTACTAGTCCAGTAACATAACCACTATGTTACCGTTCCTGTAATATTTGTAATACTATTTACCTATAAAATTTGCTTTTCAGTAACTTTCTTTCTCCTTCCCTCAAGAGCTCTTATTCTCAATTACTTTTTTTTGCTGTACTTTCCATGGTAGATTTAAGCTACAAGTATTGCATTTATTTATTATTTCCTCCTCTCTCCCCAAAACCTCATTCCTTTTTCAGTTATTGACATGATTATAAAAGTAATTTTTTTCTCCCCCTTTTATTTCTTGAAGCTATAAATCGCTAAAGTACATAGAATTTCCAACAGGGGTCTGTGATCCCTTGAAGGTGCACTTGGGAATTTCAGGGGGTCTGCAAGGTCATCAGACGCCGTCTACGTCTGGGACCGGGTGTACCACAAGAGTGTCTCAAGAACTCTGAATTCCATATTGTTCTGTATTCACTGATTTACTAGTGTTATTTTTGTTGTTGCATACTAAAAGTATTTTTATGATGATAGCACTGGATAGCTGATGTGGTCTTTCAAAGGTTGGAATGGAGCTCCCGAGGTAGGTACGTATTGATATTTGCTGAGGATTCCCCCCACACAATTTAATTTGTAAACCATTCACAGTGCTGCACCAGGGAGATGTACTCTGTCCCACCATCAAATTTCCAATGACCATGAACAGGTGGTCATTCACCACGTTATGGAGCTCATCTGACTCTAGCTGCAATGTCTGAGCTCAGCATTGTGAGCCACAAACATCTCCCCCAAAAAATCAAGCTCCCCTCAGCAAAACAAACAACTTACATCCCAACCACCTCCATTAACTCAGAATTTTTATTCAATTGCTTAAACTGTATAAAATGCTGAAAAAGAACTAGCATGTTTCAAGTCCCCAGGACACCCCAAAGCACTTCATAATCAATTAACTATTTTGAACTGTAGTTCCTGTTGTTACATAGGTAAACACAGCCAATTTGCACAGCAAGGTCCCACAAAGAGCAATGAAGAAAAATGGTGCTGTTGCTCAGGAACATTCAACAATTTTCTCCAATGTTTATACCTCACATTTTATAAACGTTCTGCCTAGTTGCACTCTGGGTATTGTATTCCCCTCTAGTCCTGCGGAATTACAACTCCCATGATGCAGATGAAAATCTCAAGCATCCAAAGCTCAAGTGAATTTTTCAGTTCATGTCTCAGACTCTCAGCTCTAGACAGAAGGGCATTTCTAATATTAAATAAATGATTTTAATGGTAAGTTGATTTTTCAGAACTGTTATAAATGTTGCATCTAGCAATATACATTGACCTAAATAAAAGAAAAGAGCAGTTAAAAACATTGAAGAATCTATGAGTTACTTAGTGGGTATGTTTTATGGTACTTGCTGGTTCGCAAATGATAGCTTTGATTGCAGATTTTTTCTGCTGGTTACTCATTCCTTATTACTTTTTGCTACTGGATTTCTTCATGTTTAATCAATCAAATTGGTAACTATGGATGCATGACACCTTTGAGGTGTGACACTATGGGTGCACATTAGACTCAAGACTTAACTATATAGATAAATATTTTTAAAAAGCTGAACTGGCCAGAACAAAACAAGAAGTTAACATTAATCATGATTATGAGTCTAAATATTCATTTTACAATTGCTGGATAGCAAGTGCTTCTCTTTGTAACTATCTGGCCATTATGCTAACAATTTTATCTTGTAGTTAATTACCTTCCTGCATAGACCCTTTCCAAATGGCTGGGTACGTTCTGGTAAAATTAACAGCATTTATTGAAAGTCATAATGTTTGCGCAGTGTATGCTACCAATGCTTTCCCAGTAAAACAGCCTTGACATGAACCCAATAAGGAATAATCCAGCTAGAGCAACTCTTCCAAATGCATTTATACAAATGCACACATAATACAAGACATATATGCTTACTTAAACTATTCCTATTATTATGGCTAAATTGCTCATACATACATTAGTCCAGGCTATTCTAGGATAAGTGTTCACTAGTACCAATATGATAAAAAATATCAGAATTAAGTAGGACTACAAATTACTTAATGATTTTTATGCAAAGATAAATTCACATAAACCTAAGCAGATTTGAACAATTCTCTCCAAATTGCATAAGCCTAAAGTTTGGTTTGCCTTTCTATCTTTCTTCTTGTACAACCCATATAAAACTGAGTAACACTGGCTAAATGAAGTCGAGACAGATTGTACCTCAATAAATACAAACCTACTGTCCCTCTTCGTTCTCTCGACCTAGCTGCAGCCTTTGACACGGTTGACCACTCCATCCTCCTCCAATGCCACTCCACCATCGTCCAGCTGGGTGGCACTGCATTTGCCTGGTTCCATTCTTATTTATCTAGTCGTAGCCAGAAAATCACCAGCAATGGCTTCTCTTCCCAGTCCCACATCGTTACCTCTGGTGTCCCCAAGAATCTATCCTTGGCCCCCTTCCATTTCTCAGCTACATGCTGCCTCCTGGCGACATCATCCAAAAACACAGCGTCAGTTTCCACATGTATGCTGACAACAGCCAGCTCTACCTCACCATCTCTTCTCTTGACCCCCTCCACGGTCTTTAAATTGTCAGACTGCTTGTCCGACACCCGGTACTGGGTGAGCAGAAATTTCCCCCAATTAAATATTGGGAAGACCGAAGCCATTGACATCGGTCCCCGCCACAAACTCCGTTCCCTAGCTACTGACTCCATCCCTCTCCCTAGCATCTGTCTGAGGCTGAACCAGACTGTTCGCAAACTTGGTGTCATATTTGACCCTGAAATGAACTTCTGACCACATATCCTCAGCATAACTAAGATCGTCTATTTCCACCTGTGTAGCATTGCCTGTCTCCACCCCTGCCTCAGTTCATCTGCTGCTGAAACCCTCATCCATGCCTTTGTTACCTCTAGACTTGACTATTCCAACGCACTCTTAGTTGGCTTTACGTAAACTGGAGGTCATCTAAAACTCAGCTGCCCATGTCCAAACTCGCACCAAGTCCCGTTCGCCCATCTCCCCTGTGCTCGCTGACCTACATTGGTTCCCGGTTAAGTAACGCCTCAATTTCAAAGTTCTCATCTTTGTTTCCAAATCCCTCCATGCCCTCGCCCCTCCCTATCTCTAATCTCCAGACCCACAACCATCCCCCCCCCGCCCCCCACCCTCACCCCACTGAGATATCTGCGCTCCTCTAATTCTGCCCTCGAGCATCCCTGATTATAATCGCTCAACCATTGTTGGCCGTACCTTCAGCTGCCTAGGCCCAAAGCTCTGGAATTCCCTCCCTAAACCTCTCTGCCTCTCGACCTCTCTTTCCTCCTTTTAAGACATTCCTTAAAACCTACCTCTTTGCCCAAGCTTTTGGTCATCTGCCCTAATTTCTTATGTGGCTGGGTGTCAAATTTTTGTCTTATAACACTCCTGTGAAGCGCATTGGGATGTTTTACTACGTTAAAGTCGCTATATAAATACAAGTTGTTGTTGTTGATTATAGTCTGACCAGATGAATATCTTCCTTTCCCTTTTGATTGCTGGCTCTTAACCCTATTCCAGGATTGCTCCCCCTTCAATATCCCATGGTGCTAGTTCCTTGATGACAATTTGTCCTACACCCAGTTAAATTAGCTAGTGTTTCATATTGAAAAATGTTAAAACTATGACATATATGTGCAAAGCAAAAAATGCACAACAATTTATACAGATCATTATTTTCAGACTGGTCAGTCCCATTCTTGTGAATATAATGTAGAACCATGTTAAAATGGTGATCACAGGTGCCAAGAGAGACGTGGAAAAAAACACAATTGCAGATGCAAAACCTGACAGGAGGAAATTCTTTCAGTACTAAAATGCTAAGTCGGCAGAAACAGGTGAGAACCCTAAAAGATACAAATACAACTGCAACCAAGAATGAGCACAAGATAGTTAATATACTAAATTAATGTTTCCCTCCAAGTATTTACTGGAGGAGACGTGGGCAACATATCCTCTCAAATTGTGATAACCTGAATAGGATTAGTGACTTCAATATAAACAATAAGGAATCCTAGGCAGATTTAATCCTCTGCACATACTGACACACTAACCAAAACTTCTGAAAAAATGTATCAGTTACCCAAAGAAAATGGTGCTGTGATCACAAAAAACAAAAATAACATGCCTGTAAGTCAACTCATATTAGAAAAATAAATGAATTTGATGAGACTGACCAGAAATTGGATGATCTCGTGGAACCCGTTTGAAAACTTATGATCCAACACCTCTGAGATTTGTACATGTGCACAGTAATATTAGAATTCAGAAGAATTAGAACTAACCTGCACGTGACAAGATATTAATGCTAAAATTCTGCCTATGTTATTTTAAGCACATACATAATACTATTGTGAACTTGACATTGCAAAATTACCACAAACCTATCCATTTGAATGGAATTCGGATTTTATGAGGTTTAATACATTTTTCATATAAAAATAGCAAAAAGCAAGCAAAATATACAAACAATTTGCATACAAACACAAAACCCTTGCCAAGTGTTCTGAAGCATGTGCTTCTAGATTATGATGAAATCCAGTGTGCTACATACTTTACTCCCAGGTCACTTTCTATATTTTTCTGCATCAATTCTATTCTTTCATTTTATACCTCCCTTATTTATTTTTGTACCCAATATGCAATATTATATATTTGCGAGTATTGCATTACTGATGCAAGTCCTCTCCAAATCGTAAACTGCATCCTCTGTCCTATTGTTCTCCCTGTTTAGTTTTGACTGAAAATTTAACAAGCTTACAATTGGTTTCTGCACTCAAGTTAATTATGTAGATAAGAAACAACAGGTGTCCAAACACTAGCCCCTGTGGTACCATATTTAATACCTCATCCACAAGTACTCCCTGTAGATAACTTCCTAAGGTGAAAGAGACGGGTTATTCTCTGTCACCATTAATGTTTCCCCATCAATGGTTGGCACTGGGGTGGAGAAAAATAAATTTAAAAAAAAGAGGGGGACAGGGCTCATGAACAGCAAGTTCTGGCACACACAGAATGACCAGTCTTCTTGTCAATCATTAAGAAGTTCTAGGAACTGTAGCAACAGATGCATACTGAAGAGTTGTAACCCGCTGCCCTATTGAGATTGTTAATCAAGATGATGGTGCTGGGAAGCCCCGTGAGCACATATCTTGGCATCTCAGGGAAGCACAGATCTCTAACGGAAAACGCTGTTAAAGACTTTTTAAAAACATAAAATTTTACTATATTAGGTAAATGCAATCATTTTGTACTATTTGTATGACATTATTATCATGATATAAACCTTATTTCCAGCACGACGTTTCTCAGTTTAGCGGCTGAAAGGATTTTCAATAAACACTGGAGGAATGCTGTTGGTTCCTTTCTCTTTGCTGTTGGCAGCTGACGGGTAACATCCCATTTTTTTTGATTGGTGGTTCTCATTCCCACATACTACTTGTTCATTCTTACATTTTACACCTGTTCAGCTGTGTTCTGTTGCAGTTTTGTGAAGATGATATTTCCAATAAGGTGCATGTGTGATACATAATTTGCATATCAAGTGTAATACCTGAGGTGTGTGCTAGATGCAAGAATGTATTTAATTATTTGCAGATCCACCACGGTGTTGCTCACAGAGAGTCAGAAGCTACACTGTTCTGGGGAGGGAGGATGCACATCTCCAACGAAAGAATTTGGGAAAAAAAAGCTTATATATGTCCTGCACATAAACTGTGAAACAAGTGTTTTTTGTATATATTGATCCCTGGAAAGCAAATAGTGTTTCTTTTACCCTCTGCAGCTAAATAAACATAGATTCACAGCTGTATAAATAAATCAATTCTGTTTACAGCTGTTTTCAAATTCTCAGTATAAAGATAAAAGGCAGGCCCTGTAACCTTTAGTTTCTCTATTGCGCAGAGGCGTTTATATCACGCTATTGTGAAATACATTTTATGGGGTAAAGTTTCCGCTTTGGGCACAACCGGCAATTCCAGCACAAATTACGCCCGTTTTGAAAAGTGTCCCCCCCAAACCGAGTTTCCGCTAAAACAAATTTGCACATCGCCAAACGCAAATTCTGCCATGAACCAGCACAATGGGGCAGCGTTTTAAAATGTAATTTAAAAAAAATTTGCTTTAAAAAACATTACTTGATATATTTAAGAGTAGTAACTTGGTAAAGTTCGTTTAATGCAGTTGGGTTTATCACAAAAAATAAGCATTTTAAATCACAGTGTCATCCACCACCTGTGAGTAACCCACTTTTAAATGACTGAAAATGACTTTTATAAAATATACAAAACTATTTTTTAGTTAGATTGGGGTACAGAAGTTAGGGCTAGATTTTCAGTATAGACAGTTTTGGGGCGATAACCTTAGCGCCCGCCCGAAGTTAGCGCCCGCCCCAAAGTAGCGCCCCGTTGCCGGAAATTCAGTGGCTTCGCCCTAAGAGGTTGGTGGAGCGCTAAAAGAGGCGTTCCACTACTATCTTTAGGCGCTAAGCCGGCGGTGCAGAGCGCAGCGCCCGAGCTCGGGCGCAGCGTGCGGCAGACACTCTGGTGCCAGTGAGCTCTTAAAGGGGAAGGGTGCATGTGTTTTAGGAGGAGGAGGAGGAGGAGGAGGAGGAGGTGGTGGTGGTGGTGGCCGGAAACATAAATACACCGTTCACAACAACACACTGGATCCTTCCACACAACACATGCAGACTGCCGTTTATAGTGCAGGAGGAGTGCCCTTTAATTTGCGCTCCCCAGGGTGTGTTGCGTTCCATTTTACAAACGCTCTGGACGCCAGCCGCACAATGGGGCGGTCCGAATGAAGTTTGGATTCGGGGCGGCCAAAGGGCGTTGCACGAGAATGTGACGTCATTTTCTGCGCGCGCATCCGGGCGGCTGCTAAACTTTGCGCCGGCGCTAACGGGCAACTTAATTTGGGGCGGGGCGCAAACTGCGCTGCGCCCGGGCGCTACACGAATAGCGCCCGAAAATCACTTCTCTTAAGGCGCTAACTGCTGGCGCAAGCAACTGAAAATCTAGCCCTTAGTTCCTTAGTCAAATTTGAACAGTTTGGTTCAATTTCTGTGTTTTTTTTTTAAATTGGTAGATTTTCTTCACCATTCACAGTTAAAGTCAATCAGGTGTAAATGTGCCAGAAATAGTGTAGCCAACATAGAATATAGGATATACTATTTTATAAGGACAAGAACATTATACCAGGTAAAACACAATATTTTATTCTGCTGCTAAAGTGAAGATGTGTGTCCTTTTTAAGACTGCAAAGTCTAATTCATAAGTAAACAATGTCAATTAATTCAAAGTTTAATTACTAATCAGATGAGAAATCAGAACTAATGGTCTTGTTTGTAGGAATGTCAATATGGTTCTGGTATTTTCCATTCCTGATTTTTTTGGTACATTGCAAATGACTGCCTTATCTGCATTGGACAATGTCAATGTCTGAAACATTGGATAGATAGTAAAATTGAAATAGAAAGAAAATTTAAACACAAGTGTTGAGTTAGATTATATAGTTATAAGAGAATATTTAAAATTGTATCAAGCTGGTAAGTAGGTGCAAGAGTTCACTGAGAACATGACAGTTGCTGTAAAACAAAAGGTAGAGTGAGGGGGAGAAGTTATTAGAGCTACAAGTAGCTAACTTTGTAGGTATGTGTGTGGTAAACCACTGTTTGTATTCCACTGTGTACATGTCTGTACATGCCTCGGCTGACTCCTCCCACGAGTCCAGGTATAAAGGTGACTGCTCCACAGTCCCTCTGTATTCTGGACTGGTTGACCACTCGAGGCACACCTTCATTCTCTTGTTAATAAAAGCCTGTTAGTTACTCGCTTAACCTCAGTCTTTTGAGTGATTGATAGCGCATCAATTTTATTAACAAGATTTTTTATAATGGAGAAGATCCTCACACCAGCATGCCTAGACTTAGACCATCGGGAGGCGGACGCATCCACCAAGTTTGCTCACTGGCTTAGGTGCTTTGAAAAATTCCTGATCGCCTCCGCTGCAACGGTCAAATCGGATGAGGACAAACTGGATGTCCTGACCTCCAAAGTGAACCACCGAGCGTACTCGGTCATCCAGGACGCGACCTCGTACATGGCTGCTATCAAGCTCCTCAAGGACCAGTACACGCGCCCAGTGAACGAGGTGTACGCCAGGCACCTCCTGGGGAGTCGTAAACAACAACCTGGGGAATCGACCGAGGAATACCTTCAGGCACTGTCTGTGCTTGGCCAGGCCTGTGGTTGTAAGGATGTAAAGGCCGCCGTGTACACAGAGGAACTTATCCGGGACGCTTTTGAAGCGGGCCACAGGTCCAATTACACCCGACAGCGACTGTTGGAGCAGAATGACCTCGACCTCAACAAGGCCTCTGAACTCGCACTATCATTGGACGCAGCCTACCGGGGCATGGATGCCTACTCCTCTGCACCGTGGACGCCGCGGGGAACGACAGCCTGGGACACGGTAGGACCGTCTCATAGCGCCATGCCACCCCAGCCACATCCCAGCAATGGCCCAACTACCGCAGCAGTGTCCCAAGGCCAGAAATTCTACTTCTGTGGCCAGGCCAAACACCCCAGAGCGCGCTGCCCGGCGAAAAATGCGATCTGCTCGGGCTGCGGGAAGAAGGGACACTACGGCAGCATCTGCAGGGCCAAAGCCACCCCGAACCCCAGCAGTGCCGCGTGTGGGCCGTGCGGGCCGCCGTCTTGGGCTTCCCCAGCCATGTGCGAACCACCGGAACAACAGCCATTTTGGACGCCTCCAGCCACATGGGGATCATGGACGCCGCCATCTTGGACGCCAGCCGGGACGCAGCAGGCCCCCAACACCGCCTTATCTGATACCCGCAACGACACACCGACCCCTACGCTGGCCTCCGTTACGCTGGACCAAGCGAGACCGCACCAACTGGCCCGGTCCACAATGGACATTAAGGTAAATGGTCACGAAACAATCTGCCTTTTTGACTCTGGGAGCACGGAGAGCTTCATCCACCCCGACACGGTGCGGCGTTGCTCTCTCCCAGTCCTGCCTGCGCACCAGCGGATTTCTATGGCCTCCGAGTCCCAGTCGGTGGACATTGGCGGCTACTGCGTGGTGACACTCTTAGTAGACGGGACTGTGTACGATAATTGTAAACTTCTGGTCCTGCCCCACCTCTGCGCTGCCGTTCTACTGGGGTTAGATTTTCAGTGCCACCTTAAAAGTGTTACGATGGCGTACGGTGGACCCCTCCCCCCACTCACAGTCCGCAGCCAGCAGCTTCCAAATTGCCCGCCGCGCACCAGGTGTAACCTCTCCACACTCAGAGTCACCCCCCCCCCCACTGTTTGCTAACCTCACCCCCGACTGTAAGCCCATCGCCACAAACAGCAGGCGATACAGTGCCGGGGACAGGGTTTTCATTAAAACCGAAGTGGAGCGGCTCCTGAAGGAGGGGATTATTGAGGGCAGCACCAGCCCCTGGCGAGCCCAGGTTGTGGTCGTTAAGACCGGCGAGAAGCAGCGCCTGGTCATCGACTACAGCCAGACAATAAATCGCTACACCCTGCTGGACGCTTACCCACTCCCCCGCATAGCTGATATGGTCAACCAGATCGCGCAGTACTGCGTCTTCTCGACCATTGACCTGAAATCAGCGTACCACCAGCTCCCTATCCGCCCTGAGGACCGTCAGTATACTGCCTTTGAGGCAAACGGCCGCCTCTATCACTTTCTTAGGGTTCCCTTTGGCGTCACCAACGGGGTCTCCGTCTTCCAAAGGGAGATGGACCGGATGGTCGATCAAAATGCGCTGCAGGCCACTTTCCCATATCTGGACAATGTGACCATCTGTGGCCATGACTTGCAGGACCATGACGCAAACCTCGAAAAATTCCTCTGCACCGCCCAACTCCTGAACCTGACATATAACAAGGAGAAGTGCATATTCCGCACAACCCGCCTCGCCATCCTTGGCTGTGTTGTGGAACACAGAGTCATCGGTCCCGACCCCGACCGGATGCGTCCCCTTATGGAACTCCCACTGCCCCACTGCCTCAAGGCCCTGAAGAGGTGCCTAGGGTTTTTCTCCTATTACACCCAGTGGGTCCCCTACTATGCGGACAAGGCCCGTCCGCTGATCAAGTTCACCTCTTTTCCCTTGACGGCAGAGGCCCGCTTAGCCTTCCACCGTATCAAGGAAGACATTGCCAAAGCCACCATGCACGCAGTGGACGAATCCATCCCCTTCCAGGTGGAAAGCGACGCGTCCGACTTTGCCCTGGCCGCTACCCTTAATCAGGCGGGGAGACCCGTGGCCTTCTTTTCACGAACCCTCCAGGGCCCGGAGACCAGACACTCCGCTGTTGAGAAGGAGGCCCAGGCTATTGTGGAGGCTGTGCGTCATTGGAGGCACTACCTGGCCGGAAAACAATTTACCCTGCGTTCAGTTGCTTTTATGTTTAACAACAAGCAGAGGGGCAAAATCAAAAACGACAAGATCTTGAGGTGGAGAATCGAACTTTCCACCTACAATTACGAGATCTTGTACCGGCCTGGGAAGCTCAATGAACCCCCGGATGCTCTATCGCGTGGCACCTGCGCCAGCGCGCAGATCGATAGACTGCGGGCCCTCCACAATGACCTCTGCCACCCGGGGGTCACCAGGTTGTTCCACTTCATCAAGGCCCGCAACCTGCCTTACTCCATTGAGGAGGTCAGGACCATGACCAGGAACTGCCAAGTCTGCGCTGAGTGCAAACCGCACTTTTATAGACCAGACAGGGCTCACCTGATAAAAGCCACTCGCCCCTTCGAGCGCCTGAGCGTTGATTTTAAAGGGCCTCTCCCCTCCTCCGACCGCAATGTGTACTTCCTCAACATTATTGATGAGTACTCCCGTTTCCCGTTCGCCATCCCCTGCCCGGACATGACCAGTGCCACGGTCATTAAATGTCTGAACGACCTCTTCACCCTGTTCGGTTTCCCCAGCTATATCCATAGCGACCGGGGCTCATCGTTTATGAGCGACGAACTCTGCCAGTACCTGCTTGCTAGGGGTATTGCCACAAGCAGGACCACCAGTTACAACCCCCGGGGGAACGGACAGGTGGAAAGAGAGAATGCGACAGTTTGGAAGGCTGCCCTGCTAGCCTTAAAGTCTAGGGGCCTTCCGACCTCCCGCTGGCAGGAGGTGCTCCCTGATGCGCTCCACTCTATTCGGTCACTGCTCTGCACTGCCACTAACGCCACCCCTCATGAGAAAATGTTTGTCTTCCCAAGGAAGTCCACATCGGGGACATCGCTACTGCCATGGCTGACGTCCCCAGGGCCAGTCCTACTGAGAAGACACGTGAGGACCCATAAAACGGACCCCCTGGTCGAGAGGGTCGACCTCCTCTACGCCAACCCCCAGTATGCTTACATTGCGTACCCGGATGGGCGGGAGGACACAGTCTCCATACGAGACCTCGCACCCTCGGGGGCCCCAGTAACCCACTGCCCACTACCACCCCCCCCCCACGATCCAATATCCAACCCCAGCAGACGGCACGCCTGGGCCCCGCGACTCGCTCGACACCCACGAGGACTACACACCAGTGCCCCAGCCTACGCGGGACTCGACGCCGGAAGCTTCACTACCCCTGCCGTCGCCACGTCGATCACAGCGGCAGACAAGACCTCCGGAGAGACTCCAATACAGAAACTTTTAATACACTTCACCCCGCCGGACTCATTTTTAAACAAGGGGTGAATGTGGTAAACCACTGTTTGTATTCCATTGTGTACATGTCTGTACATGCCTCGGCTGACTCCTCCCACGAGTCCAGGTATAAAGGTGACTGCTCCACAGTCCCTCTGTATTCTGGACTGGTCGACCACTCGAGGCACACCTTCATTCTCTTGTTAATAAAAGCCTGTTAGTTACTCGCTTAACCTCAGTCTTTTGAGTGATTGATAGCGCATCAATGTGATCAAGTAAAATTGTCTGGAGAGAAACTGAGAGACTTTGGCCTCAGTAGGAGTTTGGATCTTGAGATAGAGGGGGACCTTAATCTACAACACCAGGGTAGCTAAATTCATTGGGGTTTCACTGGTCGCCCATTGTAACTCCAGCATAACCCTCAGAAAATGGCGGAGAGCCTGTTGAACTGCATCAGAGAGCACAGGAGTGATGGGCGAGTGGGTCTTGGTGCAGGATAGGATACAGGCAGCAGAGCTTGGCATGGACTGAAATTTATGAAGGGTGGAGGATGGAAGGCCATCAAAGAAAGCATTTAGAATGGCTGAGTCTGGAGGTGACAAAGGCATGGACAAACCCTTATAAATTCCTTAATCTCCTCTAGATTTGACTACTACAAACCTCTTCTTGCTGGCATCCCATCTTCCATAAACTCTAAGGCCTAGAAATTCAGTGGGCTGCGCCACCCGTTAGCGCCCAAAGAGGGCACTTAGTGGGTTTTACGCCACTGGCCACGCCTCCCGCTAAATTTAGTGGGACGTTAATGGCGGCGCTAGCCCTTAGCGCTGCGCCGCTACCGATGACGTCATCAGTGTGCGCAGCGCCCCGCTACCACCCCGATTGCGAAATTTGGTAGCGCCCCCTGCTTTAACGCCGGTCACAATTTGCGAACGGCTCAGGGGGGCCTACCTGCGGCGGTAGAGGCGTGGAGGTGCGGGCGGCCATTTTTTTTTGCTGGTCACCTGCCAGCACCTCTTCGCACCACCGTCCCCGGCCTCCTGAGCCCCACCCCCCCCCCCGCGTTGTGCCGGCTGTGTCCCAGGAGCCTGGCACTTCTCCTCGGTGCCGGGCTCTTTTGCCGGCACTCGCGATCGCCGATCGCGCTGCAGCAGGCCCCTCCCCTTTAAGAAGGGGAGGAAGGCCTGCAGTACCGCAGCGTGCCATAGCGTGTGATGCTGTGGCATGTTGCGCTGCGATTTTCAGCGCCCCAAGAGGGATGCGGGGCGCCTCAAGTAGCACTGTGCTTCCGTCTGGGGCGCTGAAACTGAATTTCCGGCAGGCGTTCGCGACTCCTTCCGGGGCAGTACTTCCGGCGCCCTGGCGAGACTGAACGGGGCGCCAGTGAATTTCTAGGCCTAACTCTACTACAAGTATCCTGTCCTTTTCACCCATCTCTCTGTTGTCTGTTCCAACAGACTGACTTTAAAACCTTCATTCTCATCTTTAAATCCCTCCAGGATCCCTCCCTACCCTATCTCTGCAATCTGCTGCATTCCTACATTCCTCCTCAACACTCAGTCACTCTGTCCCGATCTAGTGGCAAAGCCTTTAGCCACCTGAATCCTGGGCTGCGATTTCACCTACCAAGACGGGCTCAGTGCGGCCGAGGTCGATGGCGGGTTGTGACCCTGCTTCTGGCACCATCCCGCTCTTGTGAGAAGAAATTTCTGTTGATTGGGCTTGTTAAGCCCGCCCTGAGGTGTTCCCGGCCAATTAAAAGGAAGCAGGTCTGATGACATCATTTGATTATGGCGTCATTTGATGACGCGTTATCAGCCGGTTTCCTTAAAGGGACCATGTCCACATTAATTTTGACAGTTGTGCAGTCAGTGTTCTGCTGCATTGAGGTGCTGCAAACACTGACGAGCACTACACAAAGGTGCACGGCTGCACCCAGGGCTCTCCCATGACATTCAGAGGGAGTCACAGCACACAGGGAGGTCCTCTTCCCTTCAAATGGGTGGAAGAGACCTCCCCAGGACACCACGCAGCCCGATTGCACATTGCACAGGAGGGCACAAACAGTGATGTCGTCAGGAGGGCCTGGCTGCAGTGGCACAAACCTTTCAAATGATCTCAGTAGATTACAAAACACTACTTCAAAGCCACATTCAACCTCATCCTGCTGTGCCACTCACCACATCCCCATTACTCTGCCTTTCCTACCCTATTCTGGCACATCCTTACACCAACTTACCTTGCACCTCCACCCATCCCTCTCTATCTACATCATAGCCTCATCTCACTAGCCACCCACACACTCACCCTCATCCTTGTCCAATCATACCAACTAACAACACACAAGTGTAGGCACTTGGGTGTTTTCACCAATGTTCATGTAAAGTTTCTGTTGCAGTGAATGGTGAGACATAATGTTATCCCCGCAATGGTGATGTGTGTGAAAGGAATGGCTTGGGCATTGGAGGGATGCTTTATGGTGCTGGTGTGGGGTGGTGCCAACCTGGCGCATCATGTAGCAGCCAGGGTGTACAGTGTCAAGTGAAGTAAATCTGGCCATGGTGAGGCCATCCCTGGCCTCCAGGGCAGCAATGTGGTCCTGTGCAGCATCAGGTGGTTGCAGAGCAGGCTGGTATTGTTGCTGGTGTGCCTGGTGATGTTGGTGTTGGGGCTGATCGTGGTGGGATTCTGAGGACCAAGGTGAGATTTTTTTCAAGGGTACCGATGCTCCTCGAATAGATGGCAGCTGAAGTTGAGATGACAGAAGCGATCTGTCAATGGTGAGAGAGGTTGTTCCAAGGAGGTTACAATAGATAGAGAGTTTACTTCAAACACTTCCAAACTGCATAAAGCTGAAAAGTGTATTCCAAATCTTGAAGGCTCCAGCTTCTCAGATTGGAAAGTGAACAGCTGTGAAATGGCAGCTTTTATACCACTTTTGCAGCTGTCAACAATTCAGAGGAATAGAGTCATTGACAGCCCGACCTACTTACCTGACGTGATCCCCGAGTGCCAGGAACCTCGTGAAAAAGCTGGTAAAATGGCAAGTACATGGTAAAATGGTGTTTAAGTACCTTATAACAAGCTCTTAAGTATCTGAATTGGCTCACCCGCCGCTTGGTGTCAGGTCTGTAAAGCGCAGACAGAGCCGACACTTGGGAAACTGACTTGGAGGCAGATTGACAGCGTGATTCCGACCCGCTGTCAATCTTTTCGATTTTGACAGCGGACCCACCTCCGAACCCGCCCTCTGAGTGCCGGCAAAATTCCAGCCCTAGTCTCTGGAATTTGCTTCCTAAACCTCTCCATTTCACTCCTCTAAAAAATCTTCTCAAAACCCATCTCTTCAATCAATTGTTTGGTCACCCATCCTAATCTCTGGCGCAGAGCATCTTTTTCATACAACGATTTCAGAAGCGCCTTGGGACATTTATTTTACATTAAAGACACCATATGATTGCAACCTGTTGCCAGAAGAATTCATAACAAGGTGAATAAACTAGAGGATGTTGAGGCAATTGGGAACTATGCTGCAAATTGGAATCTCAGAAATATTATCTTCCAAAGATGGACAGTAGTACAATATACAAGGATTTAGAATGTTCAAGAATGATATACTAGACAGGAAAAGAGATGGAGTAGTTCCACAGGGCAGGACAACCTGCAAGGTAAAGGGACCAGGCCCATCAGTATAGGATAAGCCTCTTGGCATGCCAGTCTAGCTGAAAGTATGTAGTGCACATAGAGCAAAGATAATTCCAAGTGTTTCCTATAAAACACTAGGGCCTAGAAATTCAGTGGGCTGCGCCACCAGTTAGCGCCTAAAGAGGGCACTGAGTGGGTTTAGCGCCACTGGCCACGCCTCCCGCGAAATTTAGCGGGGTGCTAATGGCGGCATTAGCCGTTAGTGCTGCGCCACCACCGATGACGTCATCGGTGTGCGCAGCGCCCCGCTACCGCCCCGATCGTGAAATTTGGTAGCGCCCCCTGCTGTAACGACGGTCGCAATTTGCGACCGGTTCAGGGGGGCCTACCCGCGGCGGTAGAGGCGCTGAGGTGCGGGGCAGCCATTTTTTTTGCTGGCCGCCTGCCAGCACCTCTTCGCGCAGCCGTCCCCGGCCTCCTGAGCGCCCCCCCGTGTTGTGCCGGCTGTCTCCCAAGAGCCCGGCACTTCTCCTCGGTGCCGGGCTCTTTTGCCGGCACTCGCGATCTTAGATCGTGCTGCAGCAGGCCCCTCCCCTTTAAGAAGGGGAGGAAGGCCTGCAGTACCGCAACGCGTTGTGCCGCAGTGTGTGGCGCTGCGGCACGTTGCGCTGCGAACTTCAGTTGCAGCGCCCCAAGACGGATGCGGGGCGCCTCGAGTAGCGCCGCGCTTCTGTTTGGGGCGCTCAAACTGAATATCTGGCTGGCGCTCGTGACTCCTTCCGGGGCGGTATTTCCGGCCCCCTGGCGAGACTTGCGCCCCAAATGGGGCGCCACCGAATTTCTAGGCCTAGGTCTATGAAAGCAGGTACATGCAAATAGAAATATCAAACTTATGGGAGACTAACCAACCTAAAGAAAACTAGGGACACCCAAGCAGTCCAGAATCTGAACTGGTAAATGTAATGCATGATTTTTTCCGACTTGGTGCATTGGAAGATCAGAAAATGTCACTCACATTGCAGTCTGGTAATGGCAAGTGAGCCAGATACCGGTAACAGAAGTACTGGTACCCTTAGATGATAAAGACAATAATATAATTAAATTTGGCATAATCTTGGATAAATACTTTAAACCAATACCATAGTATACAACTGTAAAAGTTTCAACTTCAAGGGAATGAGACAATAGTTTAATCAAATCAACTGGGGAGGGAAAGAGAGGGTAATAGTCAAGAAAATCTTAACTGAGGACAACTATGATGTCATAGAATTCCGGCGGGGATTCTCCCAATCTACTTCCATAACTTTAACGGAAACACTGAAGAAACATCATGAACGGCTGTTTACATGATTTCTCCAGGGTTTCCTGTTGATCTTCCACTGAAGTTATGTTGGGAGATTGGGAGAAGCCTCCCTCCCCAGAAATCTTATCCCAATATCCAGAAGGACACTGTCCTCAGCCTACAGGATATATACAGATATACATATTTATGTAGCAAAGACTAATATCTAATCACGGACTCAACAAAGGAGACCCTGAAGGTATTAACAAGCCAATACAAAGTGAAATATCAAATACAAACTCTGAAAAGCCATAGATAAGGGAAACTACTGGAAACAATAAACCTCCAAAAAAATGAAATAGGTGATCAGAACCACAAAGAGAAAACTAGAAAGGAACAGAGCTGTAGAAACAAATGCAACAGTAAGAAAATCTTCCAGTATTATAACAGGAAGAAGGTTATCAAAGGAACACTTAAGGATACAAATGGCTTGAAACTGAGGATGAACTAAAATGAGTTCTAAGTGATTACTTCCTGAGAATATTCTCCAGGGAAGGCACTCATCATTTTCTACTCATCATAAGAGGTTCTACAACTAAACTTAATAACTGACAGACTCAAACTCAATAAATTAGATAATATATGCCCAAGTGTATTAAGTGAGATTAGGGATTAAATCTATAAAATGCTAATGGCCATCTTGAGTCAATTAATACAGGGAAGAATGCACTATACTGGAGACGTTTTTGAAAATGGTGACAAACATAGGTAACTACAGATATAGTCTTGCATCAATAATTGTTTTTATTATTTTGCCAATCATTAGGGACAAACTTAAGGATTAACTTCATGAAAATATTCTAGTAAATAGCAGCCACAGTTTCAGTGGGGGAAAATCCTGTCTGACCAACCTCACGTTTTCATTTAGGAAGTGGTAGACCAAGTGGATGTCGGAAAGCCCTATGATTACTATACCCAGGCTTCTAGAAAGACTAAAGTCAGCATGAAAGATTGCTACACGAGCTTAAGGCAGTGATTATCCTTAACAGTACTTGAAGGGAGATAAGGAAATACCTGAAAACTAGGTAGTAGTAAGTACTAGTTAGAGGATTGATGTTGGCAGGGAAGATGTAATGCGCTCTCAACAAAGTAAGCAAAATGCTGAGCTATATTGCCAAATTAGTACATGCTGATGCTATATAGTATTCTGGTCAGGTCATACCTCAAGATAGATATTCAGCTTTAGTCACTGGAGCACAAGGAAGAATCCAAACCCTGGAATTGTTTCAGCTATGAATAGAGTTATGACAAAAGGAGGAAAAAAATTTAGACCTTTCAGCAATGAGAAATAAAAAGATACCAAAACAGAATAGAAAAAAGTTAATCCAGACCACTATTAAGTTGTATCACAACTGCAGGACAAAGGGGACATAGGTAGAAACTGGCAAAAGGCAATGTCAGGGCTGATGTTAGGAAGCACTTCTTCACACAAAGTGTGAATATCTGGAATGGTGGTAACAAAGTTAGATGCAGTAATGGGTGAGCGGAGCACCATAAGTTTCTATGCAAGGATGTGCTAGTTGGGCCAAATAAGCCTATGGATCTTTATGACCTTGCTTTTCAATCCAATCTTTACTTTAAAAAAAATTCACACTTTAGATGTGTGACCACAGTTATAAATGCAATAGCACTCAATTCTGATTTTATACTGCTACGACATTTAAGGAGGGAGTCTGATCTCCCGAAGTAAACAGGTTTACTACCAACCACCCTCTTCCCCTCAGCACCTTATGGCGTATGTTGAGAGAGAAAAAAAGAGACAGCAAGTCAGCAAAGGATGGGTACAGATACCAACAGACAGACAGACAGCTAGCTATTCAATCATCATATCTTCAAGATTTGTATATTTTGAGCAGATTTTTTTCTGTAATTTTAATTGTTTAAAAAGTTCAAATAAAAAATTATTTAGACATCCACTTTCCTAGTTGAATCCATTTCTCATTGTGCCACCAAGGAATCAATGGGGTAAAAATTGGGTAGCCCATTTTGGGGTGCTAACCTTGCCGGGGCGCTAATTTTAGCACCCCAAAAAAGTTAGCACCCCCTACCCCGTAAATTCAGTTGTAGCCCCCAAAGGAGGTGGAGCGCTACTGGAAGTGCTCTACCTCCTTCTTGAGGGTGCTACAACTCAATGTCGCGGTGCTATGTGCAGTAGCGCCGCGCCATTGCAGGCTTCCTCCCCTGATTAAAGGGGAGGGGCCTAGCGCTGCACGTACCGGGGCCCTGCCGGACCACATATAGGAGTGCCGGGCTGAACAATCGCTGCCGGCACCCCATCTGCAGATGCGAAAGGGGGCAAGTGCTGGCAGTCGGCCAAAAGAAAAATGGCTGCCTGACACCTGCCCTTTAATTTGCGCCGCTGCCCACTACTGCCACTGCAAAACTGCCCCCTGAACCTGTCGGTCCCATCGCCCGGCGATAGTTCAGGGGATGCAAGTGAAGTTTGCGGGCAGGGCGCAAAGCACGGTGATGACTTCATCATTGCCGGCGCAGTGGAGCGGGGCGCTACCGGTTACCGCCACCGCTAACCTCCCACTGAATTTCGCGGGAGGAGTTAGCAGCGGGCATTTGCGCCCCTAACGAGAAGTGCAAAGCAACCCAATTTCTAGCCCAATATGTCCTACCTGAACTCAAAATTCTTAATTTGAGCAAGATTATGAGAGAAATCTGAATGAGAAAAGCCATTCAGCCCATTTTAGTTTATCCACCTAGATAAACATGTCTCTTCTTCCCCCTCCCAGATCACAGCATTCCAGGTTTTTGCCTGATATAGAAAGTATAGTAGGGAGATGAAAAGGGAGATTAGAAAAGCCAAAAGTAAATAAGAAAAAAGGCTAGCAGATAACATAAAAAGTAAATAGTCAATTTGTAAGAATAGAAAAAGTAAAAGCTAGTTAAATACAGGATAGGATCCTCAAAAATGAAGGGAAAATCTAGCTGTGGAGGATTAAAAAAAATTGTATGGGGGGGCTCACATGATTGCTTAATCATCTACAGCCCGCACACTGCTTTTGTTGAGTATCTGGTCACAAGCTCCAAAATGTTGGACATCTTTAAATCCTTTAATACTATTTGTGAAATATAATTGGTATGGACTCACTACAATACCGACAGCATTTAATGTAAAGTAACTTGTAATGTTAATCATTGCGCAGCCAAACATTCTGTTCAAAAATAACAGTTTTCTTTTGAATGGTTTTACGCACTTACAACCTTAAAAGTGCATAATAATGTTTAAAGCATAACAGTTATTAACAAGTTAGCCCTTTCTTGACCATTAGCTAATCTTCACATCAGTGTTCTTCTGGAAATTGATGGGGTAACATATGGGCATTTTACCAAGAAATTAAATCCATGACTTGTTGCTAAAGGTAAATATCCAGTTATAAAACAAGTGCCTCAGTGTATTTCTTGCAAATCCATGTACAAGAATAAGGTATTTATTTTATCTATTTTCCCCCAATAATTGACAGTGGTATATTCACTGTGGAACAGTTGTGTTTCATTACATTGAAGGTAGGATGGTTAACTACCATATGCATCAAACATAGGAAGATATTTACATGAACCTTTCTAAAGAGCCACATAGTTAAGTCAATAACATTTTACTTTACATATGTTTAATTAAAATAATCAATAAACAGTAATTCATTCCTGCCAATCAGATACATTTGAGCATGATTTTAATTATGCCAGTCAGCTGATTTTAATAACTGCCACCACCTTATTTATATAGCACTCTTCACATAGACAAACATTTTGGGGTGCTACAAAGGGGTTGCAGGAGAGGTGGCCACTGGACAGGAAGTGAAATATTTTGGACTATGATTTTAGGAAGCTGTTAAAAGGTAGGGAAAGATGTAGCAAGGTGCAGTAGCTTTGGAAGAGAATACCAAAGGGCAAAGCATATTGTCTGAAAGATAGATTAACCTCTGTTGGTGGCGGAGCAGTGTCAATGAGGAACAAGCAATAATTCAAAGTCAGAAGAACAGAGCATATGGGCTGGGACATAGGACTGGACAAAGATTTCCTGGAGAAGGAAAAGTAAGCACATTGCAGTATCTGAAGACAAGGGGCTAGATTTTCAGTATAGACAGTTTTGGGGCGCTAACCTTAGCGCCCGCCCGAAGTTAGCGCCCGCCCCAAAGTAGCGCCCCGTTGCCGGAAATTCAGTGGCTTCGCCCTAAGAGGTTGGTGGAGCGCTAAAAGAGGCGTTCCACTACTATCTTTAGGCGCTAAGCCGGCGGTGCAGAGCGCAACACCCGAGCTCGGGCGCAGCGCACGGCAGACACTCTGGTGCCAGTGAGCTCTTAAAGGGGAAGGGTGCATGTGTTTTTTTCAAAGGCAGAGTCTGGGGGGGAAAAGAAGAATCAGGAGGAGGAGGAGGAGGTGGTGGTGGTGGTGGTGGTGGCGGTGGCCGGAAACATAAATACACCGTTCACAACAACACACTGGATCCTTCCACACAACACATGCAGACTGCCTTTTATAGTGCAGGAGGAGTGCTCTTTAATTTGCGCTCCCCAGGGTGTGTTGCGTTCCATTTTACAAACGCTCTGGACGCCAGCCGCACAATGGGGCGGTCCGACTGAAGTTTGGATTCGGGGCGGCCAAAGGGCGTTGCACGAGGATGTGACGTCATTTTCTGCGCGCGCATCCGGGCGGCCGCTAAACTTTGCGCCGGCGCTAACGGGCAACTTAATTTGGGGCGGGGCGCAAACTGCGCTGCGCCCGGGCGCTACACGCATAGCGCCCGAAAATCACTTCTCTTAAGGCGCTAACTGCTGGCGCAAGCAACTGAAAATCTAGCCCAAGGACTTTGAAACTGAAAACTGGAACACAAATCATTAGAGCTTAAAGAGCACAGCAAGATGGCTTGTACCATAGATTTCTGAATGAGAAGAAGTTTGTGAAGGATGGAAGTGGGGAATTTGGCAATGAAAACAGTACAAATGTTGATCCTTGAGATGACAAATACATGGATAAGGGTTTCCAGCAGCACTGGGTGGGAGCATAAATAGGCAATGTTCCAGAATTTGAAGCCAATTTGTAATGGTTAATACTGCCATTTAACCAGCTCAATAAGTCTCTTCAGTGTTTTATTCTGCACACAGAAGATGCATTTTGACCTGATTCCTGGTAATATTTTGCGTGTGAAGTAAAATTGGTTTCAAAAGAAGAGCATAAAAAGAACAGATAATTGTGTAAATCATAACATTATAACATATAAATTGGCCAGAAAATGCAATAATCCTCAGGGTTGGGAGCAGTTTAGGATTCAACAAAGGAGGACAACGGGATTAATTAAGAAAGGGAAAATAGAATGAGAGTAAACTTTCAAGGAACATAAAAACTGACTGTAAAAGCTTTTATAGATATGTGAAGAGAAAAAGATTGGTGAAGTCAAGCGTAGGTCCCTTGCAGTCAGAATCAGGGGAATTTATAATGGGGAACAAAGAAATGGCTGACCAACTAAATACATATTTTGGTTCTGTCTTCACAAAGGAGGACACAAATAACCTCCCAGAGATGCCGGGGAACATAGGGTCTGATGAAAGGGTGGAACTGAAAGAAATCAGTATTTGTAGGGAAATGGTGTTAGGAAAATTGATGGGACTGAAGGCCGATAAATCCCCAGGGCCTGATAATCTACATCCCAGGGTACTTAAGGAAGTGGCCCTAGAAATAGTAGATGCATTGCTGGTCATCTTCCAGAACTCGATAGACTCTGGAACAGTACCCATGGATTGGAGGGTAGCTAATGTTACCCCACTATTCAAAAAAGGTGGTAGAGAAAAAGCGGGGAATTATAGACCGGTAAGCCTGACATCAGTAGTGGGGAAAATGCTAGAGTCCATTATAAAAGATGTAATAGCAGAGCACTTGGAAAGCAGTGACTGGATCGGACAAAGTCAACATGGATTTACAAAAGGTAAATCATGCTTGACTAATCTACTGGAATTTTTTGAGGATGTAACTGGTAAAATAGATAAGGGAGAACCAGTGGATGTGGTGTATTTGGACTTTCAGAAGGCTTTCGATAAGGTCCCGCATAAGAGATTAGCGTGCAAAATTAAGGCACATGGGATTGGGGGCATGGCATTGACTTGGATAGAGAACTGGTTGGCGGACAGAAAGCAAAGAGTTGGAATAAACTGGTCGTTTTCCGAGTGGCAGGCAGTGACTAGTGGGGTACCGCAAGGATCGGTCCTAGGACCCCAGCTGTTCACAATATATATTAATGATCTGGACGAGGGAATTGGATGTAATATCTCCAAATTTGCAGATGACACAAAGCTGGGTGGGAGGGTATGCTGTGAGGAGGATGTCGTGAAACTCCAGTACGATTTGGACAGGTTGGGTGACTGGGCAGAAACATGGCAAATGCACTATAATGTGGATAAATGTGAGGTTATCCACTTTGGTGGCAAAAACAGGAAGGCAGATTATTATTTGAATGGCAATAGATTGGGAGAAGGGGAAGTGCAAAGAGACCTGGGTGTTCTTGTGCACCAGTCGCTGAAGGTAAGCATGCAGGTGCAGCAGGCGGTTAAGAAGGCAAATGGTATGTTGGCCTTCGTAGCAAGAGGGTTTGAGTACAGGAACAAGGATGTCTTGCTACAGTTGTACAGGGCCTTGGTGAGACCGCACCTTGAGTATTGTGTGCAGTTTTGTTCGCCTTACCTGAGGAAGGACGTACTTGCCATGGAAGGAGTGCAGCGAAGATTCACCAGGCTGATACCTGGGATGGCAGGAATGACGTATGAGGAGAGATTGTGTCAATTGGGCTTATACTCACTGGAGTTTAGAAGATTGAGAGGGGATCTCATCGAAACCTATAAAATTCTGTCAGGCCTGGACAGACTAGATGCAGGAAGGATGTTTCTGATGGCCGGGGAGTCCAGAACCAGGGGTCATAGTCTAAGGATGAGGGGTAAGCCATTTAGGACTGAAATGAGGAGGAATTTCTTCACCCAGAGAGTGGTGAACCTGTGGAATTCTCTGCCACAGAGGGCAGTGGAGGCCAGTTCATTAAATATATTCAAGAAAGAGTTGGATATATTTCTTAAGGCTAAAGGGATCAAGGGATATGGGGAGAAGGCAGGGACAGGGTACTGAATTTGGATGATCAGCCATGATCTCATTGAATGGCGGAGCAGGCTCGAAGGGCCGAATGGCCTACTCCTGCTCCTATCTTCTATGTTTCTATGTTTCTATCCAATCCTTCTAACTAAAAACTTGAAAGAAAAAACAGCCCAAGCTTCTTTTCTCTACCACAAACCATCTATTTAAACCCATCCTCTCTGCCCCCTCCATCCTCATCTACAATGTCAAGTATGAGGAGCTCAGACTTCTTTGTCACTAAAATTGAAATCATCCATTCAGCTGCTTCTGGCATATTCCCTCCTTCCCTATGAAGCCAAATGCCCCCCAAAGGTGCCCCCTGGGCCTGGCCTAAAACCTGCATCTTCTCTAGCCTCTCTCCTATTTTCCTTCATGCCCTATCTGAGCTCATCTTGTCCATGAGACCCATTTCCCACTCTCTCAACCCCATTCCCACTAAAATACTGAGCTTGCAATTTCCCTTCCTGGCACCCATGCTAGCTGACATTGTAAATGGTTCCCTCAGGTACTGTTCCACTTTCAAAACCACGGTCATCACTCCCCTCCTCAAAATACCATCCTTGACCCCTCTGCCCTTGCAACCACCACCCCAGCTCCAACCACCCGTTCCTCTCCGAAGTTCTTGAATGTGTTGTTGCCTCCCAAATTTTTGCCCATCTTTCCCACAACTCCTTGTTTCAATCTCTCCAATCAGGTTTCTGCCCCTGCCACAGCACCAAACAACCCTAATCAAAGCCACACATGACTTTGCCATCCTCTGTGACTGTGTTTAGACATATCAAAGATATTCAAATGTGCTTAACTACAGGTACTTACATTTTTCTACATATCATCTACATTTGATCAATAACCTTTACAATTTAAGCATGCAGAGAATTATTGTTTATGACGACATTCATGGTTGTAATATTTTAAACCATTAACTTTCTACTCTCAAAAGTCTTCCATTCAAATAGCTTTTGACGAATAAGCAATACATTAATTGCAAAGGTTAGCAACATACATGTCAGCTTGCAAGATAGACTGTAAAACTTTCCCACCATGCATGTGCCTCAATTATGGATGAAGAAATGTGTACTAGTTTTGATAACTATTTCTGTTTTTTTGTTTATTAATGATTTGTTTCAGCTTAAGCTACCTTGCACTACAACAATCTGATCAGACAGAGGGTGGGCATACAAAAGATTCTATCTACACGGTTCTAAATCAATCATTTAGAGGTAGTTATGGACAACATGAGTTGATTTATTCTTACATGAAATGCTTTGCCTCTTGGAACCTCCTCAGATAGCTTCATCTAGATCAAAAACTCACCATGTGAAAAAATACAAATCTAGAATTAATTTCTCACAATATGTAGTCCCCTATAAACCATCTCCATAGCATTAGCCTTGCTCAGCCTCCAGCTTGACCCTCTTGGTTAGTCCAGTCCTAGCTTTACGCTGTCTACCAGTCTATGCCTACTTTTATTATACTTGTATTTTCAGAATCATTCTATTAACAAAGATAAGAATAGAATTCAAACCATACTCTTAGATGGTTGCTACTCATGCCTTTAACATCCTCAGCAGCCTTCTGTTTCAATTCACTGTGTAACTAATTGTATTGCTCAATTTCTGAGGCATTGCTCATCTACTTCTTTGCTGTCACTTTGCTCTGAGAGCTAGTTTGTTTTTCCCAGGACTGCAATTGCACCTCAATAAATGTTAGAATGATCAGCAACTTTTGGATCATGCCCAAGAGCTGCCAAGGCAATTCCCAGAACCAAGATCCTCTCAGCGGCATCAGTTTACTTCCCACAACTGTGACTTCAATCTCCACGCAGCTATTTAACTCTGACATACAGTGATGTTAAGTTTATGACATCAAAGCCACAGTTGAGTATTATAATTATTGCAAAATAGATACATATGTCACAACTTAATAGACCTTTGAAGTCCTAACATTCTGCAGTGTGACATGTACATCAATGCAAGCATCTTTCACCACTCACTATAAGGCATAAAATATAGACATGAAACTTTTACAACAAACTTTACAATACTTAATCAGAATTTTTCCACTAACCGGTGAAAAAATTTAATAAAAACAAAAAATTATATAACCTTTTAAAATAGTTGGCCTTAATTTCATGCTATTTGGTAGTTATGGTGCCACTTAAATTTCAACAGTTGTCAGTTTTCATAAGCAAACATTTTTATCAGATTCTTACGCAATTACTTTTCTTCAATAAAAAGTTTCATTTAGAATAAACTGTTATACACATTTAAAAACTGGACACAGTCCAGAGTATTGTGGAAAAAGGAAAAGAACATACATTTACAGTAAAGAGCATCAACAATTAAGTACATTTTCAAAATAAAATTAGTTTCATGAAATATAAGTTGAAAATCATTAATCAGTTCATTTTAACTAAATTAAACACTCATCAAAACTTACAAATATAAAACAAAATGTCTTGTTCACTGAAGAAATGGAACAGTATAGTCATTTAAACATTCAGTAATGAAAACAATCAAAACATACACGTATTCATTACAATTGTTTATTACCTAGATATTCTTAAGCACCAACTATGGTTTCCTCTGTTGCAAATCTTATTAAACCAAATTGTAATATTATGTAAATATAATTTTCATTCTGGAGAAATCAGACCCTTAAAGTATCTTACATAAAACATTAAAATTTCTCATTCACTACATTTATTACTTTTCCACCAGCAATAGATGGACGTCAATGTTTTATCTCCCTAGTTCTATCTCCTGTTGTTTGTTACAATATGTATGCTGTCTTCACAGTTCCCGTTAAAGGTTCTAAACATACCTGAGTTGCCACAAATATTAGTGACTTCCCTTGTCGCTTTAGTCTTCAGTGCATCTTGTCTGTACACAAGATGTGGTTTATTGTGCTCTTCATCATATTCTTCCCCGTCAGGCAGAACAAGAGGTTCAACAAAATACTCTCCATCATGAGACCTGAAGGTGCCAAGCTGTGAAGAAATTTATCAAGAAAATATTTAATAACCCTAGTAAATCTCCTGTGGCATTGCTCACAGTAAGTCAAATGATATGTTGTTTAACAAGGTCGGAAATGTTATACCATGTAATACACATGCATGATTCTGCTGAAAATTAAGCTGTGTACCTTTAAGACAACAAAGTCCACTTTCTGTTAAACACTGGGTGAGGTCAGAGTTTAATTGCTCTTCAGGCTGCAGGTCAGAACCCTGAATCCATTTTTTTTTTAAACCGTGATTGGTAAGGTCGTTCGGAGGTTACAGACATGTTATACATTCCAAATGACTGCCTTGGTTTCTTTCTATAAAGTAATGTTTGACAGAAATCTCTGCACCACAAAAGTGTGATGGCCAGTGCATGTACAGTTTTATTACATACCAGTGTATTTCCCATTCTATTGATTACTGAGAGTTGCAGGATAAACTAGTATTATGACAATGAGAGCCATTGGGGGCTATTATGATCATCCAGCAGGAAATTGGGGAACCTGGGCAGGGCAAGAGGAGTGAACACCTGGAGGAGTCAGCAGAGAACCCGTTACAGTTTCACAAAATGATACAGCACAGAAGGTCATTCGGCCCATCGTGCCTGTGCCGGCTCTTTGGTAGTTATCCAATTAACTCCACTCTCCTGCTCTTTCCTTTCAAGTATATATCCAATTCTCTTCTGAACGTTACTATTGAATCTGCTTCCACCAGCCTGTCAGGCAGTGCATTCTAGATCACAACTCGTGCGTAAAATTTTTTTTCCTCATGTCGCTATTACTATTTTAGTGTTTATAAAAGACTTTAGGGTTCCCTTTTATGTTAGCTGCTAACCTATTCTCATACTCTCTCTTTTCCCCTCTTATTCCCTTTTTTAGATCTCATCTGTACTTCCAGGTTGCCCCTCATTGGCATGGTGGAGGCGAGCAGCCGGCATGAAATCTGCTCCCCATAAGCTGCTCTCCCATGAGGAGATAGGAAATCAGCACTGCTGCAGGTTCTTATGGGCCTGCGGCAGCTTCAAAGAGAGGCACTTTTTGTGGGCAAGAGAGGGAAGCAATTCTATGGAGCTGCAAGAAGCTGTCTGAAGGCAAGAGGAGTTCCAGCAGGGCACTGAGGTTTTTGGATGCCATGGAGATGCTGGTGGAGCAAGTGAGCAAGAGAAATTAGGTCCTCTTAGCCACAGATAAAAAACAGATACCTCAGCAAATTGGTAAACAGGCATAGGGAGAGGTGGCACAACACGTGAATGCTATCAAAAGTTTCATCAGGACCTGACTGCAATGTCAAAAGAAATTTAATGATCTTACCAGGAGTACTAAGGTAAGACTCCCCATCACATCGCTCATACTTTCTTCATTGCCCTTCACGGACCCTACCTTTGCCTCAGCAATATCAATCCTTTCCTTCTCTGCTTCCCAGCGTTATCCATAAGTCAGCAGGGAAAGGTATCCTTACATTCTCACAATTACAACTCACTCTTGTTGCTTCTTCCTATCATCATGCACACGATGGTAAATTGGCAGAGAAATGGGGGAGATTCATGTTGAAAATCCTTGCCCAGAGCAAAATGAACAAACTTCCATTCTTCTTCCAGGAGCCGTGGCAAGCAACAGGAGGGAGACAATCAGCACTGGAGAAGGTCCTGTTGTACTGCAAACATTGATCCCTATGGCAGAGGCTGCCATCAACATCATTGGAAGACACACAGCAGTCAGCATCAGAATTAGCAAGTCTCTAGGCCTTGTGCAGCAGAGTGTGTTAGTATCTTTCCTTTTTCTATTACAGAAAATAGATATTAATTCTGTAAGCACAATTATCAGGACGCATTCATTTTGAGTGAAAGTCACTCATTCTGATTTAAAAATTTAACGTATCTCACTTGTTAAAATTAAACCCCATTCCATGGCCATATTTTACTCTGAGTGTAAGTTTAACGACACTGGTGAGCAAATGAGATAATGGACTTTTTTAACACTTGTCGATCCCCTGTGGTGTTGCTCACGGTAAGTCAAAAGCTTTACGATTGCAACAGAGGGCGTCAGGCTGAGAAATGGGGGAGAGGTGCACATATTTGATAGGATGTAGAGAGAAGTTTGTGTGAGATCTCCTCAAAGTGAATGAAGAGTTTTCTGACTGGTTCTTGGAAAATAATATTGCTTTCCTTAGTCATTGTATGCAAGTATTTTTTCCTCTCGCATATCAGTTACAAAAACACATCTCTACAGGTAACATCTGTTTTGGGTCTGGGCCAGAAAGAAAAAGAGGAAATAAATTGTGCTCTAAACTCCCAGTTGGAATGGAAGTAGTCATTTGTAGGAAGGATATGATTTTCATGCATCAGCATAGCTTGCCCAAAAAAAGTTGTACGGAGGGACTTGTACAGACACCTCATGGAAAGGTGCACCAATTCACAGCTGTATCATAATTCACCAGCAACTGAAGGCAAATGGCACTGGAGTGGTGGTCATAGGAGGTACAGCACTTACAGAACCAATTAACCCAGGGGCACAGTCACCTACTTGCCTGACAAAGAACCAGTACATAGTGAAGTTTAGGCTTATTAGAAATGCTGTGACTGAGGTGTACCATCCAGGCACAGTCAAATATCCACACTGCACTAGCTTGAATATCAATATTGCTTTTAACTTTCATATCACATGAGCCTTCCAGGCACCCAAATGGGTCATTGCAGGAGTCACTAACCTACATACACTTCAGGAAACAGCAACAGTTTTTTTTAAAAAGCATTAGTGGCTCCCCACTATATAGCGCATCAAAGACTGAATGTATACAGCAATTTGAGCACCAATTAACAATACTATTACACTTGTCAATGTGAAAATGATAAACAACATTCACCAAAAAATAATAGATCACAATAAACATTTTCCAAGAACTATGCATGATGCTCTCATTCAGAGGCAAATGTCATACAGATCTTTGAAGGAGAAAAAGAGTGCTCACTCCTTGGAGATGCAGGTTACTTGGCTGATGACATTACTGCAAAATCCCTGTGCAGCAGCAGATATCAGATACAATGATGTACTGTATATGAGCAAATCAGGGTCCTCACCGAGCAAACATCTGGGGTGCTGAAACAATACTTCAGTTCAATTAGCTACTTGGGATGGAAGAAAAGAGTTTTACAATATGACCTCAAGGAGGCTGCAAAATCTGCTCGCAGTATGCTAAACATTGCCACAGACAAAGGGCCTCACATAATTGAGATGTAGTACCACAAGCCATGGAAGAGCAAGAATACAATGGACTGCAGCAGCCATCATCAGCAGACTAGGCACTGAACCTAGGGAGAAGGGTTCATGAGGATCTCACTGCCTGGTTTTCTCCCAGTCCCTGGGATCTCTCAATTAGGCAACATTACTTTCAATGTCAGAGTTACTCATTACTATCCCTGCTTGCTTTGTGATATGGTGTGGAGATGCCGGTGTTGGACTGGGGTGGACAAATGTAAGAAGTCACACAACACCAGGTTATAGTCCAACAGCTTTATTTGAAATCACAAGCTTTCGGAGCGCTGCTCCTTCGTCAGTTCACCTGACGAAGAAGCAGCGCTCCGAAAGTTTGTGATTTCAAATAAAGCTGTTGGACTATAACCTGGTGTTGTGTGACTTCTTGCTTTGTGACAAGAACTGCACAGGGCCAGTTTGCTTTACTCTTGGACAACTTTTCTGTACAATTAAAGAATGAGAGACTGCAACTATAATTCAAAGTAATATATAATTGTACCTTTCATTGCATGTACTGTCTCAGTTCACATGGTCTAAGTGTTCAATATGTTTTTTCGTAAATTTCTCACTTTAAGTCATTCATTTCCATGTGTTGCTTCACTAGGTGGCCCAATCATAAGTACTCCCCTAATTGAGGGAATAGAAGTGGGGGATGTCTATTCATACCCAGGTTCATATCTGCATCTCTGACAACAAGTGTGAGAAGTTCATGGACTTTTTTGTCTTTAAGATTGAGACCATCCGTTCAGCTGCCTCTGCCACTTCCCTTCCTTCCCCTAACCCACTGGGCCAAACTTCCTCTAAGGTTCCCCCCTGCCCTAATATCTTTCTCCAGTTTCTCTCCGATTTCCCCTCATGACCTCTCCGCGCTCATCTTGTCCATGAGACCCACTTCCTGCTCCCTCGACCCTATTCCCACCTAACTACTGACCACCCAATTTCCTTTTCTGGCTCCCATGTTAGCTGACATTGTTAATGGTTCTCTCTCCTCAGGTACTGTCCCCCTCTCCCTCAAATCTGCCCTCACCCCATCCTCAAAAAACCCACCCTTGACCCCTCCATCCTTGCAAACTACCACCCCCATCTCCAACCTCCCTTTTCTCTCCAAAGTCCTTGAACGTGTTGTCGTCTCCCAAATACATACTCATCTTTCCCGCAACTCCATGTTTGAATCCCTCCAATCAGGTTTCCGGACCCCACCACAGTACCGAAACGGCTCTCATCAAAGTCACAAATGACATCCTTTGTGACTGTGACAAAGGTAAACTATCCCTCCTCGTCCTTCTCAACTTACCTGCAGCCTTTGACACAGTTGACCACTCCATCCTCCTCCAAAGCCTCGCCACTGGTGTACAGCTGTGTGGGACTGCACTCGCCTGGTTCCATTCTTATCTATCTAATCGTAGCCAGAAAATCATCTGCAATGACTTCTCTTTCTGGTCCCGTATAGTTACCTCTGGTGTCCCCCAAGGATCTATCCTTGGCCTCCTCCTATTTCTAATCTACATGCTGCCCCTTGGCGACATCATCTGAAAACACAGCGTCAGTTTCCACATGTACGTTGATGACACCCAGCACTCACCACTTCTTTCGACCCCTCCACAGTCTCTAAATTGTCAGACTGCTTGCCCGACATCCACTACTGGATGAGCAGAAATTTTCTCCAATTAAACATTGGGAAGACCGAAGCCATTGTTTTCAATCCCCGCCACAAACTCCATTCCCAAGCCACTGACTCCATCCTTCCTCCTAACATCTGTCTGAGACTGAACCACACTGTTCGCAACCTTGGTGTCATATTTGACCCTGAAATGAGCTTCCGATCACAGATCCTCGGCATAACTAAGACCGCCTATTTCCACCTCCATAACATTGCCTGTCTCCGCCCCTGCCTCAGCTCATCCGCTGCTGAAACCCTCATCCATGCCTTTGTTACCTCTAGACTTGAGAATTCCAACACAATCCTGGCTGGCCTCCCACATTCTACCCTAAGTAAACTTGAGGTCAACCATGCTGCCCATGTCCTAACTCGCACCAAGTCCCATTCACCCATCACCCCTGTGCTCGCTGACCTACATTGACTCCTGGTTAAGCAACGCCTCAATTTCAAAAATTCTCATCCTTGTTTTCAAATCCCTCCATGGTCTCATCCCTCCCTATCTCTGTAATCTCCTCCAGCCCCCCTCCTCCCCAGATATCTGCGCTCCTCTAATTCTGCCCTCATGAGCATCCCTGATTATAATCGCTCAACCATTGGCGGCCGCGCCTTCTGTTGCCTAGGCCCTAAGCTCTGGAATTCCCTCCCTAAACCTCTTCGCCTCTCTACCTCTCTTTCCTCCTTCAAGACGCTCTTTAAAACCTAACTGTGGTGTATGTAACTTGTTCCACCTTAAGAGAACTTAAACCTGTTCCACCTTAAGAGATGTACTACTTTCTCTGGCTGCTGTATACGATAATACCGGTGGTGACCACACCGGTATATAAGTGCTGTGTAGTAATTTGCTGGGTAGTACAGCCCTAACCTCCGAATAGTAAAGACCTATTGAAAAGTTATTCTTGTAGTCTGTGTCAGTAATTGGCCTTAAATATAACTGGAACACACAGACTTAACAGTGGCGACGAGTCCGATCTTACCCTGCGGCAGTTTACATCCACGGCAGCTTCGTCCTCAGAATGGGCGTCGAGAAGAGGCATCCACCCTCATCATCCTGCTGAACAGCACGTCGCGCGGGAGGCATCGAGGACCCGGAGTGAAGAAGAGAAATTCTGAACTCAAAGCCCCCATCAGCGGCAGACAGCTATCTTCCTTCTACCACAGTGGTGGGTAAGCCAATCAGCGAAAGTCGGCCGTGTTGGCTGTAGCGAAGGGGAGGGAAGACGGAGGAAAGAGGGCGGTGAAATCGACCGCGGCCGGTGAAAAGGGCCGGGCCGCATTCGGGCCGAAAGGCGCAGCGACTGGGGCAGCTGAAGGCGCGAGAGCCGCGGTGAATTCGAACGCAGCGGGTGCACATAACCGGGCTGCAAGAAGGGCTGCGAGGCGCGACGGCAGGGAAGCGCGAATGCCCACGGGAACCGCGGTGGAGTAGAAGCAGCGTCGGGGGAGTTGTTAACCACTGGGGAGGCGAGACCGGCAGCAGCACAGCAATCGCCATTGCAGCCAGCGGGTGAAGAAGACGAGCACGGGAAAGACCGCCAAGCGCAGGAAGCCGCCATTTTGGGAAAAAAAAAATTGCAAAGATGCCTAAACATGGGAACATTAATACTTTTGATAGCGGCATCGAAGATTGGACCACGTATGTAGAACGCATAGAAGTTTATTGTAGAGCAAATAAGATACCAGATGGGGAGAAAGCACTAACCTTATTAAACTTAATGGGTGCGAAGACATACGGGCAATTGAAACACCTTCTATCACCAGAGAAACCGGCGGATAGGGCTTTCGCGGATATTGTTACCGTCCTGAAAAATCATTTAAGCCCCACGCCGCTGATGCTAGCGGAACGATTTAAATTTTACAGCAGAAAGCAGCTGAAAGATGAAAGCAATGCTGAATTTTTAATTGAATTGCGTAAGCTAGCAAAGTACTGTCAGTTTGGAACAGGACTAACAGATGCGCTAAGAGATAAATTTGTGTGTGGATTGTTAAAAGAAGAGACACAAAAGCGACTGCTTGAGGAGAATGAGCTGACGCTTGATAAAGCTGTCGCTATGGCAGCATCGCACGAAGCCGCAGCGAGAGGCACGGCGGTAATGCAGCTACGGTCACCGGAACTCAACACAAATCAAATGGTCTTGGGTACAGTAAAATGTCATCGTTGTGGAAAGACAACGCACGATCAGAACCAGTGCTGGTTCAAAAATAAGGAATGCAGAAAATGTGGCAGGCTTAGTCACATAGCTAAAGTATGCCGGTCAGGAGAGAAGACCAGCAACAAAAAGTCACCGCAGGGAAAGTACAGAAAGGTACACAAGGTGACAGGGAACAGTTCGAACGAACAGAAGTCAGATTCAGACGCCAGCAGTAATGAACTGGGTAGCTTAAGAGTACACAACGTTGGTAAGGAAGCAGACCTCCAGACAATTTGGGTCACACTTCAGATAGCAGGAGTCCAAGTGAAGATGGAATTGGACACTGGATCGGCATTGACGGTCATGAATAAGAAAGATTACAAAAGGTTATTCCAACATATTCCCCTACGGGATACGGAGATTGTATTGAAAACATACACGGGGCAAAGAGTATACCCCATCGGAAAGATAGAGGTAAAGGTGGTCCACAAGGGCAAAGAAAGCCGAGGAATGGACTTATATGTGCTACCTGAAGGCTGTCCACCACTACTGGGACGGGAGTGGATTAGAAAAATGAATATGGACTGGCATTCCTTAAAAGCACTAACGGTAGATGCCAGGGAAACAGATGTCAAACCTAAACGATTGTCCAGAATATTGGACGATGCTAAAGAGGTGTTCCAGCAGGGACTGGGAACACTGAGAGGAATTACGGCAAACATCAAGATTGAAGAACATGCACAACCAAAATTTTTCAAAGCCAGACCGGTACCCTATGCGATACGACCTGCTGTGGAAGCGGAGCTGGAAGCGCTAGAACGTTCAGGAGTACTGTCTAAGGTAGACTGGAGTGAGTGGGCTACGCCCATTGTTCCCGTGATGAAACGTCCTTCGAGCAACAAGCCGGGAGAACCAGGGAAGGTTCGCATCTGTGGAGATTTCAAGATCACTGTTAATCCGGTGCTTCACACGGTGCAGTATCCGCTTCCGCGGATTGAGGATATCTTCGCTTCATTGTCGGGCGGGAAACACTTCACCAAGATAGACCTGGCGCAGGCGTACTTACAGATGGAAGTTGAGGAAGAGTCACGCCAGTACCTCACGATCAACACGCATAGAGGCTTGTACCGGTATAATAGACTGGTTTTTGGAGTGGCATCGGCTCCAGCAATTTGGCAGAGGGCCATGGAGCAGGTATTACAGGGAATTCCAGGCACACAATGTTACCTGGACGATATTCTGATTACAGGAGATGGTGACGAGGAACACCTCGCAAATTTGGAACTGGTGCTCATCAGATTGAAAGAATATGGACTTCGAGTTAATCGGCAGAAATGTGAGTTCTTTCAGAAGCGGATCTCGTACTGTGGCCATGTCATTGACCAGGAGGGACTTCATAAGTCTCCTGACAAGATCGAAGCGGTTGTGAAGGCTCCCGCTCCGGTTAATGTATCTCAGTTGAGGTCGTTCCTAGGATTGATTAACTATTACCATAAGTTTCTGCCAAATTTATCCACGGTACTGCACCCGCTGAACGCTCTTTTGCAGAAGGGAGTACCATGGGAGTGGAGCGAGGACTGTAAGAAGGCCTTTCGCAAAAGCAAGGAATTGATAACCTCAGAGGAAGTGTTGGCTCACTTCAACCCAACACTGCCTATTCGTTTGGCTTGTGATGCTTCTCCATATGGTATTGGGGCAGTACTCTCACACAAGTTGCCAAATGGCACGGAGAGGCCAGTCACGTTCGCATCCAGATCATTGACCTCCGCTGAGCGCAACTATGCTCAGATAGATAGGGAGGCTCTCAGCCTTGTGTGGGGAGTAAAGAAGTTTAATCATTACCTGCAGGGCCAAAAGTTTACGCTTCTGACAGACCATCAGCCGTTGGTATCCATTTTTAACCCTAAGAAGGGTGTGTCGGTGATGACAGCACAGAGACTCCAGAGATGGTCCCTTTTCCTAGGGGCACATCAATATCAGATAGAATTCAAAGGTACAAAGCAGCATGGTAATACTGATGCGCTGTCGCGCCTGCCACTACCTGAAGAAGAGGAGACAACGAAGGTTGACCCTGTTGAGTTATTTCACTCGACCATCATCGAGTGTTTACCAGTCACCAATGCAAGTATTGAAAGAGAAACCAGGAACGACCCGACACTGTCCCGAGTCTACGAGGTGACAGTGAAGGGATGGCCAGCACATGGTGATTCTCTGTTACCGGCATTCTCGGCAAGACGAGACCAGCTGTCCGTCTGTCAAGGAACATTGATGTATAGAACGAGAGTGATTATTCCTCCTAAGTTAAGGGAAAGAGTTCTAAAGGAACTGCATGAAGGTCATCTGGGGGGAGTCAAGATGAAAAGCCTTGCTAGGGCTTATGTGTGGTGGCCGGGTATCAACCAACAGATAGAGGAGCTGACGAAAAGCTGCTCAGGGTGCCAAAAAGTGCAAAATGCACCTCCGATTGCACCGCTGCATCCATGGGAATGGCCTTCAGCCCCATGGCAACGCGTACATATTGACTTTGCTGGTCCATTCATGGACTCCATGTTTCTAATTGCGGTGGACGCACATTCTAAATGGCCAGAAGTGATCAAGATGACTACCACTACCTCAGAAAAGACAATTGCGGTGTTAAGAACGATATTCGCAAGGAACGGATTGCCAGAACAAATATGTTCCGACAACGGACCACAGTTCGTGTCAGAAGAATTCCAAAAATTCTTAAAGAAGAATGGGGTGAAACAATATACCTCTGCCCCATATCATCCGGCCACAAATGGGTTGGCCGAGAGATTTGTACAAACATTCAAAAAGGCAATAAAGGCCATGAGCGAAGATCAGATTCCACTACAACATAAGGTGGACAAGTTTCTACTGGCATATCGAAACGCCGCTCATGCAGTGACAAACCAAAGTCCTGCCATGATGTTTTATAACAGGAGGTTGCGGTCCAGGTTGGACTTGTTAAAACCAAATGTGCGGAGGGAAGTTGAAAACAAACAGTTCCAGCATATAAATAACAAGACCACTCGGAGTTTCGAGGTAGGACAACCAGTGTTGGCCAGGGACTATGGAAACGAGAAATGGCAATCCGGAACAATTCGGGCCAGACAAGGACCCCTGATGTACACGGTAGATGTTGGTAAAAATGTAATACGGCGTCATGCTGACCAACTGGTAGAATCGAGAACAAGGGTCGAACCCATGGTTACGACAGAGACAACCGTGGAAGAAGTTAGTGAACCTGAAGCATCTACCTCGGCAGTGAATGTACCTGATGATGATGTCCAAGACATAAGAGACCAACTAGAGGAGTCACCTCAGCAACAAGAATCAGAGACCCCTGAAAGGCGTTATCCAACTCGAATCAGGAGGCCTCCTGAGAGACTGAACCTTTGAACTGTTTCTACATGAAGTTGTATATGTATATATGTTATTATGTTATGTTAAATGGGGATATAACTGTTAAGCTAAAAAGGGAGGATTGTGGTGTATGTAACTTGTTCCACCTTAAGAGAACTTAAACCTGTTCCACCTTAAGAGATGTACTACTTTCTCTGGCTGCTGTATACGGTAATACCGGTGGTGACCACACCGGTATATAAGTGCTGTGTAGTAATTTGCTGGGTAGTACAGCCCTAACCTCCGAATAGTAAAGACCTATTGAAAAGTTATTCTTGTAGTCTGTGTCAGTAATTGGCCTTAAATATAACTGGAACACACAGACTTAATACTAACTCTTTGACTAATCTGCCCTAATTTCACCTTATGTGGCTCGGTGTCAAATTTTTGTCTAATACTCCTGTGAAGCACCTTGGGATGTTTTACTACACTAAAGGCTCTATATAAATACAAGTTGTTGTTGTTGCTGCAATTTCCTCTGATATATTTGAATCAATGCCAACTAACCCGTTGCTGAAATTGCCCTGGGCCCAGTGCTGTTGAGTCTTCTGCCTGCAGTCACTTGTGTCGGACTATGCAATGGCACAGAACTGTCACTGACATAACTAGCTGATTCTGTGCTTCTATACCTATGCCACCAGTAGAAGATACACCCTCTAGAGGCCCATGATCACTGAATGTAGAACAATGGACATCCAACTGGAATCCTTCCCTCTATTCATTCTCCAATCAAGTTAAACCTGGCCATTACTACTTGCGATAATTTATCGCATATTCCACACAAATGTCCCAAACTCCTCCATCACAATCCCTGGGTATGTCCTGTCCCACAGGCAGGACAGACCCACCAGGGGTGGGGCACAGTGGTGTACAGTCGGGAAGGAGTCCTCAACATTGACTCCGGACCTCATGAAGTCTCATGGCTTCAGGTCAAGCATGGGCAAGGAAACCTCCTGCTGATTACCACCTACTGCCCTCCCTCAGCTGATGAATCAGTACTCCTCCATGTTGAACACCACTTGGAAGAAGCACCGAGAGTAGCAAGGGCACAGAATGTACTCTGGGTGGGGGATTTCAATGTCCCTCACCAAGCGTAGCTTGGTAGTACCACTACTGACCGAGCTGGCCAGGTCCTGTACAACATAACTGCCAGTCTGGGCCTGCGACAGGTGGTGAGAGAACCAACACGAGGGAAAAACCTACTTGACCTCGTCCTCACCAACCTACCTGTCGCAGATGCAACTGTCCATGACAGTATTGGTAGCAGTGACCACCGCACAGTCATTGTGGATACAAAGTCCCATCTTCACACTGAGGACACCCTCCATCGTGTTATGTGGCACTACCACCGTGCTAAATGGGATAGATTCAGAAACAGATCTAGCAGTTCAAAACTGGGCATCCATGAGGCGCTGTGGGCCATCAGCAGCAGCAGAATTGTATTCCACCATAATCCCTCACTCTACCATTACCTTCAAGCCAGGGGACCAACGCTGGTTCAATAAGGAGTGTAGAAGAGCATGCCAGGAGCAGCACCAGGCATACCTAAAAATGAGGTGCCAACCTGGGCATTTGCAACCATCTTCAACCAGAAATGCTAACTATATGTGCTTGAATCTGAGCGAGTAAACTACATGAACTGTTAAACATTTGTTAACAATCCAAATGAACACATTGATATGGAACAGAACATGGAATATATGGTACATACCACTAGGTTTACACATTCCTCTCCAACTTTATCAACCGTAACTCTGTCAAAAGACTTCCTTCCTAACAATGCAACAGCTGTCCTTCCACAATGAGTGTATTTTTCTAGAAGCCTGCACCACCATGCAATCCTTGAGCTATTGTGTGCAAGTTTGGCCTATTAACAACAACAATTATATGGCTTAAGACAGAATGACTTGGTACTTAGAAATTCAGATGCCAAGTTCACCAGATATATTGCCATGCTTGTTGTTTCAGCTATTTAGTAGTTGACTATCCTGAGGCACCAATAAGTATATCTTTTTTGCTTTTGGGCCATCCACTATGATATCCATGCGCCTGTTGTAAATCTAAATTTCAATGATTGAATCTCTTCTGCACACTCAATAACTGGATGAACAAAATTTACAAGATCCCATTTTCGTTATTCCAATTAGCAGGCAAGTTAAATGCTTGAGATGTGAAAGCAACATTATATCGTGAGTTATAATTGCCTGGTTTGTTGCCATTACTGTTATCGAATTTGTATTTCATCAATATGATGGGAAGAAAGTGCCACCAGGTGCCAACTTAACGTTCTTCCTAGAGAGCAAAATATGCCCACATAAATTTAATTACATTTCTAATTGTTCTCATTCTTCTTAACCATCTATAAATTCCACTTGACTTGAGCACAAAAATCTAGGCTGACACTCCAGTGCAGCACTGAAGGAGAGCTGCGTTGTCAGAGGTGCCGTCTTTTGGATGGGACGTTAAACCGAGGCCCCACCTGCTCTCTCAAGTGGACACAAAAGATCCCATGCCACTATTTTGAAGAGGAGCAAGGGAGTTATCGCCAGTGTCCTGGTCAATATTTGTCCCTTAATCAACATCAGTAAAAACAGATTTTCTGGTCATTATCACATTGCTGTTTGTGGGAGCTTGCTGTGTGCAAATTGAATGCTGCGTTTCAACAGTGACAACATTTTAAAGTACTTCCTTGGCTGTAAAGCGGTTCGGGACGTCCTCAGGCCGTGAAAGGCGCTATATAAATGCAAGTCTTCCTTTCTTTCCTAGCGTTGCCCCAATGCTGACAGCTGTGTCCCAACAATTTCAAAGGAGGCTTCTCCTTTTATTACACTGTTACAATTGCGACTGTCCCACAAAATTATTTCAATAGGACAAGCCGCCACAAAATATTGCCAAAAAAGAAACTCTCAGCGGCAGAACTTTTTGCAAAAGTAATCCGACAAGCTTAACTATGTCAGATAATGATGGGCGCGCTTTATTCCTGAAAAGCGTTGTCGCCAACTGATCGCCCGCCCCTCCACCGCGCGAAATTCAGATTGTGACAATTGCAGAGAATAGGTTCTTCGACCTTACACAAACCCGGTTGGGTTAAGCGAGCTTTATCACTGAGGTCCTGGAGCTGCTCGCCCTGCCTTTGCAAGTTGCTGTTTGTTCAGTGAAGTGAGGAGACCCCAGGGCTCGCGCCCCCTCTCCCCATGCACGCGCTCCCGGGCCGGCTGGCTGGCGCGCGCCTCCTTTTAAGGTGTCCCTCGCTCTTGGAGCCTTGCAAACTTCAGAAAGCACAACCGCAGGCGAACGGTTGCATTATTTTTGTAGCAGCACGGCTGCGATTTCAAAAGTTTTTTTTCTCTCCCGAGGCATATTTGCTCAATTGAAAATGCGAATGAATTAACAGGGAAACTTTTTTTGCATATACTTTGCCGGCCTTAAAAAAACAAGTGACCGTACCTCCGAAAACCCCAACTCCGCCCACTGCCCAGCAAAACAACTGTCACGCTGGTAAACAACATATTATTCGCATTTCAGGTGTAGTTATACTTTGCTGAGCGCGATCAAGGTTCTTTGCGTGAGTGGCATGGAAATGGAGATTATTCGATAATTATCCCAAAAGTAAGAGCTTTGTTTCTGGAAATTAAAAGTGATACTTTGGTCGCTGCGTCACATTTAAAGGACATCCTACTAATGATAATCAGCAAGAAAGAGCATTCCCAAATAGTTAAGGCAAGGTAAGCAAATGGAACTTATTTTGGCAACTGAAATGTTGGCCTTGATCTGCAGGTAAGGCATTACGCGACACTAATATAACTATATAAACTTCTACAGAAGTTCGAGCGAGCAATTCCTTTCTGATGTATTTGGATAATCCGCTTTGAAGTTTCCTAACATGTAATTAGGTCAAGAGTAGCGGGCAACGTCGATGTGTTTTATATGAAAGATGAATCGTGTCTGCAAGTTAACATCTGTTTTGATCAGTTCGCAAGCCAAAACCTCGCGTTCACAAATAATTCGGCGTGTTAAAGCTTCCTGCTTAAATCAAGGCTGTCACCACCGCGAATTACACTGGGAAGCCAATCTGTGAGGCAAGGTTATAAACTCAGAACACCCGGTGACGCCGTGCTCACGCTAACCGCTTCTTATTTGGGGGGGGACTGTGCGTTACTGTGCACGTCAGAGAGCCGGCTGTCAACTTGATATATTGCGATCTTGACGTCGACCTTACGGAGACTTCTTCCCAGGGTCTCCAGAGCCCGTGTCCCACCGTGCGAATTGACCCGACTGCAATCTTGTTATGTGCCACTAGCCCTGCCTTATTTAGAGATAGTCATCTGAAGGTGTTTTCGATGTTTGGGGGTTGGGTGGGTGGGGGGGAGGATGACGAGTTACGCATTTTACCAAGAGGAGTACGTCGTGTTTCCCAGAGTGGTCTTGTCTTAACGTTCCAGCGCCGATAATCTTTAATTCAAACATCCCCCCCCCCCCCCCATTGGCAATCAGTTGCAATATATCGAAATACATAAATATTGTTATGTTTCCAAATTAAGATTTCAGACTTTACATTAGAAAATATGTCGTTATGCAACTTTTTAAAAATCAAAACAACTCTACAGAATAACCATGATATGTACTTTGGAAACTCCAAAATTAAATTCAGTATCGCGAGGGTTAAAGTTGTACTTACGAGTCCTGAACAGAGGCTGATCACAGCTGTGTGCTCTGGTTTAGCATTGACATGTCCTGTGTAGAAGCAGTGCTTCGTGTCAGTGCCCTCTTCGTGAAAGCCTGTAAGGTTAGCCTGTATTCCAAGGTGTGTAACGGTAAATATCGGTGCAATAAATCCAGAATCGGCAGTCAGATTTAGGTGAAAAAATTGCCCAAATGCACTAATTCTGTAGTGGGATACGAAGGCCCAGAGGTCGGTATCAACGCTTCGTTTTCTCCTTCTAAAATGCATCGTGTTTGGGAAAGGTTCCCCAAACTCAGTCACTCGAGTGGGAGTTACGATTTCATAAACCGTCAGCTGCTCTCGTAGTTTAGCTGAAACAAGATAAAATCCCGATTTAACATATGGGACATCACCACAAATTAATGTCTAAATGTGTATAATATCAACGAACTGCTTGTTTGTTTTATTTTTTAAAACCTTTTTTTATATACAATAAAGTTTTGCAACACAAGGTAGATAATGCATAGTTCACAATATAGTCAAGTATTACCTTGTCTTTGGTACATTTGTGGTGTTCCTTCTATACTGAAGACGAAAAGTAACGTTACCCCTACCCAAAACACAAGATGCATGATTACCGACTGTGCACAGAAAGCCCTCACCACAAGTCAACCACTGTAACTTAGCACTCGGAACTTTCATTCAATTTATCCTCGATTGAACAGTGCTATGGGAGTTGGTGTTTGGCGTACGTAGCATCCGAAATCGTTCGCGTAATATTGGGTAAGAAAACATAATTGTAAGAGGAGGTACAGGGGAAAGTCAGTGTTGGCTAGTTTTTACATTACTCCCCAGTGCCGGTGACGAGAACTCGAGGATCTGATCTTTTTAGGAGGGGAGGGGGTGGTGACGGATCGGCGGACTCTGAGTTTCAACCCTACTAATCTGAAAAACCATTGACGTCTCCCAAAGACCTCCCCTCTGCCTTATCGAGGCCAATAGTATGTAAGCCTGGGTCTGCCGGGCGGATACCAATCAAGCACTGTTTCTTTTTTTTTACGAACCTTTCCTTCCCCAGTCCCAAACTGTAGAAATATTTAAAACAATATGTAAGTCTCTGGAGCAGGAAAATCATCTCAGTTGCAGATACTTTGGCAATCATTGTAAATCAAAACACATAATTAACAAACTAAAATATCTAATATGAGCCTTTCAGTTTTTTTTCTCTGAACTCAGTATTGTCATTATCTCCTACTATCACACAAGATTACGGACTTTTTGTGTAAGTTTTAGCATCTTTTTACATAATCTTAAATTTCACAAATGTAAGGAAAAAATCTTAAAATCTGAAATGACACCGATTTTTCTTTACAGTGCTGCTTTAGTTCTGTGAAATGTATTGTATTTGGTTTAACAAATCAAGAGGAGTTTAAACAATCTTAAATCATAACAAATCCATAAAGAACCAAGCTCCAAGAAGCAAAAAAAAATGTTTGAAAGAACACGGGAGTGTTTACTTGTTCGTTATCTGTTGACTTTCTCTGGTTAGGTCTTGAAATGCAGGAAATACTCATATGTTACGCGAACCAGCGTTTGGACACAAGGGCACCTTATAATTTACCAGTTCCCAGCCCAATAATCATTTCCTCTCTGTACGCCTGAGATCTCCAATGCATTGCCTCGTACAACCACAGCCGGCAGGATGCACCACGACCTTGATGCGATTAGAGTGGGTGGTGGTCACAGGAACTACTATTCATTGTCCTCCTCGATTATATATAGAGCCAGTTATCTAGTTTATCGATGGACCTAAAATAGATTTTTTTAAGTGGTCTTATGTTTTCTCAATATGTTAGATGGATTTTGCTTAAATCTTAGTTAAATGTGCGAGTTTTAGTTAACATAGAAAACTGCAGTTGTATATTACTAATATTTCACGCTTGAATTTTGGAGGTTCATGTGTGATATATCGCTGGCAAAATATGTGAAATGATGGTTCCATTCTAACTGTCCTCATGCTATCATCTGCAACTGAAATACATGAGTGCAGATAAAGGCATTATGATTCCATCACTTCATAGCATATATGCCACCCTGCTGGTATCTGTGACTTTCAATTGACACATCATAGGATGCATGGCATTGAGTTTTTTAGATGTAAATTATAAAGTTGGAAAAAGAAAAAAGAACCTCAAGTGAAAATTCTTACATACAGAGTCAGTGTCACAAATTGGTTCCTAGCACAAATTCAAGAAGTCAACTTTATGTCCAACAACAACAACAGATTGTATTTATATAGTGCCTTTAACATAGTAAAACGTCCCAAGGTGCTTCACAGGAGCATTATAAAACATAATTTGACACCAAGCCACATAAGGAGATATTAGGGCAAAGCTTGGTCAAAGAGGTAGGTTTTAAGGAGCGCCTTAAAGGAGGAAAGAGAGGTAGAGAGGCGGAGAGGTTTAGGGAGGGAATTCCAGAGCTTAGGGCCTAGGCAGCTGAAGGCATGGCCACCAATGGTGGAGTGATTTAAATCGGGGATGCTCAAAAGGCCAGAATTACTGGAGTGCAGATATCTTGGAGGGTTGCAGGGCTGCAGGAGATTACTGAGATAGGGAGGGGCGAGGCCATGGAGGGTTTTGAAAACAAGGATGTCAATTTTAAAATCGAGGCGTTGCTTAACTGGGAGCCAATGTTGGTCGACGAGCAAAGGGGTGATGGGTGAATGGGACTTGGTGCGAGTTAGGACACGGGCAGCTGAGTTTTGGATGACCTCAAATTTATGGAGGGTAGAACGTGGGAGGCCGGCTTGGAGTGCGTTGCAATAGTCAAGTTTCGAGGTAACAAAGGCATGGATGAGGGTTTCAGCAGCAGATGAGCTGAGGCAGGGGCGGAGTCAGGCGATGTTCCGGAGGTGGAAATAGGCGGCAATTACAGAGGTTGAAACAGGCGGTCTTCTTGATGGCACGGATATGTGGTCGGAATTCAAATATGACACCAAGGTTGCGAACAGTCTGGTTCAGCCTCAGACAGTTGCCAAGGAGAGGGATGGAGTCGATGGCTAGAGAACAGAGTTTGGGGCGGGGACCAAAAACAATGGCTCCAGTCCTCCCAATATTTAGTTGAAGGAATTTCTGCTCATCCAGTACTGTATGTCTAACAAGCAGTCTGACAATTTAGATACAGCGGAGGGGTCGAGAGAGGTGGTGGTGGGGTAGAGCTGGGTGTTGTTAGCGTACATGACTCTATGGCTCTATGGGGAAAAAATTCAATTGATTTGCGCCCGAGCACGGCGCTGCTAACACCTCCCGTGAAATTCAGCGGGAGGCTAGCGGCGGTGATAACTGTTAGCGCCCCACGGTGATGCGCCTCCGGCGATGATGTCATCACCATGCGCAGTGCCCCGCTCGCGCCCCGGCCACAAACTTCTGTAGCTACCCCTGACTTACCATTGGATGCTATGTCCGACATGGTCATGGGGGCCTACCTGTGACCGGGGCGGCGCAAATTAAAGGGGAGGTGCTGGGCGGCCATTTTTGTTGCTGGCCGCTTGCCAGCACCTGCCCCCATTGCTGTCCCCAGCCTCCCATGAAGCCCCCCTGTGGGGTGCCGGCTGCATTCCGTGAGCCCGGAACTCCTCTTTTGCCGGCACCCGGATCCCTGGTGGCCCAGCTGGGCCCCGGGTCACACTGCACTAGGCCCCTCCCCTTTAATAAGGGGAGGAAAGCCTGCACATAGCGCCACAATATTCACTTGCAGTGCCCCAAGAGGGAGGCGGGGCGCTTCCAGTAATGCCCTACCTCCTTCTTGGGGTGCTACCAGTGAAGTTTGGGCGCGGAGGCGCTAATTTTTTCGGGGCGGAAAAAGTAGCGCCCCGGTGAAATTAGCACCCCAAAGGGGGTGCGACCCAATTTTGCCCCCTATGACTCTATGACATGTGGAAATTAACCCTGTGTTTTCGGATGATGTCACCAAAGGGCAGCATGTAGATGAGAAATAGGAGGTGGCCAAGGATAGATCCTTAGGGGACACCAGAGGTAACAGTGCAGGAGCGGGAAGAGAAGCCACTGCAAGTGATTCTCTGGCTACGATTGAATAGATAAGAATGGAAAAGACATTCTGGGGGGTGATGTGGAGAGGTGATAGCTAATCCACTGGCAGCATCCACAGGGTCAGCACTGGGAGGGGTGAGTTGGACACTGAGGAGATTGACAAGATTAGCCCCCAGCGGGCGTGCTGGGCGGGAAGATTGACGAGAGAATAGGATGGCGCAGTTGGGGTTGCTGCTCATAAGGAGGCAGTGACGAGTGCCTCGATGGGCCATTCAGATGATGCCACGAGAGGCACAGAAGGAAGGCTTATCTAAGAGGGAGTCAAGCCTGGAACGGCGGCAGGAGGTAGGAAGGTCAAGGAATACTGAAAGGTTGGGGTAGGTACTTGGGAGGGCAGAGTTCCCAAGAGGGGAGAAATGAAAGGAGGCATGGTAACAGGAGAGAGGGGTCTAGGAGGGGTAAAGAGAAAAGAAGTAAAAAAGTGGAAAAAAATGTGGAAATAAAAATGATGGGCTCCGGTTCGGAATGGCAGCCAAAATACGCACGCGAATGGATACAGGAAAACCCAAGTTACATAGGCCTGGTTACGCAGCAATTATTAGGATACATTTATCCTGGTAGTAACAGAGGATAGGAGACAGTAGGTGGGTGCCCAGAGTCCACATAATGACTGCAATAAAATTCATTAGTAAACAGCAAGAACACCATTTTAAAAGAAGTTACAGATTATCGTGAATTTTAACACCGTTTATTTCTATTTTCTGCTATTTTAATTTTTTTAAATTTAAGCATTCTGTCATGATTGCACCATGGAAGTATTGCTTTGGAGTCCTTCTGGAACCTGAACAGTGCTGACAGAATTGAATTAATATCAGCAGTTACACACGTCATTAATTCAGAATGTTTCAGCTTCAACTGTGTATATTCATTTTCTTTGCATTGTCAGACTCAATAACTCCTTCAAGCTATTTCCCCTGATAATTCCATCAGTCATCACCCTTTTCACACTTTTAAATCATCAAAGAATTAAACAGAAAGATTTCAAATTTAGGATCGTTCTTTGTAACCATTTTTTGAAACGCAAGCTTTTTAAGATCAAAAGGAAATTGGTAAGTTTTGCAATATTTAAAGGTTGGTTTACTAAAAATTATTCAAGGATGACATAAGAATGTAATTAATGGTTCATCAACTTTCAATATACACCTTAATGAAAAAACAATAAATGGTCCTACTCGACAGTAGTACCCTGGAACTATTTCAATAACGATCAACACAAATTAATCTGTGTCATCTTATTTCACTGTGCAAGGAACAATCAAGACGAATAGATCTATGTCAGTTCATTTCTTGACTAATTAACTGAGCAGGGCTCTCCCCCAGGCCAGTTCTTGACTGTCAGAATTTGCCTAAGTAACAATCACATTTTCATGTTGGTACCTCATTCTCTTTTAAGAAAAAAAGACAAAATTCCATGCATTGCAGATTTGAGCTTATCTAACACTTGTTAGGGAATGATTCTTCCATATACATCAGCAATAGTTTACATTTATATAGCACCTTTAATTGTGGGGTCGGGTGAAGAGAAAAATATAGATAAAAGGATTGAAGGAATAGATACCAAGCTAAGTGCAAGAGTTACGTAGAAGTGACTAAAGGTTTATTTGAAAAGATGGATTTTAGGAAGGTTTTTAAAGGTTGAGAGAAGTAGAGCGATGGAGGGGTTAAGGAGGGTATTGCAGTGAATTGCTACCAATTATGGGACAAAGAGTGTAGGGAATGCATAAAGGCTCAGAGTAGGAGGGCCAAAAGGTATTGGAGGGAACATCAGGCTAAAGGAGGTTGCAGAGGTAAGGTGGGCAGCATGTAAATGAGGAAGAGGAGCGGGTCAAGGATAGATCTTTGGGAGAGTGCAGGGGTGGGATCAGAAGCTATTGATGGAGATGCATGAGCTGTATTCAGACAAGTAGAAATGGAATCATGCAAGGCCAGTCTCATGGAGCTGGACAAGAAAAATGATAGAGGGGGATGGCACAGTTAACCGTATCAAATGCTGCAAAGAGGTTGAGGAGTACAAGGAGGGATAACACACCACAGTCATAGCAGATGTCAGTTGTGACTTTGGCCAGAGTAGTCGTGGTACGATAAACAGAGTGGATATTGGACCAAAGGAAATCAAACAATGAGTTTTGGTAGAGATAGGCACGGAGCTGGGAGGTGACAATGCATTTGAACACCTTTGAGAACAAAGGGAGGTTAGAGATAGAACAGTAATCAGAGAAGATGGATAATTTTTCTGAAAAGGGTGATGATGATGTTTTTGAAAGTGAGAGGGATGGTGCCTGAAAAAAGTGAGTTATTTATAGTCAGCAAGTATGGGGACCAGGAGGGGTTGTTGAGTGGGGAAAAATCAAGGGAGCAGGAGGGGAGGTCTCTTGGAAGAGATGAGCTTGGAGAGGGCAAGAGGAGATGGTGAGAGAAACTGCAAAGTGATGTAGGATCAGAAGTAGCGTGGGCGAAAGACTGGTAGGAAGTCAGGAGCAGGAAGGAAGAGGAGAGGTAGGCATTAGTAGAGGCAGCTGCATAGATGGTCTCAATCTTAGAGGTGAAGAAATCTATAAGTTCTTTGCATTAAGTATTGGAGGTGAGGGTAAGAATAAAGGGAGCTAGGGAAAGGAGTTTGAGGAAGCAGTTTGGCATAGAGAAGAGAAGCCACGGGTTGTATTTTCCCTTCAGTATGATCTGGAATAGTAGGAGTATTTGGTTGAGGACAGTGGGACATCTGTACTGAACATGGTCTTGTCAGATCTAGAAATTAATGATTGGACCAGTCGTGCACCAGAGGTGGTGAGCAGAGGTATTTCAGGAGGGAGGTACAAAAGGTGGTTAGATAATGACTGAGTGAATGGATGGCAATGATGAAACCGAAGAATTGGACAATGAGAAATAGGCAGTGTCGTAAGAATGGAGGGTGTGTGCAGAGATGTACAGCTGAAGGAGATTACAGAGGAAGGCCATGAAGGGATCGTAACAAAAGGACAAAGATCTTATAATCCATCCATTGTGGTACAGAAAGCCATTGAAGCTTGGAAATTAGATGGGTACTGAATAGGACATGAACCACAATTTCTAGATAAATTGTAGTCTGTGGTGGATGGATGTTGGCAAGGAGAGCATGTGAGAAGTCGGGCCCCAAAGTGATGAGGCTTGGATCTCAGCAGCAATGATGTGCTTCATACATAAATAGCCCATCAGTATTCACTGTCTGTGCTCACACACAAAGAATAGCTGCTTGGTTGAGGCAATTGAGGTCAACCAGCAGATATGGAACCATATCATAATATGTGTCATCACATTCAGGTGAGGTGGAGTAAGGGGCAAAAATGTAAATAAGCTGCAATCTTGCAGTATGGTCTTTGCCTGAGTTGAGTACAGATTTATGTCATGCTATCACAGGGTACCATGGCTCACTAAAAAGCAAACTCCTACATTTTGTAAAAAAAAACTTATTTTATGAGTTTCAAAATTAGCTGCTGAGGCATTATCTGTTAAAACTTAAGCACTGTACAAACTATGCAACGTAATGTTCAATCATTTTGCAAAATGCTCTGATTGTGGTTTGCTTCCTGCTGACAGCACATTTGTCTACAAAGTATTTACCACAGAGAAAGATTTTATTGGGAGCTGTGGCTTAGTTGTCAGCCACTTCCTTGGCAATCTCTCAGATTGGTCGCCATTGTCATTGGTGGCAGCATTTTTCTCTACCTCCAGCTGCTCGCTGAATTTGCTTATTTGGGCCTATTCCTTACTCTCAGCAGAATCCTCCTACATAGCACCAACAATTTCCATGTTGGTTAGCAATCCAGACATCAGAACTTCCTTAACCACGCCAATAATAGATTTAAACCTCATGTTTGCTGGCAGTCAGAATAGATAACTCATATGCTCAATGAGATTTGCTGCATCAGAATTAGCGATTGGCGCCTGTTTGGGATCCTCACTGTCAGATGCAGCTGCTTCCTTTGCTAGTGAGTTGAATTTACAGTGCTGAAAGCAGTTGGCAATGAATTCTCCATTTAGATGCAGGCAACTCGCGTGAGCTATACAATTGTTAGCTATCTAAGTGACATTTCTGTTTTGCAATGCTACATTTTGGTCAAAGTGTTGCAGCCACTCCTCAAAAAGAGCACCAGTCATCTATGCCTTCTTGTTGTTTATATTCATTTATGTTTGTAGTATATGTATATACAGCAGTGTTGGAAAGGTGTAATACCAGTACACAGCTATTAAGGTCACATATTACGAAAGATCACATTTCTTTTTTGGAAACACATGATATTAAAACTGCAATTGTATACAGGCATACTATTATATCTGTCTTTTTTACTAAATGAGATAGAAATAATGATATATAATATAGACACGTACAAAGCATGGGATTGAACATTTCTAATACTATCAAAATATTAGTTTGGCTACTGTAGTTCAAACATTAAAGAGTGGGTTGACATATATTATTATATGTTATATATAGTGATCCCCATTTGGTGCTAAATGTCTGCTCCAATCTACATCTGTCTATATATTTTTTATCCATTATCTATGAAATTTGGTAAGTGGCTGTGAATTTCATTGAAAATATTTTGTAAGTACCTGAAATACCTGTTATTCCTGTAGGTGGCACTGTAATAAATACTTGTTAAAGTTGTCCCACTGCGTTAAACAATGTTAACAATGTTAAAGGTGTCCGACTGTGACACACAATGGGCCGTATTTTGCTGTAATAATAACGGTGAGGCTATCAGCGCTCGCCGTTATTGCAGGGTAAATCTGACAGTAACATCTGGCATCCGCACATGCGCAGTTAAACACGGAAATCTGGAAGTTGCTGTCAGTGATACCCCACTCCTCCACTCCTGTTGCAGTCTTCAATGATGGAATCTGCACAGAACATAAGAAATAGGAGCAGGAATAGGCCACTTGCCCCCTCAAGCCTGCCGTGCTATTCAATAAGATTATGGCTGATCTTTGTCTTGTTTTACACACTTTGTATAAAAATAATAAATTGCAGGACAACGGAGTATTACAGTTTAACTCTTTCATTAAGCATTAGGTCTGTGATCTTACTCATAGTAGTACCATTGGGGAAAGCATGGCATTAGGACCCCTAGCCTGGGTCTTCAGAACAACAGTAGTCCTTACAGATGCCTGCAGGCCAATGACAACTCAGCATGTGATCACATGTGAATATAATAGGTATTCCTTACAGATGTCTTCGAGCCAATGATAATTCAATATGCAAATGTTACATCCCCTATCTTTAAAAGAAAAATGTTATGCATTACTTTTAAACCTTTCTTCTACATAATGTTCTCGGTAGCATAAACATATAAGTAAACTCAGCATTTAACTAGCACTGAAAACATCTCAACATTTCAATAACGATGTACAGTTTTTTTTTAAGGCAGCAATCCGCCTACACCCTTTGACAGTTCACAAGTCAAGGATAACTCTAGGCTTGACCTCTCGTCCCGACCTTGTGTGGTATGAAACTGAGCATGCTCCTGAATCGGTCAACAATTCAGGTTCAGGTTTAGGTTCAGGTAAGTATGATGTGTTTTGTGTATTGCTCTGTTCATCACACTCTGTTGAACTGATCCTCTTGTCGGAATGATGGTGTTGTTCCTTGGTGTTCAGGAGGTGCCTGCGATTGCGGCGGTACACCTGTCCTTCTGGGGTGCGGACGTGATATGATCGCTCAGTGTCAGCTGGCTGGATGATGCTCCTGGATTCTGATGGATTCTCCATTGTGCAGCGGCGGCAGTAGTCTAGCTGACCTGTCATAGTATCTCTTTTGGTGTTGCTGTCTCTGTACACGTTTTGCATGCACTTGCTTGCAGCTGACGACCTCTGGCTGCAGCTGCCGGTTGGTGCTTGGAAGGATTGAGCGAAGTCTGCGGCTCATCAACAGCTGTGCTGGTGACTTAAAGTTGTCAACCGGAGTGTTGCGGTACTCAAGGAGACTGATGTAGGGGTCTCTTTTGTCCGGTTTGGCTTTGTCCATGAGTGTTTTTGCAATCTGGACAGTTTTTTCAGCAAGGCCATTACTTTGAGGGCAATGTGGGCTTGATGTGACATGTGTGAAATCCCATGCCTTGGCAAATGACTCGAACTCTTTTGATTTGTATTGGGGGCCATTGTCTGAGACTAAAGTCGCTACCATGCCATGCCTGGCAAAGGCTGCCTTTAGCTTGTGGATCACAGCTGCAGATGTAGTGCTGTGAAGCTTGTCCAGTTCAAAAAATCTGCTGTAGTAATCAACAGTCACGATGAAGTCCTCGTTGTTCCATGTGAACAGATCCGTTGCCGCGACCCGCCAGGGCCTGTCTGGGATACGGTGAGGTATCATGGGCTCTTTGACATTTGATGGACGGCGTTCTAGACAAATGGAGCATTTTCCGACAATGTCCTCAATGTGTTTGCACATTCCGGGCCAAAACATAATGTCGCGTGCTCTTTGTTTGCATTTTTCCATGCCCATATGTCTCGCATGAATTTTTGTCAACATCTCTTCTCTGAGACTGGTAGGAATGATGCTTTTCTCCCCTTTGAAGACAATTCTGTTGATTTGTGACAGTTCGTCTCTGTGGTTCCAGAATTCAGATATGCTCTGAGGGCATTTCCTCCTTTCCTCAGGCCATCCTTCATGTATGACTTTGCTCAGCAGTGTGAGTTGTGCATCTTTCTCTGTTCCTGCTATGACCTCCTTCAGTTTTGAGTCACTCACAGGTAAGCTGTTGTACACCATGTGTACCTGCACATCCATGCCTTCACTGAGGCTGCTGTCCTGGTAGCTAAGAGACTTTCTGGATAGCGTGTCTGCGACAGGAATGTCTTTACCTGGACGGTGAATGATTATGAAGTCGTACTTCTGTAGCTGAAGGATCATTCTCTGTAGCCTTGGTGGGGCTGCAGCTAGTGGTTTCCTCATGATTGACTCGAGGGGCTTGTGGTCGGATTCCACAATGACTTGTCGGCCATAGACGTACTGGTGGAAACGCTTACATCCAAACAGAATTGCATATAGCTCTTTCTCGATTTTAGCATAGTTGATTTCACTGTCTGTGAGAGATCTGGAAGTGTAGCCGATGGGCTTTCCTTCTTGCAGTAATACTGCGCCTAGTCCGTACTTTGACGTGTCCACTTGTAGTCTGAGCTCTTTGTTGGGGTCGAAGTAGGCAAGAACTGGTCCTGGTTCTCTGGTGATTAGGTCTTTCATTTTCTGAAATGCTGTGTCATGTTGTTTGTCCCACAGGAACTCATTGGATTGTTTGAGCAACTAACGCATGGGTGCGTTGATTTCGGGGAGGCTCGGGGCAAACTTGGCTAAGTAGTTAACCATGCCTAGTACTGTCTCTAGCTCTGCGCGGTTCTTCGGCGGCTCCATCTTCTTGATGGCGGAGATTTTCTCTGGATCCAGCTTAATGCCATCAGTTGAGAGGCGATGCCCGAAATAACTGATCTCGGTGGATCCGATTATGCTTTTCTCGGGGTTGAGCCGGATACTGTTCTCCCGTGATCTTTGTAGCATTGCACGGAGGTTCCTGTCATGTTCCTCTCTATTCCTGCCATAGATGAGGATGTCGTCTACGATTGCGACTACTCCATTGAGGCCTTCATAGGTTTCGTTGATCTTCCGCTGAAATTAACCTGAGCTGAGATAAGACCAAATGGTAAATGCAGAAATCGGTAGCGTCCAAATGGTGTGTTGAACGTTGTTAGCTTAGATGACTCTTCCGTGAGCTTGATAGTCCAGTATCCTGATCATGCGTCCATTACACTGAAGTAACGTGCTCCCACTAGCTTGGGTGTGATGTCATCTAGCGTTGGTAAAGGGTAGTGAGGGCGTTTAATAGCCTTGTTCAAACCTCTGGGGTCCAGACAGACTCTGAGCTTGCCTGTACGTGGTTTCTCAACCACTACTAACGCGTTGACTCTGTTTTCTGGACGATGATTTCTGTATTCTCCATGCTCTGCAGCTCCTCCTTCAGGCGACTATGTAGAGCAAGGGGTATCCTTCTCGGTGGGCAAACCACAGGGGTTGCTGCTGGGTCAAGGTGAATAGTGCATTCACCTGGGAATAGTCCGATTCCTTTGAAAACGTCAGCAAACTCCTCCATGACTGTCTGCTTCTCAACTGGTGCTGTCAATGATAGCACTAGCTTGACGAGGTCCATGTCTAAACATGCCTTTAGACCTAGCACTGGAGGTGCTTGAGTGTCAACAATGTAAAAGTACAACATCATGTCGCTTTCTTTGTACTTGCATTTCATCACGCATGTGCCTTTTACAATGAGCTGCTCACCCCCATAGCTGGTCAGTCTGCGTGAGGTGGGCTGTAGCTCACACTCATCCTTCAAGCTGTGATACTCACTCAGAGGAATTACATTAACCTGAGATCCAGTGTCTAGTTTAAACGTAAGCTCTGTGCCCTGTTTCCCCTATCTCAATATCTGCAAAGGCTTGCTCAGTCTCTGAAATCTGTTTTTTCTGTGACACAGAATCAATAAACAGTTCTTCTGCATTTGGCTCTCTATCTGGCATTTGGCTGTCACTCACTGTGTGTACTGTTTTTACAAAAACAGTCCTGCAAACTTTAGCAAAGTGGTTCCGCTTACCACATTTAGCACATTGCCTTCCTTTGGCAGGGCAGTGCTCCTTTTCCCCATGCACCTTGTTTCCACAATATCCAGAGTTTTTGAAGCGTTTTATGTCTGTGTCGCTCATTTTTAGAACTCTCTCTGTTCTTTCTGTTCTGAAACACGCTCTCTGGGCGGTGTTCTTTGGTGTGTGTCTATTAACTGCATGCACTGTCTGTTCACGCGAGCTGCTTGTGGCGCCGGTTATGGTTTTCAACTGTGCTTGGGCTATCTCGTGCGATCTAGCTATGTCCATAGCTTTGTCTAGCGTTAGCCCGGACCCAACATTCAAAAGTTTCTCTCTCACATTAGCTGAATGTATTCCAAACATGATGCGGTCTCTGACCATCTCATCTTTATCTGCATGTTCACAGTCTTTTAGCAGCAGTTTTAACTCAGTCACGAACTGTTCAAACAACTCACTAGCTCCTTGTACTTTCTCCTGACGTTGTACCTGGTGAATATCGTATTTGTCTTGGGCATCACATATGATTCAAAACGGTCAAAATAACTTTTCAGTACCTTTGCTTCATCCGCGGTGAGAGACCATGTGTTAAAAATGTCTCTCCCTTTTTCACCGATCCACAGGAGTAGGTAGCTATTATGTCCGTGTATAATTGAGACACAGACTGCAGGAGTTGATTATAACAAGTCTTTACTGAATGGAGACAACCGGGAAACTGAAACTACAGAAGCCTGCTAGGGCCTTTTATACAGGGGTGGTCACTGCCGGTACTGCAGTCTGAGACCAGTTATTCCCTTAAAGGTACATACACAACAATTCCTCCCCTTTTAGATAAACAGTACATAACATTCATTTAACAACTAAATAATAACTAATTACAATTACGGTTGCTAGATACATTGGTTGAAGGTAAGCGATTATAAGTTCAGTCTTTGAGGAGGCTTCCTGATTCTGTCTGGATAACGCCTCTTTGGGATATCAGGTTCTTCTGGCAAGGTTGAGTCGGGATCAATGTCGTTGTTTGGTTCGTCTGCTTCCAATATCACCGATTCTGCGGTAGATGCAATTGGTACTTCGGTTTCATCGCCAGGTGTATCAGATCGTGGTGTGGAGTTGACGTTTTCCAGTGACTCTAGAATCTGGTCAGCATGGCGTCTTACAATGCTCTCTCCAACGTCCACGGTATACATTAGAGGTCCTTGCCTTGTACAGATCGTTCCTGGCTGCCATTTCTCTGTGAGGTAGTCCCGGGCCAAAACTGGTTGACCTATCTTAAAACTCCTGGTCGGCCTTTCATTCATATTCTGAAACTGCCTGTTCTCTACATCTCTTCTGACGTTTGGCTTAACCAAATCCAAGCGGCATCGTAGTCTTCGATTGAAGAACATCATGGCTGGAGTTTGGTTGGTAACCGCATGTGTCGCATTCCGGTAGGCAAACAAGAAGTTATCCACCTTGTGTTGCAGGGGTATATCTTCATTACACATTGCCTTGATAGCCTTCTTGAATGTTTGAACAAACCTCTCGGCCAATCCATTAGTGGCTGGATGATATGGGGCGGATGTGTAATGCTTAACACCATTGTTCTTTAAGAACCTCCAGAACTCTTCAGACACAAACTGTGGTCCATTGTCAGAGCAAATCTGTTCAGGCAGCCCATTCCTGGCGAATATGGTTCGTAAGACTGTGATAGTTTTTTCTGTGGTGGTTGAGGACATTTTTATTACCTCTGGCCACTTTGAATGTGCATCCACCGCAATTAAAAACATCGAGTCCATAAAGGGACCAGCAAAATCAATGTGCACCCTTTGCCATAGAGATGAGGGCCACTCCCATGGATGTAGAGGGGCTTGTGGTGGGGCGTTTTGGACCTTCTGGCATCCTGTACAGCTCTTGGTCATCTCTTCGATTTCTCTATTGATTCCCGGCCACCACACAAACGCTCTGGCTAAGTTCTTCATTTTTACCCCTCCCAGATGACCCTCATGAAGCTCATTGAGCACTCTATCCTTCAATTTGGGTGGAATTACTACTCTGGATCCACACATCAACGTTCCTCTGCACACTAACAGCTGTTCTCTTCTCGGCGAGAATGCTGGCAGCAGTGGTTCGCCATGTGCTGGCCATCCCTTCACCGTTAAATCATAGACCCAGGAGAGTGTCGGGTCATTTCGTGTTTCCTTTTCTATGTTTGCATTCGTCACAGGGAGACATTCGACTATAGTCGAGTGGAATAACTCCACTGGATCCACTGCCAGTTCTTCTTCCACCGTCGGCAACGGTAGGCACGACAATCCATCAGCATTCCCATGCTGTTTAGTTCCTTTGTACTCGATGTCATATTGGTGTGCCCCTAGGAAAAGGGACCACCTCTGTAGCCGTTGTGCCGTCATTATCGGTACGCCCTTCTGAGGGTTGAAAATGGAGATGAGAGGTTGATGATCAGTTAGTAGAGTAAATTTCTGACTGTGCAGGTAGTGATTGAACGTCTTCACCCCCCACACCAGGCTGAGGGCCTCTCTGTCAATCTGGGCGTAGTTACGCTCGGCTGAAGTTAACGAGCGTGACACAAAAGCTATCGGCCTCTCTGAACCATCAAGGAATTTATGTGACAGTACCGCCCCAACACCGTAGGGAGACGCATCACACGCCAGTCTTATCGGCAGTGATGGGTTGTAGTGAGCCAATACTTCTCTTGAAGTGATTAGGTCCTTACTCTTCTGAAAGGCCCGCTTACATTCCTCGCTCCATTTCCATGCTACTCCCGTTCGTAGTAGGGCGTTCAGTGGATGCAGAATTGTGGACAAATTTGGCAAAAACTTATGGTAGTAATTCACCAATCCGAGGGATTACCTCAGTTGCGACACATTTTCAGGCGCTGGAGCCTTAACTACCGTTTCAATTTTGTCAGGGGACTTATGCAACCCCTCTTCATCAATCACGTGGCCACAATACGATATCTGTTTCTTAAAAAACTCGCACTTAGGGCGATTGGCTCGTAGCCCATGTTCACGTAGTCTAGTGAGCACCTGCTCTAGGTTGGCAAGGTGTTCACTGTCATCTTCACCTGTCACTAGGATGTCGTCCAAGTAACACTGAGTCCCCGGAATCCCTTGCAGGACTTGTTCCATCGCTCTTTGCCATATCGCCGGAGCTGATGCTACTCCGAATACCAGTCGATTATACTGGTAAAGACCTTTGTGAGTGTTTATCGTGAGATACTTCCTAGAGGATTCTTCAACCTCCATCTGCAAACATGCTTGTGTTAGGTCAATTTTTGTAAAACGCTTCCCTCCAGATAGTGAGGCGAAGATATCTTCTATCCTTGGAAGAGGATATTGTACTGTGTGAAGGACTGGGTTCACCGTCACCTTGAAGTCCCCACAGATGCGAACCTTCCTTGGCTCCTCAGACTTATTGTTTAATGTTTTCTTCATGACAGGAACGATGTGTGTCGCCCACTCGCTCCAGTCTACCTTAGATAACACGCCTGCCTTCTCCAGATTCTCCAGCTCTTCCTCGACGGCTGGGCGAATTGCATATGGTACCGGTCTTGCTTTGAAAAACTTGGGAATTGCATTCTCCTCTATTTTTATCGAGGCAGTTATGCCTTTAAGAGTGCCCAGTTCTTGTTGAAATACCTCTTTGGCGTCAGCTAAGATTGTTGACAATTGTCCAGGAGTGACGTCGTCATCCTTTTTACCAGCCACCGTCAGTGCCTGAATGGAGTGCCAGTCTAAACTTATCTTTCTGATCCATTCACGTCCCAATAATGGTGGTCCACCATCTTGCAGAATGTAGAGATACAATTTCCGTATTTTCTTGCCGTTGTATTCGACAGGCACCCTTATTTTTCCTCTGGGGTATACTTTTTGCCCCGTATATGTCCTCAAGACAATGGATGTCTCTCTCAAGGGTATGTGTGAGAATAGCCGCTCGTAGTCTCGTCGATTCATGACGGTTAGCGCTGATCCTGTATCCAATTCCATTTTGACTTGGGACCCTGCTATCGTGAGGGTGACCCAAATGGTTCGATTACGTTGTGAAGTTTGAGACAGCTTAGTCTCTTGTTCCCGGATTCACTATCGCTCATCTGGTCTTCGGAACTACTGTCCGTCATCTTTTGTACTTTCCTGTACGGTTCCTTAGTAGCCTTTTTGTTGTCGTTGGTCTTCTTCCCAGACCTGCAAACTCGTGCAATGTGTCCCATCTTTCCGCATTGCCTGCATATTTTGTCCTTGGACCAGCAGTCCTTCTGGTCATGGTTTGTTCTGCCGCAGCGATAACATTTTGCAAATCTCCATGTCATTTTGTGGGTCCGTATTCCTGTGGCTTTTGTTGTATTTCCGCAGCTCCCCTTGCTGCTGCTTCGTACGATACTGCCACGCTGAAAGCCTTATCTAGCGTCAGCTCTTTCTGTGAGAGTAACCTCTTCTGGGTTCCTTCACTCAGGAGTCCACAGACAAATTTGTCCCGTAAGGTGTCTGCCAGTCCTGCTCCGAACTGGCAGTGCTTTGATAGCTTGCGTAGTTCCGTAAGGTAATCAGCATTGCTCTCATTTTTATGCTGATTTCTCCTGTGGAATTTAAATCTTTCTGCTATCAGCAGCGGTGTAGGATTTAGGTGTTCCTGTAGGATAGCAACAATTTCGTTAAAACTCTTCGCCTTCGGTTTGGCTGGAGTAATCAGGTCCCGCAATAGGCCGTACGTTCTTGCGCCCATTAAATTTAGCAATACCGATGCCTTTTTCTCATCGGCTATTTCATTTGTCTCGCAATATACCTCGACACTTTCCACATACGTGGTCCAGTCTTCTATTGCATTATCGAAGGCAGTGATATCGCCAGTCTTTGGCATCTTGAAAATCTAAGATGGCGCCTCCCGCGCTTTGCCTTCGTCCCCGATGGATCAAAATGGCGCCTCCCACGCTTTTCCTTCTTCCCCGCCGAGTTAAGATGGTGCCTCCCGCGCTTTCCCGCCGCTGCCGCTGCTGCCAACGCCGCTCTCCGCGGTATTTTTATTTTTCTATCGTGCTTCAATATTTGCTCTGTTAATTGAAGAACCGTTCCCATCGTGGAGCGGACCCTCTGGGACACTTCCCTCCCTCTTCTTAGGTCCGAACGCTGCCCGGCTGCGAAGCACCGGCCGCGCCCTGTGTGCTCCACCCTCTCTCTCTCTCTTTGCTTCCTGACTCGCTGCCCGGCCCCGTTGCAGAGCCACCCGATCGAGCTCTAGCCCGCCGCAGCCCAGGAAGGATCAGTGCACTACCTGCCACCGGCCCGATTAGCTGGGAAACCACAGACTGGAGACCAAGCCTGGCTCTCGACAGTCTCTCCTGCACTTTTCAATTCGATGATTTGGAGGGCGGTTGCCCACGGTCGACGCCCGTTTCTCGTGTTTCTTTGGATTATTTATTTATTTATTTTCTTTCTTCTGGCTTCGACCTTCAATAACGTCGTCTGAGGTGCTGCCAAGTTGCAGGTAAGTTCGTTTCTTACTCGTCGCCAGTATTATGTCCGTGTATAATTGAGACATGGACTGCAGGAGTTGATTATAACAAGTCTTTACTGAATGGAGACAACCGGGAAACTGAAACTACAGAAGCCTGCTAGGGCCTTTTATACAGGGGTGGTCACTGCCGGTACTGCAGTCTGAGACCAGCTATTCCCTTAAAAGTACATACACAACAGTAGCTGCATCTTTCTTCCTCCCCTTTGCTTTTCAGCGGACCCGAGAACATCAACTCCACGTGTTGCTTGAACTTGCGCCATTCTCCAGGTAAGTTCAAAAATTCCCAATCCATTCGAGGCAAGGGAGCTCCAACGATGTCCATTTACAATCCCTCTTCTGACACCATGTCTTGTTTTACACACTTTGTATAAAAATAATAAATTGCAGGACAACGGAGTATTACAGTTTAACTCTTTTATTAAGCATTAGGTCTGTGATCTTACTCATAGCAGTACCATTGGGGAAAGCATGGCATTAGGACCCCTAGCTTGGGTCTTCAAAACAATAGTAGTCCTTACAGATGCCTTGAGGCCAATGACAACTCAGCATGTGATCACATGTGAATATAATAGGTATTCCTTACAGATGCCTGCGGGCCAATGATAATTCAATATGCAAATGTTACAATCTTGGGCTCAAAGCCACTTCCCTGCCCGCTCCCCATAACCCTTCACTCCCTTATCTTGCAAAAATCTGTCTATCTCCACCTTAAATGTATTTAATGATCCAGCCTCCACAGCTCTCTGGGGCAGAGAATTCTACAGATTTACGACTCTCTGAGAGAAGAAATTCCCCCTCATCTCAGTTCTAAAAGGGCGACCCTTTATTCTGAAACTATGCCCCCGAGATCTAGATTTCCCCACGAGGGGTAACATCCTCTCTGCATCTACCTTGTCGAGCCCCCTCAGTATCTTATATGTTTCAATAAGATCACCTCTCATTCTCATAAATTCCAATGATCATCGGCCCAACCTGCTCAACCTTTCTTCATAAGTCAACCCCCTCATCTCAGGAATCAACCGTGTGAATCGTCTCTGAACTGCCTCCAATGCAAATATATCCTTCCTTAAATAAGGAGACCAAAACTGTATGCAGTACTCAAGGTGTGGTCTCACCAATACCCTGTACAGTTGTAGCAGGCCTTCCCTGCTTTTATACTCTGACCCCTTTGAAATAAAGGCCAACATTCCATTTGCCTTTTTGATTACTTGCTGTACCTGCATGCTAACTTTTTATGTTTCATGCACAAGGACCCCCAGGTCCCTCTGAACTGTAGCATTTTGTAATCTCTCTCCATTTAAATAATAATTTGCTTTTTTATATTTCCTGCCAAAGTAGTTAACCTTGCATTTTCCCACATTATACTCCATCTGCTAAATGTTTGCCCACTAACTTAGCCTGTCTATATCCCTTTGCAGATTCTGAGTCCTCTGCACAACTTGCTTTCCCACCCATCTTTGTATCATCCGCAAACTTGGCTACGTTACACTCGGTACCTTCATCCAAGTCATTAATGTAGATTGTAAATAGTTGTAAATGTATCAGCGTGAACGTCACTGTCCTGCATTAAAAATGGCTGAAAAAGTTAGGGCTAGTGCATAGGGCTAGTGCATTAAGGTGTAAGTGAGATTTTACGGTGCAATAAGTGATAATTACTGCTGAACAACCTCTCTGGTGCTGAAAAAATAATTTTATAAGTGTGGAGTTTCATTCCCTCAGAAGAAAATTAAAATAATTTTGTTTCAGTTTTTCTGTTTTTCTCTTTTATCTCTCTCCCTTAATCTCATCTGTATGTCCCAATCTTTATTTCGCTTCCTGTACAATGATTTAAATGTAATTTATATTTCCTGGTTTGCAGTCTACGTGTGTCAGTGAGGATACTTCAATCTGATTGGTTGATAGCCTCGCTGCTTCTTTGACCCGCTCACAGATACTACAGATCCCCTGTAGAGAGCGCCACACTGGATCAGACGCCGGGTGAGTAGAAATCTCAGCTGAACCCGCTCACAGATACTACAGATCCCCTGTAGAGAGTGCCACACTGGATCAGACGCCGGGTTAGTAGAAATCTCAGCTGACAAGCCCGCGAAACGTCTCTGGGCAACTGTATGCGAGTTGAACGGCAAAATCCGGGTCTTGAGTATATCACCCTGTGATTGTGCAATCTGGCCACAAGATTCCAATAAATCCCTTTAAATGCTTCCTGAAAATTTTTATCCACCACTTTTTCTCAGTAATTGAAATTTCTTCTTTTCCAAAACAAGAGTTTAAACAAAATTTTTAAACATTTCAAAACATTATATATTTTGCAACAACATGATTGGATTTATCCATTGAATTGTCTTTAATTCCTTCATTAATGTTTTTACTTGAAGACCTCAGCCCTTTCCAAAAACCTGGGTTTGGACTTGATATTTTTGCCTAGAGCTGTGTCTCTTTCAGTTGAATTTGTATTGTACAGTCTGAGCATATGTAGCATACTTAATTTCCCAGGATGAATCAGTATTGTTCAGTCAGATATACTGATGGGTTATTTTTTTTAGTTCCTAGCATTTTCTGCCCAGTAGCTTTTATTCAGATAATTTTGAAATATAAGAGGGCAAATTTCAAAAACTTTACTGAGGTATAAAGCACAGTGTGTGTGTGAGAAAGAAAATAATGTTCTGAAGATGCACTTGCTGAAATTTTTGTTTTGTGTTGTATATACTTCACCGAGTGTCTTAAGCTGAGCTAGAGGGATGAAGAGAGTGACAGGCAGGCAAACAGAGACTCCATGGTCAGTTCCAAATCTTTCAGCTCGTTCATTCGCCTTTTCTAGAAAGTCAAAGTTGGATAGCTCAGTCTGGTTAACTGCTCTGGCCTGCTTGAATATTAGTTCAATTTAAAAAGAAAAATACCTGTTGAACGTTGAAGTCAACTAATTATCTCACCTGTGTTTTGTTAGAAAACTGCAAGAAGTTCTGGCTCATCCACAACTTTATATTGGACAGAACATCAGACAGCACTGCAGCAGTGATAGAATTGATGGTGGTGGCGGAGAAGCAAAGTTAGTTATTATTTGCATATACAGGTAGACTATCCTTTATCCGAACTTCCGAAAACCGAAACCCTCTAAAAACCGAAGGTTTTTTCGTTCAGCGTAAGTCGTGCGCACGACATGACCAGAGTGGTGCACGACTTACGCTGAGCAGGGCAGAGGGTCACTGAGTTCCCTCCTGGGTAGGAGATTGCAGGCCGAGCCGGGCAGTGTGAAGGAGGTATACCGGGAGAGTGAACCCAACAATATAGCGGCCCATCCGATAGCTGCAGCGGCCTGTCCGATATTGTTTTCTCCCCCCCGACCCCCACCCTTTCGGATAAGGAATAGTGTATCCTTTATCCGCACTTCCGAAAACCGAAATCTTCTGAAAACCGAAAGTGTTTTCATTCAGCGTAAGTCGTGCGCACGACATGACCAGAGAGGCACACGACTTACACTGAGCAGGGCAGAGGGGTCACAGAGTTCCCTCCTGGGTAGGAGATTGCAGGCCGAGCCGGGCAGTGTGAAGGAGGTACCGGGAGAGTGAACCCGACAATACAGCGGCCCGTCCGATAGCTGCAGCGGCCTGTCCGATATTCTTTTCTCCCCTGCCGACCCCCGACCTCCCGCCGACCCCCACCCCCGACAAATTTCCCAGTCTTATAAAATACCTTCTGAAATCCGAAATTTTCCGAAAACCGAAACACGGCTGGTCCCGAGGTTTTCAGATAAAGGATAGTCTACCTGTATAAGAAAGCTGATTCTATACTTACAGATAATGTTACCAAGAGGCATCAGAAAGATGAGGAATAGATCCACAATCTATAACTGCTGAGCGCCCGAACTGTATAGGGATTTATATCTTAGTGAACCTGATTTTCAAAGGAGCATTTTAGAACACATGGCCCATGTTGAACAATCAATTAGGTTCACACACATGGTAGTATAAAGTGGTATGGTTTGGTTGGACCAACGGTTATCTGCATTGAAGCCATTGAGCATGTCACAACACCAGTAACAACTGCAGTGGAAACTTTAGAAAGGCAAGGAGTAGACCCTACTTCTAAGGAGGTCTTTGGGGTCCATACTGTAAGACATAACTGGAGCTGACTTTACACCTCTTGGGGAGCAGCAACAGGTAATTATGAGGGAAGACCCATCATTTCAGCCTGTTCTTACCCCACGGAACTTATCTCTTCCTATCTCAACTCTATTTTTTCTCCCCTTGTCCAGTCTCTTCCCACCTACATCCGCAACTCTTCCGACGCCCTCCACCACTTTAACAGTTTCCAGTTTCCTGGCCCCAACCGTCTCCTTTTCACTATGGACGTCCAATCCCTCTACACCTCCATCCCTCACCAGGATGGCCTTAGGGCGCTCCGCTTCTTCCTTGAACAGAGGCCCTACCAGTCCCCATCCACCACCACCCTCCTCCGCCTGGCTGAACTTGTTCTCACATTGAACAACTTCTCCTTTGACTCCACTCACTTCCTCCAAATTAAAGGTGTTGCAATGGGAACCCGCATGGGTCCCAGCTATGCCTGCCTTTTCGTGGGATATGTGGAACATTCTTTGTTCCAGTCCTACTCAGGTCCTCTCCCTTACCTCTTTTTCCGGTACATTGATGACTGTATCGGTGCTGTTTCCTGCTCTCGCCCTGAACTAGAAAATTTAATTCACTTTGCTTCCAATTTCCACCCTTCCCTCACCTTCTCATGGTCCATCTCCGACTCTTCCCTTCCCTTCCTCAACTTCTCTGTCTCCATTTCTGGGGATAGGCTATTGACAAATATTCACTACAAGCTCACTGACTCCCACAGCTACCTGGACTACAACCCGCTTCCTGTAAGTACTCTATTCCATTCTCCCAGTTTCTCCGTCTCCGCCGTATCTGCTCTGATGATGCCACCTTCCATACCAGTGCTTCTGACATGTCTTCCTTTTTCCTCAACCGAGGATTCCCCTCTACTGTGGTTGACACGGCCCTTGACTGTGTCCATTCTATTTCCCGCACTTCTGCTCTCACCCCTTCCCCTCCCTCCCGGAACCACGATAGGGTTCCCCTTGTCCTCACCTTTCACCCCACCAGCCTCCACATTCAACGGATCACCCTCCGCCATTTCCACCACCTCCAGTGTGATCCCACCACCAAACACATCTTCCCCTCACCTCCCCTTTCAGCATTCTGAAGGGACCGCTCCCTCTGCAACACCCTGGTCCACTCCTCTTGTCACCCCCAACACCCCTTCCCCTTCGCCCGGCACCTTCCCGTGCAAGCGCAGGAGATGCAACACATGCCCTTTTACCTCCACCCTTCCCACTGTCCAGGACTTCAAACACTCCTTCCAGCTGAAACAGCGATTTACTTATACTTCTTGCAATTTAGTATACTGTATTCGCTGCTCACGATGCAGTCTCCTCTACATTGGGGAGACCAAATGCAGATTGGGTGACCGCTTTGCGGAACACCTCCGTTCAGTCCGTAAGGGTGACCCCGAGCTTCCGGTCGCCTGTAACTTTAATTCTCCGCTCTACTCCCACTCAGACCTCACCATCCTCGGCTTTTTACACTGTTCCAATGAAGCTCAATGCAAGCTCGAGGAACAGCACCCCGTCTTTCGATTAGGCACTTTACAGCCTTCTGGACTCAACATAGAGTTCAACAATTTCAGACCATAATCTCTGCCACTATTCTTTTTTCCCCATTTATTTAATTTAATTATTTATTTATTTTTTCTCTCTCCCACATGGCAGCTGTCTTTCATTCTGCCAGCGCAATTCACACTTCATCTAGAGCCATCTTTTGTTTCTTAACTTGTCCCATTACCATCTCCTTTTGCCTTGCACCATCTCTTAATCTCTCTTAATGTCTCTTAATCACTCCTGCTTTCCATCCTATTACAGACCTTCCCTTTTGTTCTTTCATCCCCTCCCCCCTTTCCCTGCCCCGACACTTGCTTAAAATCTGTTACATCTCCAGCTTTTTCCAGTTCTGACGAAGGGTCATTGACCTGAAACATTAACTCTGTTTCTCTCTCCACAGATACTGCCTGACCTGCTGAGTATTTCCAGCATTTTCTGTTTTTATTTCAGATTTCCAGCATCCGCAGTATTTTGCTTTTGAATTATGAGGGAAGGGTTTGAATACCAGATAAATGCCTCAGTTCTATGCTCAGAGATATCACTGAACACTGAAGAGATGCCCTTTAGCAGTGGAAAATGCAGAGTAGCATAGCAGCTTGTGACAAATCTGGCAGTTGTGTGTCTATGAGAGACTTCTGGAATTGGGGTGGCACTCTGTGAGCATGGGCCTGAGATGGTCCAGTTGCAGGCTGTAGTTCTTCCCAAACTGCAGATGCAGCCCTGCCTTGCCCATTTTCTGGCATGGAGGATGCATTTCCTCAGAGCTTCTCCTGATCTGCCACCATAACTTTGGCAGAAATTCAGCAGAAACCCTGTTTAGGTCCGTAAACGGGGTTGTTGCTACACTTCAACCAAAGTTACGGTGGAAGAGCGGGAGAAGCTCCATGGGAAATTCACTGCATGAATTAGCTTTCAAGTGATTTTGATCTGCTGATGTCTTTCCTTCCAATTTTTCCTTCTGTCAAAAGGAAATACCGTGACCTAGAAATAGGTCAAGGTCGGAAAACGGGTGCGGAGATCGCATTGTGCGATCAACCCACGCCAATTCCTTCCGATGCAGGCAGCACACAAACTTTGTGCGGCCTCTTAATTTAAGTAATAGTAGCGTGCAGCCCAGCGCTGAACATGCTGCTGAGTGGATGCACGCCTCAAAAGGGGGAGCAATTTCGTGCGAGGCAAGCACCCCTTAAAGCTAGGCTACACTACTTAAAGGTGAGGTGCATTCTGGCTGCAGCAGTTGCTGGAAATGGCTGGGGAACAGAGTGTGAGCAAGAAGAAAGCATACTGATGGTGCAACAGGGCAGAGAGCGGGCTCCAAGATTTTCTGATGTAGCACTGGAGGGCTTGGTGCAGGAGGTGGACAGGAGGAGAGATGTCCTTTATCTACATGGGGCCAGGGGGGCCTCCAGACAAACTCTGAGAAGGCAATGGGAGCAGATAGTCATCGCGGTCAATGGCAGCGGTGTAGCCCCGAGGACCTGGATGCAGTGCCGCAATAAGTTTAATGACCTCACACGAGTGGTCAAGGTAAGTGAATTCATCTTCAAATGCCATATCCTTACAACTGAACTAGGCTCAGACACTGCTCAATTCACCACCACCCTTCACTCAACTACCAACAACCTCTATCAATCATGACTCACATTCCTAGCTTAATCTCACCCTCACACAATTACCACTGCTGCAAGGCTCACACCCACATCTCACAGCTTGCACACACTGGCAGCTATTCAACCATGACAGGCACATCACACAAACACATTGCACCACACTCACTGACACACTTCCCTCTCTCTTGCAGGACAGGGTGGCGCACAATTGGAGGTAGCAGGACCGAACCGGCAGGGGACAGGTGTGCCTACATGTAACCCCCATGGAGGAGATGGTGTTGGAGATTATTGGCTGAAACAATCCAAGATGACAGTATCCCCATACCTAATCATCCTTCTCACATCCAACTTCCCCTCAACCCACAATGTCTTTTGATTTACAAGCTGCAGATGGTGTAAGCATGCACTTTTGGCTTTCCCCTCCTCCCCTCGCCACAATCCAACCCTTGTGTCTTTGTCCTTTAAGATAGCCAAGAACTGCAACCTGGCCTGGGAGTGATGGAGGAGGAGGAACTGCAAGACGAATAAGGAAGTGATGCTGAAGACACATCGTCACTCAATTTCATACTCGCAGTCACCAGCTCAGATACTGACAATCGGCGTACTTTAGAGGATAGGTTAGATACAGGGGGGGAGAAATTGGGTGAGTAGCGCCACCTGTTAGCGCCTAAAGAGGCAGGCAGTGGCTGTAGCGCCACTGGCTGCGCCTCCTGTGATATTCAGCAGGGGCGCTAATGGTGGCGTTAGCCTATTGCGCTGCGCCGCCACCGATGACGTCATCGGTGTGTGCAGCGCCCCATTCGCGATATTTGGTAGCGAACACCGCTGTAGCACCGTTCGCTACCCGTGCCCGGTTCACAGGGCCTTGCTGTGCCGGCAGCAGCGCAAGTTAAGGTGGAGGTGTGGGGCGGCCGCCTTTTTCGGCGGCCGCCTGCCAGCACCTCCGTCCCCGGCCTCCTGACCAACCCCCCCCCGCGGCATTGCTGGCTGTTTCCCAAGAGCCCGGCACTTCTCTTCGGTGCCGGGCTCTTTTGCCAGCACTCGCGATCGGGGATCGTGCTGTTGCAGGCCCCTCCCCTTAACAATGGGAGGAAGGCCTGCAGTACCGCACACGCTGCGGCACGTTGCGATATTCAGTTTCAGCGCCCTAAGAGGGACGCGGAGCGCCTCGAGCCTCGCCCCGTGTCCCTCGAGGGTTTCTGAAACTGAATTTCTGGCGATCGGTATTACTCCCAACGCAGCGCAAAAATCAGCGCCCAGGCGAACTTGGCGCCAGTTTGGCGCCTCAACCCAATTTCTAGGCCCGGATCTGCATGTGGTGAGACACCAGGCACAAGTGGCCTGCAGCCAGGGCAATTGGAAAGGGTAGCGCAGGTGCCAGCTCCCCAGAGGGCGAGGTTGCACATGAGTTCTGCTGCACAGGACTCAGATGAGGACTTCGATGGCGTGACCTGCAGAAGACGGCTGATGGATATGCACAATGAAATGCTTGGTGCATTGGCAGGCCTGCCAGAAAGCCTGAGTACAATGTCAAAGAACATGGAGGAGTCCGGCACCAACCTTGCACAGGGCTTTGCACAGAGCTTGGAGCCCATCCTTTCCAGAATGGAAGTGGTGGGCAATTCCATTAGCGCACTTGTGGACCCAACCATGATGCAGTGTCTGATGGCCAATGTCTCAGGTTCCATTGCAGCACAAGCAATGTATGAAATGCATTTATGTATGAAATGCACTGGGCTTTAAAAAATGTTTAGACACTATATAAATGCTAATTATTGATTTTATTGTTGCATGTAACTTGAAATGCAAAGTTAGGTAGATGTAAATAGATAAAAATTAATGCTAAATTGTAATGCAGTAAAAATTCAAGCAAAGGGATGATAAATAGTAACTGAAGAGATAGTATACAGTTGTGACTACCCAAAATGGTAATATGTGAAATCCAACATGGACATATATTTCAATACAGCAATACTATTCTTTGAAGATATTGGCATTTCATTTACCTTTCTTTGTGACCGTAGAATAAAAAGCAGTACCTGCTATTCAATAGAGATAAGGAAATATATATCTATAGAATTAAAAGTCTTGTATATGGCATACATGTGTCCACTGTAAAAAATCCAACCATCACACTTCTCTGATTGGCTCAAATAGTTACAATTTTAAGTTAGCTATAAGGATTTGCCCAAATATAAACAGGTACAAAAACTACCAATCAGGAAAAAGCAATTCAAGCAAAACTAACCAATTCACTTACTCCTTTTTTTTCTAAAAAGTTACCCATCTGAAAGCAGTACAATATAAAACCAATCACAGTGCAGTTTCATTTTTCCAAATTTGTGTCAGATATTATCATGGTTTCTGACCCAGCTGAATTTTACTTTTATGAATTCCATTTATATAACATACATTAATTTTTTTAATAGTCCTCCATAAAACTTACCGATAAAATTAGTAATTACAAATTAGAGGTGTGTAGTGTATGTACCTTTAAGGGGAGAACTACTTTTTACAGCTCCTGTATACTGTAGTACCGGCAGTGACCACACCTGTATATAAACCCTGAGTAGGGATCTGTACAGTTAGTTTTAGAGTAACCCTCATCCAGTAAACACCTGTTGATTGTTCCCTGCAGTCTCTTGTCTAATTATTGAAGGACACACAACATCAAGATACACGGATCTAACATTGGCGACGAGAAGATTCAAACCTACCTGCAACTCTGCATCACCTCCCAGGGATTTGCTCCTGGAGAACAGTGAAAGAAGAAGGCCGAGTCCAGAAGCACGGGCGTCGACCATCCAGCGGAGACTTGAGCATCGCAGGGGAGGTTGTTGAGAGCTGGGCTTGGTTCTCCAGTCACGGTGGTCCAGCGAAACGGGCTGGCAACAGATACGGCGCAGACCCTTCCCGGACAGCGGCGGCTAGAGCCGACCGACGGCACAGAAAAAGGCCGAGCAGCGTCGACGGGAGAAGAAAGAGGGTAGAGCGCACAGGGCACAGCCGGTGTTCAGGACCGAGCGGCGTCGACAGGAGAAGAGAGAGGGTAGAGCGCAGCCGGTGTTCAGGACCGAGCGGCGTCAACGAGAGAGAGCAGAGCATAGCCGGTGTTCAAGGGCCGAGCAACGTCAACGAGAGAGAGAGGCGCGCAGCCGGTGTTCAAGGGCCGAGCAGCATCAGCGGGGAAGAAAGGAAAGTGCGGGAGACGCCATTTTGAGCCGCAGTGGAGAAGAAGGGAGAGTGCGGGAGACGCCATTTTGGGCCAGTCTAACCACACCCAGGGATGCCGAAGAGTGGCAGTGTCACAGCGTTCGACAATGAAGTCGAAGATTGGACGACATATGTCGAACACATAGAAGCGTACTGCAAGGCAAATGAAGTGCCAGATGACAGGAAAGCGCTGGTATTGTTGAATTCAATGGGTGCAAAAACGTATGGCTTACTGCGAAACCTAGTAACCCCAGAGAAGCCAGTGGAAAAGGATTTTGAAAACATAGTGTCAATCCTACAGGACCACTTAGACCCCACACCGCTGCTGATAGCGGAAAGATTTAAGATTCACAAAAGGAACCAGCATAAAGATGAAAGTAATGCTGAGTTTTTAACGGAACTGCGCAAGCTATCGAAACACTGCCAGTTTGGAACGGGACTAGCAGATACTTTAAGGGACAAGTTTGTGTGTGGGCTTCAAAGTGAAGGAACCCAGAAACGGCTTCTATCAGAAAAGGATCTTAAGCTGGACAAGGCTTTCAGCATGGCAGTATCACACGAAGCAGCAGCACGGGGCGCGGCAGAGATACAACGGAGACCGCAAGAATATGGCACAAATGAAATGTCATACGGAACAGTGAAGTGCTATCGCTGCGGCAGAACAACACACGACCATAAGGATTGCTGGTTCAAGGACCAAGTGTGCAGACAGTGTGGAAAAGTAGGACACATAGTAAGAGTCTGCAGGTCGGAAAAGAAAACCAGCAGCAAGAAATCCCCACAGGAGAAGTACAAGAAGGTACATAAGGTGACGGAGAGTAGTGCAGACAAACAGAAAAGTGATACAGACTCTGGAAGCAAGGAGCTGGGTTGTCTGAAACTACATAATGTGATCAAAATGGAGGATCACCAAACTATCTGGGTCACGCTCAAGATAGCCAGAGTCTAAGTGAAAATGGAATTGGACACAGGATCAGCCCTAACAGTCATAAACCGAAGGGACTACAAGCGGCTATTCTCACATATACCCTTGAGAGATACAGAGATTGTCTTGAAGACATACACGGGGCAAAAAGTCCACCCCAAAGGAAAAATAAGGGTGAGCGTTAAATATAACGGCAAGGAAACACCAAAAATGGACCTATATGTATTGCCAGATGGAGGACCACCACTACTAGGACGTGAATGGATCCGGAAGATACAGCTAGATTGGCATTCCATACAAGCACTGACTGTAGATGCCAAAAAGGATGATGACGTCACACCTGGACGACTGTCAAAAATGCTAACTGACGCACAAGAAGTGTTCCAGGAGGGACTCGGAACACTAAAAGGCATAACAGCGATGATCAAAATAGAGGAAAATGCAAGCCCAAAGTTTTTTAAGGCCAGACCGGTACCTTATGCGATCCGCCCAGCCGTCGAAGCAGAGCTGGAAGGTTTGGAACGTTCAGGAGTACTGTCCAAAGTGGACTGGAGTGAGTGGGCTACACCCATCGTTCCTGTAATGAAGAGGTTGTTGAGTAATACGCCTGGGGAACCAAAGAAGGTTCGCATCTGTGGGGACTTTAAGGTGACAGTGAACCCAGTCCTTCACACTGTACAATATCCGCTTCCGCGGATTGAAGATATTTTCACCTCGCTATCTGGAGGGAAACGCTTCACTAAGATTGATCTGGCCCAGGCGTACCTGCAAATGGAGGTAGAAGAAGCCTCGAAACAGTACCTCACAATCAACACTCATAAAGGTCTCTACCAATACAACTGGCTTGTGTTCGGGGTAGCATCAGCTCCGGCTATTTGGCAAAGGGCAATGGATCAAGTCCTGCAAGGGATTCCAGGGACCCAGTGTTATTTGGACGACATCCTGGTCACAGGCGAAAATGACAGTGATCACCTCGCCAACCTGGAACAGGTGCTCACTAGATTGAAGGAATATGGGCTCCGAGCTAATCGCCACAAATGCGAGTTTTTCCAGAAGCAGATCTCGTATTGTGGCCACGTTATTGATGAAGAGGGGTTCCATAAGTCCCCTGAAAAGATTGAGGCAGTAGTCAAGGCTCCAGCACCGGAAAATGTGTCACAACTGAGGTCGTTCCTCGGGCTGGTGAACTACTACCATAAGTTCTTGCCGAATTTGTCTACAGTACTACACCCACTGAACACCCTACTGCAAACGGAACTGTCTCGGGTATATGACTTGACAGTGAAGGGATGGCCAACACATGGCGACTCACTGTTGCCAGCATGGAAGTGGAATGACATAGATACATAGATACATAGAAGATAGGAGCAGGAGTAGGCCATTCGGCCCTTCGTGCCTGCTCCGCCATTCGATGAGATCATGACGAATGTAAACGAGCTTTCCAGAAGTGCAAAGAATTGATCACATCAAAAGAGGTGTTGGATCATTTCAACCCAGCACTACCAATTCAGTTGGCGTGTGATGCATCACCCTATGGCATTGGAGTGGTGCTGTCGCACAAATTCCCGGACGGCTCGGAGAGGCCAGTAGCCTTTGCGTCTCGGTCACTAACCTCAGCCGAGCGTAACTACGCCCTGATTGACAGGGAGGCCCTCAGCCTAGTGTGGGGAGTGAAAAAGTTCAACCACTATCTGCACGGGCAGAAGTTCACCTTGCTGACTGACCACCAACCACTTGTCTCCATCTTTAATCCAAAGAAGGGCGTTCCGGTGATGACTGCGCAACGGCTACAAAGATGGTCCCTTTTTCTAGGGGCAAACCAATATGAAATCGAGTATAAGGGCACGAAACAGCATGGAAACGCTGATGGGCTATCACGCCTGCCACTGCCTACTGCGGAGGAAGCAGCAGCAGTGGACCCTGTCGAAATATTTTATTCGACTATAATTGAACGCTTGCCAGTAACTAACGCTGATATAGAGAAGGAGACCCAAAATGACCCGACACTGTCTCGTGTATATGAATTGACAGTGAATGGATGGCCAACACATGGCGACCCACTGTTGCCAGCATTCTCATCCAGAAGAGAACAGCTGTCAGTATGTCAGGGGACCTTTATGTGTGGATCCCGAGTGGTAATTCCACCCAAGTTAAGGGAGAGAGTGCTCAATGAGCTTCACGAAGGCCATCTGGGAGGGGTGAAAATGAAAAGCCTTGCTAGGGCTTATGTGTGGTGGCCGGGGATCAATCAGCAAATCGAGGACCTGACAAAGAGCTGCTCAGGATGCCAGAAGGTCCAAAATGCACCACCACATGCCCCTCTACACCCATGGGAGTGGCCCTCATCTCCATGGCAACGGGTGCATATTGAATTTGCTCGTCCATTCATAGACTCAATGTTTTTAATAGCCGTGGATGCGCACTCGAAATGGCCTGAGGTGATCAAAATGTCCTCCACCACCACGGAGAAAACTATTGTAGTCCTACAGACCATTTTTGCCAGGAACGGCTTGCCAGAGTAGATTTGCTCTGATAACGGACCACAGTTTGTGTCCGAAGAGTTTCGAAGATTTATGAAAAGAAATGGGGTAAGGCATTACACATCCGCCCCGTATCATCCAGCCACAAATGGATTGGCTGAGAGGTTCGTACAAACCTTTAAAAAAGCAGTAAGGGCCATGTGCGATGACGACATTCCACTGCAGCATAAGGTGGACAATTTCCTGTTAGCCTACAGAAATGCGACACATGCAGTCACCAACCAGACCCCGGCCATGATGTTCTTTAACCGAAGGTTGAGATCTCATCTGGATTTGCTCAGACCAAATGTACGAAGAGATGTTGAGAATAAGCAATTCCAGCACATCAATGAGAAGCCAACAAGGAGCTTCAATGTAGGGCAACCAGTCTTGGCCCGCGACTACCGAACAGAGAAATGGCAACCAGGAACGATATGCACACGGCAGGGGCCACTAATGTACACAGTGGATGTTGGGGAGAACATTGTGAGATGTCATGTTGACCAGATCCTAGAGTCACAGGAACGAGTCAACCCCATGTCTCGCATACCTGGTGATGAACCCGACATACAGGTAGCATGTACCCCAGAAACAGTAGCATCGGAAGCTGATGAACCAACCGACGACAGGGGGCCAGAATCGCCTCCGCACCAAGAGCAAGACACTCAGGAAAGGCGCTATCCAGAAAGGATCAGGAAGCCTCCCCAAAGACTGAATTTATAAATAGACTATTTTCAGTTAATGTTGCATGTTAAAAGTGTTAATTGTAATTAGTTGATATTTAATTGTTAAATGAATGTTATGGTACTGTTAATCTAAAAGGGGAGGAATTATAATGTATATACCTTTAAGGGGAGAACTACTTTTTACAGCTCCTGTATACTGTAGTACCGGCAGTGACCACACCTGTATATAAACCCGGAGTAGGGATCTGTACAGTTAGTTTTAGAGTAACCCTCATCCAGTAAACACCTGTTGATTGTTCCCTGCAGTCTCTTGTCTAATTATTGAAGGACACCATACATCAAGATACACGGATCTAACAAGGTGCATTCAAGAAGTTTCCACCACTCACGCCTACCACTTTCTCTGTAGCCTGCAGATTAAAGTTTTGCTGCATTCCCAGCTTCCTTTGTGTATCTGGGCCTTATCTGATTTAAGAGATTTAACCAAGTAGCAGCGATCCAGAATGCAGCAGTGTCACGCAGTGCATGTCATACCGGTGGACTATATTTAACAAAATGTAGCTTAAGCTTGCTACATTTTACTGAGTCTAATATAGTAATAGGCAGGAGGAAAAACTGTGCTTACAAAGAGGAACTTGTGGCTCACCCTGTTGTCAATCTTGCTGTCAGTCATAAAAAATAGTGTTTTAAAGGCGCATCCAAATTTTCTGATTGTAGAAACCAAACATTTTCTCCCAGCTACAGTCCGCTGAGTGAAAGTCAAACCCAGGAAATAAATTTCTATCTGAACAGCTGTCATCAGTTTGCCATGTCAGGTGCTGTTAAATAGGAAAAAAAACAACTCCTGTCAAGGTCTAGAGGTTTATATTTTAAAATTCTGTACCCCATTTCTTGACCCTCTCTGTACTTTACTCTCTCCACAATGCTCCTCTCCCAGCTCCACTCTTCTGCACTCCCTAACTCTGCTTCCGAGCCTGAAAGTAAGCAGACCCCAGACCACCCATGAGCTGATGTCTTGAGAAAATAATGTTAGAATACTTTAACACCAAATAATGTACAAATTATAGGAGCAATTAGGAGGGAACAAGACTTAGTGCTCAGGGATAATAAAAATACAATAAACTGCAGTGGTCTGCTGCTGTTCTACGCATTGAGCTATTTTGCCAGGAGTTTATTTTGTTTTTAAATCCCAAAGTGTCATCGGTGAATACTAAAACATGTGATGAGAGGGGATATTGCTGGCAGTGGAAAATGGGTGCCTCATGTGAAATATCTAATCAATGCTGAATAGTACTGGTTGTGAGGCTGGATCAGTATTTAGATGTTTCTTTGGAGTCAAGGTGAAATTTCAAATAATGACCAGAATTTTCTGGGGTCCGTGCGGGCGCGATTGGAGGTGGGTCAGGTGGGAAATTTGAAAAAAGTCAGAGCGGGACTGGAACCTGCCGTCATCCTGCCCCCACGCGCCTTTCCCTCGGGCATGTTTGCCAGTGCAGCAGCGACCCAATCAGCAGAGGTGGGCGACCTAATATAAATCATTCTAAAATAACAACAGAAAATGCTGGAAACACTCAGCAGGTCAGGCAGCATCCGTGGAGAGAGAAACAGAGTTAACGTTTCAGGTCTGTGACCCTTCATCAGAACTGGAAAAAGTTGGAGATGTAACAGGTTTTAAGCAGGTGCAGAGACAGGGAAAGGGGTGGGGGAGGGGAGGAAGAAACTAAAGGGACGGTCTGTGCTAGGATTGAAGGCAGGAGAGATTAAATGTTGCAAGTGGGGATGGCAGAATCATCAACAGCTGCTGCCTGAAAAAATGGGGGGGTTTATAGTCTGAAATTGTTGAACTCAATGTTGAGTCCAGAAGGCTGTAAAGTGCCTAATCGAAAGATGAGGTGCTGTTCCTCGAGCTTATGTTGAGCTTCATTGGAACAGTGTAAGAGGCCGAGGACAGAGAGGTCAGAGTGGGAGTGGAGGGGAGAATTAAAGTGACAAGCGACCGGAAGCTCGGGGTCACCCTTACAGACTGAACGGAGGTGTTCCGCAAAGCGGTCACCCAATCTACGTTTGGTCTCCTGAATATAGAAGAGACCAGCACAGATTTAATTTCTGCAGGCTGCAAGTGTTTCCAGCAAAGTCTTCATCCAGTGTCACCTCATTGGAAGAACCTCTCTCACCATTGACAGATTGCTTCTGTCAACTCTACTTGACCTGCCATCTATTCCATCAGCATGGGTACCGTTTATACTGTCTCACCTTGGTCCTCAGAATCGAACCACGATCAGCTCCAACACCAGCAGCACCAGGCACACCAGCAGCACCAATAACAACACCACCAACCTTCTCCACAACCACCTGATGCTGCACAGGACAGAAGGCATCACCACCTGAGCACATTGCTGCTCGGGAGGCCAGGGATGGCCTCATCATGTCCAGATTTACTTAACTTTACGCTGTACACCCATATGGCTGCCATATGCTGCGCCAGGTTGGCACCACCCCACAGCAACACCATAAAGGATCCCTACAATAACCAAGCCATTCCTTTCACACTGACCACCATTGCTGGAGGTTCCGTTATGTCTCACCATTCACTGCAACTCACAAAGCCACTTCTAATGGTGCACACAAATGTGTCCCAGGTGGCAAAGTGGTAAAAATAAAGATTTTAGTGGTTGACAATACATTAACGGAATCTTGCCATTAACATTGACTAAAGTGGCTACCCTTGTGAATCTACTTGTGTGTCATCTTTCTCTTCTACGTGCTTCTATGAGGTGCTACCCCTGTGGCTTCAGCAGAGGTAGAGGCAGCCTGCTCACTTCCCTGCTGCTACTGCTTAGACACTCTTGGCAGTCGTCCTCTGGGTTTTGGAGCCTCTGATGGCCCCACCAAAGTCTGCTCTTCCTGTGACTGTGCAGGGGCAGACTTGGCCATCGCGATCCGAGAAGCCATTTGGGGCTCTGACTGAGGGGTTGGCAACGAGGAGAAGTGTAAGTGCTTTGAGAGGAGCCTCCACATCCCTCTCCCCTCTCACTGTCATCCCTCTCATTGTCATCCCTCTCATGGGCCACCCAAAATTCCCTGCTAGCAAGGAGCTGGAGAGCACCTTGCTGCACATCAGTGGGGCCATGAGGACCCATGTCTATGCTGACATCCTCCTAGACAGGAGGTCTATGAGCCTCTGCCATTTATGCTCCATAGATAGACATCTATTCTCCATAGATAGCATATGCTCCTGTGAGTGGCGCATTAGCTGCTCCATGCAGCTGGCCATCCTATCCATGGAAGAGCCTACAGTCACCATCGCCTGCGACACGGTGGTGCTCATGTTGGAGATGGACTCCTCCATTCTCTGAACATTTGCAGACATCGCGCTCACAAAACCTGTCAGAGCCTCCTGCACCTCTTGCTGCACCTCCAGGATTGCCCTCTTTCTGGATGGCCCCTGAGGCTCAGCGTCTGTGTGCAGCTGAGCAGAGCTCTGTCCTGCACCCTCTGGCGATGGTGGAGACAGTGACTGCTGTCCCTGTCTCCACCATCTGCTCTTGCTCACTTGTGACTTGTGACAGACCCATTGACAACACTACTCTATCTCACGTTGGACCCACCGAGGTGTGCATCTCTGCGCTTGTGCTGGGTGCGCTCATGTCTGGTGATGCTGCGCCCTCAGAGGCTGGAGGCTCCTCTGAGGAGTCGTCTTGCTGTTCCTCCTGGACAGTGGTTGGGGGGGGGGGGGGCTCTTGATGGACCTGTGGGAGAGTAAAAAGATGAGTTAGATATGCCATATAAAGAATGGGTGCACATACCATTATGCACATGATGACCATTCAGTGGCTGATGCCATCAGTCCCCATATGAGTGACTGATGTATACCATGTAGCTGTATGATATGTAATTCTGTCAGCAGGTTACTGAGATATCGCCCTCTCTCTGTCTCCCACCTCCAGCTGCTTAGCCACTCCTGAGACTTCCAACACAGCTGCCTCTGCTGTTGTGAGGGTCGCAAATGATGGAGGCCCACCTCCAGTTCTCTCCCTCTCCCTCTTATTTACGCTCTCGGAGGGAAAGAAGAGAAGGTTGAGTGAGAGTGATAGAATGAGTGTAAGGAATGAATGGGTTACATCTTTAGAGGGAGACTATGATGGATTGGGGTGGCGATGCCAAGTGAGCTCCAAGCGTGTTAGTTGGTATGATTGCATTAGAATGAGGGTGAGTGTGAGGGGCGGCTAGTAAAATGGGGATGTGATAATTTAGATAGAGAGGGATGGGTGGATGTGCAAGGTATGTTGGCGTGAGTAAGGATGTGCAAGAGTAGGGCTGGGAAGGCAGAGTGATGGTGATGTGATGAGAGGCACAGCAGGATGAAGTTGAGTGTGGATTTATTTTCAACTTTCCAAATCTAATGAGATCATTGAAATGTTTGCGGCACTGCACCCAGGTCCTCCTGACCACATCCCTGCTGTTGACCTCCTCTGCAATTTGGAGCCAGGCTCTTTTTTTATCTCCTGGGGAGGTCCCTTCTGCCCAATGAAAGGGAAGAGGACCTCCCTGCATGCTCTGACTCCACAAGGATATGGAGGGAGTCATTGGAGAACCTAGGTGCAGCTCTCTGCCTCTGTGTAGCCATCTCTTCAACTGTTTGGAGCAATGAAAACTCCAGTGTGCTGCCTGCACACTCCTAGACGAACCTTCAAATGCAATGTGGCCATGGCTCCTTTAAATATACTGGCTGAAAATGCATCATGGATGACGTCGTCAGACCCGCACCATTTAATTGGGCTGGGTAACGCGTAGGGCGTGCTTAATAAACCCCATTATCGCAAATTCATTTTCTGCAATGGAATGGAAGCAGCAACGGGGACGCGACCCGCCACACCGACCGCCCGCACCCGACCCGCCCAGATACAGAAAATTCCGGCCAATATCTTTTTGGAAATGTCATCATTCTTAAGAAATTAAGTAAATTGGACAGAATCAAGGTAAGGGATGAAACAAACTAAAAACAAGAAATGCTAAAAATTCACAGCAGCTCACTCAACATCAGAAGGAGAAAGAATGGCCTGGATATTGCAGTAGTGATGATGGCGAACTGTCAGCGTTTGCCATCATTACCCCTCTGAAACTCACCGTAACTTCAGGATTTAGCGCATGCGCAGGTAAAGGCGGAAATCCTGAAGTTGTGGTCAGTCGTTCCCTGCTCCGCCATAGTCTGCGCTGTGGAACTCCCCATAGCCGGCAATCAGTGAAATCAGTTGAACTAATGAAAACTTAAGCTTTTCTGATCTAATTGTGCTGTTAAACACCCCATTAAAAGTTAAGCCTTGTTGGAATAGGTGTAACTAGGGTTTTAACAGTGTATTGACTGCTGAACAACCGTTCCGGCCCTGAAGAACAAATTTTATATTTGTGGAATGTCAAATTTTCTCCATTATGATAGAAAATTACTAGATTTTTAAAATAATTTAAAAAAAATGTTGTTTATGATATTTCAGCTTCTTTCTTAACCTCCTGCACGTTCCAATCTTTATTTTGCTCTCTGTAAAATATTTTAAAAGTGAATTGAATCAGTGCTTTTTGTTTCCTGGTTTGCTGTCTGTGAGAATTCTGCAGTGTGATTGGGTGTTTGGACAGATTGATGACATCACTGCTGCATTGCGCTGGGGATACCCTTTTCACAGCACTACAATCAATTTAACGTCGAGAAACCTAAAGTTTTCACCACAGAGATCGCAAGATCTTTGTGGGCAGCTTTCTTCTTGGTCAGCGGCAATCGCTGTTGCTTCGCCGCTGACCGCAAATTCCAGGCCATTAACTTTTTGAGTGTGATACCTCATTAGAGCTCAATATTAAATAAGTTGGGCAGATACCATAATTGGGGACATTATGCACGATCTTCAGCGGGGGCAGGCTTGATAGGCTGGATGGCATTTTCACATTTCAAATGTTGATGACAATAACATAGAAGATAGGAGCAGGAGTAGGCCATTCGGCCCCTCGAGCCTGCTCCACCATTCAATGCGATCATGGCTGATCATCCAAATTCAGTACCCGGTCCCTGCTTTCCCCTCACACCCCTTGATCCCTTTAACCTTGAGAAATATATCCAACTCCTTCTTGAATATATTTAATGAATTGGCCTCTACTGCCTTCTGTGGTAGAGAATTCCACAGGTTCACCACTCTCTGGGTGAAGAAATCCCTCCTCATTTCTGTCCTAAATGACCTACCCCTTATCCTTACACTGTGACCCCTGGTTCTGGACTCCCCGACCATCGGGAACATCCTTCCAGCATCTAGTCTGTCTAGTCCTGTTAGAATTTTATAAGTTTCGATGAGATCCCCTCTCATTCTTCTAAACTCCAGCGAGTATAAGCCCAATCGATCCAATCTCTCCTCATACGTCATTCCTGTCATTCCTGCCATCCCAGGTATCAGCCTGCTGAATCTTCGCTGAACTCCTTCCATGGCAAGAACATCCTTCTTCAGATAAGGCGACCAAAACTGCACACAATACTCAAGATGTGGTCTCACCAAGGCCTTGTACAACTGCAGCAAGACATCCTTGTTCCTGTACTCAAACCCTCTCGCTACGAAGGCCAACATACCATTTGCCTTCTTAACCGCCTGCTGCACCTGCATGCTTACCTTCAGCGACTGGTGCACAAGGACACCCAGGTCTCGTTGCACTTCCCCTTCTCCCAATCTATTGCCATTCAGATAATAATCTGCCTTCCTGTTTTTGCCACCAAAGTGGATAACGTCACATTTATCCCCGTTATATTGCATCTGCCATGCTTCTGCCCAATCACCCAACCTGTCCAAATCACCCTGGAGTTTCTCGGCATCCTCCTCACAGCACACACGCCCACCCAGCTTTGTGTCGTCTGCAAATTTGGAGATATTACATCTAGTTCCCTTGTCTAGATCATTAATATATATTGTGAATAGCTGGGGTCCAAGGACCGATCCCTGCGGTACCCCACTAGTCACTGCCTGCCACTCAGAAAAAGACCCATTTATTCCAACTCTTTGCTTTCTGTCTGACAACCAGTTCTCTATCCAAGTCAGTACCTTGCCCCCAATCCCATGTGCCTTAACTTTACACGCTAATCTCTTATGCGGGACCTTATCGAAAGCCTTCTGAAAGTCCAAATACACCACATCCACTGGTTCTTCCTTATCTATTTTACCAGTTACATCCTCAAAAAATTCCAGTAGATTAGTCAAGCACGATTTACCCTTTGTAAATCCATGTTGACTTTGTCCGATCCTGTCACTGTTTTCCAAGTGCTCTGCTATTACATCTTTTATAATGGACTCTAGCATTTTCCCCACTACCGATGTCAGGCTTACCAGTCTGTAATTCCCCGTTTTCTCTCTACCACCTTTTTTGAATAGTTAGCTACCCTCCAATCCATGGGTACTGTTCCAGATTCCATCGAATGTTGGAAGATGATCAGCAATGCATTTACTATTTCTAGGGCCACTTCCTTAAGTACCCTAGGATGTAGATTATCAGGCCCTGGGGATTTATCGGCCTTCAATCCCATCAATTTCCTTAACATCATTTCCCTACAAATACTGATTTCTTTCAGTTCCTCCCTTTCATCAGACCCTATGTTCCCCAACATCTCTGGGAGGTTATTTGTGTCCTCCTTTGTGAAGACAGAACCAAAATATATATTTAATTGGGCAGCCATTTCTTTGTTCCCCATTATAAATTCCCCTGATTCTGACTGCAAGGGACCTACGCTTCACTTCACCAATCGTTTTCTCTTCACATATCTATAAAAGCTTTTACAGTCAGTTTTTATGTTCCTCGCAAACTTACTCTCATATTCTATTTTCCCCTTCTTAATTAATACCTTTGTCCTCCTTTGTTGAATCCTAAACTGCTCCCAATCCTCAGGTTTACTGCTTTTTCTGGCCAATTTATATGTCCTCTCCTTGGATCTTATGCTATCCTTAATTTCCCTTGTTAGCCACGGTTGAGTCACCTTTTTTGTTTTATTTTTATGCCAAACTGGGATGAACAAATTCTGTATTTCATCCATGCGGTCTTTGAATGTTTGCCATTGCCTATCCTCCATCAACCCTTTGAGTGACATTTCCCAATCAATCCTACCCAACGCGCGCCTCAGACCATCGTAGTTTCCTTTATTTAAATTCAGGACCCTAGTCTCTGAGTCAACAACTTCATTCTCCATCTTAATGAAGAATTCTATCATATTATGATCGCTCCGACCCAAAGGGCCTCGTACAACAAGATTGTTAATTAATCCGTTCTCATTACATAATACCCAGTCTAAGATGGCCTGATCTCTGGTTGGTTCCTCGACATATTGGTCCAGGCAACCATCCCGTAAACACTCCAGGAATTCCTCCTCCACAATATTGTTACTAATTTGGTTAGCCCAATTTATATGTAGATTAATGTCACCCATGATGACTGCTGTGCCCTTATTGTACGCTTCTCTAATTTCCCTTTTAATGCCATCCCCAACCTCCGCATTACTGTTTGGAGGTCTATATACCACTCCCACTAACGTTTTCTGCCCCTTGCTATTTCTCAGTTCTACCCATGCAGATTCCACATTATCAGAGCTAATATCCTTCCTTACAATTGTGTTAATCCCTTCTTTAACCAGCAATACTACCCCACCTCCCTTTCCTTTTTGCCTATCTTTCCTGAATATTGAATACCACTGGATGTTGAGTTCCCAGCCTTGGCCACCCTGGAGCCATGTTTCCGTAATCCCAATCAAATCATAATCGTTTACCTCTATTTGCGCAGCTAATTCATCCACCTTATTACAAATGCTCCTCGCATTAAGACACAAAGCCTTCAGGCTTGTTTGTTTAATGCTCTTCGGCCTATTAGAATAATTATTTACTGTGGCCATGTTTGATTTAAACTGTTGATTTCTCTGACTGCCACTTTTGTTTTTCTCCTTCCTATCTTTTTCTTTTATCCTTGTTTCCCTTTCCTCTGTCCCTCTGCTCAGGTTCCCAACCCCCTGCCATTTTAGTTTAAACCTTCCCCCAGAGCACTAGCAAACGCTCCCCCTAGGACATCAGTCCCGGCCCTGCCCAGGTGCAAACCGTCTGGTTTGAACTGGTCCCATCTCCCCCAGAACCGGTTCCAATGTCCCAGGAATTTGAATCCCTCCCCCTCACACCATTCCTCTAGCCATGTATTCATCTGAAATATCCTTCTATTTCTACTCTGACTAGCACGTGGCACTGGTAGCAATCCTGAGATTACTGCCTTTGAGGTCCTATTTTTTAATTTACCTCCTAACTCCCTATATTCAGCTTTTAGGACCTCATCCCATTTTTTACCTATATGCACCACAACAACGGGCTGTTCACCCTCCCCTTACAAAATGTTCTGCAGCCGGTCTGAGACATCCTTGACCCTTGCACCAGGGAGGCAACACACCATCCTGGAGTCTCGTTTACGGCCGCAGAAACACCTATCTATTCCCCTTCCAATAGAATCCTCTATTACTATAGCTCTACCCCTCTTTTTCCTCCCGTCCTGTGCAGCAGAACCACCCCTGGTGCCAGGAAGTTGGCTGCTGCTGCCTTCCTCTGATAAGCCATCCCCCCCAACAGTACTCAAAGTGGTGTATCTGTTTGAGAGGGGGATGTCCACAGGGGACCCTTGCACTACCTGCCTGTGCCTAGTACTCTGTCTGTTGGTCACCCATTCCCTTTCTGCCTGTCCAACCTTTGCCTGCTGTGTGACCAACTGATCAAACGTGCTATTCACGACGTCCTCGGCATTGCGAATGGTCCAGTATGAATCCAATCGCAGCTCCAGCGCCGCAATGCGGTCTGCCAGTAGCTGCAGCTGGACACACTTCCTGCACACATGGTTGTCAGGGACACAGGAAGTGTCCCTGATTTCCCACATATCGCAGGAGGAGCATACCACGGCACCGGGCTGTCCTGCCATGGCTTACCCTTTATTTAATTGCAATTAAATTAAATCAAATCAATCCCACCAATTTCACTACAGTTAAATGATATATTTAAGGGTCTTGGTTTACAAACAGTCCCCGCTACACCACAGAGAGCTTAGAAACTATAAACCACAGAGTTAAAGTTTAAAAAGAGAGAAATACTCACCAACCAATCACTTACCTGCTTTCTGGTGATGTCACACTTCGATTACTTTTTACTTCTCTCCCTCTCTGTGAGATTGGAGATTAGTACGCTCTGAGGCCTACCTGGTCTCTTGGAGCCTTTTATAGCCCCGCTGCCGCCGCTGAAATTCCCGCCGACGCTCTGAGGCCTACCTGGTCTCTTGGAGCCTTTTATAGCCCCGCTGCCGCTGCTGAAATCTCTGCTTTATGTAATTCATTATGAATAAGCCAGTCAATACAAGATACCAAATTACTAGATACAGGAAACTCTTTGGTATCCGGCACCGACGGGACCGGTACCGTGCCGGTTGATTAAAAATTCCGGATGACGGAGAGGGTTATCCACCGAGGCTATTTTTAACAAACAAAAATTAAAAAATCAAGGAATATGTAGTATACAGTAATTGGACTTCCCCCACTGACTAACTCGGTCACCGCGGGAGACTCGGACTCGGACTTGGCAACATTTCCGGTTATTGAGGCATTGTTTTCGGAGTATGAATTTTGCCGTTTAAACGAGAGTTTCCTGTATTTAGATAAATGGCATACTATTGAGATATTACATTATTATGAATGAAAGAAAAAAATCTAATGTTAAATATGCTGCTAAAATAACAAGGTAAAGCACAGTATGAATAAGTTGTAATATTACCACTTATATATGGTGCAATAGAAAAAAGACAACAGCGGTACCAACTTAACTACCACTGAGCGACTTTACTGCAGCAAACTGATCAGTTAGGTACAATAATCAATGAAATACAAAATTGGGTGAAACAATACTGGGAGAGGATATACAGTATATACATAAGGCAAGAGGTAAAATTCAACAGGACAAGAACAATTGATAAGATTCTGTGATATGGTACCAACTGGGCAGATACAATATTAAACAAACGATACTGAATTGCTAACTAATAACAAAGTAAGAGAATCTAAATTATTTCAGGATCAACGCTTGGTAATAGATGAGATCAGGTTAAAAACATTTTAGGAGGCATTACTTACTTGCTAGTATCTTTCAGTAAATTTATATAAAGTAAAAGGATAAGTTGGCAATCTGATTACACTAACTGAGTCTGAAAATTGCATAAACTTATATTGCAGCAGACAAAATGGCTGCCATAGAGTATACTTGTCCCACGATCAATGTGGCAACAGTTTTTTTTGAGTGGGCCATTCCAGGAATTGAGCCTTCCCAAAATCTCTTTAATTCGTCAATTGTATCTCCATAAACTTTATTGAAACTAAGCAGAAGGGCATGATGTAACATAACATCGAGAATCTCTGGAAGGAAAAGACAGAATGTCACACTAACAGAAACAGAGGTAAAAATTAAAGAAACTTTGATAATGAGAAAACAATTTCAGTGAGGTTTCAAACATAAAAGTCTATCTTTTCTGGAGTATTGCAGTAATTAAGTGGATTTGATATTGCAAATCTATGCTATCTTTACCACAAGTTTAGAACTTCCACTCTGCTCCAGTCACTGTCTATGATATTTACTCCCAGAACGATTAAACTCCTAATGCATGGGCAGAGCAGTAGGAAAATGTTTACTTGCAATTTTACTGACAACTTACAGCAATAACGACTTCCTGTAATGTAAATGTCCATTCAAATTGCTTATGTTACAGATGTTGCACACCAACAAGATGATGACAAACCATAAAAGAATGACTTGCATTTATGTAGAGCCTTTCCCTGCCTCAGGTCGTCCCAAAGCACTTTACAGTCAATGAAGTACTTTTGAAGTGTCTTCATTGTTGTGAAATGACCAATTTATAATTTCCTGTGAATTACACTTGGAAAGCAATGTACAATAATTGTTGGGCTTAGTACATCATTTGGAGATTATGTTTATGAATTGCACAATGAGTTAAATATCACTGTCATTTCTACTGTTTTTCCAGGTACCCTTAATGTAGCATCAGCCAATAATTCAAAAGCTAAATACTGCACATGCTGGAAATACTCAGCAGGTCAGGCAGGATCTGTGGAGAGAGAAACAGAGTTAATGTTTCAGGTTGATGACCTTTCGTCAGAACTGGAAAAAGTTAGAGATATAACAGGTTTTAAGCAAGTACAGAGGCAGGGAAGGCGGGGAGGGGAGGAAAGAACAAAAGGGAAGGTCTGTGATAGGATGGAAGGCAGGAGAGATTAAATGACAAAAGGGATGATGGTGCAAGACAAAAAGAGATGGCAATGGAACAAGTAAAGAAACAAAAGATGATTCTAGAAGAGGTGTAAATGGGAATGGCAGAATCAACAACAGCTGCCATGTGAAAAAATAGGGGCAGAGGTTATGGTCTGAAATTGTTGAACTCAATGTTGAGTCCAGAAGGCCTTTTCGAAAGATGAGGGCCTAGAAATTCAGTTCAGACGCTATTGCGGCGCTAAAGTCGGGCGCTCGGCAAATTTAGCGGCCGCCGGAAAGTGCAGGCGAGCTCGCCGAAATTCAGTAGATTTGGCCAACTTTTTGGCCGAGCGCTGCAATAGGCGTTGGAACCCTGTGTTCAGGCGCTAATCCGGCGATGCGGCCTGATAACGCCGATTCCGGGCTCAGCGCAGGTGCGATCATGTGGTGAGTGTCAGCAGACACCCTGACGCCGGCCAGCTCTTAAAGGGGGAAGGGTCAACTTTGACTGCAGCCACGCCCTGCATGCTGTAGCCCTGCAACTAGGCCTCAGGACTGGTTGTGTACCAAATCAACGCCTGGAGGTAATGGAGAGGGCCCGTGAAAGAGCCCAGCGGTTCTCTGACCATGCGCTGGGTGTGCTCCTTCATGGGGTACGCAAGAGAAGACGGGTCGTGTGCCCGGCTAGTGGCAGGAAGGCTCCCAGGAGCCAGTTCAGGGAGGCGTGGACCAAAATTGCCCGGAGGGTCTCCTCCAACTCCGATGTTCCCAGGAGTGCGGACCAGTGCCGCAAGAAATACAATGACCTATGTCGGCTGGTCAAGGTGAGTACCCTTTCCAGTGTCCCCCTCATCCTTGCATGTGCACCTCCCATTAGGGCCAAAGGGACATCAAAGGTCTAATGCCCAGCCCTCCTGCCGCTGCAATGGCACTTGCATTTTAATCAATAGCTCTGCAATTATCACACTGTCCAAGCTATTCCACCATGGGAGGCCTCACACACAGCAACAGGGCACCACACTGTCCAAGCTATTCCACCATGGGAGGCCTCACACACAGCAACAGGGCACCACACTGTCCAAGCTATTCCACCATGGGAGGCCTCACACACAGCAACAGGGCACCACACTGTCCAAGCTATTCCACCATGGGAGGACTCACACACACCAACGGGGCACCACACTGTACTTAGACGCCCTCCTTTCTCTTGCAGGCCAAGCTGGCGAGGAACGCCAGGAGCCTGCGTGTCACTGGTGGAGGCCCTCGCGATTACCAGGAGCTAACGGTTCTGGAAGAGAGGGTGGCCCGACTCCTGCGTCACCCAGTGACTGGGCCTGTGGCGCTCGGCGACGCCGACCCTATACTGGAACCCACTGGTAAGGACAGGACCGGGTGCACCTCTCTCCTTGCCCTCGCGCATCAGATCTACATCCTTCCCCACTGGCCGAAAAATGCGCATAATGCACCAGTGCGGCCTCCCTCGCTGTCGGCCTGTCCTCACTCTAAAGCTACACTTGTGCCTTCCTGCTTTCAGCTGGTGAGGAGGAGGTGCTCCCTGAAGCCCAGACAGCCAGGCCCTCGGAGGAGGAGGACGTCGAGGAGCAGCAGGAAGGCGCCACCTCGGGGGAACCCTCCTCCGCTCCAGGAGATGGCAATGAAGGGGAGACGTCTGGCGTGCCGGAGAGCCAGGGGGAGGCGGGGGAGGGGAGCCCCGAACCTGGTCCCAGTGGCATGGACGCACGCGGCAAGGCTCCGGCGGCACGCCAGCCTTCTGCCCAGAGGGGGGAGGCGGTGGAGGGGAGGGCAGAACCTGCTCCCAGTGGCGTGGCCGCACGCGGCAAGGCTCCGGCGGCACGCCAGCCTTCTGGCCAGAGGGTGGAGGCGCCCTCCAGTCCGGACTCGGACGTCGCCCAGGAGGTGCGCCTCCTGGACGAGATGTCGGCGGCGTCGGAGCGGCGGCACGTCGAATTCATGGAGGTGGTGGAACAGATGCCTCACGCCATCGAAAGCCTCGCACAAAGTGTGGTGGCTTTCGGCCAATCCCAGGCCAGGGGGCTGGAGCAAATCGCAGCAGCGCACGCCAGGGGGGTGGAGCTCCTTGTGGCAGCGCATGAGAGGGGGGTGCAACAACTCGAGGCAGCGCAGCACGCCAGTCGCCAGCTGAGAGGTGCTGGGCAGACAATGGCACTGCAGATGCGGGCACATGCCGGCGCAGTTGGGGCACTGACTTCTGCCACCCTCGCACTGGCGCGGAGGCGTCGCCAGGCCAGCCGCCGCCCTGCTGCCGCACACCGGTCTGGCGACCAACAGTTTGGCGCACTTGCTCCCCGGCCAGGCCGCCCGAGTGCACGTGTGTCTGGCGAGCAGCGCGCGCCTGGCATCACCCACCTTGTCCCCATTGGTGCAGGCGAGCCTGCCACTCCCCCAGCCAGGGTGCAAGGAGCTGCTGCAGGCAGTGAAGAGGGCCACCCACAGCTGCAGCAGCCACCAGCCGGCCCCTCCCGGGCCCGCCCTCGTGTAGGCCGACCCCCAAGGGCATCTGGCGAGACGCCTTGTCGCCCTGAAGATCCTTCCCCCAGCCTCGCCACAGCCTCACGGCCCAGCTTGAGGCGCAGCAGCAGGAGGGGCCGGGGCAAAAGATGGCTGTCGACGGACTCGCCCTCTCGCCACACCGAATAGAGTGTGGTGAGCGAGGGTTTGGGTGATGCGGGGGCTTCTGTTCTGGGGGGCATTATGTTGTTTGGTTTTATGGGGGTGTTTGTGTTGTGGGGGGGGCTTGTTTTTGTTAGGCCAGTGAGGAAGGCCATTTGGATGTTGATGTTTTGTTAGTCCTCCCCAGGTTTTGGGAGTGACAGAAGTTTGTGACTGTTTTTTGGGGGTCTTCTCTGTTTTGCTCTTCCATGTGGGAAGGGCCCTGAGTTTTTGAAATAAAGATGTTTATTTATTCACCATGTGCAGGTGTCATGTTTCAAGTGGTTGTTGGGTTAACCGGCTGAGGGCTTGCGGAGCGGCTGCCTTCAGCTGCGTTCAGTGGCCCAGGCCATTCCCTGACAGGGGGCCTAGAAGTGTCGAGCAATAAGCCCCCGGCGGACGGCCCTTGGACCTTGTCGCTCCCTCCTGGCCTGGTGCTCCTCCTCCTCAGGGTCCTCCTGCTCGTCCTCCTGAGGTGGTGGGCCAATGTCAGGTGGCAGTGCCTGAGTCCTGCGGATAGCCAGGTTGTGGAGCATGCAGCACACCACGACGAACTGGGAGACTCTATCCGGCGAATACTGAAGAGACCCGCCCGAACGATCCAGGCAACGGAACCGTTGCTTGAGGACGCCTATCGTTTGCTCTATTAGGTTCCTTGTGGCTTGATGGCTTTCGTTGTATGCCAGCTCCGCTCGGGTCCTGGGCGCGCGGAGCGGGGTCATGAGCCATGTGCACAAAGGGTAGCCCTTGTCCCCGATAAGCCATCCCCTTGGTGGAGGCTGTGCCTGGAACATGTCAGCCACAGTAGTCTGGCGCAGGATAAAGGCATCGTGGCTGCTTCCTGGGAAGCGGGCATTGACAGCTAGGATGCGCTGCCTGTGGTCACACACCAGCTGCACATTTAGGGAATGGTAGCCCTTCCGGTTGCGGTATTGCTCGGCATTGTGGATAGGTGCCCGCATAGCCACATGCGTGCAGTCAATGGCGCCCTGCACCATGGGGAAGGCCGCGATCCTGGCAAATCCGACTGCACGCTGCTCCTGCTTGTGTTGGGTCATGGGGAAGGAGATGAATTGGTGCCTCCTCGCGAAAAGTGCTTCGGTGACCTGTCGGATGCAGCGATGCGCGGCGAACTGGGAGATGTTCGCAATGTCCCCAGCAGCGGCTTGGAAGGAGCCGCTTGCATAAAAGCTGAGAGCCACCGTGACCTTCACTTCCACCGAGAGAGACGCCCTGGACATGAGCTGTGGCTGCAAATCTGCGTGAAGCAGCTGGCAGATCTCTCCAACCACCTCCCTTCTGAAGCGCAGCCTCTTAACACAATGCGCCGCAGTCATGGTGAGATATGAGACCTGCTCCCGGTATTGCCTGACTGGGTAAGGCCTACGTTGGCGACGCCTAATGGCCCCTCTGCGTCTAGGCATGCCTGGCCCTCTCTCAAAGCGTCTGCGAGCCCTTCGCACAAAATGTAGCAACTGAGGGTTGGCCCCCCATGCAGCCCCCATTACAAAGTTCCAAACAGCAAAATCACAAGGATGCAAATGTCAAAGCACTGGCTAGAAGCCAAAAATACCTCTCCTATGGTGTCCGAAATCAGTAATCTCTGTGCCTTGCTCTCTGTGCAGAAATCCAAAGCAGTAAAGTCATTGCAGCGAAATGGCTGGCTTTTATGGGTGAGTGGATGTGCCCTTTAATTAGCGCTCCCCGAATCCCACAGGGCCTCTGTTGAGTTCCATTTCACAGTTCTTAGCAGCGCCACGCCCACATCGGCCGGGCGCCACTGAATTTCCGGTTTGGGGCGCACAAACGGCGTTGCACGACGGAATGACGTCATAAGATGCGCGCGCAGCTGAGCAGGCACTAACACTTTGCGCCGGCGCTAAAGCCCAGCTGAATTTCGGCGTAGGCGCAGATCCGGCGGTGCCCGGCCGCTAAGTGGATAGCGCCGGAAATCTGGCGCTAACGGCTGGCGCAAACAGCTGAATTTCTAGGCCGAGATGCTGTTCCTCGAGCTTACATTGAGCTTCGTTGGAACAGTGTAAGAGGCTAAGGACAGAGGGGTCAGAGTGGGAATGGAGCGGAGAATTAAAGTGACAGGCGACCGGAAGCTCGGGGTCACGCTTACGGACTGAACAGAGGTGTTCCACAAAGCAATCACCCAATCTGCGTTTGGTTTCCCCAATCTAGAGGAGACCGCATTGTGAGCAGCGAATACAGTATACTAAATTGCAAGAAGTACAAGTAAGTTGCTGTTTCACCTGGAAGGAGTGTTTGGGGCCCTGGACAGTGGGAAGGGAGGAGGTAAAAGGTTGGGTGTTGTATCTCCTGCGCCTGCACGGGAAGGTGCCATGGGAAGAGGAGGGGGTGTTGGGGGTGATTGAGGAGTGTACCAGGGTGTTGCGGAGGGAGCGGTCCCTTCGGAATGCTGAAAGGGGAGGGGAGGGGAAGATGTGTTTGGTGGTGGGATCACGCTGGAGGTGGCGGAAATGGCGAAGGATAATCCGTTGAATGTGGAGGCTGGTGGGGTGAAAGGTGAGGACAAGGGGAACCCTATAATTTATGTGTTACAAAGGCATTAGTCACTCCATGTCTAGCTGAATAAATGAAAGAACGAGAGGGAGACTAATAACCTGTCACGTTGCATGCCAGTCCGAACAGTAAAAGGTGGAAAATTCAGTTGGTTTGCGCCTCCCGTTAGCACTTTAAGAGGGCGTTAATGGGGCGCAAAGCAACTAGCGCCCGGGCGCGGCGATGGCTGCGCCACTCGCGAAATTGACCAGACATTTTGCAGCGGCGCTAAACAACACCGCCCCGATCTCCTGTGCCCGCAGATCTTGACATCATTCGAGCGTGCAACACCCTTGTGGCGCCCCAGACTGGATATTGAGTTGCACCCCCCTTGTTTCCGCCTGGCACAAGCAACGACAGGTAAACTGGAACGTTTTCCAGTCGGTGTGGGGCTGGGGGGGCGCTATGTAAAGGCGGCCTCTTCCTGGCTTTTTCTGTGGTAGACATTTTTGTACCACTCATTCTGACAGAGAGAGAGATTCTGAGAGAGAGAAGGAGAGACTTCTGCTTAGTCAACGCTGTGTGAAGTAATTTTGGCTACTGAGCATCACTTTGCAGGTATTTTTGTTTTTGACCTTCATTACTTTGATTGCCAAGAGACTTTGGGGGCTGCACTGATTCGGGGCGTCGTCCTGCGCCTGCAGATTCAGAGGCCACAGAGACGCAGAGAGAGAGTGGCAATCATGGCCAGACGGAGGTGGGCCAACAGGCCTCTGTACAGGAGACCTCACTCTCCCAGGGTATTTCGCCAACAATTCTCCTACATTAATTTGTCTGAGGAGCAGTGTTTGCACAGGCTGCGCTTCAGCAAGGAGGTGGTCACTGAGCTCTGCCACCTGCTGCAGCCAGATCTGCAGCCTCTACTGAGGACCAGGACGTCTCTGTCTGTGGCAGTGAAGATCACAGTGGCTCTGAACTTTTATGCCACCGGCTCCTTTCAAGCAGCTACTGGGGACATTGCCAATATCTCCCAGTTTGCGGTCCACTGCTGCATTCGTCAGGTCACAAATGCCCTCTATAAAAGGAGACGCCAGTACATCTCTTTCCCAATGACCCGGGCCAAACAGCATGAACGCGCAATGGGCTTTGCGAGAGTAGCGGGCTTCGCCATGGTGCAGGGCGCCATTGACTGCACGCATGTGGCATTGCGTGCACCGCATGAGAATGTAGAGGATTTCCGCAACCGCAAGGGATTCCACTTCTTAAACATCCAGTTGGTCTGTGACCACAGACATCTGATACTCGCTGTCAATGCCCGCTAACCTGGCAGCAGCCACGATGCATTTGTCCTGTGCCAGACTGCTGTGGCAGAATTTTTCCAAGCACCGCATCACCCAAGTGGTTGGCTCCTCGGGGACAAGGGTTATCCACTGTGCACCTGGCTGATGACACCGCTCCGTAACCCCAACACCCCTGCCAAGCTGCGGTACAACGACAGCCATCTCGCCACCAGGAACATCGTTGAGCAGACGATCGGCATGCTCAAGCAACGGTTCCGCTGTCTGGAGCACTCAGGAGGAGACCTGCAGCACTCGCCTGAGCGAGTCTCCATCTTCATAGTTGTGTGCTGCATGCTGCATAACCTGGCAATCCTGAGGACCCAGCCAATGCCACCAGGCCTTGGAGCACCACCGGAGGAGGAGGAAGAAGAGGAGGAGGATGATCATCAGCAGCACCAAGGCGGGAGGGAGGCCCACAATGTTGAAACTGCAAGGGCCGTCCATCAATGGCTGATGGCAAGCCCTGCTGAGGAAATGGCTTCTGCCATTGAGAACAACATGAATGAAACCAACCTGCAACCCCTAAGCCGGCCAAGGCAGCAATGATTCCAAAGACTAAACATGTACATTTTGAATACAAAAACGTATTTATTTTACAAACTCTGTGTGTGTCATTTCTTCATGACAAACTAATAGAAAGAAACACAAGAAAAATTAATTAGCATAACTGGTTCTCACAACCTGGAGATAATGTCCAAAACACTAAACAAAAGTTTGAACATGAACCTCGGCCATTAATAAAAAATTGACCAACATTTTGTCACACCTCCTACTTTTTGCCCTTCGAGGGTGATCTCCTTCCCTTGCGCACTTCCCCCCTTCCCACCCTGCAGCTCCTCCGTAATTGGACCCCAGTGGCTGCAGCAAGGCTGGTGGAAGGCTGCTGATTGTCAGAACCTGAGACTGCAGATGCCCTTGAAGGATGGCCTCGACCAGCTCTGGGCCTGCAGGGCCCGGCTGCAGACTGCACCAACTCTGCATGGGCGGCAGCAGTCTGGGCTACAGGTGGTGGCAAGTGCAATGGGGAAATGACAGTGGTGGCAGCAGGAATGCTGTCATCTTGAGAGAGGACAGCAACTCCCTGCTCAACCGACATACTGGCACTCCCACGGGGCAGCACATCAGCATTCGGAGCAATCTGCTGGAGCACAGATTGCTGGCTTGCTGCGGCGAGGTGAGAGCCCCGGGGAAATGTGTCCGAACCAGCGACGATGGCAGCAGTTAGTGCTTGCGTGGCCTCAATCTGAGTCTGCATGAGAGCAGTCTGAGATGGGGTCACGGCAGCCAGTGACTGAATTGGAGCACTAAGTTTTAGCGTGGCATCCGCCTGTGCTACAGCGAAGTGCTCCACACTCCTTGCCAGTGATTCAATTAATTCGGGCACCCTTCCCACTGCACCCATGAGCTCAGTGTGCATGTCCACCGCCTGGGTGTTCATTTCAGCGATGAGCCGCTCCTCCTCTACGTCCAGTGCAGCAGGACTCGCTGGCCTGCTCTCCCTCCGGGGAGAAGGCCCCCGAGCTTCCCTACCCCCATCGCGTTGCTGCAGCCCGCTGGATCCTGGAGCTTCACCCTCATCAGACCCTTCCCCCCTGCTCCCCTCCAGGGAAGGCATGTTCCCATTGTGGGCATGGGCTTCCTTGGGATAGGGTGGCACTGATGCTCCGGCTTCCTCTTCCTCCTCGCCTGCAGCTTCACTCCCACTGGCAGCTTGAGGGCCCGTCTCCTCAGCTGGTGAATCACCATCTGAAAGCAGGGAGGTACAAGAGTGGCTTTAGCGTGAGTACGGGGCAGTAAGGGAGGAATGAGTGCAGCGATTTAGTAAGTTGGATTGAAAGTGTCAAAGGCTGGTGTTGTGAGGGACAAGTGGAAGGAGAGAGGACAAAAAGGTGATGACCTTACCATTGCTGTCCAGAACGGGGTCGGCCTCTCCAGGGGCGATGGAACTGATCACCTGGCTTGCCACAATCCTGTGGCCACGCGCCTCAAGATCGCTGAGGAGTTGCAGTTGAGGCCGCCCTCCACCCGTCCGTTGCTGCTGTCTCTTATTATGCGATAGCTTGGCCTGCAAGAAAAGGATGGCGTCTGAGTAAATATACAGCCATGGTCTTGCCTGATGTGCCTCCCATAATTGAATAGTCCTTACTGTATGCAGCCATGGTCTTGCCTGATGTGCCTCCCATAGGTGAATAGCCCTTACTGTATGCAAAGTGTGGAATGTGCATGTGTGTTTCATGAGAGGGCCATAGGTGTTGGATGAGTGTTGGGCATTGGGGTTTTAAGACCCTCTGGCCATAGAGTGAGGTTGAGATGGAGGGATGGAGAGGTATTGAAAAAAAGCCACTCACCCTGACGAACCGAGTGAGGTCGTTGAACTTTTTCCGACATTGAGTATGGGTCCTGAGCACCATGCTCCTGGAGGAGACGTTCTGAGCCACCTCCCTCCACACTCTTCTGTACTCGTGCGGCAAAGGCCTCCTGCCACTCTCAGGGTAGAGTATAGATCTTCTGCGCTCCACCGCACCAACCAGAGCCTCCAAGGCCCACTCGCTGAAGCGCTGGGCTCGTTCTCTCACCCTCTCCATAGTCCTTGGCTGGAAGATTTAGGCACAGGTCTCTCCAGGCCGAGATTCAAGGCTCCAATGAGCAGGGTGTGGCTGAAGAGCAAGATTGACCCTCCCCTTTAAGAACTGTCCGGCGCCCGTGTGTCTGTGTTCCATCGCTAACTGACATCACCTGCGCTGCGCCCGCGCTCTGAGATAGCGCCTCGCTCCTCGGCTTTTGCGCCTCAAGACAGGTGTGCAGCGCCTGATTTAGTGTTCCAATCACCTCCAAGGGCGATAAACGCTAAGTTTGCAGTTGGAGGTGATAATTAACGCCAGGCGCTAAACTTTGTGCACGGCCGATAATCGTGCCCCATGCTGAATTTTCCCCCCAAAGTGTTTCCACCATGGAATACCTTGGATCCTGAAACTCTTTTCCAGAAGATAAATTATTTCAATTAAAAAAAAAATTAAGTGGAGTTTTGAAAATATTTTATTTGCCACACAATAAGGGTAATAGAAAACTAATTATATATTTTTTAATAATGTGGCATGATGTCTGCTTTGACATTCCCTCCGGAAAGGCCACCTGATGAATTATGGATACACTTATTGGCAGCATGGTTTAGATGGGCAGGGTAAGATGTCCTGTAGGAATCCAATTCAGTCAGCATGCTAACCAATAATTCAACATGTTTGCCTATTTGTTCCCAGTGAGTTTGCAGGGATGAATGCATCTCTTCCAAGGTGTTGTCCAACCACATGGACTGCAGCAGTTCAAGAAGGTGGCTCACCACCACCTTCTCAAGGGCAATTAGGGATGGGCAATAAATGCTGGCCTTGTCAGCGACGCCCACATCCCATAATCGAATTTTAAAAAAAATGTAAACTGTTTATTACTTTTCTGATGTTATGGAAGCCTATACTTCTGCCAGGACACGAAACTCAGAAAAGTAGTAAAGAGTGAGGAAGATAGTAGCAGACTTCAGGAGGATAGAGATAGACCTGTGAAATTGGATAGCTCTTTCAAAAGCCAGCACAGGCACGATGGGCCAGATGGCCTCCTTCTGTGCTGTACGAGTCTATGATTCTATGAACCATACTGTGGTTAGAATTTTTTGCCTTCTGGAGGATTACAAATCTATTAATAAAGTCATAACAGCACCTGCCTAAGTGGCTAAATTGTCCTTTTCTTAAGTAGCTTCACAATGCAATGCTGATATTTGCCTACTTATTTCTACCTGGAGATTTCGTATACTGATACACCCCATCAGTCTGGTACCATCTTCACAGTGCTCTCACATCCCACAACTTTCCTGCTATTCTTCTAGAACCTTACTCTCCTTTCCAATACTCCCACACCCCATGATCCCCATTCCCAAACCCAGGATCATCCTCTCAACACTACCAACCCACACCCGCACCCCCCACCCCCAACTCTCTACTACTGCTACACATAGTGCCTATAAGGTACCTACCTGAACTTGGAATATCTTCCTTATCATCCTGTGTATCTTGAGCTTTTAAAAGCATCTAATTATCACACACGAGACATCATACTTTGTACTAGATGCAAAACAGTCTTAAAGAAAAGAGAGACAGCCATTAATCTGGAATGTGAAATTTGAAAGTAATTTCCAAGCTACAAAATTCCCTGATCAAACAACAAGTAAACTCTATTGTAAAATTGAAGAAATTAAACATTAAGTATTCATCTTTTGTTGCAGACATGATCCTGTATTCACCTAAGCTCACAATAGTTTACCAGTATGGTTGCATGTGTATATGTATAAACATTTGCACATAGGGACTTTAAAAACAATTTTTTGGTTAAAATTCTTTTTAAATTCTCATTTTAATTTCCTTTGATACATTGACTATATGCTACTAAACATAAGGACATATTGGTCCTAAATTTACTCATCATTGTTGTTAGCTTGTGGCTTAAAATGAGCGCACTGGCATTTTTTGAGGTGGAACCCATTTTTACCATATAATGACAGTGCTGAAGTTTCCATTGTAAACTGTAGCCTTCCATGGGAGGGCTTGCTGATGCGGTAGGGAACTCATTAGGATGAGGAGGAGTGGTGTTGGAGTGCCCAAATCCATTGCATCCCTGTGTAAGGGGTTTTCCTTGAGAGATGTCTCTGAGGTTTCTCTCTCTAGAGGCCTCTCTCTCTTGCACAGTAAAACCGTGAGTGGTTCGACCCACTCGCCCCTTAGATTCTGTACTCTGGACTTTGGGGCAGGAATTACAATGTAGAGAAAACTCTTGTAGACCAAGTTTGATGAAACAAAATGAAATTTTATTGCTTAAGGAAAAATATCAAATCAAATGCAAGCAGATAAGAGAGTACATGGGAGGGAAAAACACAAACAAATCATAACGACACAATACTAACTAAGGCAAATACAGGCATCTTATACTCTACAAAGATCATCATGAAATAAGGAAACACACGGAACATCGAGGGACAACAACTCATGTTAATTGTACCCTTAAATCCACCCCCTTATTAAACCTATCTCGATCTGATTGTGAAGGGCCAGAAACATGCTCACCAATCCAACTAGGAAGTGCAAGATTTTGAACCAGTCTGCGTTTGATCCTTTCAGGCGTTCCGTCTCCACGTGGATCGTGGAGCCCCAGCGAGCTGCGCCACACCTCTCCTGAGGTGGGGGTCAGGGGCGGCTGGACACCGGCTGGTTCTGGATGTCGGTGAGGTCAGGGATCATCGGCTCGACCCCGGTCAGAGGAGCCTTGGGCTGGCCTTCATATAGGTTCCTTCAGTTTAATTTTCGTCTCTTCCCGAGCCGGAGTGGCTGGAAGGTTTCTTCTCTCGGGGTTTTATTTTTTTGTTTCTTCTCCCAAGTTGGGTCGATGGCCTCTCGTTTCGGCAACGGCCCGGGGATGGTCGATGATCTCCCGATGTTTTTCCCCGGGGCGGGACGCCGGCTTCGAACGGCCTTCTTGATGTTGACTTAATTCTTCTTCCTCCTCCGGTGGTGGAGGGGAGTTTGCTGATCTTCTCCCGAAGTGATTCCTCTTCACCCACTGCCACTCGGTCGTGTGTTTCTGAGTGTAGCTGTCTCCAACTGTCTCCGCAACTGCAACTCCGGTGTGTCCTTCAGTGTGTCTTCCTCTGAGTGTCCGTACAACTCCAACCCCTCCAGTTATACCTTTCTTCAGGAGTCTCCACTTCCCGCCCAAAATCAGGTTAGTCTTTGTTTAACGTTTGGTGGGCTGGGAGCACAGCGGGGTAGTTATTATATTTTAAAATGTTTTAGATGGCCGGTAAAGGCCCATCTCTGGTCTGGAATGACCTTCATTGTTTCTAATGTCCTGCTGATCTCGTTATCTAGTCCTTGGTGCTGTTCTCATGAATATGAAATCGTCCCCTTTTGTCTGGGTCAACATTTAGATGGCCTCTGTCTCCAGGCCGATCTTGACTGGATCTGCATCTAATCCATATGTATATGCGTGGGTCTGGTTTCGTTCTCTCAGAAACGGCTTCCAGAACTTACTGTGGGTTGAATCCACAAAGCTGTCTGAGGATTCGCAGGAACCATTTTAAAATGTCCCAATAAGCCAGTCACATGGTATGGCAGCCATTTTGTATGCCCCTTTTTCTGGGCTTCTTTTAAAACAGTCTTTAAAATCATGGCCTCTTCTGCCATTTGACCCTTATTAATACAAAGTCCAATTTTGCGAATCCTACACCTGTATGCCAATCTTATGAGGCAATTAGATCTTATGAATCAATTAGAAATCAAGGAGCAAAATTTTATAAGATTTGTCACATTTTTCAGGCTATTGCAAACTATCAGACAGGATAAACAATAATCCAAAAATGAAACTGATCTACCACAAATTTTCATAAGAACTAGTATAACATACCAACGGGACTGGTCCCTACACTTAGCTGCACTGTTGGGACTGAGACATGGTAATTTCCCAGAAGCTGCAGAAGTCACTGATTTATATATGGTAATAACTGTACTAAAACAAATGTCTTTACAACAACTTTGTGTCTCAGCACATAGATTCACTGATAATGGTAATTAAACATATCTGTGCAGTTAAAATGCATCGGTATTAAAATATGCTTTTATATAATTAAAAGTCTTTCCTATAGCGCTTATTAAAGTTTAAGAAGAACTTGTCAGACTGCTTGTCTGACATCCAGTATTGGATGAGCAGAAATTTACTCCAACTAAACATTGGGAAGACTGTAGCTATTGTCTTTGGTCCCCGCCACAAACTCCGTTCTCTAGCCACCAACTCCATCCCTCTCCCTGGCAACTGTCTGAGACTGAACCAGACTGTTTGCAAACTTGGGTCATATTTGACTCCGAGACGAGCTTCCGACCACATATCCGCGCCATCACTAAGGCCGCCTATTTCAGCCTCCATAACATCGCCCGACTCTGCCCTACCTCAGCTCATCTGCTGCTGAAACCCTCATCCATGCCTTTGTTATCTCTAGACTTGACTATTCCAACGCACTACTGGCTGGCCTCCCACATTCTACCCTCCGTAAACTTGAGGTCATCCAAAACTCTGCTGCCCGTGTCCTAACGCGCACCAAGTACCTTTCACCCATCACTCCTGTGCTCGCTGACTTACACTGGCTCCCAGTTAAGCAACGTCTTGATTTTAAAATTCTCATCCATGTTTTCAAATCCCTCCATGGCCTCGCCCCACCCTATCTCTGTAATCTCCTCCAGCCCGATAACCCTCTGAGATATCTGCGCTCCTCTAATTCTGGCCTCTTGAGCATCCCTGATTTTAATCGCTCCACCATTGGTGGCCGTGCCTTCAGCTGCCAAAGCCCTAAGCTCTGGAATTCCCACCCTAAACCTCTCCACCTCTCTTTCCTCCTTTAAGACACTCCTTAAAACCTACCTCATCTGCCCTAATATTTCCTTATGTGGCTTGGTGTCAAATTTTGTTTGATAACGCTTCTGTGAAGCGCCTTGGGATGTTTTGCTATGTTAAAGGCGCTATATAAATAAAAGTTGTTGTTGTTGTATTTATACCATGCCATTCACAGTCTCAGGACATCCCAAAGTGCTTTGCAACCAATGAATTACTTTTGAAATGCAGTCATTGTTGCTATGTAGGCATTTTGGATGTGACTCAAGGTACCCGAAGCTTATCTTTGTCCAGGTAAAAGGCAGGTCCTCCTATACATATGTGGGGATGTCCTGAGAAAGGGTCGTACACTTCATTTTTGAGTGATTAAGCTAAGTAGCTCAAAAACAGATCAAATTTGTTGATGGTTTGAGAAGATGCTGGGGTGGAGGTGGTGGGGCTGGTGACACAGAATAGATGTCATCTGCATAGAGGAATATTTTGTGCTCCACTTCATCAACTATCTTCTACTGCTTCAGTGTGAAGGGTAGCTGCTTGTTGAATGGGATACCTTTGCTTTGCAAGTTCTGTGACGAACCACTACATCTGCCCATTCTTTCTTAAAGTAGCTCAAGATTTCTTCCTCCCTTTAGGGATACTATTTTAATATTCGCCCTATTGATGGTTAATTTGATTTATCGTGATTGATCTGGTTTAAGAGAATACCGCAGATCCAACGAACAGGCCCTTAAGGCAAATGCCCCTTAACTGGGGCCTCTTGGCCTGGTTACCCTTTTTTGTTCCTGGCTTTGCTATTCCCCTCTATTCTGGATGCTGGGCCCCTTGTTGATTTGCCTGAGTGCCTCTATGAGTGCAAGCAAATGTTTGTTGATCTCAAGAAAGCATGTGTAGTTGATTCCTATTCTCTGTCTCCTTATCTACACTTATCTGTGCTACATGTCTGGGTGTGGGACTCTTTCCTGAATGCTGGGCAATGGAAAGTTACCCACGTTTGTTCAGCTCTCACCTGTCTGTCAGTCTGATACAGGCAGTGGGCCGATGCATATATGAGGGCTTTGAAGTGGCTAATGGGACGTGAGGACCCCAGCCATCATTGTTATTGTCTGTTACCACATATAAGTTTACACAGAGATGTGGTACAATCTTATCCGGGCTCAGGACACAACCAGATATTTTCCTATAATGTAAAGAGTTGTCAAATCAGGCACTATTCAGTGTGTTTCTATGCCAGTCAGCAGTATCAATAAATTGGCCAGGATTTTCCACCCTCTACCGATTTCTGGATTACACTCGGGTAGAAAATATGTCACTGCAAATTTTCATGCCTTTATTCCTGCCAGAAGTGAGGGGTGATGTGCAATATATTCACCCATAAATGGGTGGGTGAATTGAAATTAGATTCAAATGACAGAAATACATTGTCAGGGCGATTGGTTATACAGATTGTAGTGCCAAAATTAAAAGAAAAACTTCCCAGGGGGTCCACCAAAAATATTTGGAGGGTCCCCAAACCACAAGGTCAGCCGGGCTCAAGGGCTCATCACTGCGTTGGGGAGACGAAGTCTTGCCATGCGATAGGTGCAATGCTATTCCGCAAAAAGCAGAATATATGGGCCATTAACTCACCAGATGGTAGTATAAAAGATACCATGATATATTTTGTATTAGGAATTATAGCACTTTCTTAGTGAACAGTTACATAAAGGAAAAAACAGTGAAACAAGACAATTGAGCAAAATAAGAAACCACCTTAAGCAACTTTCTCCCAAATAATTGCTAAAAGTTGTTTATGGATGACAAGATATGTCAGAGCAGCTCAAAATGTTCTTAGATTTCCTTCTTGTTTCACTGGACCCGTGCTTGGTACTGTAGTGTATGTAACTGTCTACCTTTAAGAGACTATTGTATGTAACCGTTCACCTTTAAGAGAACTATTTTAGGTGTGGCACTACTTGTTTGGCTTCTGTATACGGTAATACCGACGGTGACCACACCGGTATATAAGTGCTGTGGCATGATTTATAGGGCAGATTCGCCCTGAGCTTCGAATAGTAAAGTCCTGTTTGTTTGTTACTCCTGAAGTCTGTGTCGTTATTAACTGCACAACCCACAGACTTTACAGTGGCGACGAGTCCAATCGTACCCTGCGGCAAGACTACCAAAGCAACTAAAGAGCGTCGAAGAGAGGCAACCGCCCTTGTCGTTCTGCTGGGAGAAAACACGAGGCTGCAGCAATAGAAAGGAGGAAGACTTTAGCAACAAAAGCTTCCATCAGCAACAGGCACTGACTGTCCCTTCTGCCATGGTGCGGAGTGAGCCGATCAGCAGGAAGCAAGGCGGCCACGGAGACTGTGAGTAAGGGAAAGTGTAAAGAATATCCGGAGGATAAGGGCTGTGCACTCGACCACGGTTGAGGGGGAAAGGAGCCGGACGGAAAGTCGGGTCCAACGGCGTCGTGAGACAGCCAGACCGCGATCGGCGGGAAAGCCGGGCAGCGACCGAAGCCACGAAGCGCTGAGACTGGGAGCGTAGGCGCGGGAAGAGAGAAACTCAGCCGCAGCCGGGGAGGGAAGCACCGGACTGCGAGAGGGCTGGGAGGCGAATGGGAACCGAGCGTGCGGGAGAAACAGAGCCGACCAAGGGAGACTGCGCGAGAGCCAGTCCAGCGGCTGAACTGTTCTCCGCCAACGGGAGTACCCAGCGCCGGTAGAGCCGAGCGGGCGGGAGAGAGAGAGACAGAGCCGAGCAAGGGGAGAGAGACTGCGCGAGAGCCAGTCCAGCGGCTGAACTGTTCTCCATCAACGGGGTGTACCCAGAGCCGGTAGAGCCGTGCGAGCGGGAGAGAGAGACAGAGCCGAGTAAGGGGAACTGTGCGAGAGCCAGCCCAGCGGCTGAACCTGTCCGCTGTGGGGAAAGCGTACCCCTCCCACCAGGGAAGAAACGCGGGAAGCCGCCATTAGGCGGAGAAGACGACAGACGCGGGAAACCGCCATTGAAGGGGCGGGGAGAGAAGGAAAGAGCGGGAAACCGCCATTTTCGCGGGAAAAGCCGCCATCTTAGAAAAAAAAAAAAATAATAATTTAAAGAAATACTTGTGTTGTTCCCAAGGAAAGGAAGATGCCTGAGCATGGGGACATCAACGATTTTAATTCTGAGATAGAAGACTGGACCACGTACGTGGAACGTATTGAGATACATTGTAAGGCTAATAAAATAGCAAAGGATGAAAAAGCTTTAACCTTACTTAACATAATGGGTGCGAAAACATTCGGGTTGTTGAAGCATCTTCTCTCACCAGCTAAACTGGCGGATCAGACTTTCGATGATATTGTAGCAGTGCTGAAGGATCATTTGAACCCCGCACCGTTGATGTTGGCTGAACGATTCAAATTCTATGCAAGAACGCAACGGAAAGACGAAAGCAACGCGGAATACTTGGTCGAACTGCGTAGGCTAGCGAAACACTGCCAGTTCGGAGGGAATCTGACAGAGGCACTGCGAGACAAGTTCGTATGCGGATTGTCCAAGGAAGGGATGCAAAAGCGACTACTCGAAGAGAACGATCTTCCACTGGATAAGGCTGTCCTTATCGCAGCATCAAACGAAGCCGCAGCGAAAGGAACTGCGGAAATGCAGCTAAAGGCAGCGGCACTCGGTGTGGACCAAATTACCTCGAGTATAACAAAATGCTATCGCTGTGGGAAGACAACACACGATCAGAACCAATGCTGGTTTAAGAACCAGGAATGTAGGAAATGTGGCAAACTGGGTCACATCGCTAAGGTATGCCAGTCAGGGAAGAAGACCAACAACCAAAGGAAGCCATCACAGGAAAAGTACAACAAGGTACACAAGGTGGCTGAGAAGAGTTCAGACAAACAGAATTCAGACTCAGACCCAAACGGCCAGGAGCTGGGTAGTCTGAGAATTCATAATGTGAGTAAGGAAGCTGACCTACAAACTATCTGGGTCATGCTAAAAATAGCTGGAGTCCAAGTGAAAATGGAGTTGGACACTGGATCAGCTGTATCAGTCATAAATCGAAGGGATTACCACAGGCTATTCTCACATATACCCTTAAGAGATACCAAGTTCGTATTGCAGACATACACGGGGCATAAAGTATACCCCATGGGAAAGATAAGAGTCAAGGTGAGAGATAGGGGTAAAGAACACCCAAGAATGAACTTATACGTACTACCTGAGGGAGGACCACCACTTCTAGGACGGGAGTGGATCAAGAAAATAGACATGGAATGGCACTACCTACAAGCAATGACGAGTGAGGACTCGGTGCAGACAAGCAGCTCAGACTCTGAGCCAGAAGACGATAAGTCCAGCCCAAGTATGAAAAACAAGGTTAACATGAACTCACTGACTAAGGTTGGAAAAACGATGGCGTGTATAAAGACAGAGAATTCTGAGTCTGTTCAAGTTACAGACATATGCATTACGGAGGAACACTGGGCTCGAACTCAACGTTATCTCAAAGTACGACAACAAGTAGAACAATTGAGTTACCGTCTCGTACAAGAGATGAAAACAATGAAAAAGTTCTATGACACCGAATGGGAGAGTCTGGAAAGACAACAGAACCTGCTGGCTCAAGCAGAGAGCGACCATAGAGCCATCGTGACCAATTACCGATCACATCTCCCTTATGATGTTCAGGAGTTAGAATATTTGCATGATCTAGAGATACAGCATAAAGGCAAACCACGCTACACTGAGGATTTTGTCCTGCAATTGGAGACGGAGCTAGTGCAGGCAAGGTTAAGAGAAGCTGAATCGCAATGTGCACTTAAAGAGATGCAGAAAAAAATCTTGGCCATAGAAAAGAGAAACGCTTCTTTACCTGATGAGAATAATGTGGCCATGTTGCAAGAGGAGCTTATAGGGGCGAAACTGAAAGAAGCTAAGCAAAGGATGTTGGAACTTGAAACACAGAACCAAATCAGCAGTAACCAGCTATGTCGAGCAGAGAAGGAGTGCAATGGTCTACAGGAGAAGGTGCAATATCTCTCAGCCCAGAATAAGGGACTACTCACTCAGTTAAATGAAAGTAAAGGGAAAATGGCTGAGATAGGCTACAAGAATAAAGAAGATTTGATGGCAGTGAGACTTCGAGAGGCAGCTAGCATAGCAGCCTTGGCTGAACTCCAACAGAAAATTGCGAAAGAAGCAAATGAAGAGGAATCTTCAGGAAGCCAGGATTTTATTCCAGTTCTTCTCTACGACTCCTTACAAGCAGAGTGTGAGAAGTTGAAAGAACAGTATGAACAGGCCCAGGCTATAATTCTGGAGGGGGTTAACTCGGCAACCTCCGAAAAGCTAGTTTCAGTAGAAGCATATGAGCAACTAAAGGTTGAACATGAGCAAGAAGTCCAAAGGCTGCAGGAAATTCTTGATGAGCTCAAGGCCAAGACAGACTCATCAGTAGAAGTTCCATCAATAGATGAGAAATTAGAGGTGAAAGACATGGCAGAACATGAAAGACAAGATGTCCAAGAACTCATAAAAATATTGAAGGAAACCCAAGACAAATATGAGGCGGCAATGACCGAGGTTCAACAACTTGAAGAACAGATTCAACTGGGAATCCTTTCAGTGGAAGAAAAGGAAACTGTAAGAAACACAGAGACTGTAAGAATGGCCCCTGAACATGAGCTAGAGAGCATCAAGGCGCAACTTCTCCGAGCGCTGAAAGCCAAAGTACAAGAGGAAAAGAAGGTGAAAGCATTGGAGGAAAAGGTGGATGAAATGGAGAAGACTCTGATCCACAGTGTTCCCGTGGAAGAGTTAACGGTCAGCCAACTCCTTCATATGCTGAGGGACAAGACTCTGCAATGGGAACAATCTGAACACGAGCTTCAATCTTCAAAGGGAAGGAGTTCGGAGCTCTCAAAAGTTATGGAAATAGCTGAGTTTGCAACACAGATTTTACTGGGATGCCAAAAGTACGCTGAATCACGTCTATGTGAACAACAGAATGTTGAAACAGCTGCTCCAGTAGAAGGATTGAATAGCCCGATCAATCAATCCCCGATGGAAGGGGAAGTATTGAAATCACAAATGAGGTCCTTAGTGAAGGATTTGCAGGAAACCCAGGAAGAGCGGGATGACTATGAATGCATGAAGAAGTCCCTTCAGGAAAGATGTCTAGGGAGGGAACAACAGTCGGCTAACGTCCAGTTGGGTAAGGAAGAAGTAGCAGGCCCTCTCGCTAGACTAGCTCAGGATGACACCGAATATTACCATGACCTGTTGAGTGACACGGAATATTACGAGGACTTGGTCTGCCCAGCTTGTGATGAAAACTCCCAAAGTGCAGAAATCAGGATGAAGCACTTAAAGTCTAAGGAACATAGGGAGATGGTGGCGCTACAGCTGGCAGCTGAGAAGGGAGCCCCGAGAGTCTCCAAGAAGCAAAAAAGGAAAAGCCGAAGCCGAAGATGATAACCATCTAAATCATTATCACTTCTAATGGGAAAGTAGGGAAAAATTACTAAGGCAGTCCAGCTGTTTGTAAAAGTCAGCACTGCTGGTTCAGCAGGACGGAAGTTAAAGCTGTTACGTCAAGGGAAAGACTATTGGATGAGTCACGCTAGCAATGTGAACCGGCTACACCACAGAGATGTTGTTCGGACCGAGTCAAGACCAGAGACTGAATCTGTGAACTGTTCCCACAGAGACTGAACCTGTGAACTGTTTTCCGCAGAGACTATATCTGTAAATTGTTTTACATGAAGTTGAATATATGTTATGTTTAATGGGGAATACGTATGTTGTAAGCTAAAAAGGGAGGATTGTAGTGTATGTAACCGTCTACCTTTAAGAGACTATTGTATGTAACCGTTCACCTTTAAGAGAACTATTTTAGGTGTGGCACTACTTGTTTGGCTTCTGTATACGGTAATACTGACGGTGACCACACCGGTATATAAGTGCTGTGGCATGATTTATAGGGCAGATTCGCCCTGACCTTCGAATAGTAAAGTCCTGTTTGTTTGTTACTCCTGAAGTCTGTGTCGTTATTAACTGCACAACCCACAGACTTTACAGGTACTTCTTCCTATTCCCAAACATCAAAAACTCATTAAGAGGGGATTGTAATTGAGCAAAATTCCAGACTATCTGGAGAGTATTATTTTTGGGCTCTTATTGTGTAGATTATTTTCATTGTAGAACATCTATAAAAAATTGTGCTTTTTAAAAAAAGGTTTACATTCTTACCCAAAAAGGTATTTTATAAACATGATTGCAGAAAAAAGCTTTTAGTTTTTGCTATTATTGAAGGAAATTGAGATAGTTACTTCCATGAGAGCATGGAAATATTATAAAATGAGGCCAGGAAGAAGAAACAATAAAGCATCAACTTTGCAGCTTTTGAACTTCTGCCATATTTGGGACCAAGGGGAACAAAGACAGGAAGTAGTTGTTGACCAGTCCTGCTCTTGTGGCTTTTTTGGTTGAATCTAATAAGTGTTCATTCAGTATTTCTAAGGTCTAGATGTTGAGGCTTGCATAGTTGCAGGAAAGTACTTTTTGTAGAAAATTAATGATTTACTTAATTTTTTAACCCACTTTTTGTTTTTGTTTTCTGCTTTCACTAACTCATTAGCATCGTATTCAGGTTAATGTTGTAATCAGTACTTTTTTTCTAATCATCCAAGTAGGTGAATATAAAGTGAATTTTTGATCTGAGCTATTCCAATTTTTGATCTGTAATGTGCACCAATTCTCTGTGGGGAAAGGAATGCTCTGCAGCAGACTAGTAGATGGAATAGTTGCTTTACTACACACTGCAGCCCATTATTTCTCTCCATGGTGAATCAGTGCACATAATTACACCAATATAATGTTACAGGCTAAACTTGGCATCCATAATTTTACTTTAGATGGCAAGGATAATGCAATAGTGTGCAGATCTTCCTCTCCCATACTGAACGCCAACTGATCATTGCCGATTTTATTACTGATTCTCCAGCAATTTTCTTTTTTAAACCATTTAAAACTTCAGCTAATGTAATTTTTTAATATCCTTGCAGCATCCTATTAATGTGTATTTCCATATCAGTCCTAGTTTAGTTCAGGTAAGTAAGCATTTAATGCAAGTAACTCAGCAACCTGGGCTCACAACAATAAGAAAAAGTTATAACTTACTTTATGATGGATTTATCTTCTATGTATCTAGTTTGAAAGAAAATCATTCTACAGTCTCTGTCGTTTAAGTAGTATTATTATTGCTATTCAAAGAATTATAACTGTTTAAAAAAGATTGCAATTTGTGCGGAGTGTTCAAGCAGACTTACAAAGTCGAACCCCCAATGATGACCTTCAAGTAGAAAAACTCAGTTGTTAATATCTGATTGGCAGATTCCACGTGGAAGAAAACAGCTTTTCTGTCAGACAGGAGAAAAGGAGCCACTGAATTTGAAGAGAGTGGTCTCTCCTACTCCTGCCTGAAACAAGCAGGAAGAGCTCAGCATTTAGAATCTTGCCATGACTGAAGAAAGCAGTTGATTGGCCATTTGGGGTAGGCACAGAGAGTCCATGATAAGAACTAGTGGCTACGGTGGGGATGCACATTTATGTTAAAATAATGCCAATTAGAAAATCTAGACCATGACCTCCAAACATGACACCATTGAGAATAGACCCACCGCAGAGGTAGCAATCTTCAGACATTACTTCAGTGGTGAGCCCCCGAACATTGAATCATCATATGTGCTGATCAGCTGGCTGATGTCTTCACCGCCATCTTCAATCTGTCATTGGCCCAGGCAGTAGTCCCTACATGCTTCAAGACCGCTACCATTATTCCTGTGCCAAAACAAACAGCTGTGACGTGCCTGAACGACTATCGACCTGTCGCACTCACACCCATCATAATGAAGTGTTTCGAGAGACTGGTCTTAGCTCACATCAAAGCCAGTGTTCCCGCCTCTCTTGACCAACACCAGTTTGCCTATCGTGCAAACAGATCAACGGAGGATGCAATCACAACTGCTCTACACTCGGCACTGAATCACTTAGATGGGAAGGAGACCTACATCAGAATGCTGTTCATAGACTACAGCTCAGCATTCAACACTATCGTCCCCAACAAGCTGGCCACCAAACTCCAAACTCTTGGCCTGAACACTTCCCTCTGCAACTGGACCCTGGACTTCCTAACAAACAGACCCCAGTCTGTCAAATTAGGTAACCACACCTCCCACCCCCTGACCCTGAACACGGGGGCCCCACAAGGATGTGTGCTGAGCCCCCTCCTCTACTCCCTCTTCACCCACGACTGTGTGGCTGTTCATGGTTCCAACACCATCATCAAGTTTGCGGATGATACCACGGTAGTAGGCCAGATCACCAACAACGATGAGTCAGCCTACAGGGAGGAGGTCCAGCATCTCGTGAAGTGGTGCGCCGATAACAACCTGGCCCTTAACATCAAGAAAACCAAAGAAATCATTGTGGACTTCAGGAAGTCTAAAGGCGGAAGTCACACCCCCACCCACATCAATGGGGCTGTGGTGGAAAGGGTGGACAGCTTTAAGTTCCTCGGAGTCCACATCACGGAAGACCTCTCCTGGTCCCTCAATACCTCCTCTCTGGTGAAGAAGGCCCAGCAGCACCTATATTTCCTAAGGAGGCTGAAGGGATGTAACCTGTCACCCCTGATCCTCTCTAACTTTTACCGCTGCACAATAGAGAGCATCCTGACAAATTGTATCACAGTATGGTATGGCAGCTGTAGCTACTATGACCGGAAAGCCCTGCAGCGGGTAGTCAAAACTGCCCAACGCATTACCGGCACCCGGCTACCGACCATAGAGCAGATATACCAGAAACGCTGTCTACGGAGGTCACGGTCCATCATCAAAGACCCTACCCACCCCAGCCACAGTCTGTTCACCCTCCTGCCATCTGGGAGACGCTACAGATGCATTCGCACCCGTACGACCAGATTTAGGAACAGCTTCTTTCCCAGGGCTGTCATCCTACTGAACTCCACAAATAAACTCTAAAGCCTGCACATCTGCCAATGCACTTTATTATGGTTATGTTTATGTTAATATACTACAAGCCAAATGTATGTTGAATATTTAAATGTCTTAATCTAAATGTACACTCTCGGGAGCTGCAAGCCTACATTTCGTTGTACTGCACTTGTGCACTAACAATGACAATAAAAGTTGATTTGATTTGATGTAAATAACCCGCAAATACTCCCAGTCATCCAGTGCTTCCCAAAATACAAATAACCCACATAACCCCAAGTGCGACACTAAGGTAGTAATCTCAGGATTGCTACCAGTGCCATGTGCTAGTCAGAGTAGAAATAGAAGGATATTTCAGCTGAATACGTGGCTAGAAGAATGGTGCAAGGGGGAGGGATTCAAATTCTTGGGACATTGGAACCGGTTCTGGGGGAGGTGGGACCAGTACAAACTGGACGGTTTGCACCTGGGCAGGACCGGGACCGATGTCCTAGGGGGAATGTTTGCTAGTGCTGTTGGGGAGCGTTTAAACTAAAATGGCAGGGGGTTGGGAACCTGTGCAGGGAGACAGAGGAAAGGGAAGCAAGGATAGAAGCAAAAGACAGGAAGGAGAAAAGCAAAAGTGGAAGTCAGAGAAATCAAGGGTGAAAATCAAACATGGCCACAGTAAACAATAATTCTAAAAGGTCTAAGAGTGTTAAAAAAACAAGCCTGAAGGCTTTGTGTCTTAATGCGAGGAGCATTCGTAATAAGGTGGATGAATTAGCTGTGCAAATAGATGTAAACGGATTTGATATAATTGGGATTACGGAGACATGGCTTCAGGGTGACCAAGGCTGGGAATTCAACATCCAGGGGTATTCAATATTCAGGAAGGACAGGCAAAAAGGAAAAGGCGGTGGGGTAGCATTGCTGGTTAAAGAGGAGATTAACACAATAGTATTGAAGGATATTAGCTCTGATGATGTGGAATCTGTATGGGTAGAGCTGAGAAATACCAAGGTGCAGAAAACTTTAGTAGGAGTTGTATACAGACCCCCAAACAGTAATGCTGAGGTTGGGGATGGCATTAAACGGGAAATTAGAGATGTGTGCAATAAGGGCACAGCAGTTATCATGGGTGACTTTAATTTACATATAGATTGGTATAACCAAATTAGTAACAATACTGTGGAAGAGGAATTCCTAGAGTGTATACGGGATGGTTTCCTGGACCACTATGTCGAGGAACCAACTAGAGATCAGGCCATCTTAGACTGGGTATTATGTAATGAGAAAGGATTAATTAGCAATCTTGATGTGCGAGGCCCCTTGGGGAGGAGCGATCATAATATGATAGAATTCTTCATTACGATGGAGAGTGAAGTAGTTGATTCAGAGACTTGAGTACTGAATTTAAATAAAGGAAACTACGATGGTATGAGGCACGAGTTGGCTAGGATGGATTGGGGAATGTTACTTAAAGGGTTGACGGTGAATAGGCAATGGCAAACATTTAAAGATCGCATGGATGAACTACAGAATTTTTTCATTCCTGTTTGGCATAAAAATAAAATAAAACAGGTGACTCAACATTGGCTAACAAGGGAAATTAGGGATAGCATAAGATCCAAGGAGAGGACATATAAATTGGCCAGACAAAGCAGCAAACCTGAGGATTGGGAGCAGTTTAGGATTCAGCAAAGGAGGACAAAGGTATTAATTAAGAGGGGGAAAATAGAGTATGAGAGTAAGCTTTCAGGGAACATAAAAACTGACTGTAAAAGCTTCTATAGATATGTGAAGAGAAAAAGATTGGTAAAGTCAAGCGTAGGTCCCTTGCAGTCAGAATCAGGAGAATTTATAATGGGGAAAAAAGACATGGCAGACCAATTAAATACATACTTTGGTTCTGTCTTCACAAAGGAGGACACAAATAAACTCCCAGAGATGTCGGGGAACATAGGGTCTAATGAGAGGGAGGAACTGAATGAAATCAGTATTTGTAGGGAAATGGTGTTAGGGAAATTGATGGGGCTGAAGGCCGATAAATCCCCAGGGCCTGATAATCTACATCCTAGGGTACTTAAGGAAGTGGCCCTAGAAATAGTAGATGCATTGCTGGTCATATGCCAAAATTCTATAGACTCTGGAACAGTTCCCATGGATTGGAAGGTAGCTAATGTAAACCCACTATTTAAAGAAGGTGGTAGAGAAAAAAGGGGAATTATCGACCGGTAAGCCTGACATCGGTAGTGGGGAAAATACTAGAGTCCATTATAAAAGATGTAATAGCAGAGCACTTGGAAAACAGTGACAGGATCGGACAAAGTCAACATGGATTTACAAAAAGTAAATCATGCTTGACTAATCTACTGGAATTTTTTGAGGATGTAACTGGTAGAATAGATAAGGGAGAACCAGTGGATGTGGTGTATTTGGACTTTCAGAAGGCTTTTGATAAGGTCCCGCATAAGAGACTAGCGTGCAAAGTTAAAGCACATGAGATTGGGGGTAAGGTACTGACTTGGATAGAAAACTGGTTGGCAGACAGGAAGCAAAGAGTTGGAATAAACGGGTCTTTTTCCGAGTGGAAGGCAGTGACTAGCGGGGTACCGCAGGGATCGGTGCTAGGACCTCAGTTATTCACAATATATATAAATGATCTAGACGAGGGAACTAGATGTAATATCTCCAAGTTTGCAGACGACACAAAGCTGGGTGGGCGTGTGTGCTGTGAGGAGGATGCAGAGAAACTCCAGTACGATTTGGACAGGTTGGGCGATTGGGCAGATGCATGGCAAATGCAGTATAATGTGGATAAATGTGAGGTTATCCACTTTGGTGGCAAAAACAAGAAGGCAGATTATTACCTGGGTGTCCTTGTGCACCAGTCACTGAAGGTAAGCATGCAGGTGCAGCAGGCGGTTAAGAAGGCAAATGGTATGCTGGCCTTCATAGCGAGAGGATTCGAGTACAGGAGCAAGGATGTCTTGCAGCAGTTGTACAGGGCCTTGGTGAGACCACACCTTGAGTATTGTGTGCAGTTTTGGTCACCTTATCTGAGGAAGGATGTTCTTGCCATGGAGGGAGTGCAGCGAAGATTCACCAGACTGATACATGGGATGGCAGGAATGACGTATGAAGAGAGATTCAGTCGATTAGGCTTATATTCGTTAGAGTTTAGAAGAATGAGAGGGGATCTCATTGAAGCTTATAAAATTCTAACAGGACTAGACAGAGTAGATGCAGGAAGGCTGTTCCCGATGGCGGGGGAGTCCAGAACCAGGGGTCACAGTCTAAGGATAAGGGGTAAGCCATTTAGGACTGAGATGTGGAAGAATTTCTTCACCTCAAGAGTGTTAAACCTGTGGAATTCTCTACCACAGAAGGCAGTTGAGGCCAATTCATTAAATATATTCAAGAAGGAGTTAGATATATTTCTTAAGGCTAAGGGGATCAAGGGATATGGGAGAAAGCAGGGACAGGGTACTGAATTTGGATGATCAGCCATGATCGCATTGAATGGCGGAGCAGGCTCGAGGGGCCGAATGGCCTACTCCTGCTCCTATCTTCTATGTTTCTATGTAAAGGTCCAGACCCTAAGCAGAAAGTAGCCTTAACTAACTATGAAGTCCTACTCACAGAATTTCAAAAGCTCAATGAAAACATCCAGAGTAAGGACGTACAAACGGAAATCTGTGAATTTTGCAATGCAAACACCTGGGTGAAACACCATATAAATGAGCTCAAGAGCCATGAAAATGAAACAATCATAATAAATCAGATTCATCAGCCTAACTCTATGGTTGCGACTTTACTTACCTCGGCGGGTCCATGGCGGACAACGTCAGTGGCGGGTCCCGAACCCGCTGCTGGCTCCATCCCGCTCTGTGAAATGACTTTCCATTGATGGGACTTGTTAAGCCCGCGAAGTGTGTTTCCCGGGCCAATTAGAGGAAGTAGATCTGGTGACGTCATTTTATGATGCGTCATCAGCCAGTTTCCTTAAAGGGACCATGTCCAAATTTATTTTGACATTTGTGCTGTCAGTGTTCTACAGCACTGAAGTGCTGCAAACACTGACAATGACTGCACAGAGGCGCAGGGCTGAACCCAGGTTTTCCACAGCACGCAGGGAGGTCCTCTTCCATTCCGATGGGCAGAAGATACCTCCCCAGGAAACCAAGACAGCCTGGTTACACATTGCACAGGAAGGGTATTGTCAGGAGGACCTGGGTGCAGTGGCACAAACCTTTCAGTTATCTCATTAGATCACGAAATGTTAGTATAAAGCCTCACTCACCTTCATCCTGCTGTGCCTCTCATCACATTCCCATCACTCTGCCTTCCTTACCCTACTCCTGCACACCAACTTACCTTGCCTCTCCACCCATCCCTCTCTCTCTATCTACAATATCACTTCCCCATCTCACTAGCCACCCCTCACACTCACCCTCATCCTAGTGCAATCATACCAACTAACAACACACAAGGGAAGCAACTTGGGTGTTTTAATCAACGTTCATGTAAAGTTTCTGTTAATGTGCTGTCAAACATTGAAACCTTTATTTTCAACACTTTGCATTCTTGGACAGATTTGTGTACACTTTTGGAAGTGGCTTAGTGAGCTGCAGTGAATGGTGAGACATAACTGTACCCCCCGCAATGGTGGTGAGTGTGAAAGGAATGGATTGGACATTATAGGGATGCTTTATGGTGTTGGTGTGGGGTGGTGCCAACCTGGTGCTTCATGTGGCAGCCAGGGTGTACAGCATCAAGTAAAGGAAATCTGGTCATGGTGAGGCCCTCCCTGGCCTCCTGGGCATCAATGTGCTTGGGTGCTGATGTCCTTGCTCCTGTGCACCATCAGGTGATTGCGGAGAAGGTTGGTGTTGTTGGTGCTGCTGGCATTGGGGCTGATCGTGGTCGGATTCTTAGGACCAAGGTGAGACAGTATAAAGGGCACCCATGTTGATGGAATAGATGGCTGGTGAAATACAGATGACAGAAGCATTCTGTCAATGGTGAGAGAGTTCTTCCAACGAGATGATACTGGATAGAGAGTGGAAAGTGGAAAGCCTGCTAAATCTGTGCTGGAAATGGACTGAGAAACAGCTTGTGGCTGAGGAAAGTGAAGATCTGTCAGGTGGGACCTTTTACTGTACATTTGAAACTGTCAAGTAATCAGCTGGAGCAATGGCCACTGAACTCCCACCTCAGGGTGACAGCCGTGGTCCCCGAACAACTTGATTCCCATGGCCATGAAGTTAAAGTGAAAAGTTAACTTAAAAAAGCCTGTTAATGATCTGTCAATAAGGCAATAATGAGATTAATTGGGTGCCTGCCACTGCCTGTCGGGTCTGCTCAGCGCTGACAGACTCGACATTGGGAAAGACGCGTGGAGGCGGGTTGACAGTGGAGTCCCGACCGGCTGTCAAAAAAAAACTTTCCTACCCGGTCCGCCATCGATCCTGCCCGCTCACCCGACCTGCCACCGATCCTGCCCGCTGAACTGCCCACCCCCCCACCCCCAGAAAATTCCCTCCCTATGAGTGGGATCAAAAGACATCCACTAAACTAGACAATAAGGGCAATGCAACCTTCACTTGTTTTGGAGCACTTTTTGGGCCAGGGAAGGCTATAAGGATGGGATGGCTTTCACCTAAACTGGAGAGGTAACCTTGTCCTTGCGGAAAGGGTAAATAGTGCATTGGGGAAAGATTTAAGCCAGTTGGGGTGGCGGGGGTGGGGGAGAAGTGTCGGAAGAGGAAAATCCACGCTGTAAGTGGAAAAATGTGCGAAAAAGAGCAGCAGGATATATGGGCTGGTGGGGACAGTTACCCAAATAAGAGCTCTATACATGAAGGCACATAACATAAGAAATAAAACAAGTGAGTTGGCAGCAAAAATTCAGTTTAAAGAGTTTGATGTAATAACCATTCGAGACCAAGCTACAACCTGAGCATGATTGGAAGCTAAATATTCCAAGTTACACGATCTTTAAAAAGGACAGGGATATTGGGAAAAGAAGGGGAGCAGCAATATTGATAAAAGGCACAATTAACACATTAGAAAGAAAGGATTTCAGGCAGCGTATGGGTTATAGAACTGCATAAAATGCAAGACTCTGATAGGAGTTGTCTACAGACCTCCTGATAGTAGTGATGGAGTGAGAGGGATGTATAAATACGGAGATCAGTGAAGCACGCAGCAAAAACAATGGCCCCAATCTGCGTCCGGGATACTGGGAAGGTGGAGGTCCTGTCGAATTTAACAGCAAGATCTCATTAGCATATTTTTACTTTGTTTCCCGTCTGGCAGCCGACCAGATCGAGAGGCTGGCTGGCTGCCGGGTGGGAAAGCCTGTGGTAGAAGACGGGCGTTCGTAGGGTGGGGGAGGACTCGGAGCACGGCAGCAAGGAGGGAGGAAGAGAGGGATAGATTGTGGGGGTGGGGCAGGGTTCGGCCGGTCATGAGGAAGGAGAGATCGTGGGGGGGTCGACTGATCATGGTGTGGGAGAGATTGCAGGGGAGGAGGGATGATCGCAGGGGAGGGGTTGGCTGATCTTTGGGAGGGAGGCAGATCACGGCAGGTTTGCTTGAGGGGCCGGGGGAAAGCACTCCCGCTCCTCCTGGCCCACAAGCAATGCTGGAAAACAACTTTCCTGCTGGATCTGGCAGGTTCCGCCTCCCTTTAGTGGCCGGGTTTCCCAAGCCATTGGAAACCGGGCACGCAGCCCTTAAATTCAAATGACTCCCAAAATCTGAGGAACAGAGCCTCATTTAAATATTATAAGCACTGACTCGCCTCTCCAGAGCGGGTTACTTGGACGCCCCCAATCCCACCGCGATTAAACCAGAAATAGGCGTGTTTGTGGCGAGTTGGGGTCAGGTTTACATATTTACCAATTTAAACCACCGCCCCCCAACCCTGATCCTCTCCTGCCCATCGTGGGCGGGGAGGGGGGGGGGAAGTTAAAATTCCCGCCAATGTGTTTATAATGGGAGATTTTATTTTTCACATAGCCTGGGAGAATCAGACCAGTTCACATAGGAAAGGCTCATCATTTCCATAATACATCCAGGATAGTTTTCCAGGATGTTGCAGTCAGTGGTGAACTAACGGCACTCACCGTTCATTACACTTACCCACAAACTTTCTGTGGGCTTTTACACTGTGGTTTGTGGTAATTAGAGAGTTGAAACAGACGATCTGGGGCCCATGTGAACAGGGCAAGCAACAGCATGCCTCCTCAACCAGTCAGATTGAAGAATCTTTATTGAGATACACTGGCCCAGAATTTCGTTTGCCCTGAAAACGGGCGCGGGGATCACGATGCGCGATTACCCCATACCCGCTCAAAGGAATGCAGGCAATACGCAAACTTCAAGATCTAGTGGCGAGTCACCGGGCATGAGTGGACTGTAGCCAGGGTAGGTGGAAAGGGCAGCGCAGGTGCCAGCTCCTTGGAGGGCGAGGTCGCACATGAGTTCTGCTGCACAGGACTCAGATGAGGACTTTGATGGGGAAGTCTACAGAAGAAAGCTGATGGGTATGCTCAATAAAATGCTTGGTGCATTGGCAGGCCTGCCAGAAAACCTGAGTACAATGTCAAAGAGCATGGAGGAGTCTGGCACCAACATTGCGCTGAGCTTGGAAACATGATTTTCAGCATGGAAGTGATGGGCAACTCCATTAGCGCGCTTGTGGACCCAACCATGATGTAGAGTCTGATGGCTGATGTCTCAGCTTCTATTGCAGCACAAGCAGAAGCCACCCAACATCTGAGTGCTGCAGTGAAAGCTTAGACTTTTGTCATACAAGCTCAGACTGCTCTCATGCAGGCGCAGCTTGCTGCCACGCAAGCTCAGACTGCTGCCATCATGGCTGCGTTTACCAGTGTGGAAAGGGGCTTGCAGGGTCTCACAGCAGATGGCTCGGAATGTTGAAGTGCCGCCCGGGGGAGTGGCAGTGGCTCCATGGAACATGAACCTCTCTCAGGATTTTTTATTTTCTTTATTCGTTCATGGGATGTGGGTGTCGCTGGCAAGGCCAACATTTATTGCCCATCCCTAATTGCCCTTCAGAAGGTGGTGGTGAGCTGCCTTCTTGAACTGCTGCAATCCGTGTGGTGAAGGTACTCCCACAGTGCTGTTAGGGAGGGTGTTCCAGGATTTTGATTCAGTGACGATGAAGGAACTTGGACTTGGAGGGGGAGGTGGTGGTGTTCCCATGCACCTGCGCCTACTGCCCTTGTCCTTCTAGGTGGTAGTGGTCGCGGGTTTGGGAGGGGCTGCCGAAGAAACCTTGGCGAGTTGTGCAGTGCATCATGTAGATGGTACACACTGCAGCCACGGTACACCAGTGGTGGAGGGAGTGCATGTTTAAGGTGGTGGATGAGGTGCCAATCAAGCGGGCTGCTTTGTCCTGAATGGCGTTGAGCTTCTTGAGTGTTGTTGGAGCTGCACTCATCCAGGCAAGTGGAGAGTATTCCATCACACTCCTGACTTGTGCCATGTATATGGTGGAAAGGCTTTGGGGAGTCAGGAGGTGAGACACTCGCTGCAGAATACCCAGCCTCTGACCTGCTCTTGTTGCCACAGTATTTATGTGGCTGATCCAGTCTCTGGTCAATGGTTACTCCCAGTATGTTGATGTTGGGGGATCCGGTGATGGTAATGCTGTTAAATGTCAAAGGGTGGTGGTTAGACTCTCTCTTGTTGGATGTAGTCATTGCCTGGCACTTGTGTGGCGTGAATGGTGGGATGATAGCATTCGTCCTCGCACCACCGCCACTCTACCAGTGCCCTTGCTGCTGCCTGTCAGCCAGCCAGCCCAGACTGCTGCCACCCATGCCGAGATGGTGCTGTCCGCAGCTGGGCCTTCTAGGCCCAGTGCTGTTCAAGGTCATCCTGCAAGGCCATCAGCAGTCTCCCCCACTGAAAGTCAGCAGCCTTCCACCAGATAGGCTACCGCCACTGGGGTAGCACTTCGAAGTAAACCTATAGACAAACAGTGGGAAGTATTCAAACAAGTATTTGCTGCAATACCAAACCAGTATATACCCCTAAAAGGCAAATACGCCACTTGTGTAGTTAACCAACCATGGCCAACAAGTGAGGTAAGAGACAGTATTGAGCTAAAAGAACATGCAATGAAAAGTGGAAATCCAGCAGACTGGGAGAGTTATAAAAAGCAACAAAGAAATTAATAAAAGGTGCAAAAAGGGAGCATGAACAAAAACCATGCATGGGACGTCAAACATAACAGCAACATTTTTTATAAATAAATTATGAAAAAGAAAGCGTTAAAGGGGAAAGTGGGCCCATTAAAGACGGATGCAAGCAAGACTATAATTGACATAAAGGAAATGGCAGACTTGTTAAATGAGTACTTTGTATCCGTTTTCACTTCCTGCTCCCATCCGTATAATGTACTGTGCCTCCTAACAATGTCAACTGGAAACTTAGATATACAACTTGTCTATTCCTTCACCCATTTTAAACACCTCGATTAAATCACCTCTCAACCTTCTAAACTCATGGGAATACAAGCCAAGCTTACGCAACTTGTCCTCATTATTTAAAGGAGTAAAGGATATGGTGAGAATTTGGGTCGGTACGTCTATCAGAATAGATTCTATTCCTAAATATTGGCCCAGAAATTCGGGTCGGGGGCTTCCCGCAGGTGTAAGCCCCCGACCTGCACTTACCTTGCGCGCCGGCCGTTGAGCTGTGGGCCCCCGTGGAATTCCGATCCGGGGCCTGGTCCAGCTTCCGGCACCACAGTGCTTGCGTATCCCAGGGGCGCAGTTAGTTCGATGCGTCCCCTGGGATCACGTGGGCCATGGGGAGCCAATCGGAGCAGGGAATGCTCCATTCATAAGTTTGACAAGAAGAGCTGTTAAAACTTATAAATACTACGGCCCCAAAACAGCACTAAATCTTCAAATAAATTTTTTAAAAATCACATTTTTTAAATAAACTATAAATTACATGAAATAACTATTTTAAACAATAATTTAAATTTTTGAAAAAATAATTTTATTTTCTAACGGGGCTAAAAATAAACTTACCTTGCTTTAAAGTATTTAAAAATAATAAACTTGTGGAAAAAATGTTTTAATTTTAATTAATTAATCACTTACCTTGTAAAAAGCAGGCTTTACGCCTGCTTTTTAAATGTGTAACTTCTGCAGGCTTACCCTCCCGGGAAAACCTGGAAAAAAAAACAACGTTCGATGAGCACGCGCAGCCTCTCCTGCGCACGCGTTTGAACTCTGAACCCCTTCTTTCAGGGGAACGGAAGTGCCGGTTTCCCGTGCATGCGCTGTGCATGCAGGAAACCTGCACTTCCATTGGGCTTACGGGTGAGTACCCCGTGCGTAATCTCCCGTGGAGACCCGAATTTCTGGGCCATTGTGTTCATAGTGACACAATGCACTATGCAGGTGACATTCAGAGCTTGAACTCAGATAAGGAATTGCATTTGATCAATGTGAACAGAGTGTTACAGTTAGTAGGTTAAAACTGACTGACATATTTTTAATAAGTAGGTAAACTTGCTAGAATATTTACCATATCGTAGTTTAAATTCTATTAGTGTAAGGAATGTTCAGCCAGAAGATTAGAATGTCACGGGACGAAGAATTTTATATGAAATTAAAATTTCTAGTTTTAGCTGCTTCAATGTCTGTCCTGCAGCACAGATTGCTTAAATCACAAGTACCTATTAGTTTCAGACCATTAATATTAAATAGGACAAACAAAAAGATGCTTCGACATTATAGATCTGGTGCCTGCTTAAAAAAAACAATTTAGAAATATACAGACATTTATATATTGATATAATAGGGTTGATTTTAACTCCCAGTGAGGCTCAGGCGGGTTGAGGCAGCTCAAACGCAAACCACATTCGCTGGCTCAGATTTCAGACCCGAGTTAAAACCCAATCGCCGTTCCACTGGGACATAATCTTTTTAAAATTTGTTTATGGGATGTGGGCGTCGCTGGCAAGGCCAGCATTTATTGCTCCGATTTGCATAAATTTAGGAGGCTCCCTTCTGCTTCTGTAGGGTGCATCTGTCACCGAACTGCAGTGAACAGTTAAAGTGGTGGCCAGCGGATTCCAGCAGGAATGGGGTGGTAAGGCTGTTATCTCCATTTTAAATGCCCCCACCCTATTCCTGATGGGCAGGATGGGTTAAAATTCTCCCCAGTATGTTAGTTTGTAAAATGTTTTTAATGCTCAAAATTGCAAGCGTACGTTTAAATACTAAAGTTCTTTTGATTGGTGTAAACCAAACTGGAACTGCTGAGTGTAACCTGAGGCAATATTAAAGTCTGTTAAAAGCAGGACTTCACATAAACAAACATTCAACATGTAACCACATATCATTTCACATAACTGATATATGAACATATGAAAAGGATGGGAAAAGACCATCAGGCTCATCAAGCAATTGCATACACTCCTGAACCATGGGAGAGGCAACAACAGAAGAAAAAAAGGTGTGACCAACTTACAAAGAATTCTGGGAATTTCCAATCTAACCCTTTGATGCAATCAAGCAAGGAGATCACAGCAGCCCATTAAACATCATCGTACTAGTTAACTAATAACTGGAAACAACCTCTTCATTCAGGAACTTGTCAGATTCTCTTTAAAAGGACAGCAGTATTTGGTAGTCTATTCCAGAGTGTGATGACTCTTTGTGAAAATAAATATTTCCCGCTACGTAAAGATTTAATATTTACGTTATCGAGTCCTATCATCGCGATTCATCAAATAACCTATCCAACCAGTCTGAATCCAGTCTCTTTAAAAATTTCAATTGTGTTCACTCGAAAGCTATGTTTCGCTAAAATAAGTGGCCCTAACTCTTTCAACCTATCCTGGTAATTAACATCTGGAATTTTCTCAGTGGTTTTCCCAATCGGCTACTGAAACTTCAGTTAGAATCTTGTTTCAGTTGCAGAAACATAGAAACATAGAAGATAGGAGCAGGCGTAGGCCATTCGGCCCCTCGAGCCTCTTCTGCCATTTCTTCTTCTTAAGCAGTCCCTCGGAACCGAGGATGACTTGCTTCCACATTAAAAATGAGTTCACAGGTGACTGATTAGTCCAATGCGGGACCGACAGTCTCTGTCACAGGTGGGGCAGACGGTGGTTGAAGGGGCGGGTGGGTGGGGTGCTTGGGTGATGTGCGCTCCTTGCGCTGCCTGCGCTTGGCTTCCGCTTGCTCCCGGTGAAGAGACTCGAGGTGTTCGGCGCCTTCCCGGATGCTTCTCCTCCACTTTGTGCGGTCTTGGGCCAGGGATTCCCAGGTGTCGGTGGGGATGTTACACTTTTTCAAGGAGGCTTTGAGGGTGTCCTTGAAGCGTTTCCTCTGCCCACCTGGGGCTCTCTTGCCGTGCCGGAGCTCCGAGTAGAGCGCTTGTTTTGGGAGTCTCGTATCGGGCATGCGGACAATGTGACCCGTCCATCGGAGCTGATTGAGTGAAGGCAAAGGCTGCCATTTAATGAGATCATGGCTGATCATCCAAATTCAGTACCCTGTCCCTGCTTTCTCCCCATATCCCTTGATCCCTTTAGCCTTAAGAAATATATCTAACTCCTTCTTGAATATGTTTAATGAATTGGCCTCAACAGCTTATGTGGTAGAGAATTCCACAGGTTCACCACTCTCTGGGTGAAGAAATTCCTCCTCATCTCAGTCCTAAATGGCTTACCCCTTATCCTTAGACTGTGACCCCTGGTTCTGGATTCCCCCGCCATCGGGAACATCCTTCCTGCATCTAGTCTGTCTAGTCCTGTTAGAATTTTATGGCCTAGAAATTCAGTTGGGCGCCATTTGGGGCGCCAAGCTCGCCTGGGCGCCGGAATTACCGCTGCGAGCAGAGCCACTTGCGCCATCCCGATATTCAGTTTCTGCACCCCAAACGGAAGCGGGCCGCTACTCGAGGCTCCCCGCGCCCCGCTTGGGGCGCTCACCCTGAATATCGCCGCGCTAAGGGCCACAGCGCCACACGCTGCGGCACGGCACGCTGCGGTACTGCAGGCCTTCCTCCCACTGTTAAGGGGGAGGTGCCTGCAACAGCGCGATCCCCGCTCGCAAATGCCGGCAAATGAGCCCGGCACCAAGGAGACGTGCCGGGCTCTCGGGAAACAGCCGGCAATGCCGCGGGGGGGTGGTTTAGGAGGCCGGGGACGGAGGTGCTGGCATGCGGCTGCCGAAAAAGCGGCCGCCCCGCACCTCCACCTTAACTTGCGCCACTACCGCCACAGGTAGGCCCTGTGAACCGGTCGCGATTTGTGACCGGCGTTAAAGAGGCGGGCGCGACCAAATATGGTGATCGGGGCGGGAGCGGGGCGCTGCGCACACCGATGACGTCATCGGTGGCGGCGCAGCGCTACAGGCTAACGCCGCCATTAGCGCCCCGCTAAATATCGCGGGAGGTGTGGCCAGTGGCGCTAAAGCCACTGAGAGCCCTCTTTGGGCGCTAACTGGTGGCGCAGCCCACTGAATTTCTAGGCCTATAAGTTTTAATGAGATCCCCTCTCATTCTTCTAAACTCTAGCGAATATAAGCCTAATCAACCCAATCTCTCCTCATACGTCATTCCTGCCACCCCAGGTATCATTCTGGTGAATCTTCGCAGGTGGGGTTCCCAACCTAAATGGGGTTCCCGCCAATCCTTCACTGAAGTTACAGTGGCTGATCAGAAAAACTCCCGAAAAAATTCTCGGCGTAAAACGTCGAAAGAAAATTATAATTCTGGTAGTTCTTCTATGCAATTTTTACCAGCCTCAATATCCTTTGCCATGTGTGGGGACCATAACTGGACACAGGATTCCAAGTACATTCCAAAGGCTTGTGCAGCCTAAAGATAATGGCCTAGAATTTGCGGTTGTAACATAGAAACATAGAAGATAGGAGAAGGAGTAGGCCATTCGGCCCTTCGAGCCTGCTCCGCCATTCAATGAGATCATGGCTGATCATCCAAATTCAGTACCCTGTCCCTGCCTTCTCCCCATATCCCTTGATCCCTTTAGCCGTAAGAAATATATCCAACTCCTTCTTGAATATATTTAATGAACTGGCCTCCACCGCCCTCTGTGGCAGAGAATTCCACAGGTTCACCACTCTCTGGGTGAAGAAATTCCTCCTCATTTCGGTCCTAAATGGCTTACCCCTTATCCTTAGACTATGACCCCTGGTTCTGGACTCCCCGGCCATCAGAAACATCCTTCCTGCATCTAGTCTGTCCAGGCCTGACAGAATTTTATAGGTTTCGATGAGATCCCCTCTCAATCTTCTAAACTCCAATGAGTATAAGCCCAATCGACACAACCTCTCCTCATACGTCATTCCTGCCATCCCAGGTATCAGCCTGGTGAATCTTCGCTGCACTCCTTCCATGGCAAGAACGTCCTTCCTCAGATAAGGCGACCAAAACTGCACACAATACTCAAGGTGCGGTCTCACCAAGGCCCTGTACAACTGCAGCAAGACATCCTTGTTCCTGTACTCGAACCCTCTTGCTACGAAGGCCAACATACCATTTGCCTTCTTAACTGCCTGCTGCACCTGCATGCTTACCTTCAGCGACTGGTGCAAAAGAACACCCAGGTCTCTTTGCACTTCCCCTTCTCCCAATCTATTGCCATTCAAAAAATAATCTGCCTTCCTGTTTTTGCCACCAAAGTGGATAACCTCATATTTATCCACATTATAGTGCATTTGCCAAGTTTCTACCCAATCACCCAACCTGTCCAAATCATACTGGAGTTTCACGACATCCTCCTCACAGCATACCCTCCCACCCAGCTTTGTGTCATCTGCAAATTTGGAGATATTACATCCAATTCCCTCGTCCAGATCATTAATATATATTGTCAACAGCTGGGGTCCTAGGACCGATCCTTGCGGTACCCCACTAGTCACTGCCTGCCACTCGGAAAACGACCTGTTTATTCCAACTCTTTGCTTTCTGTCCGCCAACCAGTTCTCTATCCAAGTCAATACCTTGCCCCCAATCCCATGTGCCTTAATTTTGCACACTAATCTCTTATGCGGGACCTTATCGAAAGCCTTCTGAAAGTCCAAATACACCACATCCCTTATCTATTTTACCAGTTACATCCTCAAAAAATTCCAGTAGATTAGTCAAGCATGATTTACCTTTTGTAAATCCATGTTGACTTTGTCCGATCCTGTCACTGCTTTCCAAGTGCTCTGCTATTACATCTTTTATGATGGACTCTAGCATTTTCCCCACTACCGATGTCAGGCTTACCGGTCTATAATTCCCCGCTTTTTCTCTACCACCTTTTTTGAATAGTGGGGTAACATTAGCTACCCTCCAATCCATGGGTACTGTTCCAGAGTCTATCGCGTTCTGGAAGATGACCAGCAACGCATCTACTATTTCTAGGGCCACTTCCTTAAGTACCCTAGGATGTAGATTATCAGGCCCTGGGGATTTATCGGCCTTCAGTCCCATCAATTTTCCTAACACCATTTCCCTACAAATACTGATTTCTTTCAGTTCCGCCCTTTCATCAGACCCTATGTTCCCCAGCATCTCTGGGAGGTTATTTGTGTCCTCCTTTGTGAAGACAGAACCAAATAATGACGGCGAAACTGTCAGCAATCACCGTCATTACTCTGTAAAACTGACAGCAACTTCTGGAGTCTGCACATGTGCATTTAAACGCGGAAATCCTGAAGTTGCTGTCAGTGATACTCTGCTCCTCCACAGGGCGCGCTGTTGCAGTCCTCGCAGATGGAAATCAATTGAAATCACTGAATTGACATAAACTTCCACTTTTTACGCTCCAGTCTCACTGTAAAGACCCTTGAAAAAGTTAAGCCTTGTTGAATGAGGTGTAAATGGGTTTTTAATGATTTACTAAGTTATAAGTACTGCTGAACAACCTCTCCGAACCTGAAAAACTAATTTTATATTTGTGAATTTCAAATTTCTGGATTCCATGTTAAAAATTCCATAGATTTTTAAAATAATAAAAATACATTTTTATTTTATTTTTTAAAGGTTGTTTATGATAGTTCAGCTTCTATCTTAATCCGATGTGTATGTTGCAATCTTTATTTCGCTTTCTGTAAAATTATAGAAAGTGAATGATAAAACCTGCTTGTTATTTCCTGGTTTGCTGCCTGTGAGAATTCTTCAATGTGATTGGCAGCTTAGCCTGCCTGATGACACAATTGTTGCTGGATGCCAGAGATCCCCAATAGATAGCACCAGAATTAAATTAATGTTGGGAAAGGTGAAATCCACGTCACAGATGCTCTTTGTTTATACTTAATGGTTTTTGCAATACATCCTATTCCTCTACGATCACAGTTTGAAAATGGAGTATTAAAACATTCACAAGGGAGATTGTTTATCAAACCATGGGTTTCCAAGGCCACCTTTTTAGAGGACCTATAAGCCATGATACTTTAGCTATTTAATTGACTGACAAGGTGGAACAATCTGTGTTTAAAAAGTTGCTGTTTGGGGTTTCATTGACCAGTTTTGTGTCTGACATTACCATTTTAAAACAGAACTCCAAATAGTTGGCATGATGCTCCATCATGTATTGGTGTAATGTCATAACCTATTTTTGAACAAAATAAAAAATGATGCCTTTATAAAGTTTCAGAAAAATATTAGATTGCATTGTTTCAAAATGTACAGGGTGAGTGTTCCAGTGATACCTCAGTTTAAAGAGCCTCAAGGAGCCCAAAATCAAAGCATGAAATGCTTTTAAATTGATGTGTTTTAACATATTCTTCTTTCCCTTTATGCTGCAGATCCAGGATGAGATTTATGCTAACGACTGTCTATCCATTAACCATGGAACCACAGAAACAACTTTGCTTCATTGGAGAATCGGTTCCAATAAAACAGTGCAACAGTTATCAATATACTGTAGCAGAGGGAACTAAACATTGTGTCTATTTCTTTTCCACATACGTTAAATTCTTAGTTATGGTTGTACAAGGGGGAAGCACAAAGCAAAGTTCAAAGACTACAGACTACCCAATGGGAAAGGAAGAAAAACTGAGCAGTCTCAACTTCCCTTATGTGTCTTCTGGCTGAATACTGGGAGCAGATTTTGCAACCAACCTCTGAGCCAAGGAATGGCATGTGCCACAGCGAGACCGACTGAAGAGAAAGAAACCCACTGAAAATCTGTAACTAAATTTGCTCATATGAGTTGAGTTTCTCTCCTGTCTCCCCATATGTCCTCTCTGATCTCATCCAGGTGACCCACCTCCTGCTTCCTTGAACCCATTTCTACTAAACAGCTGACCATCCGACTTCCCTTCCTGGCCTCATGCTAGCTGACATTATCAGTAAAGCAGCCCATTAGTGAGATTTTAGACGCTACCCTTCCTCACCAGAGTCAGCCTTCCAATGAGGGCCTCGCTATCTAATACATTGGAAACCGATGAAGTGGAAAATATGCATCGTACGGTAAATTCAGAAAAAGAGAGAAACAATTGTATTGGTTGTTGGTCGAATAAGTAGAATTCGCATTAAAAACAGAATATCTTGTTGTTCACATGATATTTCTATGGAACTTATTCCAAACAAAACTGCACAGCTCTACTGGTAGGCACAAAGGTTCCAGACTCCTCCATCATCATCCCTGGGTATGTCCTGTCCCACCGGCAGGACAGACCCACCAGATGTGGCGGCACAGTAGTATACAGTCGGGAGGGAGTGGCCCTGGGAATCCTCAACATTGACTCTGGACCACATGAAGTCTCATGGCATCAGGTCAAACATGGGCAAGGGAACCCCCTGCTGATTACAACCTACTGCCCTCCCTCAGCTGATGAATCAGTACTCCTCCATGTTGAACACCACTTCGAAGATGTACTGAGGGTAGCAAGAGGACAGAATGTACTATGGGTGGGGGACTTCAATGTCCATCACCAAGAGTGGCTCGGTAGAACCACTACTGACCGAGCTGGCCGAGTCCTGAAGGACATAGCTGCCAGACTGGGCCTGCAGCAGGTGGTGAGAGAACCAACACGAGGGAAAAACCTACATGACCACCACACAGATCTTGTGGAGACAAAGTCCCACCTTCACACTGAGGACACGCTCCATCGTATTGTGTGGCACTACCACCGTGCTAAATGGGATAGAGTCAGAACAGATCTAAAAGCTCAAAACTGGGCATCCATGAGGCACTGTGGGCCAGAATTGTACTCCACCACAATCTGTAACCTCATGGCCCGGCATATCCTCCACCCTACCATTAACATCAAGCCAGGCAACCAACCCTGGTTCAATGAGGAGTGTAGACGAGCATGCCAGTACCTAAAAATGAGGTGCTAATCTGGGGAAGCTGCAACACAGGACTACATGCATGCTAAACAACAGAAGCAGAATGCTATAGGCAGAGCTAAGCGATCCCACAACCAACGGATCAGATCAAGCTCTGCAGTCCTGCCACATCCAGTCGTGAATGCTGGTGAATATTTAAACAACTGACGGGAGGAGAAGGCTCCATGAACATCCACATCCTCAATGATGGCGGAGCCCAGCACGCGAGTGCAAAAGACAGGGCTGAGGCGTTTGCAACCATCTTCAGCCAGAAGTGCCGAATGGATGATCCATCTCAGCCTCCTCCTGAGGTCCTCACCATCACAGAAGCCAGTCTTCAGCCAATTTTATTCATTCCACGTGATGTCAAGAAATGGCTGAGCGCACTGAATACAGCAAAGGCTATGGGCCCCGAAAAATATCGTGCTGAAGACTTCTGCTCCAGAACTACTCGTGCCTTTATCCAAGCTGTTCCAGTAATGCTACAGCACTGGCATCTACCCGGCAATGTGGAAAACTGCCCAGGTATGTCCTGCCCACAAAAGGCAGGACAAATCCAATCTGGCCAATTACCGGCCAATCAGTCTACTTTCAATCATCAGCAAAGTGATGGAAGGTGTTGTCAACAGTGCTATCAAGTGGCACTTACTCCCAATAACCTGCTCACCGATGCTTAGTTTGGGTTCCACCAGGACCACTTGGCTCCAGACCTCATTACAGTCTTGGTCCAAACATCGACAGAAGAGCTGAATTCCAGAGGTGAGATGAGAGTGACTGCCCTTGACATCAAGACAGCATTTGACCGAGTGTGGCATCAAGGAGCCCTAGCAAAATTGAAGTCAATAGGAATCAGGGGAAAAGTCTCCACTGGCTGGAGTCATACCTAGCACAAAGGAAGATGGTTGTGGTTGTTGGAGGCCAGTCATCATAGACCCAGGACATTGCTACAGGAGTTCCTCAGGACAGTGTCCTAGGCCCAACCATCTTCAGCTACTTCACCAATGACCTTCTCTCCATCCTAAGGTCAGAAGTGGAGATGTTCGCTGATGATTGCAGAGTGTTCAGTGCCATTTGCATCTCCTCAGATAATGAAGCAGTATATGCCCGTATGCAGCAAGACCTGGATGACATTCAGGCTTGGGCTGATAAGTGGCAAGTAACATTCGTGCCACACAAGTGCCAGGCAATGTCTATCATCAGCAAGAGAGCGTCTAACCACTGCCCCTTGACATTCAACGGCATTACCATCGCCAAATCCCCCAACACCAACATCCTGGGGGGTCACCATTGACCAGAAACTTAACTGGACCAGCCACATAAATACTGTGGCTACAAGAGCAGGTCAGAGGCTAGGTATTCTGTGGCAAAAGTCTCACCTTCTGACTCCCCAAAGTTTTCCCACCATCTACAAGGCACAAGTCAGGAGTGTGATGGAATACTCTCCACTTTCCTGGATGAGTGCAGCTCCAACAATACTCAAGAAGCTCAACATCATCCAGGACAAAGCAGCCCGCTTGATTGGTACCCCATTCACCACCTTAAACATTCACACCCTCCACCACCAGCGCACTGTGACTGCAGTGTTTACCATCAACAAGATGCACTGCAGCAATTCGCCAAGGCTTCTTCTAGAGCCCTTCCCAAACCCAGGACCTCTACCACCTAGAAGAACAAGGGCAACAGCCGCATGGGAACACCATCACCTCCAGGTTCCTCTCCAAGTCACACAACATCCTGACTTGGATATATATCGCCATTCCTTCATTGTTGCTGGGTCAAAATCCTTGAAATCCCTCCCTAACAGCACTATGGGAGTACCTACTCCACGCGGACTGCAGCGGTTCAAGAAGGCGGCTCACCACCACCTTCTCAAGGGCAATTAGGGATGGCCAATAAATGCTGGCCTTGCCAGCGACGCCCACATCCCAGGAACGAATTAAAAAAGGTACAAATTTACACACATTAGATTGGATGGAATAGTTACACAAATTATTTCTGCAATATTGGCCCAGTAATTCGGGTCCCAACGCGTGAGTACGGACGGGGTACTCACACGTGGGCCCGATGGAAGTGCTGGTTTTCAGCATGCACAGCGCATGCGCGGAAAACCGGCATTTCCTTTGCTCTGAACCAAGGGGTTCAGAGGTGGAACGCGTGCGCGCAGGAGTCTGCGCGTGCGCGCTGAAATTCCTTTTTTTTAAAGGTTTGCCCTTGCGTGAAGGCCTTCAGTTTTTATGAATGGAAAAAGCAGATGTAAGGACTTAGTTTTAAAAGGTAAGTGGTCTATTAATTAAAGTTAGAACATTTTTTCCACAGGTGTATTATTTTTAAAGACTTTACAGTAAGGTAAGTGTATTTTTAGACCCGATTTCTTGAAAAAAATTTTTTTTCTGAAATTTGACTAATTGTTTAAAATAGTTTTTTACAGTTATTAATAGTTCATTTAATTAGTGGGATTTTTAAAAACTTTTATTTGAAGTTTAAGTACTGTTTTGGGCGCCCGGAGTTTTCATGAGTTTGACAGTTCTTACTATCAAACTCATGAATGAACTTTTGCAACCTCCGATTGGTTGCCCAGTGCTCACGTGATCCCAGCCGACTCATCGAACTAACTACGCTGCTGGATCACGCAAGCACAGCGCGCCAGGAGCTGAACCGGGCCACTGACAGGAAATCCATGCAGGGCCAGGCTTCAACTGTCGGCGCGCTATGTAAGTGTAGGTCGGGGCCTTGCACCCACGGGAAGCCCCCGACACCAATTTCTGGGCCAATAATTTTGAAGAGGCATTTATGAAAGAACATGGCATTTTATTTGGAGAAATAATTGGTTTGTACTTTTAATTACAATGTCAGATGTAAGTGGTGCACATCATCTGATCAGGTATACGTTATGTCTTCATGGTGAAAATTGACAGACACCTCATCTACCTCCTAAGGTAAAAAGGGCTTTGGCTATTCTCATGAAGACAGTCCCCATAGTTACCTACATATTGTGATATACCTATTCTCGATCTGCCTTAAAATTTTAGTAATATCTTTTGTTATGTATGGTATAATACAATATATAGAGAAAATGTACTGAATATTAATGAATATTTGATAAATAAATCTGACAAATCAGCAATTTTGCTAAAGTGATTTTATATTCCTAATTTATTTTGCAGTTCTGTTTCTACTTTTCCTTCTCTTAAGTTCTTCAGCTCCTCACTTTTTCAGTCTTTAACCTCAACAGGGATAGACAAAGCAAGACCATGAACTCCACAGCTGTGGGAGAAGATTGCAGGTGTGGATGAGTCAGACTCCTCATCCTTGTTAAGTTATCTTTGTCACAATTTTCTTTTTCTCCATATCACACGAATAGTAAAAAAATAATATATATTTCACTTGGATTAAATGTTAAATAAAATTATTCCTTTAGGGAACAAGATATAAAGACAAATGAAAACAAGTCTCAAAATAGTGTTTATCTGGGGTAGTCTCAAGTAAGTAGTTACACTGTGCTTCATAAATGAGAAAAATATAAGTAGTGAGGCTTATGCACAATATTAGACTTTACACTAAGGGATGGTGTGTAAAATGTAAATTTTTGATAAGTTTTACATTCTACTGTTCTCCTCTATTAAACAATTTTGATAGTGAAAAAGAACAAAGATAAAAAAAACAACAAAACTGAGGAAATATTAAGAATGAGTAGGATCAAATAGTATGCATTTTTATGCCATAGGGATTCTAGGTCAAGAAAACACCCTGAAATGTTTGCCACTATTAAAAACAACATCCCTGGTTAATATGAAATTCTTTACCTCCCCAATCCTCCTTTGAACTCAGCATTTCAGATCAATTTCACTTGCTTATATTTCACATTATTATATTTTGTTTTTAGGGTCACAATCTACTTTGTGTACAGTATAGAAGAAATATTGTAATTTCTTATTTTTATTCTAAAGATTAACTTTGTCTTTTCATTGCCAAACAGTTTTTTTTTCATATTTGAGGTCCTATTCCACCTGATTGAGGGAAGAGTACATTTCAGAATTGGTAAACTAATCCCCAGTGTCAGTTGATTTCTTCAAAAACTGGACCTCTTGTCACCATGGTAAAGTTGTAATATGCTTTAAAGCACCTAAGCACATCTATTTTTATGCTGCTTCTGGCAGGCCATCCATGTACCTAAACCTGCCCTACTTTTGCACACATTTTAAATGTACCATACTTGCAGAAAATGACAGCTCTGCTACAATGCAGTAAGAGTTCATGTAAAATTGAGACAATCTTATACATTTATGAAAGTGAAGGTTAATCAATCATAAAAATATATGTGCTTAGGTGTTTTAAAGCATATTATAACTTTACCATGGTGACAAGAGGTCCAGTTTTCGAAGAAATCAACTGACACTGGGGATTAGTTTACCAATTCTGAATTATTTCTTATTTGATCAGAAGATATGCCTCAAATTTGATAAACAGGAGTGATTGTATTAGAAATGGTCCGGAGAATAACTTTGCTACTTGTGTAGTTGTGCACTACCAGTGATTTGCTGTTTATGCAGACCCTATAAACACTACAATCACATGAATGAGTAAGCCTTATTGGTGGTTTTAGCAAAGAACATACAATTCTAAGCATTCAGGTGTGCTTTTCTATGAGCAGCACTTATTAAATATAAATGGAAATTAGCCAGTTACATTACTATAACAACAGCACAACAAACTCCATTGCTCATAAAGCATACAAGTTATTATTTATTCCAAGTTTGCAGCTTACACCAATGAACATTTGTACACTATATTTACAGTAATTACAAACTTTTATTAATCTCTTTAAAGTGTCAAAAGCAACAAAAACCTATCCCCTATGCTAACACTCAACTAAGAGTGACCCTTGCAATATGAGTCCTACTTATTACATGGCTGTACGGTAACAAGCAGCCTTCAGATTAGCTTTGAGCCCTGACAGTCTCAAACTGACTACGTACTGAGTTAAGTGCAGGCAGCTAAAAAAAAAACCTATAACCTGCTGTCCATGCCCTGGATTGGAGCTCCAGTTGTGGCTGCAGCAGGCAACAGAGCTCAGTGATAGCATACTTGGTGAAGCGCAGGTGCCTCAGATATTGCTCATCTGCGAAGTTGAGGTATGAGAAGTGCTCCCTGAAGACCCACTGTGGGTATGGCCTCCTGCACAGTTTTCTCCAAGCTATTCTTACTCTCTCCCTTATTCTTCGCTGATCCGCCTCCTCCTCCAGCCCCAAAGGCAGACCTACCAGACCAGGCGTGACTGGAATAAACTGGTCTCCCCGCAATAAGGGTGGTCAAGCATGACCTTCCATTTTGAAATCCGTGCTGACTATTTCTTATATTTTCAGTTTCTAGATGTTTTTCTATTACATCTTTGACTTAGGATTCCGTTACCTTTCCTATCACCGCGTTAAGCTAATTGGTCTATAGTTCCCTGGACTTTTTTTAAATGTGTTTTTATGGGATGTGGGCGTCGCTGACAAGGCCAGCATTTATTGCCCATCCCTAATTGCTCTTGAGAAGGTGGTGGTGAGCCGCCTTCTTGAACTGCTGCAGTCTGTGTGGTGAAGGTACTCCCACAGTACTGTTAGGGAGGGAGTTCCAGGATTTTGACCCAACGACTTGTTTTATCTCCCTTTTAAAATATAGGAATCACATTAGCTGTCCGCCAGTCCTCTGGCACTATTCCCTTTTCTAATGATTTATTTATATATATATATGTAATAGTGCCTCGCTTAGCCTCTCTAAATTTGATTAGTTTATCAATTATCTCCCGTCCTTTCTATCTTAAACATCTTTATAGCCATGAATTTATGGTCGGAGATATACCTCAGGAGTATGTCTGACCCGTGAAATATTTCTGAACTTACCTCCTGGCTCCACAGCTACGGAGAGTTCAGGTCCTGGGCCTCCAGGCGTATGCCTGCGTAAAGGCCCATGGATCCCAGGGACGCAGGTGGTTCAGAAGCGTCCCTGGGAGCATGTGGGCCAGGTCCTTCAATGAGAAAGGACTATAACATTGCAGTCATTTCCAAACGGAATCCCCTAATGACATGCAATGGAATCCCCAAATAATTAAAGAATTTAGACAACTCTAATAAAAATAAATGTTCTCATTTTCAAATTTAATTAAAAGTCCCTTCAGTACATCAAATACAATAAAAATTTAATTTTTTGAAAAATAATTTTAAAGATTTTAATCTGGGCCAAAATTTTCATAAAGTAATTTTAAGTGTTTGTGCATCATTTTTTATTTTTAAATGTTTAATTTAAGATTTATATTAAGCCTTATGCTGGTGAAAGTAGGCCCTACGCCTGCTGTTACCAGCCATAAGAGAGTCGTGGGCATTTGCCAGGCAAATAGTCTAACTCTGTGCCAGCGAAAGTGTTTTCTCAGTTGGTTCGGTATATCTGTCAAGGCAAATCTTGACAGATCGCAAGTTCTGGGTTTTCGCTCATGTGCAGTGTAATGTATGTACCTTTAAGGGGGAGAACTACTTTTTACAGCTCCTGTATCCTGTAGTACCGGCAGTGACCACACCTGTATATAAACCCTGAGTAGTGCTCTGTACAGTCAGTTGCAGTTGAACCCTCATTCAGTAAACACCTGTTGATCGTTCCCTGCAGTCTTTGTCTGATTATTGAAGGACACAACATTAAGATACCCGGATCTAACATTGGCGATGAGAAGATTCGAACCTACCTGCAACTCTGCATCACCTCCCAGGGATTCGCTCCTGGAGAACAGTGGAAGGAGGTCGAGTACAGAAGCACGGGCATCGCAGGGGAGGCTGTCGAGAGCCAGGCTTGGCTTTCCAGCCACGGTGGTCCAGCAAAACGGGCTGGCAACAGGTACTGCGCAGACCCTTCCCAGACAGTGGCGGCTAGAGCCGACCGAGCGGCACAGAAGAAGGCCGAGCAGCGTCGACGGGGGAGAGAGAGAAGGCAGAGTGCACGGGGCGCAGCCGGTGTTCAAGGGCCGAGCAGCGTCAACGAGAGAGAGCAGAGCGCAGCCGGTGTTCAGGACCGAGCGGCGTCAACGGGGGAGAGAGGCGAGAGAGAGCAGAGCGCAGCCGCTGTTCAAGGGCCGAGCAGCGTCAACGGGGGAGAGAGGTGCGCAGGAAAACGCGAGGCGCTGCCATTGCCACGAGGACCGCAGAGAGCGGCATTGGCAGCAGCGCACGAAACCCACAGGGCGTCGCCATTTGCCAGGAGGACCGCCGAGAGCGGCGCTGGCAGCAGCGCAGGAGACGCCATTTTAAGCCGCTGCGGGGAAGAAAGGAAAGCGCGGGAGACACCATTTTAAGCCGCAGCGGGGAAGAAAGGAAAGCGCGGGAGACGCCATTTTAAGCCAGTCTAACCACACCCAAAAATGCCGAAGAGTGGCAGTATCACAGCGTTCGACAATGAAGTCGAAGATTGGACGACATATGTCGAACGCATAGAAGTATACTGCAAGGCGAATGAAGTGCCAGATGACAAGAAAGCGCTGGTATTGTTGAATTCAATGGGTGCAAAAACGTATGGCTTACTACGAAATCTAGTAACCCCAGAGAAGCCAGTAGAAAAGGGTTTTGAAAACATAGTGTTAATCCTACAGGACCACTTAAACCCCACACCACTGCTGATAGCAGAAAGATTTAAGTTTCACAAAAGGAACCAGCATAAAGATGAAAGTAATGCTGAGTATTTAACGGAACTGCGCAAGCTATCGAAACACTGCCAGTTTGGAACGGGACTAGCAGATACTTTAAGGGACAAGTTTGTGTGTGGGCTTCAAAGTGAAGAAACCCAGAAACGGCTTCTATCAGAAAAGGATCTTACGCTGGACAAGGCTTTCAGCATGGCAGTATCACACGAAGCAGCTGCACGGGGCGCTGCAGAGATACAATGGAGACCGCAAGAATATGGAACAAATGAAATGTCATAAGGAACAGTGAAGTGCTATCGCTGCGGCAGAACAACACGACCATAATGATTGCTGGTTCAAGGACAAAGTGTGCAGACAGTGTGGAAAAGTAGGACACATAGCAAGAGTCTGCAGGTCGGGAAAGAAAACCAGCAGCAAGAAATCTCCACAGGAGAAGTACAAGAAGGTACATAAGGTGACGGAGAGTAGTTCAGACAAACAGAAGAGTGATACAGACTCCGGAAGCAAGGAGCTGGGTTGTCTGAAACTACATAATGTGATCAAAACGGAGGATCACCAAACTATCTGGGTCACGCTCAAGATAGCAGGAGTCCAAGTGAAAATGGAATTGGACACAGGATCAGCCCTAACAGTCATAAACCGAAGGGACTACAAGCGGCTATTCTCACATATACCCTTGAGAGATACAAAGATTATCTTGAAGACATACACGGGGCAAAAAGTCTACCCCAAAGGAAAAATAAGGGTGAACGTTATATATAACGGCAAGGAAACACCAAAAATGGACCTATATGTATTGCCAGGTGGAGGACCACCACTACTAGGACATGAATGGATCCGGAAGATACAGCTAGATTGGCATTCCATACAAGCACTGACTGTAGATGCCAAAAAGGATGATGACATCACACCTGGCCGACTGTCAAAAATGCTAACTGACGCAAAGGAAGTGTTCCAGCAGGGACTCGGAACACTAAAAGGCATAACAGCGATGATCAAAATAGAGGAAAATGCAAGCCCAAAGTTTTGTAAGGCCAGACCAATACCTTATGCGATCCGCCCAGCCATCGAAGCAGAGCTGGAAGGTTTAGAACGTTCAGGAGTACTGTCCAAAGTGGACTGGAGCGAGTGGGCTACACCCATCGTTCCTGTAATGAAGAGGTCGTTGAGTAATACGCCTGGGGAACCAAAGAAGGTTCGCATCTCTGGGGACTTTAAGGTGACAGTGAACCCAGTCCTTCACACTGTACAATATCCGCTTCCGCGGATTGAAGATATTTTCGCCTCACTATCTGGAGGGAAACGCTTCATTAAGATTGATCTGGCCCAGGCGTACCTGCAAATGGAGGTAGAAGAAGCCTCGAAACAGTACCTCACGATCAATACTCATAAAGGTCTCTACCAATACAACCGGCTGGTGTTCGGGGTACCATCAGCTCCGGCTATTTGGCAAAGGGCAATGGAACAAGTCCTGCAAGGGATTCCAGGGACCCAGTGTTATTTGGATGACATCCTGGTCACGGGCGAAAATGACAGTGATCACCTCGCCAACCTGGAGCAGGTGCTCACTAGATTGAAGGAATATGGGCTCCGAGCTAATCGCCACAAATGCGAGTTTTTCCAGAAGCAGATCTCGTATTGTGGCCACGTTATTGATAAGGAGGGGTTACATAAGTCCCCTGAAAAGATTGAGGCAGTAGTCAAGGCTCCAGCACCGGAAAATGTGTCACAACTGAGGTCATTCCTCGGGCTGGTGAACTACTACCATAAGTTCTTGCCGAATTTGTCTACCGTGCTACACCCACTGAACACCCTACTGCAAACGGGGGTACCATGGAAGTGGAGTGATGAATGTAAACGAGCTTTCCAGAAGAGCAAAGCATTGATCACATCGAAAGAGGTGTTGGCTCATTTGAACCCAGCACTACCAATTCGGTTGGCGTGTGATGCATCACCCTATGGCATTGGAGCGGTGCTGTTGCACAAATTCCCGGACGGCTCGGAGAGGCCAGTAGCCTTTGCGTCTCGGTCACTAACCTCAGCTGAGCGTAACTACGCCCAGATTGACAGGGAGGCCCTCAGCCTAGTGTGGGGAGTGAAAAAGTTCAACCACTATCTGCACGGGCAGAAGTTCACCTTGCTGACTGACCACCAACCACTGGTCTCCATCTTTAATCCAAAGAAGGGCGTTCCGGTGATGACTGCGCAACGGCTACAAAGATGGTCCCTTTTTCTAGGGATGCACCAATATGATATCGAGTATAAGGCACGAAACAGCATGGAAACGCTGATGGGCTATCATGCCTGCCACTGCCTACTGCGGAGGAAGCACCAGCAGTGGATCCTATCGAAATATTTCATTCGACTATAATTGAATGCTTGCCAGTAACTAACGCTGGTATAGAGAAGGAGACCCGAAATGACCCGACACGGTCTCGGGTATATGATTTGATGGTGAAGGGATGGACAGCACATGGTGACTCACTGTTGCCAGCATTCTCATCCAGAAGAGAACAGCTGTCAGTATGCCAGGGGACCTTGATGTGTGGATCCCGAGTGGTAATTCCACCCAAGTTAAGGGAGAGAGTGCTCAATGAGCTTCATGAAGGTCATCTGGGAGGGGTGAAAATGAAAAGCCTTGCTAGGGCTTATGTGTGGTGGCCTGGGATCGATCAGCAAATCGAGGACCTGACAAAGAGCTGCTCAGGATGCCAGAAGGTCCAAAATGCACCACCACATGCCCCTCTACACCCATGGGAGTGGCCCTCATCTCCATGGCAACAGGTGCATATTGATTTTGCTGGTCCATTCATGGACTCAATGTTTTTAATAGCCGTGGATGCGCACTCGAAATGGCCTGAGGTGATCAAAATGTCCTCCACCACCATGGAGAAAACTATTGCAGTCCTACGGACCATTTTTGCCAGGAACGGCTTGCCAGAGCAGATTTGCTCTGATAACGGACCACAGTTTGTGTCCGAAGAGTTTCGAAGATTTATGAAAAGGAATGGGGTAAGGCATTACACATCCGCCCCGTATCATCCAGCCACAAATGGATTGGCTGAGAGGTTCGTACAAACCTTTAAAAAGCAGTAAAGTCTATGTGCGATGACGACATTCCACTGCAGCATAAGGTGGACAATTTCCTGTTAGCCTACAGAAATGCGACACATGCAGTCACCAACCAGGCCCCGGCCATGATGTTCTTTAACCAAAGGTTGAGATCTCATCTGGATTTGCTCAGACCAAATGTACGAAGAGATGTTGAGAATAAGCAATTCCAGCACATCAATGAGAAGCCGACAGGGAGCTTCAATGTAGGGCAACCAGTCTTGGCCCGCGACTACCGAACAGAGAAATGGCAACCAGGAACGATATGCACACGGCAGGGGCCACTAATGTACACAGTGGATGTTGGGGAGAACATTGTGAGACGCCATGCTGACCAGATCCTAGAGTCACAGGAACGAGTCAACCCCATGTCTCGGCCATACGTACCTGGTGAGGAACCCGACGTACAGGTCACATCTACCTCAGAAACAATAGCATTGGAAGCTGATGAATCAACTGATGACAAGTTGTTAGAATCGCCTCCGCACCAAGAGCGAGACACTCGGGAAAGGCATTATCCAGAAAGAATCAGGAAGCCTCCCCAACGACTGAATTTATAAATAGACTATTTTCAGTTAATGTTGCATGTTAAAAGTGTTAATTGCAATTAGTTTGATATTTAATTGTTAAATGAGTGTTATGGTACTGTTAATCTAAAATGGGAGGAATTGTAATGTATGTACCTTTAAGGGGGAGAACTACTTTTTACAGCTCCTGTATCCTGTAGTAACCACACCTGTATATCACAGAATCACAGAATCCCCACAGCGCAGATAGAGGCCATTTCGGCCCATCGAGCCTGCACCGACACATATCTCACCCTATCCCCGTAACCCCACATATTTAATCCCCTAACACTAAGGGTCAATTTATCATAGCCAAATCAACCTAACCCGCACATCTTTGGACTGTGGGAGGAAACCGGAGCACCCAGAGGAAACACACGCAGACACAGGGAGAATGTGCAAACTCCACACAGACAGTCGCCCGAGGCCGGATTTGAACCCGGGTCCCTGGCGCTGTAAGGCAACAGTGCTAACCACTATGTCACCGTGCCCCCCATAAACCCTGAGTAGTGCTCTGTACAGTCAGTTGTAGTTGAATCCTCATTCGGTAAACACCTGTTGATCGTTCCCTGCAGTCTTTGTCTGATTATTGAAGGACACAACATTAAGATACCCGGATCTAACATACAGAAACCCGGAACTTGCAGGGCCTTTCAGAAGACTTACAATGGCTTATGCTGAGCGTACGCCATCATCGGGAGTGCAAATTCCAGACCTATATCTTTTTTGATCTCTTCTAATGTCATGCCCACTATGTTAGTCTCTCTGGTAAATGCTGAGGCAAAGTAAATATTTAATATTTCTGCCATTTTGCTGTCATTGCCTGTTTATCATGTGTATCCTTTAGTGGTCCTATCCCTATCCTGATTTTTTTTTTGAATTTATGTTTCTGTAGAATACTTTACTATTTCCTTTTATATTCCTTGCTAATTTAATTTTGTAGTTTCACTTTGCCTTCCTAATTGTTTATTTGACCTCTTTCCTAACTTTTTCATATTCCCTTTTGTCATCCTAACCTTTGTTGTCTATGTACTTAGTGTATGCCTTTCTAGTTTTGGTGTTGCCCTTAATTCTTTATTCATCCATGTGGAGAATTTTAACCTAAAAAAAATGGGTGGGTTGAGGGCGTCGGGGTGGTTAAAGTGTTAAAAATCAAAATCCCGACCTGAAGCCACCTCCAACCCGTCCAGTTCTGGTTTTAATGGAGGTGGGATGGGACGGGCAGCCAATCTGCTGCCAGGAGGCGGGCCATCTATTTAAATATTTTATTGAGGCTGGAGGCCTCTTCTTTAACCTCCATTTTGTGTTTAACTGTAGCTGGTCAGGTTATGCACACCTTGTAAAACTCGCCAGCTACAGCAAGGCAAGGACTGCAGGATCCAGGAGGTAAGTGTCTTTACACCTACCTCCTGGATCCAGGGTCCCTACCTAACTCACCCCCAGTGATCGGAGAGCCCCCACAAGGCCTCCAATCACCCCCCCCACCCAGGGCTCTCCCTACAGACCTCCGATCACCCCCCCCCACCCAGGGCTCTCCCCACAGACCTCCGATCACCCCCCACCAGGGCTCTCCCCACAGACCTCCGATCACCTCCCAGGGCTCTCCCCACAGACCTCCGATCACCCCCCAGGGCTCTCCCCACAGACCTCCGATCACCCCCCACCCCAGGGCTCTCCCCACAGACCTCCGATCACCCCCCCCCCAGGGGTCTCCCCAGAGCCCTCCGATCACACCCCCCCGGCTCTCCCCACAGACCTCCGATCACCCTCCCCAGGGCTCTCCCCACAGACCCCCGATCACCCCCCCAGGGCTCTCCCCACAGACCCCCGATCACCCCCCCCAGGGTTCTCCCCACAGACCTCTGATCACTCCCCCCCCAAGGGCTCTCCCCACAGACCCCCGATCACCCCCCCCCGGGGCTCTCCCTACAGACCTCCGATCAATCCCCCCCCCCAAGGGCTCCCCACCCCAGGCCTCCAATCACCCCCCCGGGACTCTCCCCACAAACCTCCGATCATTCCCAGGGTTCCCCACCCCAGGCCTCCGATCACCCCCCAAGATTCCTCCAAGCCTCTGAACACCCCACCAGGCCACTAATGCCCGCCTAGGCCTCCGATGTCTCCACGAGGCCTCCCCGTCAGGCTTCCGATCCCTTCCTCCTCCAGTCCTCCGCATGCTCCTCCTCTACCCCCGACTCTCTTCGGATCCCCGGATCTTCTCCCGGCCTGCAACGCTCTTTGGAAACCCCCCCACCCCCGCCACAGTCTTCTCCCAGCCCACAACTCTCTTCGACCTCACCGGATCTGCTCCCAGACTGCGACTCTCTTTGGACCACCCCCCTGCCCGATCTTCTCCTGGCCCGTGACTCTCTTTGGACACCACCCCAAATCTTCTCCTGGCTAACAATCCAGTTCAGAACACCCCCCCCCCAACCCCCACTGATCTTCTCCTAGCTCCCGATCCATTTCGGACCCCCCCCATCCTGGTATCTCCTGGCCTGCGACACTCTTCACCACCCCCACCCCCCCAATCATCTCCCGGCCCCGACCCTCGATCTTCTCCTGGCACGATCCCCACGCGATCCCTCGTTCCCACCTCTCCTGAGGCCCAGTGCCACAGGCCTACCCACCCGGAGCCAGCCAGCCATCCTCTCAATCTGGCTGGCTGTGGGTAGGAAACAGAAGCTTCCCATTCAAATCAGGCCCTGCTCTTAAAGTCAGAAGGGCCAGTCGGAAATCTGTTCTCCTGGGTTTCCTGACCGCCTCAGAGACCACTGCCCTAACCTGCCTTCTCCATTAAAATTCAGCCCATGGTGTGTCGTTACTGACTAGTTTGTTCTTCCTTTTTAGTGTAATATATTTCCCCAGGACTCTATTGATCAACATTTTAAATCTTTTTCACCGCTGTTTTATTTCCTTTTTCTTTCAGTAAATTTTCCCTAGTTCCATTCCCACCCCCTTAAAATTTGCTTTTTCCCCCAATTTATTACTTGGTCTTTGTCTTATGTCCTTCTCAATCTTTATCTTAAACCTATTATGTTGTGATCACTATTACCTAGATGTTCCCCTATTTTTAATTCTCTTATCAGATCTGGTTCATTTAGACGGTATTTATCCCAGAATGCTGACACAGCATTGATAATCATTATGAAGGTATCACTAGATACAAGCAACTCCAGATCTATTAGTATTACTTCAATTCCATGCTTAATAAAGGAATTGATTATTAGGATCATCTGCTCAACAACCACCACATGAACAAAGCTTTAGAAGAGGCAGATACTGTTTGATGAACTTCCTTCATTTGTTTTTAAGGAAGTGACAACCCAAGACAACTATAGTAAACCTTACACTGTTTTGTATGCAGATTAACAAAAGGCATTTGATAAAGTTCCACACAAAAGTCTACAAATTAAGCTCAAAACTGTGGGAATTCAGTGTTAAATTTGGGAGTGGCTAAGAAATTGACTAAAGGGTAGAAAACAACAGATATTTGTTAGAGGAGTCATGTTGTAGGAAAATGCCCTGTAAATTGCTTGAATTCTGTTCTCAAAATGGAGTTTCAGTGAAAGCGGCCACACTGTATGGAGTCAGTAGTTAACCTGAATGTCGGAAAATGGCAGGGAAATCGAAACTAATTAAAACCACGTAGATGTTTATTGGAACAGAACATTTCTTACCGGTGATGAGAGGCGAACATTGTGGACTGAGCTCAGGAATAGCTCGTTAGTGGGACCATAAATATGCCATACCATATCTGGTATTGTGTAGGACCCTTTGTTAAAGGAAGATTGAAAAGGTAGGGGAGTAAAAAGTAGAACTTGGTGCCTCATTAACTTTGATATCTTCCAGAACCTTTATGTGACTGTTAGAAATGATTGACATCAAAAGAGGTTGTAAAACGGTTTTTCTTTGAATTTAGGGTATATAAGAAGGTGCTTGGCACACCTCTCAGCAGATTCTCTTTGTCTTTGTTACATTCTCTTAGATTCTCCCTGTTAGTTAGAAGACTCTTTGTCATCTCTAGTCTTCTTCTACAGTAACCTTCAGCTAGCAGATGTACAGAGGTATCTTTACAAGTACAAAGTATATTTAGGACAGAGAGTAATGTGTTAGACAAGACAAATTGTATGGCAGCACTAGCCATTTACAAGCAGAGATGCATGTCAATTAACTGTACAGGTTATCTGAAAGCAAGGAAAGTGAGGGTTAAGCCAGACAGCTCTGATACAGTCACTCATGTGTAAGGTGGAATCAGCCAGAGCAGAGGATCTAAGTGCAACAGATAAAATCACCACTGAAGGGGCTTCCCAACTTGACATCCCAGAAGCTAACATCGCTGAAGATCAACTCAATCACACTGCTCAGAAGGACAAGATTGTATAAGATCTGAAAATATTGCTAACCACTAGCACATAAACTCTAATCTATTCAATAGACTGGCTATCTAATGCTGTCAACTTGTCAGCTATCTAAGGAGTTTAGTCCTAGATTAATTTCATCAATTTATGAGTTTCAGACACTGATCACAACTATAATTTGATAATCAGCAATCCAGTTAATGCTGAATTACAGTGATAGAGTGAATTGCCTTTAAAACCTGTTATTCAATTTATTAAGTAACTGTCTATTAATTATTTGTTATTCCAATTGCTAGGTAACACTGTCTATAACTATTCCTACCTAGTAACTGTTTGTATACTCAATGATTAAATTTAAGTAGTTATAATTGTGATTTTGTAGTCAATAAATAGTTGTGAGTCCCTGACCTGTTGTCTGACATCTTCTTTGATGATTTGGCAAGAAAGCAAATCACTCACTCAGTATTTTGTGGGTATCCTAATTGAGGATTGGTAAGGTAAATTCATATACAATCCAAACTGGGTGAAGTAAGACAGTTCAGCGAGCCAAACATAGGAATCATTCACCTAAGCAGGGCGATAAACCAGACTGTTTCTTAGTGAGGGTGTTAAGGATTTGTCTGTTTCCTTGGCGTATATTTGTTAGAGTACCAAAACCTATGGTCTTACGATGTCAGGGTCAGAGAAAGTCCCCTGGGGCTCGCTGTTGGGACCATTACTATTTCTAATTTACAACAATGACTTGGATTCAAAAATTAAATACAAATTGGTCAAATTTGCATATGATTCCAGACAAGAGGGACATTGGAGTTGAAGGATTCAGTCCAGAAATTATGGAACAAGTTCAACAAAATATATGAGTGGGCCAAACAATGGCAGATAACATTTAATGCAGACAAATGTGAATAAGAAAGAAAAATAGGTAAAATACATTCTCGATAAATTATATTGAAATAGCTAAGGATGAAGTTGAAAGAAACTTAGGAGTCAACGTGTCCAACCAGTGCAAAGCAGCAATCAACAAGCCCAGTAGATGTTGAACTATACAGCCAAAACAATAGAATGCAAGTTATAGGAAGTCATGACCAAACTATACAGTGCTCTGGTCAGACCATGTTGAGTACTGTGTCCAGTCTGGTCGCTGAAAAACAATGGAGACATTTAAGCACTGGAGGCAGTGCAGAGAAGAGCCATGAGGCTAATCACTAATGTCAGTGGTCTAAGCTATGAGGAAAGAGTGAAGATACTTGGACATTTCATCCTGGAAAGGAGGCAGCTAAGATGTGATCTTATAAAGGCATATAAGATGGCAAATGGTATGGAAAAGATTAATCCAGAATAGTACTTTAAACTAAACTGGGGGAGTAGGACATAGGGACACAGGCTCAAACTAGTAAAAGATCATTTTAGGATTGATATCAGGACGTTCTTCTTCACAGAAGTGCCAAGTGGATGATCCATATTGGCCTACTCCCAAGGTCCCCACCATCACAGAAGCCAGTCTTCAGCCAATTTGATTCATTCCACGTGATATCAAGAAACGGCTGAGCGCACTGGATAGAGCAAAGGCTATGGGCCCTGACAACATCCCAGCTATCATGCTGAAGACTTGTGCTCCAGAACTAGCTGCGCCTCTAACTACAACACTGGCATCTATCCGACAATGTAGAAAACTGTCCAGGTATGTCCTGTCCACAAAATGGAGGACAAATCCAACCCGGGCCAATTACCGCCCCAAGTCTACTCTCAATCATCAGCAAAGTGATGGAAGGTATCATCGACAGTGCTATCAAGCGATACTTACTCCCCAATAACCTGCTCACTGATGCCCAGTTTGGGTTCCGCCAAGACCACTCGGCTCCCGACCTCATTACAGCCTTGGTCCAAACATGGACAAAGGAGCTAAATTCCGGAGTTGAGGTGAGAGTGACTGCCCTTGACATCAAGGCAGCATTTGACTGAGTCTGGCATCAAGGAGCCCTAGTAAAACTGAAGTCAATGGGAATCAGGGGGAAAACACTCCACTGGCTGGAGTCATACCTAGCACAAAGGAAGATGGTTGTGGTGGTTGAAGGTCAATCATCATAGCCCCAGGACATCACTGCAGGAGTTCCTCTGGGCAGTGTCCTAGGCCCAACCATCTTCAGCTGCTTCATCAATGACTTTCCCTCAAACATAAGGTCAGAAATGGGGATGTTCGCTGATGACTGTACAGTGTTCAGCGCCATTCACAACTCCTCAGATAATGAAGCAGTCCATGCCCGCATGCAACAAGACCTGGATGACATTCAGGCTTGGGCTGATAAGTGGCAGGTAACATTCATGCCACAGAAGTGCCAGGCAATGACTATATCCAACAAGCGAGAGTCTAACCACCTCCCCTTGACAGTCAATGGCATTACCATCACCGAATCCCCCACCATCAACATCCTGGGCGTCACCATTAACCAGAAACCAAACTGGACCAGCCACATAAATACTGTGGCAACAAGAGCAGGTCAGAGGCTGGGTATTCTGTGGCGAGTGTCTCACCTCCTGACTCCCCAAAGCCTTTCCACCATCTACAAGGCACAAGTAAGGAGTGTGATGGAATACTCTCCACTTGCCTGGATGAGTGCAGCTCCAACAACACTCAAGAAGCTTGACACCATCCAGGACAAAGCAGCCCGCTTGATTAGCACCCCATCCACCACCTTAAACATTCACTCCCTCCACCATTGGCATACCGTGGCTGCAATGTGTACCATCTACAAGATGCACTGCAGCAACTCGCCAAAGCTTCTTCGGCAGCACCTCCCAAACCCGCGACCTCTTCCACCTAGAAGGACAAGGGCAGCAAGCGCATGGGAACACCACCACCTCCAAGTTTCCCTGCAAGTCACACACCATCCTGACTTAGAAGTATATCGCCGATCCTTCATTGTCACTGGGCCAAAATCCTGGAACTCCCTACCTAACAGCACTGTGGGAGTACCTTCACCACACGGACTGCAGCGGTTCAACAAGGTGGCTCACCACCACCTTCTCAAGGGCAACTAGGGATGGGCAATAAATGCTGGCCTTGCCAGTGACGCCCAAATCCCATAAAAACGAATTTTAAAAACTCAGTGAGTGATCAGCACTTGGAATGGTCTCCAGATAGAGTATTGGAGGCAAAAACATTGAAAATATTTTAGACAGAATTAGATGCAAAAATGAGGGGACAATTAGATACAAAAAAAATGTCTTGATGGATGAATTAAAATGGCTTTTCTTATTCATGAGTATCTTCTGATCTTGTGATAGAGGACGTATCTTATGACACTAAATCAAGGTTCCATCGTCAATTTCCAAGTGGATGTTAAAGATCCTGTGACACTGTTCAAAGAACAATGGGAAGTAGTCTTGGTTTTTGGCCAATATTATTCCCTCAACCAGTACCACCAAAAAAAATATAAACTGGTCATCCACCTCATTGGCACTTTTGAAACATTGTTGAAGCAGAATGGCTGTTTCCTGCACTACACTCCAAAAATAATTCATTGTGTGGTGTTTTGGTACATTTTTGATGTGACAAGGCATGAATAAATGGAATCTATTTATTATATACTAGCTGGGGGGAGCCCGGCTTTGCCAGGGCTGTTTTGGGCCGGGCGGTTTAAATTGAGTGCCAGGCTTTGGGCCCTGTCTGTGTCCCTCTGTGAATCTGCTGCCGGGCAACATTTTAAATTGAGTCCCAGGCTTTTGGGCCCTGTCTGTGTCCCTTTGTGAATCTGCTGCCGGGCAACATTTCTACCTTTTAATACCTTGAAAGATGAAAGTGAAAGTACTTATAAAACGTTTTTGGTAAATCTTATGTTATTTTTAAAAGAGATACTAACTTTTTCAAAGCTGGATAAGGAGAGTAGTTTGAGCTGCAAGCAGTGAAACAATGGCTGGCAGATCCCTGAGATGAAAACGGTTAGTCCCGCCCACACACACACTTAATACCTTGAAAGATGAAAGTGAAAGTACTTATAAAACGTTTTTGGTAAATCTTATGTTATTTTTAAAAGAGATACTAACTTTTTCAAAGCTGGATAAGGAGAGTAGTTTGAGCTGCAAGCAGTGAAACAATGGCTGGCAGATCCCTGAGATGAAAACGATTAGTCCCGCCCACACACACACTTAATACCTTGAAAGATGAAAGTGAAAGTACTTATAAAACGTTTTTGGTAAATCTTATGTTATTTTTAAAAGAGATACTAACTTTTTCAAAGCTGGATGATCAAAGTAGTTTGAGCTGGAAGCTGAAGTAATGGCAGTGAAACAAAGGCTGAAGGGATGTAATCTGTCACCCCCGATCCTCTCTAACTTCTACCGCTGCACTATAGAGAGCATCCTGACAAACTGTATCACGGTATGGTACGGCAGCTGTAGCTCCCATGACCGGAAAGCCCTGCAGCGGGTAGTCAAAACTGCCCAACGCATTACCGGCACCCGGCTACCGACCATAGAACATATATATCAGAAACGCTGCCTACGGAGGGCACGGTCCATCATCAAAGACCCTACCCACCCCAGCCACAGTCTGTTCGCCCTCCTACCATCTGGAAGACGCTACAGATGCATTTGTACCCGTACGACCAGATTTAGGAACAGCTTTCCCAGGGCTGTCATCCTACTGAACTCCACAAATAAACACTAAAGCCTGCACATCTGCCGATGCACTTTATTATGGTCATATTTATGCTAATATATATGTACAAATGTATGTTGAAATGTTTAAGTGTCCAATCCAAATTGTACACTCTCGGGAGCCGCGAGCCTACATTTCGTTGTACTGCACTTGTGCACTAACAATGACAATAAAAGTTGATTTGATTTGATTTGATCCCCGAGATGAAAACGATTAGTCCCGCCCACACACAGAAACACCAATTGGCCAACCATCAGGGGACCGTACTGTAGGATTGGTCAATCGTGACGGCACAGGATTGGTCGAACCTTGACGTCAGTCAATCAATGCTAAGTAGCAGATAATGAGTTTAATTTTGAAGGTTTTTTGCATAAGGCGCGAACAATTTTCGTCCGACCAAAAAGTAAATACGCTTACGAGCGTCCCGGAAGCGTAAGCTTTCTTCGGAGGTAACGCGCGCGTAGATACGCCATATAACTTTCGAGCGCATAGCCGGACAGACGCACACCCGAGGACAGACAGAAGGACAGACAGACAGATCGACTCCTTTATTATTTATATATATAGATAGATAGATGTCAACCAACAATGCCTTAGGTTTTGATAGCATTCTTTTATTCTAGGCAGATCTGCAAGGGAGGTCGAAGATCAGCCATGATCTACTCCTGCTCCTAATTCTTACGTTCTTAAAGGAGGGAATGGAACAGAGCTGAAGCTCAGGTACTCATAATGGCTTGATGAGTGCTGATGCCAGGAGGGAGTAGGCAAATCCAGGTTGGGGCTGCAGAGCGGGATAGGTGAGTCTCCTATGCAGACATTGCTCATAGGCCTCTCAGCAAGTGGTGCCACAGCTGGGCTGAGCTGTAAAGTACAGGGATGTGGACCTGGTGCTCTCTACTAATGGGGGAGGGTATACATGAGGCTGAAGCTACTGATGAAGCCTAGGGGAATACATGGGTTGGTGTGGAGATATTGTCAGAGTGATTTGAAGGAGGGATGGACAACAGTAGTTATGTTTGAATTTCTGTCTGAATTGTTGAATTTTTAAATGTGTTCATGTTATAAATGTTATTTTTGGGGTAGTTGTGAAGTGGGAAATTGCAGCTATATCTCAGGAAAACCATTTTGCTGAAAGTGATTGGAGGAGTTTTTGAAGCTTGAAAGGTTTTGTGCAATATCATGGGTGAGATAACGAAAATAGAAAACAACCAATTAGAAAACAGAGAAAGAGATGGCACATACTCTTAACCAAAAATTTATCTTCAGACAAATAAATAAGAAAAGCAAAAGTGTTTCTTCCAAAAAGTCCTCCCTCCACTTCCTAATAAATTAATTCATGTGGTGGGTGGTCACTTCTTTCATTGGGGATTTGCAAAAATTAGTCTTGACATTTTTTTCAGTAGATTCTCACAATAAAAACCTTTTCCAACAATGCAGAAGAAATGTGTTCACCTTGCTAGGGCTAACACTCAATATGGCTTAAACAGGAAGGGGAGCAAGTATCAAAACCAACATGTACATTCATAGGTTTGAAGTAAGATTGAGAACTTTAGAGGCAACTCATAAATTACTTCTGAAAGTTAAGTAGACGGTATAATAATGTTAATTAAAAACAAGAGCATATTATAATTACTGGTTGAAATTTTACTGGTGTACAATTTTTAAAAGAATGACTGGGTCTTTACAGGATCAATCAGAAGGAATTAGTGTGGGTTAAAACCTAAGTCAGCTATCTGAAACATACTTGTGCAGACTTGTATTTATAATTTCTTTCCAGTAAATATTTAGTGGGTGAATGCTTTTTTTGGCTCTGAATACTGCATATATGCAGTGGACTGGAACTAAGTTTCCTAGAGGCACTTTGTACTTCCAGAGGGAAGATATGAATTCTGGCTGAGTTTAGCCAGCTTTAGAAATTACATCAGACAATTATCAAGGGTTATCCAGCGTAGGTCCTAATCAGAAACTGATGAGCATGATTATCACATTACAAGGCTGCAGAGATTTGCATGTGCATTGCAAAAACAAATAGATTTTAAAACACTAAATAATCTTACAGCAATAGTTCTTTTTAAAATTTCTTGGCCTGTGTTTTGCTCGGGGTGGTGGATGCTGCTGACTCCTGAGCAATTTTTAGATGGTGATAACAGCAGTAATGGGCAAAAAGATTTTCCTTCTGGATCTGATGGTGATCTGAAGGGTGGAATAGGGAGTGAGGTGACTGAATTACTGGCTTATTTCCAAATTTAAAAACATAGATGGAGATAAGACTGGTTGGGGTTGTCCTCAACTTCACATTTAAAAAAAATACTCCTCTCTTTTCCCAAATGGCAGTAGTCCTTATTTGGAATAAGGCTCCAGCTGTGGGCTCAAATGCATTTTGGAAGCATGACAATTTTAATCATGCAATCCAACTCCCAGTTACCATTTAGGAGCCACCCTGCCAGAACACCGCTGGCTAAATAGTTAACATATTTTAATCTAGAGGTTTGTGATAGATGTAAGAAGGTGAATTTATTGGCAGTGATGACCAGTTACTGCCATGCAAAACAAAATCTAGGCCACTGTTGGTGAAAACAAAATACTTTGTGAGCTCTCTCAGTGACTAGATATGTGGCCCAGTGAACAAATGCACCATCCTGAGTGGCACTGAGCCATATAGAGCAGTATGATCACAGCTTTGATTTCTGGCCTGTACTGAGCTAACTCATCTCAGCCCGGGTAGTAGTGGGTCACACATTTAGCCTCAACTTCCTTGGGCCAGGGAGGGGAAGAAAAATAAAACAGCCAGGGTTCCCACTTGTGATTGCTATCCAGTAACCCCTCCTGCAATGTGGGTGTATTGGACTTGATTATGACGACACCCCACATGAATAGCCTGCTGACACTCAACAACTTGGCTCATACACAAAGAACAGCTGCTTGGATGAGGTCTTAGAGGGCTGCTGGTATCTGTGGAATCATACCCCGCCAAGAGTGACCAGTGTGTGAAGAAAATAAAAATTGTGGGGGCTGGAAGTACTTAATAACAGAAGAGGGTAATGGGGGCGATTTTCATCCTTGTTTTCAGGCAGGAATAGAAGAGTAACGGGCTAAAAACTGTGGTGCCCCACTTACTGCCCCATTCCCGCCAACGTCTGGCCCACCACAATTTTAGAGTGGGTTAGGAAATAGGTGTGAGCCCACCTACAACAGGAAACTTTCTTTTATCCGGCACGGACGGGACTGACGTGGTGCCGGTTCATCAAAAATTCCGGATAGCCGAACGCTATAGTAAAAGATACGGAGCTCAGAGCTCCGTATAAAGCAACAAACCCTGTTGCTTAGCAACAGCTTCAGAGCAATCGGCACAAGTTGCAAGCGTCTCTGTAGCTTAGCAACAGCTGCAGCTACACCCTTGCACAGCAACAAATGGAGTAAAAAAAGTAATAAAAGTTACCTGAACCTACTCCTGAATTTTGCCGGTTAACCGACATTTCCGGTTATTTAGGGGCCGGTTAATCGAAAGTTTCCTGAATATGGAAATCTGGGCCCTACACTGTATTTAGGACTCCAATGCGATTTTGGTCTTCCACTAGGTGAAGCACGTGCTCCGCCTAGTAGAAGAGAGCATTGAGTGGCTGAAGCAGTGGTTCTTAAAGGGACTACTACAGGCTGCTCAGAAAAATAATTAAAAAGGCCTTACCAATGATTTCAGTGGGGCCATAAAATGCTCCTTCTCCCAAGCTCTGCAGAGGAGCTGCCAGATTTCCCCCAGTTGTCGATCAGCCTGTCAGTGCTCATTCAGCACTGGCAGTTCGCCAATATTATTGTAACGAGGCCCGACTATGGAAATGGTGCAGGCCTCACACTGGCGTCATTGGGTGGGAGTTGTGGATGCCCCCGGCCATCACCTGCCCCATTTACATGCGTACTGAAAATCAAAATTTATTATAGGAAGCTTCCTACTACTTCATTTGTTGGTTCCTTTTGCCAATAATGTAACTTTTAATGACCTCAGTCTAAAGTTTTCATCAGTAGTATTTTGAAAATGACAGCTGAAAGCAACAAAATCTGGGGATAAGAGAATTTTTAACAAAAAGCTGCATTTGGCCAAAGCCCAAATATGATAAATTGAATGTTTCATTTAACTTTTTAAAAAACAAACAAACATGTCCTTTGTTATTAATTCAGTTGTAAATTGTAAGAAAAACTTATTATGGAGATCTCCTTACAAAAAACTCTATTGAAACCATTTACAGAGTGGTTTCACCAGGAGTAGACCCTTTAAAATAAACTGGTCACAAATGATTATAAGTACATTAAACATTTACTGCATTTGCCTCTTTTTTTCCTGTCTGTTCCTGTTGGTATTGTAATGTATTTAATTAAATTGTAACTAGTTTGGAGGCGTTATTGAGCCTGACAATATAATGGAAATGAATTAACAGGGATATACTTAGGATGACAGCATCAATGACTGTATTTACTTACGGTAATTCAGCTCCTTCATATTATCTGCTTCAGTAATTCCTCTAAGCCACTTCCTCGAAATCAATTTCAAAATGTGAACCATTGGAAAAAACCAAGAGGGTATTAAAAAAGGATAATAATGAAGTTTACTGTTTAAACCACTGTTGCAACTAATTGACAAAATCAGTTATATAGTTAAAGCTGTACAATGTGAATCACTTAATTGGGTTTCTGTAGATTAATGGCCTTTCATATTAAGGCTGTGTAACTGCTGCTCCAGATGTACCTTAATCAAGTTTCTCTGAAAGAACTGAACTGGATCAGTCGAGATTCTGCTGCCCCTCAGATACCCTAACTTTTAGATTATATTGCTAGCGGTTTGTATCCATATTTTGTAATGATTTAGGGAGATATTTTCCTCAGGCCAATAATTTTAAGGAAAGTGTAAATGTAACTAAACAGGTGAGCAGGAATGGTAGAAAGCATTAACAGACTTTTTTATCCATTATTAATGCTATTCTGAGTCTTGCCCCTGTCCTAAAATTGGGGTAAAAAATTATTGTTTTTTTTTAAGGACTGAATGACTGTTTAAAGGTTTGTTACAAGCTTATACTGAAAAACTTGTGCAATTACATAAGGGAGATCTACATAAAAAGCAATTCTTAAATTCACGTTCTCATACCCTGAATATAGAAATATGAAGCACAGCTCTCGAGACAAGTGCAAAATCATTAAAACGACTTAGGTTATCAGTGAATGTATTGACATTCACCTGTTCAAAATAATTAATTGAAGTAAAATAAAATCTCTGCTCTTTCTTGATATATTTAATTCTGAGCTGAAATGCATCAAAACACATCTTCTTCATCTTGATACTCATTCATCAAGTGATTTCTGCTTTAAAGCCTTATGAGCCAGTAACATAGAATTATACTGCTGGCTCCACACTGCTCCCAAAACCAAGGAAAATCACAGCACTGATGCATGCACAGGGTTCTAGTAACTGCCACCTAAATTCTGGTGATATTTTTCATGACAATTAAAAGCCAGTGGGGGCAGTTAGCTTGTAACTGGCATTAAAAATGTAAGGATGGAGGAACATTTCAAGTTTTCAAGTTTATAAACTTGGCTTTCTACCAGTTGCAGTTATACTGCAGCCTCTGTGAAGTCCAGGGGGTGTGAGATTACGTCCTGGAGGAAGTCTCACAAATGAACTTGAAATCTGAACTCATGCTGAACTTGGCTGCAGTTATACTACTATACACTTTGTTTTGCTGCAACACTAAAACTGCTTTGCAGTGAAGCAAAATATGCAGTATAACTGCCCTATTAAATTTACCTACACACGTAAGATCTTTCACATAATTAACACAAACACAAATAACAGAGCACAAGAGGGAGTTTAAACAAATGAACAAAGGACTTGGGTGATAAAAGAAAGGTTTATCTGATTAAAATCACAATTAATGAATGTCAGTGATCATGATGAAAATTGTTTTTAACTATGTCGCATGTATCATTTTGGTCATTCCAACAAAATAATTTCCCAGAATAAAAAGCAGTCTTTTGGTTGTGTGCAATCGAAGTAAAAAACACTACCTGGTCCAAAAGGATTGCCTACTTAATTGTTCCAGGTCGATAGTCGGTGGTTCTGGGGAACACATCATCAGGAATTTTCCCCAGCTTTGTTTCTAATGTCATACATTTCTTCATCTGCACATGTGGGACAAAGCACAAGACTCTGACAGACCATCAGAAGTCTGTACTGCAACAAGTACAGCTGTATGCAGACTTCTTTTTAAGCGTATGTGACTGCTGAAAATACAATGTTTGTATAACTAAAGTGAATGATTTTGGCACCATAGATTCCTGTCCAACCCAGGTAAAATACACAGTTTTGTGCTTCTATTTCTTGCTGAAAGTGACACATCTTTAAAAGCTTGATGGACTGATATACCATATCTGGGTTGCCAGGCATATGAACAAGCAAACTGAGCTTATAAAGGGGAAGTGGGGCTGAGGGACTTAGAGCTTTGTATGAGCGTTCCTACACTTACAACTTCCTGAATGAGGAGACAGTCAGTAATCTAAACACTAATTGAATAAACAGTCTAAAATTGTGGTAACATTAACCCTAATGATTGCAGGTTCAGTGCTCTGGCCTCAAAACCAAATAATACAGGGCATGCTAAAGGTAACCAAAGACAGGAAAGTATGCTCTGGTTTCATGTAACAGGCTATATTAGAACAGCTGCGGTATGATCAGAATTTGGCAGGTTCATACTGCAAGCTATTATTAAAAAAAATCTAAATATTTGTGTAAAACTAAAATACATCTGTTACTAATAATTAGAAAATCTTATTATGATGTTGGAACGAGTAGGATATGCATTGTGATTTCTTCACCTGTCCTTCAATCCATGGACATGCAATTTGTCAGCTCAATTACTTTGCAGTTTTAAACTAAAACTTCCAAAGTATCTGTTCTAACTACACACAGAGATTCTTCTCAAAATAGGCAGCTAGCTACCTATTCATGTCAACCATATACATATTTGCAAACACTGATGTGTTAGCCTTAACTACTTAACAAATGATTTCCATCCATCACCACTGCATTATTCCTGAAAATAATTTACCTAGAATTAATCAGTGCATTCAATGCTTTACCAATACCTACCGGTGTCAAGTTTGGTCTTCTAGCACGAAACAATTGAGAGATGGGTGAGAAATCAGCAGAGGATCTATTCCAGTTTCTGGATCATTCTTCATTTGCATGAGTGAGATTAAATGCCAGTGTGAAACGTGCTACCTTAGGCAGTTCACTGGTAAGGGGGCGGGAGATCGAGTGCTGCTGCTGGTTCTTAAAGGCCTGCAGCAGCTGAAAGGGGAGGTCCTTTTTTTGTGGCCAAAGCAGGGAAGCAGCATTGTGGAGTTGTAGAAAGATCTCTGGGAGTAGCAAGAAAAACTCCAGCAAGGCCCAAGGTTTTCAGGGACAGATGTGCAGAGGTTGGTGGAACAAGTTCAGGAGAGGAAGCCCTCTTCCTCTCAGATGGTCAGAGGGCACCAAGGCAAATTGATAAACGGGCATGGCAAGATGTAACACAACAAAAGAATGCAAGCAGCATTATCTCCAGAACCTGGCTGCAGTGCAGAAAATGTTTTAATGATCTCACCACGAGTGTCAAGGTTAGACTCCCCTTCAGACCTGTTTTACTTTCTGCACAAACTTGCAGCTCTCTACCTTTGCCTCAGCACCATCAATTCTTCTCTTCCCTGCTTCCCGTTTTTATCCATAAATCAGAAGGGAAGACTTCATTGCACTTCCTTCCTGCATTCACTTGTACCCCTCAAAAGCTTTTAGGTCCTAAAAATCCAACTGGTTTACCAAGATATATTAGGGAAGGAACGTGTTACCCCTACCCGGTCTGGCATCAGTCATTTGTTTAATACAAGCAGGAACTGCAGACTGATTGATGTTATATCTTGTGGTAGCCATGAAGGAGCTGCAGGAAAAAAAATTTCAGGGCTGCGGTGACCTTGCCCGCAACAAGCAATGCCATGCTAGTTGCAGCTGACTGCAGGTCTTCCTGCATGATGTGACACAATTTGGCCACTAATTCTCTGGTGAATTGAAGCCTTGTTATTTCTCTGAGAACTACAGGTTTATTGTTCTGGGCCTTTAATCTTTAGTAGAAGCAGGGCGGATTAACACATAGGCTGATCGAGCCGGTGCCAGGGGCCCTAGCCAAATCTCACCATAATGCAGAAAAACTGCATATAATTGCTGGATCAGTTTCATTTAAGTGTAGTAGATAATGATATGATTTTCATTATTATTAATGCAGTGTGTAACCATTCTACAGCCCGATTTCCTCTCACATTTTACTACATGCTTGTATTTTAATGGATTGGGGGTGAGGGAGGGCCCCAAATGTTCTTGGTGCTCAGGCCCCAAGCATTTTTAATCCAGCTCTGGGTAGGAGGGCAAGGATTGTTCCAAGCTCTTTGCTCTTCCTTCAGATGCATCTACGCTCCTCCTGCTTCTTCTCATCCTAGAGTGAGATTCCTCGCGATATTCTCGTGAAGAAACAACTGCAATGCCAGAAGCCCTTTTGTAGTTCAGTGCCTACAATAGTGACTACAAGTACTTTTAAAACCTGAGAGCAGCTGAGGATCCCTTTAAATAGCATTTAAAATGGCCACCTCAGCACTTGTACTGCCCATGGTTGGTGTTTCAAATGAGAGATCTGGCCACCTGGACTTATATCCCATCCCTGTTAAATTCAGGTGAGTTGTAACAGCAGCATTAATTGGATGGGAGGAGCTGACACTTGGCCCTTAATTTTAATTGGGACCAGGGTTAGGAGAAGGGGAGGGGGCTCGGAAGTGGTTGGGAAACCTGGGAATTTAACGGCAGGGCTTGATTTGCATTGGAAACCTCTGTTTCCCAAAAGCAGCCAGTCTGATTGAAAGGCTGGCATGCTGTGGGCAGGTAGTCCTGCAGCACTAGGCTGCAGACAGGAGGGATCGCGTGGGAGCCGGGGGATGGGGGGGCGTGGAGCACAGGGAGGGCTGGAGGAGCTGGAGGAGGTGCTGGGTCTGATCGGGGGGCCGGAGGAGCGGCAGGCAGCATGCTGGAGGAGCAGGTGGGGCATGCTGGATGAGCATCAGAGGAGCGGCGAGGGGTGCCAGGTGAGCATCGGATGGCCAGGAGCAGCAGATTGGGGGGCCGGAAGCAGCACAGGGTGGGGCCGGAGCAGCATAGCCCCTTACGGGGGTTTGGAGGCCGGGGGGGTGGTGGGGAATCAAAGTCCTGGGATAGTCTCCGACCATGGTGGGTGGGTTAGGCAGGGATGCTGGATCCAGGAGCTAAGTGTAAAGGCACTTACCTCCTGGATCCAGCAGTCCTCGCCTTACTTTAACTGACAGGATTCACGAGGCTTGCAAAACCCGACCAGCTACAGTGAAATTTAAAATGGAGGTTATATCTGAGGCATGCCAGCCTCATTATAATATTTAAATGGACGACCCACCTCCTGGGAGCGAGTTAGGGGGCCAACCCCCCCGGCCCGCCTCCGTTAAAACCAGAAGTGGACGGGTTACAGTCAGGATTCAGACTTTTAACACTTTAACTTCCCACCCCTTTTTTTGGGTTAAAACTCCCCCCTTGGGGCTGGATTTTCCCAGGTCTCACCCACACAGTGCGGGGTTACCCGGGAGACGGCAGGAAACCCAGAGGTTCGGGTTTCCCGGCACACTGCAGGGGGGGTGGGGCGATCCCTGGAGCAGGGGGTTGCTCCAGGCCCGGAGTGGGTGGTCTGATCCCTGTCCCTGAGGTGGGGTGGTGGAGGTGCGATCCCTGGGGGGTCCGACCACCGACCCCAGGGCCGAATCGCGATCCGGGGGGGGCGGGGCGGTGTCCCAGGCCCGGGCGTCCGATCCTGGCGGGGTCCAAACACCGAGCCGCAGGATCCCTGGCCACCTGTAGTAAAACCTGCAAAGCAGGTTAAAGTAGAGGCTTCAGGCCTCATTATAATATGTAAATTGCCAACCTGCCTCTTGGCAGCAGGTTGGCTGCCTGCACCCTCGTCCCGCCTAAGTGAAAGGTGAAAGTGGATGGGTTGGAGGCGGGTTGGGGTCGGGGTTCATATTTTTGCAACATTCACTTCCCCCCACATCTCCAACCCACCCATTCTTACCACTGAAAATTTTGGCCATGGCCATAATCTTCCAATCCTCCTTAGATACGGGGTGGTTTGGAGGACTGGAGAATTACAAATGTTACACCCTTGCTCAAAAAAGGGTGTAAGGATAAACTCAACAACTACAGGCCAGTCAGTTTAACCTCGGTAGTGGGGAAGCTTTTAGAAACGACAATCCAGGACAAAGTTAACAGTCACTTGGACAAGTGTGGATTAATTAAAGAAAGCCAGCATGGATTTGTTAAAGGCAAATCGTGTTTAACTAACATGATTGAGTTTTTTGATGAGGTAACAGAGAGGGTTGATGAGGGCAATGCGGTTGACGTAGTGTACATGGACTTCCAAAAGGCGTTTGATAAAGTGCCACATAATGGGCTTGCCAGCAAAGTTGAAGCCCATGGAATAAAAGGGCAGCATGGATACGAAATTGGCTAAGTGACAAGAAACAGAGAGTAGTGGTGAATGGTTGTTTTTCGGACTGGAGGAAGGTATACAGTGGTGTTTCCCAGCGGCCGGTACTAGAACCACTGCTTTTCTTGATATATATTAATGACTTAGACTTGGGTGTACAGGGCACAATTTCAAAATTTGCAGATGCCACTAAACTTGGAAGTATAGTGAACAGTGAAGACGATAGTGATAGACTTCAAGAGGACAAACAACAGGCTGGTGGAATGGGCGGACACATGGCAGATGAAATTTAACGCAGAAAAGTGCAAAGTGATACATTTTGGTAGGAAGAATGAGGAGAGGCAATATAAAATAAAGGGTACAATTCTAAAGGGGGTGCATGAACAGATACCTGGGGGTATATGTGCATAAATTGTTGAAGGTGGCAGGGCAGGTTGAGAAAGCGGTTTAAAAAGCATACAGGATCCTTGGATTCATAAATAGAGGTATAGGGGGCGATTTTCTGAGGCCCGAGGAGGCGAGTTTGGAGGCGGGAAAGGCGGGAAAATCGGAAAAAATGAGTTTGAGTTTGGAACCCGCCTCCGCGGGATTTTGCTGGTGGTCGTTTTGCAGGGCGGGAAACGGTCCCGCCTCCAGCTGGCCAGAGAGCTTGTTAAGAGGATTATATGCTCATTAATGGCCTCTCTAAGCCTATTTTGAGAGGCCCTCGTTATTTTTCGACCATTTCGGCATGTTCCATAACCCTCCTAAACCACGCCAGCTAAACCTGGTGGGTTGACAAGTGGGTGGTCTCCTCACAGCTGCAGCTCAAACATTAAATTGGAGATTTCATCAGGAATTAGTTGCAGGTGGCAGAACTTTGCTTTAAAGGGTCTTTGAGCAGTTTTAGCAGGCCTTCCGAAGTTGGAGGTGCTGCAGCTTGAATCTATCAACTGTGGGACCTCCTTGGAAGACCCTCTCCCCGCTTGCAATGAGCGCTTCTCCAACAGAGGCATCTGCAAGCAGCATGGGAACCATTCATTTTCTTTCACCATGGACCTCAGATGAGGAGGAGGATGAGGAGGCTGAGGAGGAGGAGGATCTGGAGGAGGAGGAGGAGCAGGAGGTGGTCAGAGCGCCGGTGTATCAACCAGCAGCTTTAAAACTGGAGAGCAACAAGGTAGCATCTATTCTCTTGGTATATATCAATGTGTGCAATTGTGTCACATAACAAGTTATGGTTATTCATTCTTTTAAAAAAGATTCAGAAATTCTTCTGTGAACTGCCAATTTTTCATATCCAAAATCAGGTAGAATGAAAAAAAGAACTTGTATTTATATAGCACCTTTCACGACTTTAGGACATCCCAAAGCACTTCAGAGCCAATTAAATACTTTTGAACTGTAGTCATGTTGTAATATAGGCAGCTAATTTGTGCACAGCAAAGTCCCACAAACAACAATGAGGTAAATGACCAAATAATCTGTTCTGATGATGTCAGTTGAGGGATAAATGTTGGCCAAGGCACCGGGAGAAATCCACTGCTCTTTGAATAGTGCCAAGGGATTATTTATGGCCACCTGACAGGGCAGTTGGCCTCAGTTTAGCATTTCATCCAAAATTGGAAAGATGTACTTTTGAGAGTCATTTTCTGATTACCTTTAAAGGACACACAATTAGACAATACGTGCAACACTAAGTGGTCCCTGATCATATGCTTAGAGGGTTTAGAATTTTTTTTAAATACCTTGTTAAATGTCCATTATAAAAACGTATTTAAATTTTTAACGTAACATTTTTACTTTTGCCTGATTGCAGTATGCCTCCTTTTGACACTTTCAATGTTGTTAAAAACTCTTCTAACCTTTGAATACTTATTTTTGATTTTTCTTGATAACAGGCTTAGTATAGGAAAAAAATAATGGGGAAAACCAAAAGGACTACTTACACAAAAAAAATAATTTTGTATTATTCACCGATATAAAGGGCTCAATTTTGCCAGGCCCGAGGAGGCGGGATCGGAGGTGTATGAGATGTTAAAATCATAAAAATTGGTGGGCGGGCCCAATCCCGCCTCCATCCCGCCTCCGAGCAATTTTCCCACATGCGCGTTTTCTGACCCCATCTCAATCCCGCCTCCAAGATGCGGGATAGGCCCTTAAGGCCCTTAACAACCAGTTAAGTGCCTCTATAATCCCATTTTGAGAGGCCTTTCTGATTTTAACAGTTTTCCCACATGCTGCACGCCTCCTCTGGAACACGCCAGTGAAACCTGGTGGCCTCACAAGTGGACTGCTTTCTAACAGCTGCAGCTCCACCATTAAAAAGGAGTTTTCAGCAATCATCATTTGCAGGTGGCAGAACTTTGTTGTCTCAGGTCTGGGGGAACTTTTAACAGGCCTACTCATTGTTGTGGAAGTTTGGAGCCTGACACCTGTCTTGTTTTGCACACTTTGTACAAAACTAATAAATTGCAGGACAATGGAGTATTACAGTTTAAACTCTTTTATGAAGCATCAGGTCTGTGATCTCAATCATACAGCACAGTGGGGACAAGATGGAGTTAGGACGCTACAGATGCCTGCAGGCCAATGACAACTCAGCATGTGATAACATGTGAATATAATAGGTATTACTTACAGATGCCTGTGGGCCAATGATAATTCAATATGCAAATGTTACAACACCCATCTCCAGTGTGACCTCCTGGGAAACCCCTCTCCCCACCTTGAATGAGCACTTCCTCAACTGAGGTATACAGCAGAAGAATGGGAACCATTTATTTCCTTTCCTCCTGAACATCAGATTCGGATGCAGACCAGCCACGGCAGCAGCAGAACCCTGAACAACAGCAGCACCAACTGCAGGAGCAACAGCAGGAGCTCCAAGCTGCTGCTCACCCACCTGAAGCTGCACAGGCCAGAAGGCGCCAGCGCATGGAAGCCCGTCGGCGCAGGAGATAGCCCCCAAACAGGGTCTACAGACAGAGGATCAGCTACCTCAACATGACTGAGCAGCAGTGCCAAAGGAGGCTCAGACTTTCGTGAGAGGTAGTGGGTGACATCTGCGCAATGCTGCAGCAAGACCTGGAGCCCAGAGGAGCAGGTAGACACCCCTTATCAGTGGCCGTCAAAGTCACCACCGCACTCAACTTTTTTGCTTCAGGCTCATTCCAGGGATCAGCAGCAGACATCAGCGACGTCTCCCAGGCGGCTGCACACACTTGCATGACGCAGGTAACCGATGCCCTCTTTACCATCGTGCACAATCACATCCATTTCTCCAAGGATCAAGCCAGTGTAACTGCGCATTCGGTTGGGTTTGACAATCTGACAGGCTTTCCAAGGGTGCAGGGCATCGTTGACTGCACACATGTGGCCCTTAAGGCACCCCATCACAATCCAGGTATTTTTGTCAACCGCAAGGGCTTCCACTCCCTCAACGTACAGCTGGTGTGTGACCACAAGAAGGACATTTTGCATGTTTGTGCCAAGTACCCTGGCAGTTGCCATGACTCCTTCATCCTGCGCCAGTCTAGTGTGCCTCCACTCTTCAGTCCGCCAGACCAACTTAACGGATGGCTACTTGGAGACAAGGGCTATCCCCTGAAGATGTGGCTAATGACGCCGTTGAGGAGCCCATCCAACGAAGCTGAGGAGTGCTACAACTCGAGCCACATTTCCACCAGATCCATAATCGAGCAAACCATCGACTTGCTGAAGATGCGCTTCAGATGCCTGGCTAGATCAGGTGGAGCCCTGCAGTACTCAGCAGCCAGGGTCTCCTGAATGGTCATGGTTTGCTGTGCACTTCACAACATGGCACAGCATTGTGGTTTGCAGATGCCTGAGGAACAAGTGGCTCATCACATAGCCTCCTCAGATGAGGAGGAGGTTGAGGAGGAGAGTGACAGTGACCAGCTTGCAGAGGCGCATCAACCAGCGCCAGCAGCATGTGAGCACATTGCTGGCCGGGATGCAAGGCATGCACTCATCTTGGCCAGATTTGCTTAGCCTAGCCAATCAAGCACTTTTGCCTCGCAGCTTCTTACCAGAGCATCAACAATGGCCAAAAACCTGCGGTTCCTACCACACTGACCACCATACTGACAATTGCAAGTCATCCTATGCCCTCAATGTGGAAGCCCCATTAGCGATATGACACACGCCACAACTGCAACAGTTGACATCAGAATTTTTAATGACAATAACCAACTGATGGCTTTTCAACATTAAATATAACAATTCACCCAAGTGACTACCCTTGTGACTACTTGTGCATTATCTTCCTCTTACGCGTGCTCCTACGTGGTGCTTCCCCTGTGGCTTCAGCAGATGTGGAGGCCCCTTGCTCACTTTCTTGCTGCTCCTGCCTCGACACCTTTGGTGGGCGTCCTCTGGGGTTGCGAACCTCCAACTAGGACTCTCCACTGCTGTACCTGTCTCCACCATCTGCTCACTTGTGAGCTGTGATACACCAGGTGACAACACTGCACTATCTCGCGAAGGTACCACCGAGGTGTGAGTGTCTGCGCTGGTGCTGGGTGCGCTGAATTCTGCTGACGCTGCGCCCTCAGAGGTTGCAGCTTCCTCTGAGGAGTCTGGAGGCTCAGGCTGTTCCTCCTGGATAGTGGGGACGGGGGCTTTCGATGGCCCTGTGGGTGAGTAAAGGAAAGAGTCACAGATGTGAGACCAAGGTTACATGCACATTGAATATTGCAGATGATCAAAAGTCAATCTGTTAGAGCATCAGAATCATTATCAGTGACTCATGCAATGTCAATGAGAGAGATGATAAACTATTCTGTCACCAGCTTGCTGTGATGCGCCCGTCTGTCCGTCCCCCACTTGCACATCCTCCTCCACTCCCACGATCTCCAGGGCTGCCTCCTCCCAGGGGATGAGCTGGGCTACTGAGGGTGGCCCTCCTCCTGTCCTCACTCTTTCCCTCTTATTGTGAGCTCTCTTTTCCTGCAATGAGGGAGATAAGTGGAGTTTGAGTGAGAATGAAGGAGTGAGTGTAGAGAATCCATATCATTGATGGTTAGAAGGAGACAAAGATGGAGTGAGGTGGCAAGACCAAGGGCCCTCCCTGTGTGTTGTAAGTTGTTTTCATAGCATCACAGCGATAGGGAGTGTGAGGGCTGCATAGTCGAATAGTTAGGTGAATGAGACCATAGAGAGGGAATGGGTAAGGGTGCAGTGATGTCAGTGTCAAGTGGGATGTGGAGGAAGAGGTTGTCAAAGCTGAGTGCTGATGAGGAGGGGCAATGGGGATCAGATTGAGGGTGATGGGAAAGTCATACTCACTTTTCCAGTGCGCAGAAGGTCATGAAACCTCTTCCTGCACTGCAGCCAGGTTCTGCGGCACATAGACAAAGAGTTGACCTCCTGGGCCACTTGCATCCACACAGCTTTCGTCTGCTAGGGAGGCTTCTTCCTCCCTGAGGAAGGGAAGAGCACCTCCTTATTTCCTCTTGCTCCCTCCACCAGAGTTTGCAGGGGGGCATCATCGAACCTTGGTGCAGACTTTGGCCTACTGCTGGACATATTGGCTGGCGGAATCTATCACAGCAAAGAGCATAAGGTTTGCAGTCTGCAGAAGAAGCAAGGCTGCTTGCAGGCCTTAAATCCAGCAGCATTGATGACGTCATCGGAGGTGACTTTCAGGATGGAAAGACTAAGTGGGCCAGGGGTTCCCACACGCTGGAAATCAATTGCTCAATTAGGGGAAAATCGCATATTTTTCCCACATCAAATTGGAGTCGGGTGGCTAGCATGAAAAGCGGCTGACACACACCCAGCCCGCACCAATGGCAAAATTGAGCCCAAAGAATACATTCCTCACAGTAGTATCTAAAGATGATCCAGGTACGCTTAAAAAAAGCCAAAATACACAGCCTTTGTTTCTTCTCCTGTCGAAAACCAGGCCCAGAGATGTACATGCCCATGACATCATCATGGCACATATTGCACACATGTGCTGACAATACATATTCAATGCATGTGCATGTAATGATCAGTAACATGTCATTCTAGAATGGTACACTAGGTGGAGCTGTATGTTTAGTAATGGGCTACCCACAAGGCAGTAGTCAAGATGGATGCCTGTACACTAGTCCACATGGCTGAATAAATGACTAGCTCAAGCTAGCTGTTCATAATGAAAACGTCTATTTATTTATATGAACAGAACAGTGCATTGCCAGACACAAATTTGGGCAAGAGCTTTGGGAGCAAATCATTTTTTAACAATTCACCAACTGAAAAAAATCCAGGAATTTATTGGTGTACGTGAGTAAACACTGAATTTAATAATCCTTATATAAAATCCAGTACACTCTCTATTCTTGTTTTTTCTGATTTTACTTACTCCTCAAAGCAAACCCTCTGTATTTTGATTTTCAATAGCTAGAGAGGGTCTGTGTGTATGTACAATCCACAACTCGGGTAGCCGGAAGCAAAACAATGGATTCATTTTTCCTGGTAGCCCATCTTGCCTAATAAGGCTAAGAAACGAACCACACATGTTTCTGGTTGGCCTCCATCAACCAATAGCCGAAGTCGCGTGATGCAAGCACCTCAACCAGTAACTGGGAGGCTGGAGCAGGACAGTTCCTTCTACATTCTGACTGTTGTACCTGAAAAACAGCTGCAGTATCTTCTGACTAAACCATAAAAATCATAGCAAATAACAGATTGTTAAATGGTATTTAAATTGCTACTAAAACTCTGAGTTTGGTTTGACATCAGAAACTATTGTGGGTAAGTGAAATATAGTCATTACCTTCATGTGATTGAGAGGCATGGAACTGTGGATTGCAACTGACTGAGGAAATGCTCAATTATGTTAATTTTAATTATTTTACCAAAAGGTCATAAGGCATTTATGTTGACAAGATGATTTATTTGAAAGCAGCAGGCTTGGATACTGGTAACCTGGAAAGTTTATGACTTTTAAAAATAGCACAAATTGTGAGAAAATGTTAGTGACATAGTCCTTTCACAACCTGCTGAAATATTCCAATCTTTTGACAAGTAATCCCTGCATTAAAAAGCATCCCTTTTCATAAATGTATTTAATATAGGATGGGACATCTAAATTATTTTCACTTTGTTTTAATGGAGAGTTTTGCCTATTTTCCTGCAACTTTCTTTCATCAATATGTGAGAATATTAAACAATTTGTATTCATTTTCATGTTAGCTATTATTTTCTTTCTTTTTCCTTTTAAATTGATGGAAATATTGCATTTAATTCCACAAGCTTCCTGAAATGACACTTCTGGGGCAATGCAAATGTAGATGGCTACAAAGTATGTTCTTCAGACCTTTGAACTCTATCAGTGCGCTCTCCTCCCGCTCCCAAAGCAGTACATTGGTCAGGCTGCAGGAAGAGCATTTTTGTTCACATTGTAAACATTAATTATAACACAATCCATTGTAATGAGAAGCTCACATTGAGTTGTTAACTAACTAATTCTTGGATCTTCAGGGAACAATTCAACTACCTCAACCTCAGTGAGGAACAGTGCATGCGACGTTTTAGGTGCTCACTGAAATCTGCCACCTGTTGCAGGCAGACCTGCAGCCTCAGTCCAGGGCGAGGACAGCATTGCCAGCAGCTGTAAAGGTCACCGTGGCCTTGAACTTCTTCACCTCGAGCTTCTTCCAGGCTGGAGCAGGCGACATCTGGAAAATCTCCCAGTTCACTGTTCTCTCCTGTATAAGGGAGGTGAGTGAGGCTCTCTGTGCAGGGAGAGCTGAATACATTTCATTCTCTCTTGCCAGAGAGAAGCAGGCGAAGCGAGCACGCGGCTTCGCCAGGATAGCAGGCTTCCCCATGGTGTAGGGTGCCATTCACACTTTGCAGGCGCTGCTTCTCAATTCGGAGATGTGCCTGAACCGGAAGGGATTTCACTCGTTCCATGTCCAGCTGGTGTGCGACCATACTCAGCGCATCATGCAAGTCAATGCTTCATTCTGTGGAAGTCCACTGTACCATCAGCATTTGAGCCACCATGACAAACCAAAGGGTGGCTACTGGGCCTCAAGGGCTATCCGCTGAACACCTGTCTCATGACTGCACGCCACAACCCAGGCATATGTGGGCAGCATGCATATAACGAAAACCATGCTGTCACACAAAATCTGAAGGAGCAGACCATTGGCATCCTTAAACTTCACTTCCGGAGCCTGGACCGCTCTGGATGAACCCTGGAATTGCGAGAAGGAGGATTATGTATGAGCATACCGTCATCTCCAATGATTTCAGTGCTGCCGCTGGTAGGTGTGTCATGAGGGTGTGGTGAATTGAGCACTGTGTGAGGCTAGTGGTGCAGTTTGTTGGATATGGCATTTTTAGATGAATTCACTGGCCTTGACCACTCGTGTGAGGTCATTAAACTTCTTCCTGCACTGAATCCAGGTCCTCAGGGCTACGCTGCTTGCATTGACAGCGATGGCTATCTGCTCCCATTCCCTTCTAAACATCAGCCTAGGGGGCTTCCTGCCCCTCATGGATACAGGGCATCTCTCCTCCTGTCCACCTCCTGCACCAGGGCCTCAAGTACTGCATCAGAAAATCTGGGAGCACTCTCTCTGCCATATTGCGCCATCTTCACTCTTTCTGTAGGTCACACACTCTTCTATGACTTCCAGTAACCTGCTGCAGCCGGAATGCAACTCCCCTTTAAGAGGTGCAGGCTGGCTTTAAGAACTGTAGGCTTGCTTTAATTGGGTCCCCTGCTCTGCGTGCAGCCATTCAGCAGTACATTTTCTGCTGGGTTGCACGCGATTATAATAATTAGCCTGCATTACTTTGAACGGGCACGGGTTAATTGCGCATCGCAATCTCCGCGCCTTTTTTGGGGGGCTATCCAATTTTTAGCCCACTATATTTATGCAGTGACCAAAACAGCAGTGGTATGGTCAAGGGTTTAACATTTTGGAGGCAAACTTATTGTGTGAGTCCACCTAGATCATTAGTTAATGTACAGTAATCTTTTAGAAAAATGTTGTTTGGGAGAAATATTGAAGTGAGCTGATGTTATACTACAGAAATATTTATTATTTTTGGTGCTGGAGTAGCTCTCCAATATTACTTGAAGATTAGTGGAGTAGCCACTATTTGATACTTTCTTTTTCAAATATTTATTACTGCTGCTGAAATATTGCTGTCATAATTTATTTTATTCCATTAACTATCAGCGGTTACTAATGTACATATTACTGTAGTATCTTGAAAATCTCATACTGGGATAGACCTAATGATGACTCACTTACATCAGTCAAACTTATTCTTGGAATTAGCCTTCACTTCTTGCACACAAGTAAACACAATCATTTGGACATTCACTGAAATCCAGTCTTAGCCAATTTAAGGGTCCTACGGAATAGCAGTTGGATGTCAGGGAAGTCTCAACTGGCCAAAATTCTATTGTATTTAGTATGGAACTGGATATTGGATTCCATGCACTTTTCACAGGAATACGTTATCCACTTTCTTTCCAGTTTCAGAAGACTATTCCATTCAGATTGGAAACAGTTTTCCAGGCTGATAAGCTGATTATAGAGCAAAGTGAGCAGACAATATAATTCAATGCTGTCCACTTACTCCACTTCAAAAATAGTATATGCAAAAAAAAACAGCACAAACAGTATAGCTATACCATTAAATTGGAGACTGCGCAAACAAACACAGACAATCCTCTTTCATAAAATAAATCTGTGGAGCCCATTTGCATTTTATCAATTTGCATTGCTTTGTGGTTATGCTAGTGCAGTAGTTTAAACATGTCATGACACATTGATATATTTAAAATACTGTGCGTTGCAGTGATAAACACAATGAGCTTGCAGGATGTGCATGAATGTGAACAACTGTACTATGATACTGCAAACAAAAAGCAAAATATTACAAATGTTGGAAATCTGATACAAAAACATAAAGGGGGAAAAATTCAGTTGTTTGCGCCTCCCGTTAGCGCCTTAGGAGGGCGCTAATGGGGCGCAAAGCAACTAGCGCCCGGGCGCGGCGATGTTTGCGCCGCTCGCAAAATTAACTAGCCATTTTGCGGCGGCGCTAAACACTACCACCACAATCTCCTGCGCCGGCAGATCGTGACGTCAGCCAAGTGCGCAACGCCCCGGTAGCGCCCCGGACTGGATATTGAGTGGCGCCCCCTGCCTTACCGCCTGCCGCTAGCAACGACAGGTTGAGGGGAGCGTTTTGCAGTCAGGAAGGGACTGGGGGAGCGCTATTTAAATGCGACCGCTTCCTGCCTTTTTTTGTTGGTGACATTTTTGCACCACGCATTCTGAGAGAGAGAGAGACTTCTGGAGAGATTCAACGCTGTGTGAAGGAGTTTTGCATACTGAGCAGCACTTTGCAGGTTCATTTTGAATTGCCCTTACTTGTATCTATTTAGAAGAGACTGTGGGGGCTGCACTCTGAGCTCTTTCCCTGGGTTTCTCCATTGTTCTTTCCAGCAGATTTGATGTACAGGTCTCTCCAGGCCGAGATTCAAGGCTGCAATGAGCAGGATGTGGATTGAGACCAAGATCAACCCTCCCCTTTAAGATAGAAACAGAAAATGCTGGAGAAACTCAGCAGGTCAAGCAGCATCTGTGAAGAGAGAAACAGAGTTAACGTTTCAGGTCGATGATCATTCATCAGAACTCCCCTTTAAGATTGGCCGGTGCCAGTGTGTCTGTGTTCCATTGCTGACTGACAGCACATGAGCTTCGCCAGCGCTGTGAGGTAGCGCCTCACTCCTTGGCCTTTGTGCCTTAAGACAGATGTGAAGCACCTGATTTAGCACTCCAATCACCTCCAGGGGCGATAAAAGCCAAATTTGCTGTCGGAGGCGATAATTCGTGCCAGGCGCTAAACTTTGCGCACGGCCGATAATGGCGCCCCAAATGGGGCGATACTGAATTTTTCCCCCAAAATGTTGGAAACACTCAGCAGGTCATGCAGCATCTGTGGAAAAAGGAATGAGAGTTAACATTTCAGATCTTATATGACCTGAAATGTTAACTTTTGTTTGTTCCACAGATGCTGCCTGGCCTGCTGAGTGTTTCCAGAATTTTCTGGTTTTGTACCCTGATACTGGTTATCTGTTCTTTTGGGATTTTGAGATAAGCAGTGTCAATGCTCTGGTTCTATGTGGTTATACACATACCATCTCTTAACATTTTAGACCCAAGACTATAAGAAGAGTTACATAACCTTACTGGACACTGTGGTTGAGAGAATATTGCTTTAAACAGACAGCACTATTATCAGGAATGGAATTAGATGTAGGCTATTCAATCAAGACTAGGTTGAAACCAATACCTTCTGCAATACAAGAATCAGGGATTAAGCACATTAACATATTGATAAATATTTGTTTTGTGCTATAAGTGTAACTGTATGTTTGTGAAAATCATAAGACAAGTAAAGTCAGTAGCATCATACAGTGTTCCAGTATATATTTAAAATGTTTCCACCAGGAGCCACAAGCCTTTTAAATATATCTGACAGTGAGTTCCAATCATTTCTTTCATTTGTGATGTAGAATTTGTGACGTAAAATTGAAGCCAATGGGAATCAGGGGGAAAACGCTCCACTGGCTGGAGTCATACCTAGCACAAAGGAAGTTAGTTGTGGTTGTTGGAGGTCAAGCATCTCAGCCCCAGGACATCGCTGCAGGAGTTCCTCAGGTCAGTGTCCTAGGCCCACCCATCTTAATGGCCTTCCCTCCATCATAAGGTCAGAAGTGGGGATGTTCGCTGATGATTGCAGTGTTCAGTTCCATTTGCAACTGCCCAGATAATGAAGCAGTCCATGCCTGCATACAGCAAGACCTAGACAACATTCAGGCTGGGGCCAGGCAATGATTATCTCCAATAAGAGAGAGTCTAACCACCGCCCCTTGACATTCAACGGCATTACCACTGCCGAATCCCCCACCATCTACATTCTGGGGGTAACCATTGACCAGAAACTTAACCGGACCAGCCACATAAATGTTGTGGCTACAAGAGCAGGTCAGGGGCTAGGTATTCTGCGGCGAGTGTCTCATCTCCTGACTCCCCAAAGCCTTTCCACCATCTACAAGGCACAAGTAAGGAGTATGATGGAATACTCTCCACTTGCCTGGATGAGTACAGCTCCAACAACACTCAAGAGGCTCGACACCATCCAAGACAAAGCAGCCCACTTGATCGGCAACCCATCCACCACCTTAAACATTCACTCCCTCCACCACCGGTGTACCGTGGCTACAGTGTGTACCATTTACAAGATGCACTGCAGCAACTCGCCAAGGCTTCTTCGGCAGCACCTCCCAAACCCGCGACCTCTTCCACCTAGAAGGACAAGGGCAGCAGGCGCATGGGAACACCATCACCTGCAAGTTCCCCTCCAAGCCACACACCATCCTGACTTGGAAATATATCGCCGTTCCTTCATCGTCACTGGGTCAAAATCCTGGAACTCCCTCCCTAACAGCACTGTGAGAGTACCTTCACCACACGGACTGCAACAGTTCAAGAAGGTGGCTCACCACCACCTTCTCAAGGGCAATTAGGGATGGGCAATAAATGCTGCCCTTGCCAGCGATGCTCACACCCCAGGAACAAATTTTTTTAAACTGTCAGAATTCCACATGAGAAAGATTGGGACAGGTTAAATTGAGTGAGGGTGAATTTATCAGCCGACTGTCGATGTGGTCCTTGTGACAAAGTCTCATGCTTCTCTTCTTATGCCCACTATAAAGGCCAGTTATTTAAGAAAAAATAACCTGCAGGATTCTTTAGTCTTTATGGGGTAATTGGACAGAATGAAATTACTGCATCATCTGCATAGCACAAAGTTAATAAGCATCTATCTTATTAAGGGCAATTTGAAGAATTCTCTCGCTAGCTCTGTATCTGGATTGTTTAATTAAGAGTCGGGGGGGGGTGGATTTTAACCCCAAACAACGGGTGGGTTGGGGCCGGGTGGGAGGTTAAAGAGTTAAAAAACTGAATCCCAATCCCAACCCGCCGCCAACCCGTCCACTTTCGGTTTAAAGGGAGATGGGACGGGGGGCAGGTAGTCAACCCGCTCCCAGGAGGCGGATCGCCCATTTAAATACTTTAATTAGGCTGGTGTGCCTCATGGTGATCCACCATTACAAATTTAACTCTTGCTGGTCGGGTTTCCCGGTCCTCGGGGAACCCGCCAGCTAAAGTGAAGCGAGGACTGCTGGATCCAGGAGGTAAGTGCCCCAGTGTCCCTGCCTCACCCACCCTCTGCGATCGGACACCCACATCCCGAGGCCTCCGATCACGCCCCGATCTTCAACTCCCAGGCCTCCGATCTCCCCAATGAGGCCTCCGATCAACCCCCGATCGCCCCACCACGAGACGTCCGATTTCGCCCCCCCCCCCCCGTCCCCACCATGAGACCTCCAATCTTCCCCCGACTTCCCCTCCCCGAGGTCGCCGATCGCCTTCCCGGGCTCCCCCCTCCAGCCCCGATGCTCCTCCGGCCCCCAACCATCCCCCCTCCAGTCCCGATACTCCACCGGCTCCCCGATTGTCCTCTGGCTCCCGAACACCAACCCCCCGATGCTCCTCTCACCCTGATCCTCCTCCGGCCCCCCAACAACCCACACCCCCGCCAATCCCTCCCTCCTCCTTCTCTGTGGCCTAGTGCCACAGGCCCGCCTATCCACAGCCAGCCAGCCTCTCCATCTGCCTAGCTGTGGGCAGGAATCGATGCTTTGAAATGCTAATCAGGCCATGTCGTTAAATTCGGCAGGACCTGCGGGAAACCCGTTCTCTCCCACTCTTGACCCACTTCCAGATTAAAATTCTGGCCAGGGTGCCAAAATAAAGTTTTGCTCTATTCTTGTTTCTGATAGAAATTCAGCTGAAAGCCTGCCAGTAATATCAATTTCAATTTTGTAACCATTCCTGATGCATTGTAGTCATCAAAACTATTTCCTTAACTGTCACATCAACTTGATTTTGCCACAGCAGTTTTTGTTTATGTGGCTTTTTATTCTTCATCTGCAAGATATAATTTAGACCTGGTCTCCACCACAACATATTTTTTTAAATATTGGTTGCTTACTACCCATAGTAAACTCTGTCTGATTTTTGTTCCAATAAAATACTTCGTGCATCCAATCCACTAATCTACTATATCTATTTTGGAGTCCTACGACTTCCTGTCTGGTACTGTATAATGATCCTCCAATCATCCCAAGAATTTATTTATATGTTTCCCACAAAAGCATTCAAATCTCCCACCAAAAATTACCTCCATTTGGATCTCCATTGAAATCACTGGGATATCACTCAGCATCTTCATTGAAAAGAGTGTTGTCAGGATGAGTAGTTATATTGCTATTTTTATATCTGCTGCTCATATTTTTAAAACCAATATATTTTCACAAGTATATCTAATTTGTTTTACAATTTGGTAGCTATGAGAGTTTTTGGCTATCACTTCCCACACCTCATCTTTATAGCTACTCACTAATTGGACTTCAGAACCTTCTGCAAGGGGAAAAATCTCATTCCTCACTTTATCTATTACATAGAATTTTACAGCACAGTAACAGGCCATTTGGCTCAACAGGTCTATGCAGGTGTTTCTGCGCCACACAAGCCTCCCACCTTACACCTCACCCTATCAACATATCCTTCTATTCCTTTCTCCCTTATGTAATTACTAGCTTCCCCTTAAATGCAAATCACCTCAACAACAACAACAACGTGTATTTATATAGCACCTTTAACATAGTAAAATATCCCAAGGTGCTTCAGATGAGTGTTAGCAAACAAAATTTGACACCGAACTACATAAGGAGATATTAGGACAAGTGACCAAAACCTTGGTCAGAGGTAGGTTTTAAGGAATGTCTTAACTGAGGAGAGAGAGGTAAAGATGCAGAGAGGCTTAAGGAGGGAATTCCAGAGCTTCGGGCTTAGGCAGCTGAAGGCACAGCTGCCAATGGTAGACCGATTAAAATCGAGGATGCGCAAGAGGACAGAATTGGAGGAGCCCAGAGAACTCGAAGGGTTGTATGAGGTAACAAAGGCATCGATAAGCGTTTCAGCAGCAGATGAGCTCAAACAGGGGTGGAGAAGGGCGATGTTACGGAGGTAGAAGTAGGCGGTCTTGGTGATGGAGCGGATATATGGTCGGAAGCTCAGCTCAGGGTCAAATAGGATGCCAAGGTTGCAAATGGTGTGGTTCAGTCTCAGACAGTGACCAGGGAGAGGAATAGAATTGGTGGCGAGGGAACCGAGTTTGTAGCGGGGACTGAAGACAATGGGCTGGATTTTGCGGGGGATCAGTGGGCGCGATCAGTGGCAGGTCCCTGCCTCACCCACCCACTGGGAAAGTTTTTTTCCCAGCGGGTCGGAACCTCGCTGTGAACCACCACCAAATGTCGGCTCTGTCAGCTCTAAGCCGATCCGACATGCAGCAGTGGGGGAGGCAATTAAAATCATCAGTGGCTTGTTTACAGCCACTTATCAATGTTTTTTCCCCAGCTTTTTGGATTTGACAGGTCGCCCACCAGTTTCCCGCTGTGCCTAGACCTTATCTGTGAAGCTGAGGCGGGAGGTCATTGTCCATTGAATCAGCTGATGTGTTGACAGCTTCAAATGTCAAGTCAAGGCTCCCAGCTGATTGAGATATGTTCCCTTAACCACTAGAGTCTCTAAACTACATTTCCACTACAGATTCAGGATGCTGCAAGTCTTCATACAAGTCTCCATCCCATCTGACCTCATTACCTCTCCCACCATTGACAGATCACTTCTGTCACCTTTACTTCACCTGCCACCTATTCCATCAGCATGGGTGCCCTTGAAACTCTCACCTTGGTCCTCAGAATCCCACCATGATCAGCCCCAACACCAGCATCACCAGCAGCACCAGGCACAGCAGCAGCACCAACACCAACTTTCTCCGCAATCACCTGATGCTGCACAGGACACAGGGCATCAGCACCTGACCACATTGCTGCCCGGGAGGCCAGAGATGGCCTCACCATGGCCAGATTTACTTCACTTGATGCTGTACACCCTGGCTGCCACATGATGCACCAGGTTGGCACCACCCCACACCAAACCCATAAGACATCCCTACAATGCCCAAGCCATTCCTTTCACACTCACCACCATTGCAGTGGGTACCGTTATGTCTCAACATTCACTGCAACTCACTAAGCCACTTTCAAAGGTGCACACAAACCTGTGCAAGAACGTAAAGTGTTGAAAATAAAGGTTTCAATGTTTGACAGAAACTTTACATGAACATTGCATAAAACACCCAAGTTCCTACCCTTGTGTTAGTTGGTATGATTGCACTAGGATGAGGGTGAGTGTGAGGGGTGGCTAGTGAGATGGGGATGTGATAATGTAGTTAGAGAGGGATGGGTGGAGGTGCGAGGTAAGTTGGTGTGAGTAGGGTAGGGAAGGCAGAGTGATGGGGCTGTGATGAGAGGCACAGCAGGATGAGGTTGAGTGTGGCTTTGTACTAACGTTTCGTGATCTACTGAGATCATTGAAACATTCGCGCCACTGCACCAGGTCCTCTTGAGCACATCCCTGTGTGTGCCCTCTGCAATGTGAAACCAGGCTGTGTTGATCTCCTGGGAAGGTCTCTTCCACCCATGGGAAGGGAAGAGGACCTCCCTGTGTGCTGTGACTCCCTCCATAAGCTTATGGAGGAGGTCATGGGAGAGCCTGGGTGCAGCTTTGCACCTCTGTGCAGTGCTTGTCAGTGTTTGCAGCACCTCAATGCTGTAGAACACTGACAGCACAAATGTCAAAAGAAAGTTGGCCAAGGTCCCTTTTAGGAAACCGGCTGATGACACGTCATCAAATGACATCACCGCTTCCTCTAATTGGCTGGGTAACATGCTGGGTGGGCTTAACAAGCCCAATCAGGGGATTCATTTCAGAGGCTGGGATGGAGACAGCAGCAGGGTTGGGATCCGCCACGGACGTCGCCCGCCACGGACCCCCCAAGGTTTATAAAATCGCGGCCACTGACTTTGGTCTTTCGAGTATTTAGTTGGAGAATATTTCTCCTGATCCAGGACTGGATGCCGAACAAGCAGCGAGACAAATCAGAGAGAGTGGAGGGATTGAGAGAGGTGGTGGTGAGATAGAGTTGGTACCTCCATGTGGTAGTGAGTTCCACATTCTCACCACTCTCTGAGTAAACAAGTTTCTCCTGAATTCCTTAATGGATTTATTAGTGACTACCTGATATTTATGGCCTCTAGTTTCAGACTCCCCACAAGTGGTAACATCTTCTCTACATCTACCCTATCAAACATCTCCATAATGTTAACGTCCTCTATCAGGCACCTCTCAATCTTCTATTTTCTAGAAAAAAGAACCCCGGTCTATTCAGTCTTTCTTGATAGTTGAACAATCTCAGTTCTTGTATAATAGCAAAATACTGCGGATGTTGGAAATCCGAAATAACAACAGAAAATGCTGGAAAAACTCAGCAGGTCAGGCAACATCCGTAGACAGAAATTTGAGTTGACGTTTCGGGTCGAACCCTTCTTCAAAACTGGAAAGAAAAGATAGATCGGAGGCAGGGCTGTGATCGGACAAAAGAATAAAAGAAACAAAAGAAGTAAAAAAGAGACAATAAAAGGTGTTAGAAGCTAGACGAGATGGTAATAGGCTTCCACAATACCTTCCACACCAATGCTTCAGACATGTCTTCCTTTTTCCACAACCGAGGATTCCCCTCTACCGTGATTGACACTGCCCTCGACCATGTCAGTTCTATCTCCCGCACTTCTGCCCTCACCCCTGCCCCTCCCTCCCGGAACCACGATAGGGTTCCCCTTGTCCTCACCTTCCACCCCACCAGCCTCCACATTCAACGGATCATCCTCTGGCATTTCCGCTACCTCCAAAGTGATCCCACCACCAAACGTATCTTCCCCTCCCCTCCCCTTTCAGCATTCCGCAGGGACCGCTCCCTCCGAGACACCCTAGTCCACTCCTCTATCACCCCAAACAGCCCTTCCCCTTCGCCTGGCACCTTCCCGTGCAAGCGGAGGAGATGTAACACCTGCCCCTATACCATCCCCCTTCCCACTGTCGAGGGCCCCAAACACCCCTTCCAGGTGAAACAGCGATTTACTTGTACTTCTCGCAATCTAGTATACTGTATTCGCTGCTCACGATGCGGTCTCCTCTACATTGGGGAGACCAAACGCAGATTGGGTGACCGCTTTGCGGAACACCTCCGTTCAGTCCGTAAGGGTGACCCCGAGCTTAATTCAACGCTCCATTCCCACTCTGACCTCACCGTCCTTGGCCTCTTGTATTGTTCCACGGAAGCTCAACGTAAACTCGAGGAACAGCACCTCATCTTCCGATTAGGCACTCTGCAGCCTTCCGGACTCAATATCGAGTTCAACAATTTCAGATCATAACCTCGGCCCCTATTTCATTTTTTCTTGTAATTTTTCCACTCCTTCCCCCCCCCTTTCCTTTTGTTTTGCTCTCACACCTGGCAGCTATCCCTTGCCCTGCCAGTACACTTTACACCCATTCTCAGCCTATTACCATCTCGTCTAGCTTCTAATACCTTTTATTGTCTCTTTTTTACTTCTTTTGTTTCTTTTATTCTTTTGTCCGATCACAGCCCTGCCTCCGATCTATCTTTTCTTTCCAGTTTTGAAGAAGGGTTCGACCCGAAACGTCAACTCAAATTTCTGTCCACGGATGTTGCATGACCTGCTGAGTTTTTCCAGCATTTTCTGTTGTTATTTCAGTTCTTGTATATTTTGTTTGATTTAAATATTTCCCTTCACTCCCACTATTAAAACAAGTTCTATTCCTGGATTTCCAGAGGTTGTAAATGCATAAACTCCTCCACTATTGTTATTCAGCTTGAAGCATTGCCAAGGGATATGTGAAAGATCTTGTCTGCCATTCTTTATTTAGATGTTTCCTCTGAATCCTTCGTGTCTAGGATGACCAGACAAAGCTGGATTAAATGCAATGCCTATGACAGGGACTAAGTTAACAAACCACCCAATCCAATTAGGTTTCCAATAATGTGAGGCATATATTGGACATGTGATTTGGCATGGGTGATATCCTACTTATTGGCTGTAGTGCGATTTGCTGCATGAATTTCACAATTTTGCATAAATAATACTGGAGGCAATGAAAATTGTCAGTTTCAGTGGATTTGAGCAGATCTGAGCAATGGTAAATGATTTTCTCTATGCATCAATTATTTACATTGAATCCTCTCCACAGCATTTACTTGTACTAATTTTCAATGCATCAGTTTAGCCCATTAAACCATCACGTTGAGCCAGAAGAATCCATTCTGGTGTCTACTCGGTAACACATTTCTGCCAACAGTAATTAAATTCTTTGTCCTACAATTTTTATTTCAACTACATAATAACCCATTATACCAACCACAGCAAAAGCCCTCAGCAGAATTCTTATATTTACAAGTTCCCTTCTGCTAACGAGCTTTGCCTCTATAGGTATATATATTTTTTCTTCTTAGTCCCTGTATTTAAATAATTAGCATACTCCATTGATATTCAGTTAGTTACTGAAGTCCATCATGTCATAAATGCACCAAATTTTAAGGATTGATAAGATCTTTGCTCATTAGTTCATTGGGAATCCAAGGGCTTTGGATCCCATTGTTATCCAGTGTTCTCATCCTGTGATCTGAGAACTGGAGCCATCCATCAAACATTGTTCCTTGTATTCTGAGTCCGATATCTCTCTGAACTATTCAGGGACTCGATAGGTACATGAAGGCTCTATGGTGACTCAGACCCAAAGACAAATGTTCTGTTGTTCTAGTGAATATATCTAACAATCTTGCTACTCCCACTTATAGAGCAGACGTCTGGCTTAGAGGACAGGGTTCCCTCATCTTTAGCCAATCCTGGCAGTCCCAATGTTACTTTTTAAGTAGCTTACTCATATAAAAATATATATAATTTACAGATACCCTTGAAGTAGATCATTCACTGTCCCTCCACCTTGCTCTAATTTATAATTACTTCTCAACAAGCTTTAATCTTGTGCAATAACAGCAAACATGAAAGTATCTTCTTCTACACTCTTTCCCTTTTAAAGATAGACATTAAATTGCTTATCATTACATTGCACCCAGTTGTATACAAGTAAATTATATTCAACTGTGTTGCACTTAATCAGTAAACTGGGTAGTTTAAATCCGAGAATAGAAAGGTTTTGCAAAGTGAATTTAACAAAAATGTAATCAACCAATCCAATCCAAAATCAACAAAATAACTCACAATAAATTGCCAACTGTGACATATTACTTAGTTACTGTAATATTTAGCTCAAAGTCAGATACTCAGCACTTCAATATACTGTATTATTCATCTTATTAATGAGGCACTCTCGTCGAGTAAAATTGTTTGGGACATCTTTGGTCACTTACAAATGCACAATGTATTGACAGAAATCACATTGAGATGCAGAATTGCATCACTTGCACACAATGCTGCTGTGATGTAAATAATATGCAACTCTGTCCCCTGTCCAAACAGAACCATTTTACTAAATAATTCTGGAGGAAGATGGTGCCCCTTCAAACAATTGGTTAAAAAAGCCAGAAGCCGTTAGACGTAAAATATTTCAGACACTACAATGAGAAATAATTTTGTATTTCAAGCTGAGTTTATAAAGTAGATTTTCCTTAATTTCAGGAAGGTTTTCCTAGTTCTGTAAAGATTAAAAATAATAAGGACTCTGATCAGTATCAGTTTGCGTGAAGACAAGTCTCCTACTTCTTTTTAAAAGTTAACCCTTTGCCAGAACACCACGCACCTAAGCTTCATATACGCTGAAAGCTCAGAGATCAGACCATTCAGTTGTGGAAACAACAATAACAATTCCCCTTATCTATTTAAAAAGGTTTCTTCCCAGCTTTAGAACTGCAAAGCATTAATGCAACCCAGTTAACTAATCAAACAGCAATGAAAGACTTACTGGGCCCAGTTAATTCAAAAAGGCTTAACTCAACTTCACAATATTAAGCGATGGCCTCTTTTAAACTCAATGTCAAGCTGCCTCACATTCTTACATGCTACACATTAAGTTCATCTTCTTCCACTTCAGGGACTACTCAATAGCCATTCTCCACTAACCATAGTCTTCACAACAGTGCACTGGCTTCCAGCTACAACCCCAGCTTCTAGCTCTCGCCTTCTGAGAGACTCTCTAGCTCCCCTCATGGTATCAAGAAGTAATAGATTTGCTGCTCTGCAGACCTCTTTCTCAATTATAGAAGAAAGGATATCTGAAATTCAGTTATGAATTATGTAAATTCATATTTTTTGCTAAAATATGACATCATTACCAATTTTCCTTCCTCTTGACAATGCATTTAATGGATCTTTCTTCACCAAATTTCTTCTCTAAATTTCCCACATTACAACAGTGACTCCACTTCAAAAGTACTTCATTGGCTGTAAAGCGCTTTGAGACGTCCGGTGGTCATGAAAGGCGCTATATAAATGCAAGTCTTTTTTTCTTTAAAACTCATGATCTTCAGCCTACCATTTACATTGTGTCAAATCAGCAGCTGTTCAAATTTTGGTTTGAGGGTCCGGTTCTGTGTTGCCTTGTGATGTATCTTGAATAAAGTTAACAAGCACTTCTTCTGACCACACTTTCAAATATTGTTTGCCTTCTCCACTCTTTGTTTTCAACAGTCCTTTTCTATCCCAGTTTTTCAGATATATAATTTGTTTTTATTTCAAGACATTCTAAGCATTCTTCTGTAAATTCAGACTTCATACATCAAAAGCTTGTTGCTTTCTGCAAAGTAAATTCTCCAGATCCAACACACACTCCAACTCAGTCTTATCATTCCCAGCTCCTACACTTGCTTAAAAATCTGTTCCATTTCCTGCTTTTTTCCAGTTCTGATGAAAGGTCATTGACCTGAAACGTTAACTCTGTTTCTGTCTTCATAGATGCTGCCTGACCTGCTGAGTATCTCCAGCATTTTCTGTTTTTATTTCAGTCTTATCTTAGTTGCATTGTTCATCCCTTTGTCTTTCCAAATAACTGTTAGCCCAGCCATCCTTGCAAAACCAAATTATTTTCTTTGTCTCTGTATAACATTCGTTGTCCTCTTCCTTGTATAATCCCAGGTATATGATAGAATCATAAATTGGTTACAGCACAGGAGGCCATTCAGCCCGTCGAACCTGTGCCGGCTCTCCGCAAGAGCACTTCAGCTAGTCCCACTCTCCCACCCTTTCCCCATAGCCCTGCAATTTTTTTTCCTTCAGGTACTTTTTTAATTCCCTCTGTAAAGCCACGATTGAATCTGCCTCCACCACCCTCTCAGGCAGTGCATTCCAGATCATAACCACTCGCTGCGTGAAAAAGTTTTTCCTCATGTCACCTTTGGTTCCCTTGCTAATCACCTTAAACCTGTGTCGTCTGGTTCTCGACCCTTCCGCCAATGGGAACAGTTTCTCTCTATCAAATCTCCTCTCAATCTTCTCTGCTCTACTGATTATTTAATTTTCTCTCCTCTAGCTGCGATCATTCAACTACTATTATGATACTTTCAAAAATTAATTAACAATGTAAATCAAATTTGTAACTCAACACATTTGAAATTGTAATTACCAGAATAACAACTAACACTTTGAGAAAACATAGAAGTCATTTTTTTATGTTATCTCCCATGTGTCATTCAAAACCCTACTAGTTTTCTGTTCTACTTGTCATGGACTTGTGTATGGAAAATTAATGTATTAGGTGTCAGATTGTTTTGAAGAATAAAATATACTGATGTTAAAACTGCAGCTGCTGACTTTATAATAATTGAATCATATGCTACAACTTCCCAAAACCTCATAGAAAAAAATGTTCACTTCCTCTTTCTACCTCTCTTTATGTATTATATAATGTAACATAGCTGGGAAAGAATTACTAAATTGTATGCCACAGATTTAGAGCCTGGGATTAGACAATGCATACACCATTGCAATGTATTCCTCAGCAATCCATTATTCTATATAACTTGCATTCTGTGAGAGGGCAATTTTGAGGATGGTTTCTGTTGTCAGTTTTTTTAATGAAAAATGTGAAGAATCCTCAAAATATAACGATTTCCTCTATTGTAGCTATTATCCATTTTTTTGGACTTACAGAACTCATTAACCTTTTAGGTTTTCTATAAATATGTGCCGAGAGCTAAAAATTCACACCAGCTATGAAATAAGTCTCCAAAAATACTGTGAAACCAATATTGGGAAGTATGTCAGTGAGGACAAGGGTAATGAGCGAGTGGGACTCCGTGTCAGAGAGAACATAGGCAGCAAAGTTCTGGATGAGCTGAAGTTTATGGAGAGTGGAGAATGGAAATCTGGCCAGGAGAGCATTCCAATAGTCTGATCTAGCAGTGCCGAAGAATGGTAGCAGCAGAAGTGGGTGATGTTATGGAGGTGGAAGTAGGTGGTGATTTCTGATTGAGAAGAAATAGAGTCAGAGGCTCAGCTCATGGTTGAATGGGATGCCAAGGTTGCGAATAGTCTGAGACAATGGTTAGGGAGGAAGGTGGAGCTGTTGGCAAGGCAACAGATTTTGTGGTAGGGGTCAAAGACAATGGCTATGGTCTTCCCAGTGTTTAGCTGGAGGAAACTGTGGCTCACTCAAGATTGGATGTTGGACAAGCAGTCTGACAGTACAGAAGCAGTGGAGAAGTTGAGAGTAGTAGAACTGGGTACCACCAGTGCACACGTGGAATCTGACTCCTTTTCTGCAGATGATGTCGCCAAGGGATAGCATGTAGTTGAAGAGAAGGGGGCTAATGATGGATCCATGGAGGACTCATGTGATGACGATGCAGAGGTGGGAAAAGAAACATTGGTAGAGACACTCTGGCTACAATTGGTCAGGTAAGTATGGAACCAAGTGAGGGCAGTACCACCAAGCTGGATAACTGAGGCGAGGCAGTGAAGGAGGATGGTGTGGTCGGCCGTCTCAAAGGCTGCAGAGAGGTTAAGGAGAAAGAAATAAGTTGCATTTACAGGAAACTCTTTGGTATCCGGCACCGACGGGACCGGGATGGTGCCGGTTGATTAAAAATTCCGGATAACGGAGAGAGTTACCTACCGAGGCTATTTTTAACAAACAAAAATAAAAAAAATCAAGAAATGTGCAGTATACAGTAATTGGGTACTCACCTACAGAATGTTGTGTTAAATGGATGGTGGAAGGTGCTTGATTAAGTACAGTACTGCCAGTTGAGGGTAATCCATAACTCTTTAATTACTTAACAGTAAAACAAAATTTATACAGTAAACAACTGTATACAGTACTGTAGTTGACTGTACACTTATTCCAAGTCAGCTGGGTCATCAGGATCATGCACTTCAACAGATTCTTCAGGTACTACCACTGCTTCAACTCTTTTGGAAGCTTTCTTAAACATGTCCCGGATGTCTGCTTGCTTAGTGGACTCTTGCCTTTTTTGTAGAAAGGTGGAATGCAGAATATGGAGTTGCATAACTTCTTGGGCAGAGTAGCAAGGCTGCCTTTCAGCAAATTGGGAGGATTAAAGCAAATCCTTCTGCAGCTTTAGCCCAAGAAATCTTCTCCTTTTCAGAAATCTCATCCTCTTCACTTTCCATCTCACTTTCCTTTTCTTTCTTTGGTTTCAAAACAGTCTCAATTATTTCATAATCACTTAGCATATGCACAACAGCAACTTCTCTATCTGCATCAACCCACTGCTCAATATCACTTTCACTGAGGTTACGTAGAGGGTTTGCTGGGCCTACATTTTTCACCATGCCAGCCATTTCCATTATTGTACTCTTCTTGGGATGAACATTGAACCCATGAAATTCCTCCTCTGAAGAACCTTCAGCAAACATTACAGAAGGCCACAATTTGCACCAGGCTTGCCTCAAAGTGTGACCTTTCACCAAGTTCCAGGAACATGCAACATTAAAGATGGCATCTTTAAGATTGTATTCCTTCTGAAATGGGTGAATATTGTCATCTTGGTTTATCAGTTTACGTAGGAAGTCTTTCTTGTAATGACACTTGAGATTTTGGATAATGCCCTGGTCCATGGGTTGTATGAGAGAAATTACATTTGGTGGTAAATAAATGGTGAAAATATTTCCCGAAACCAACTCGGATTCATGCGGATGGGCTCTACAATTATCAAGCAATAAAATGCATTTGCTATCTTCATGTTTCCCTATTTTATGGAAATGTTCCCTCACAGATGGAACAAAAATATGATGGAACCAATACGAAAAGATTTCCTTATCCATCCAAGCATTTCCTTGAGCTTTGTACTCAACAGGTAAGTGCCTCACATTTTTTAATGCACAGGGATTTTTATACTTCCCAATAACAAGAAGTTTAACCCGGTGTGATCCAGCAGTGTTCGCACATGTTAGCACGGTTACACGATCTTTATTTTTCTTGTAACCTGAAGCATTAGCCTCACTAGCCCCAGCAAGCATCGATTCTGGCACAAACCTCCAAAATAAGCCAGTTTCATCGGCATTGTATATCTGTGCTGGCGACAAATCACGTTGCTGCACAATCTGATTGAAATAATCGCAGTATTCTTCTGCGGCGTTGTGAAACTGATTTCTTCTCCCCGGAAATATCGAGTCGTCGTATCCCATGCCATAACTTGAAGCACGTTAGCCATCTCTTGGAGAAAACACACTTGTCAGTGAGCTCCATCTTTACGTAGAAACCCTTCGCTTTCTCGATTAGCATGGGTCTGGAAAGTGGAACACCCTCTGAATGCTTAAGAGAAAACCATTCATAAAGCACGGTATCCAGCTCTTCAAGCTTAGGCTTACGAAGCGTACGGCATTTCTCTGCACGCTTAGATGTCTCTGAGCTTGAATAAAACTTGAGCAGCTTATCGTTCTGCAATTTGATGTCGTAGATTGTTGACGAACCAATTTTGAATTCATTCATAATGTTGATACAGTTCTCTTCCCTTTCTAGTCGTTGGCATATCTCAATTTTCTGTTTTAAAGTTAACACCACTCTCTCCCTGTAAGGGGGGGCTTCTTTTAACTGGTTTATGGTAATTTACCTGGCCAGCAGTCGCTACCCCTCCTTCAGTTCTGAGCGGAGGAACTTATAATTAATGATATTAACACGGACAAGTGGTTTGGATGAGAGAAAAAAATCAAGTTTTATTACCTAAATAAACTACAATCCAGGAATAAACTATACCACACGAACACAGTAATTACATTAAAACTATATAACAGGGGGGTTGCAGACGGCGAAAACGAGGGATAAAATGACTACAATGTTATTTAAACAATCTTAGCAATTACCCTCAAATCACCACCCCAAACTCCTGCTAGGTTGCCTTGCCGAGGAGTCAGAACACCCTGCTCACCTGTGGTCCAGCAAAGTAAAGAGAGAGCTAGCTTCTCAGCAACTATCTTTATACCTGGTCAGGTCCTGCCATTCTGCCCTGCAAGGGCTGTGTGCAAAATTCCCCGCCCAAAGGGTCCAATACACAAGAGAAAGCTGTGATTGGCTAACTCAAAGTGGTTAGACTGGGTTAATGTGTCTTCCGGAGCTCCCTGGGCTGAAACAAAAGGGAAATACAACTGCTCTATTGTCCAGAATGCTAAGTGATTTAGACCCATTCAATTCTTAAACGGATCCCATTCAAGATACAAAAGTCTCTTCTGCAGTTTAGATGTATCCACTCGATATACAAACAAATGCTAATAGCATTCAATTGCTTTGTAAACAAAGCATTGTCCTTTGTCTTCGGCCATGTGGTGACAGCCATTTTTATCCCATGAAATTTAAAAGCACAATGCCCAGGGATTCTTTAATCAAAAAAATTGATCTTCAGAACTGTAAATTATTGCAAATTCTTACAGTCCGCCCTTGGATACTTCCAGCTTGCTTGTAGTATCCTCTTGAAGAAATGAGCAATAATTTCTGACACCTCACAAACAACCATCCCCTGTATTTACCTAATAGCTATCTGCCACGGATCCCCGTCCCGTCTATTCCCCTTAAATTCAAGAAAAAAAACCATGGTACGGTAGGCATCTTAAAGATACTTCAGTTTTCAATAAGGGGTCTCATACCCCTACACGCTTGTAAAATTATACAGTGTAAACCAAATTTACAATCACTTTTTTACATCATAACTTATTACAAAATGTTGCAATCTTAGTTACACAATGTAATCAAAATGATCCCAAGCACAGAGAGGGTCCTACGCCTCTGCTCAACTTGGAGTTGTCACAAACTGGTCCCAAGCAGGGAGAGGATCCTACGCCTCTGCTCAACTTGGGGCTGCAACACAAAATACAAAAAAACATTAAACATTTGAAACAACATGCTTAAATAAACCCCGATCATCATGTGCCGATGATGGGTCGCGAAATTCGAGTGGGCATTGCTCCTCCCACTCGGGCAGTAAAAGTACCTTCCACCCCCCTTTGATCGTCTTAAACTTTGAAACAGGCAGAATGGATTTACAGACCAGCCTGCTCCGCCAGCCCCGAGCCGTTCCCTTGTCCTTTTGTGGAGGCGGGGTACCCCTCCTGTTTAAAATATACCTTAGCACAGACCGAGACCGGGGAGCATGGGATCTCGACTCCCAGTCTTTCCCCCTCCCGTCTTCCCTCGACTGGCTGCAGAAAGATGATGGGTGCCTGTGTGGTGGCTCTCCCTGGCCCTACACAAGCTTGGATCCCAGATCCGGCCACCCACTCATCCTCCCCAGCCACACTTACCCTCACTTTGCCCATGGGCCCCCGGTTGAGTTCCTCCCTTCCCCGAATGCACCCATGTGACTCTTGGGTCTCCCCCTCCTCTATATGATCTTTCCCGGGCCATCACCACCCACCCCCGAGGAACGCGTCCCTATCACAAGGTGCCCGCGCTTCCCCATCGTGACTCCTCAACAGCGAGGTCTCCCGAAAGTGAACTTCGGTCAGGATAGTGCTGGGTTGGGGGCCGTGCCCCACCCAGCTGGGGCCATCTCCTCCCCGTAGGAGGAGTAGACAAGTTCCTCCGGACCCTGTCCGGTTTTTCCCGAAGATCGCTGCAGGGTCTCCTGGATTCATCCAGTGGCGAGGTGATCCCCAACATTCTGTCTCCATATCTTCATTTTCCAATCTCCTGTAAAAACTTAAAAGGACATGCAGCCAGGTCTCACTGACCTGCTGCCTTAGGTGGAGACATGGTCGGGTCCCACGAACTCGGACCAAAATGCAATCATTTGGCACACATGTAAACTTAAACTCTTTAAACTTAAACTTAAACTACCAGTTAAATCTAAACTTACAATTTACACCTTAAAGCAAGCTATATACACATAGCTATAATACAAATGCCGCCCGTCTCCGGACGGCCAGGCTAATCTCTGGCACTGTTGCAGATTGCTGCTGGCTGCAGCGAAGCTGGACTGCCTCCTGTCTCTGGTCCCTCGCAGCTTATGGCTGTTGAGTGGGGGCCTCTGTTCTCTGGCTTCTCCCTGGCTCGGGAGTCCACCCTACTCCACTGTAAAGTGGGTGACCATGCTTTCTTAGGCTGGGGCACCTGCTGAGACCTTCTGAGGGGTGTCTCTATGGGGGAAATTTTGGCTGGCGGACCCTGAGCTTGGGTCACAGCCCCAGCTGGCTGGGAACCTTCTCCCCCATGTCCAAATAGCCTGCACTGTATAATGTACCTGGCAGCCTGCCTGTGCAAATCTCTCTCTGGGTTTGTCTGCTCTTCCCTGCCCACTCCTGTGCTGGGGGAAGGTATACTCTCACCACCCGCTGCTGGTGGCTGGAAATTTTCCTCCCCATGTTTAAAACCTGGTGTCAGCTCCCTCCCTATGTCTCCTGCAAGAGGGATTGCTATCCCTGCACCCCCAGGGTCCCACATCATGGGGGGGACCACTCTAGAAGCTGGCTGAGAAGCTGGTCCCTTTAAACAGGCCACTACACCTGCGTGAATCTGCTGTTCGGAAGACTGGGGGATTCCTGTCTCCAGACCAGCGCCTGCGCGGGCAGTTTCAGTGAATGAATGGGCAGCAGCCTGCTGATTTCTAATCCCAGGCTGCTGTTTCTTTGTTTCTGAGCCACCTAACTTGCTCAAATTTGAACTTTGGGCAAAACTAGGGTCCCACTGGGGTAGGGAAGTGTTCCAATTTGTGGGCTGGACAACTTTTCCCTTAGAACAAGCCACAGTGCCTGTTTTTACAGGCTGTGAACTTGAACTTGCATGGACAGCAAACTCATGTTCCCTCACCCAGGTGGCTTTAAATGGGGAATTTTGGACCTGCCTTTCGTCTGGGGCCAAAACTATCCCCTGTGTGCCTCCCTTGTCCCGGATTTCTGCTACTGGACCTGCTGTACAGGGGTCCCAGAACTCTCCTTCCCTGTTCCCTGGCTTAAACAGCTTACTCTGAACATGAATGGCTCCTCCCCCCACACAAGCCACAGTGCTTGTCTGTGAACTCGAACTTGCTGTGGGCTGAGGATTCCTATTCTCAGGTTCACCCCTCACGGGCGGAACGTACCTCCGTTGTCGGAGGGGGTACACTGGTCCTGGTCCCCGCCTGCCTAGCGGGACCTGCTGGCGTTCTCCTAACACCCCATTGTCCACCCCTCCTCGCTGCCAGAGCTCCTCAAGACTCGGAGCTGTGGGCTGTGGTCTTGGGGTCTCTAATTCCCAATCCAGCACCGTTCTGGGTGCTGCCTGTGGGATGGTTCTACTTGGGCTGCCAGTAAAGTCCAGCTGACCTGCCTTCAGGCTGATCAGACAAATCATCCCCTTTGATGCATTTAAAGCCATGTTAAGGCTTTCTATCTCTGCACTACAGGGGCCATGATCTGCTTCCTCAAACCTTTCCTCCTGCTCTTTTACTTCTGAGATGAGGCGGACATTCTCTTCCCGCAGTCTCATCTCACTATCTCTGGCCTCAGTGACTTCCTGCACAAGGCGCTCTATAACCTCCTCCTGCTCTCTCTTCACACCCTTCCTAACCCAGCCACCTATACCATGATAGGTCAGCCTACACACTGCCGCTAACATCCGCAGGGCTACCTACATCCTGAAAACAAGAGAAACAAGAGCTGATGCTTTCTCCAGATCCAGACCACTTATTAAATCAAAAACTGCCTCCACTCCTACCTGGCTCGCCATTTGTAAAGGGGGGGCTTCTTTTAACTGGTTTATGGTAATTTACCTGGCCAGCAGTCGCTACCCCTCCTTCAGTTCTGAGTGGAGGAACTTATAATTAATGATATTAACACGGACAAGTGGTTTGGATGAGAGAAAAAAATCAAGTTTTATTACCTAAATAAACTACAATCAAAAGAATAAACTATTCCACACGAACACAGTAATTACAGTAAAACTATATAACAGGGGGTTGCAGATGGCAAAAACGAGGGATAAAATGGCTCCAATGTTACTTAAACAATCTTAGCAATTACCCTCAAATCACCACCCCAAACTCCTTGCTAGGTTGTCTTGTTGAGGAGTCAGAACACCCTGCTCACCTGTGGTCCAGCGAAGTAAAGAGAGAGCTAGCTTCTCAGCAGCTATCTTTATACCTGGTGAGGTCCTGCCGTTCTGCCCTGCAAGGGCTGTGTGCAAAATTCCCCACCCAAAGGGTCCAATACACAAGAGAAAGCTGTGATTGGCTAACTCAAAGTGGTTAGACTGGGTTAATGTGTCTTCCGGAGCTCCCTGGGCTGAAACAAAAGGGAAATGCAACTGCTCTATTGTCCAGAATGCTAAGTGATTTAGACCCATTCAATTCTTAAACGGAGCCCATTCAAGATACAAAAGTCTCTTCTGCAGTTTAGATGTATCCACTCGATATACAAACAAACGCTAATAGCATTCAATTGCTTTGTAAACAAAACATTGTCCTTTGTCTTTGGCCATGTGGTGACAGCCATTTTTATCCCTGGAAATTTAAAAGCACAACGCCCAGGGATTCTTTAATCGAAAAAATTGATCTTCAGAACTGTAAATTATCGCGAATTCTTACACCCTTTTGCTTGGACCAACTTTTGGGAATTCCATAATGCAAAATGGGGGAGATAATTCACGATAAAGATGGAGAGACACACAGAAAAATGGCAGATTGGAAGAGACTACCGGCAGCGCGGGAGACGCACAGAAAAATGGCAGATTGGAAGAGACTACCGACAGCGCGGGAGAGTCAGACTCCTGTTATTGAGGTGTTCGGACTTCCAACAGTGCCAAGAAGCCGAGTAGTGGCAGTTTGGAGAACTACCCCCACTGACTAACTCGGCCACCGTGGGAGACTCGGACTTGGACTCAGTAACATTTCCGATTATTGAGGTGTTGTTTTCGGAGTATGAATTTTGCCGGTTAATAGAGAATTCCGGTCACTTAAGAGTCAATTAATAGGTGCCGTTTAAACGAGAGTTTCCTGTATATAGTGTTTTTCCTGACCTCAGATATCCCAAAACATTTTACAGCAAATTCAGTACTTTTGAAGTGTAGTCATAGGAACATAGGAATTGCTATAATTAGAGACGGTTGGTGATAGAAGTGGAAGGTGTATGGAAATTGTGGTTTCAGGGATAAAATGTAACAGCTTATGATGAGGTGTGTGAGGTAATGGTAAATGATCATTATCTGAAAGTTGTTCCAGATGAATAAGGGATGTAGTTGGTTGACTAAGAAACCAGGACCCTAAGTCAAATAAAAAGAACAAACTGCAAATGCTGGCAATGTGAAACAAAAACAGAAAATGCTGGAAACACTCAGCAGCTCAGTCAACATCTGACAGAGACAAAAGTCAGGTTAACATTTCAGTTTTTAAAATTTATTCTTGGACTGTGGGTGTCGCTGGCAAAGTTGCCATGACAAAGTGGTGGTGGGCTTTCATCTTGAAAGCAGTTTCATACAATTGAGTGGCTTCCTAGACCACTTCAGAGGGTACTTAAGAGTCAACCACGTTGGGACTGGAGTCACATATTGGCTAGAACTGGTAAGGACAACAGGTTCCCTTCCCTAAAGGAGATTAGTGAACGAGTTCGGTTTTTACAACGATCCAACAGATCTCTGGATTATTAGTCCAAGCTTCTGGATTAATAGTCCAGTAACATAACCAGGTTAACTGGACTATAATTCCTTGGTTCCTCTCTCATCTTTCTTAATTAATGGAGTGACATGCAAAATTTTCCAATCTAAATGAACTGTTCCCGAAGCGAGAGAACATTGGAAGATTATAGTTAGGGCATCTGCAATGTTCTCACCTACTTCCTTTAAAACCCCGGGATGGAAACCATCTGGTCCTGGGGATTTGAAATTCTTTAGCGCCATTATTTTCGTCATTACTGTTATTTTACTTACATTAATTTTGGTGAGTTCCCGTCCCTGATTCAATATTAGTTTCCTTGGGCTGTCTGGCCTGCTATCCTCTTTTACTGTAAATACTGACACAAAGGCCTAAAAATTTGGCTGCTTTGCGCCTCCCGCAGCGCCACATAGCATCACAATATTCGCTCGCAGCACCCCAAGAGGGAGGTGGGGCACTTCCAGTACCACTCCGCCTCCTTCTTGGGGCGCTACCGGTGAATTTTGGCCGTGGGGGCGCTACTTTTGCTAAAAGTAGCGCCCCAGCGAAGTTAGCGCCCCAAAGGGGGTGCGACACAATTTTTCTCTCAAAGTAATTATTCAACATGTCCGCCATTTCCTTATTTTCATTTACAGTATCACCGTTATCAGTTTTCAAGGGGCCCACATTGCTCCTGACCACCCTCTTTTTCCTAATATTATTGTAAAATATATTTGTGTTGATTTTAATATCCCTTGCAAGTTTCTTTTCATATTACCTTTCTACAGCTCTTCATATCGGTTTTGTCACCTTTTGCTGTTCTTTGTATCTCTCCCAGTCGCCAGGATCTGTGCTAGTTTTTGAATTTTTGTAAGCTTTTTCTTTTATTTTATGATGTCTCTTATCTCTTTAGTCATCCATGGATGTTTTATTGGCAAGTACAGCTCTTGCCCCTTAGGGGTATAAACTAGTTCTGTATCACCTTAAATTCTTTTATGAATATCTCCCACTGATCTTCTGTCGTTTTACCCATTAACAGACTTGCCCAGTTTACTGTGGTCAGTTGCTGCCTCATCCCTTTGAAGTCGGCCTTACCCAAATCTAGAATCTTAGTAGCTGTTTTGCGTTTCTCCCTTTCAAATGCTATGTTGAATTCGAAAATGTTATGATCGCTATTGGATAAATGTTCATGCTCAGTTAGGCTGTTAACTAAATCTGGCTCCATAATCATTACTAAATCTAATATGGCATGCCCCCTTGTTGCCTCTAGGACACATTGTTGCAGAAAACTATCCCGGACACACTCAAGAAATTCACTACCTTTCTGACATGAACTAGGATTACATAGGATTACATAGGATATATGGCACAGAAACAGGCCATTCGGCCCAACCAGTCCATGCTCAGCTCGAGCCTCCTCCCGTCGTTCCTCATCTAAATCTATCAGCATAACCTTCTATTCCCTTCTCCCTCATATGTTTGTCCTGCCACCCCTTAAGTGCATCTATACTATTTGCTTCAACCACTCCCTGTGGTAGCGAGTTCCACATTCTCACCACTCTTTGGGTAAAGAAGTTTCTTCTGAATTCCCTATTGGATTTCTTGGTGACTATCTTATGTTGATGGCCTCTAGTTTATGCTCTCCCCCACAAGTGGAAACATTCTCTCTGTATCCACTCTATCAAAACCTTTCATAATTTTAAAGACCTCTATTAGGTCACCTTCATTTTTCAAGAGAAAAGAGACCCAGCCTGTTCATCCTTTCACGTTTCCGACATTACAACAGTGACTCCACTTCAAAAAGTACTTCATTGGTTGTGAAGCGCTTTGAGACATCCGGTGGTCGTGAAAGGCGCTATATAAATGCAAGTCTTTCTTTTCTTTTCTTTCCTGATATGTATACCCTCACATTACTGGTATCATCCTTGTAGATCTTCTCTGCACCCTCTTCAGTGCCTCTATATCCTTTTTATAATATGGCGACCAGAACTGTATGCAGTACTCTAAGGGTGGTCTAACATAGAAACATAGAAGATAGGAGCAGGAGTAGGCCATTCGGCCCCTCAAGCCTGCTCCGCCATTCAATGAGATCATGGCTGATCATCCAAATTCAGTACCCTGTCCCTGCCTTCTCCCCATATCCCTTGATCCCTTTAGCCTTAAGAAATATATCCAACTCCTTCTTGAATATATTTAATGAACTGGCCTCCACCGCCCTCTGTGACAGAGAATTCCACAGGTTCACCACTCCCTGGGTGAAGAAATTCCTCCTTATCTCAGTCCTAAATGGCTTACCCCTTATCCTTATACTATGACCCCTGGTTCTGGACTCCCTGGCCATTGGAAACATCCTTCCTGCATCTAGTCTGTCCAGGCCTGACAGAATAGGTTTCGATGAGATCCCCTCTCAATCTTCTAAACTCCAGTGAGCATAAGCCCAATCGACACAATCTCTCCTCATACATCATTCCTGCCATCCCAGGTATCAGCCTGGTGAATCTTCGCTGCACTCCTTCCATGGCAAGAACGTCCTTCCTCAGATAAGGCGACCAAAACTGCACACAATACTCAAGGTGCGGTCTCACCAAGGCCCTGTACAACTGCAGCAAGACATCCTTGTTCCTGTACTCGAACCCTCTTGCTACGAAGGCCAACATACCATTTGCCTTCTTACCCGCCTGCTGCACCTGCATGCTTCGATACAGGTTTAGCATAACTTCTTAACTTTTCAATTCTATCCCTCTAGAAATAAACCCTAGTGCTTGGTTTGCTTTTTTTATGGCCTTGCTAACCTGCGTCACAACTTTTAGTGATTTGTGCTCCTAGATCCCTTTGTTCCTCTACCCCACCTAGACTCGCACCCTCCAAGTGATAAGTGACCTACCTATTCTTCCTACCAAAATGTAATACCTCACATTTATCTGTGTTGAACTTCATTTACCAATTATATGCCCATTCTGCAAGTTTATTAATGTCCTCCTGTAACTTGTTGCAGTCCTCCTCAGTATTGACCAGCCCCCCCAATTTGGTGTCATCCGCAAATTTAGAAATTGTGTTTTTGATTCCTAAGTCTAAACCGTTAATGTAAATTGTGAACAGCAGTGGTCCCAGCACTAATGCTTGTGGAACACCACTACCCACCTTCTGCCACTGTGAATAGCTACCCTTTACTCCGACTCTCTGCTTTCTGTCCTGAAGCCAGCCAGCAATCCATTCTGCTACTTGTCCCCTGACTCCGCATTCTCTGACCTTGTTCATCAGTCTATTATGGGGTACCTTATTGAAGGCCTTTTGAAAATCCAGATAAATTACATCTACTGCATTACCATTGTCTACTCTCTCTGTTACTTCTTCAAAAAATTCAATAAGGTTGGTCAAGCAAGACTTTCCCATTTGAAATCCATGTTGACTATTCAGTATTATACTTTTGGTTTCTAGATGTTCTTCTAGTTTCTCCTTTAGTAGGGATTGCATTATTTTTCCTACCACCAGTCTTAAGCTGACTGGTCTATAATTCCCTGGACATGATCTATCTCCCTTCTGAAATATCGGTATTACGTTAGCTAGCCTCCAGTCCTCTGGCACTACACCTTTTTCTAATGAATTATTAAATATGTGTCATAATGCCTCTGCTATCTCTTCCCTAGATTCTTTTAAAATGCGTGGATGCAATTCATCCAGACCAGGGGTTTTATCCTCTTTGAGTTTGAGTAATTTATTTAATATATCCCTTTTTTAATTTTAAATGCACTTATCTCATTACTAATCTCATCATCCAATGTCATGTCCTCCTGTTTTATCTCCCTGGTAAATACTGAAGCAAAATAATTATTTAATATTTCTGCCATCTCTCTATTGTTACCTGTGGTATTGTCCTGACTATCCCTAAATGGCCCTATTCCCATCCCAACCTTCCTTTTTTTATTGATGTGCCTATAAAATATTTTACTATTTTGTTTTATGTTCCTTGATAATTTAATTTCATAGTTCCTCTTTGCCTCCCTAATTGTTTTTTGACTTCTCTCCTAATCTTTTCATATTCTCTCTTATTATGCACTCCCCTGCTGTCTGTGTACTTAATGTATGCCTCTTTCCTTGCCCTCAATTGTTCCCCTATGGCTTTATTCATCCATGGAGTCTCATTAGTGTTTAGTTTGTTCTTTTCTTTTAGCGGAATGTATTTTTCCTGCACTCCGTTGAACACTGTTTTAAATGTTTCCCATTGATGTTCTACATCGTTGTTTGCCAATATTGTTGCCCATTTTTGTTTCCCAAATTCTATTCTCAGCCCCTCAAAATCAGCTTTTCTCCAATCTATTAACCTGGTTTGTATAAACTAGTCTGCTCTATAAACTAGTCTGCTTATCCCAATATATATGAAAGTTAAAATCCCCCATTAAAATCACTCTGCCTTTACTACATGCTTGTCTAATCTCTGCTTTTGTACAATCTAGTGCTTCACAGCTGCTACCAGGGGGCCTATACATAGCTCCCACTACAGTGTTAAATCCTTTTCTATTTCTTAATTCTACCCATAAAATCTCCACTCCCTGCTTACTTCTCATTATATCCTCTCTTATCATTGAAGAGATTTCATCCTTAATCACTAAGGCTACTCCTCCCCCTCTGCCATTTTCCCTATCTTTCCTGTTGACCTTATAACCTGGTATATCTAGTTCCCAGTCCTGACCGTCTTGCAGCCATGTCTCAGTAATGGCTACTCTATTCCACTCTCCCAGTTTCTCCATTGCATCTGTTCTGACGATTCCACCTTCCATACCAGTGCTTCCTCTATGTTTTCCTTTTTCCTCAGCCGAGGATGCTCCTCCACCATGGTTGACAGGGCCTTAGACCGTGTCCGTCCCATTTCCTGCACTTCTGCTCTCACCTCTTTCCCTCCCTCCCAGAACCACAATAGGGTTCCCCTTGTCCTAACCTTCCATCCCACCCACCTCCACATTCAGTGGATCATCCTCCACCATTTCTGCCAGCTCTAGCATGATGCCACCACCAAACACATCTTTCCCTCCCCTCTCAGCATTCCAAAGGGATCATTCCCTCCACGACACCCTGGTCCATTCCTCAATCACCCCAACACCCCCTCCCCTTCCCATGGCATCTTCCTGTGCAAGCGCAGGAGATGCAACACCTGCCCTTTTTACTCCTCCCTTCCCACTGTCTAGGGTGCCAAACACTCCTTCCAAGTGAAACAGCGATTTACTTGTACTTCTTTCAATTTAGTATACTTTATTCGCTGCTCACAATGCGGTCTCCTCTACATTGGGGCAACCAAACGCCGATTGGGTGACCGCTTTGTGGAACACCTCCATTCAGTTCGCAAGCATGACCCTGAGCTTCCGGTCGCCTGTCATTTTAATTCTCCGCCCACTCCCACTCTGGCCTCGGCCTCCTACACTGTTCCAATGAAGCCCAATGTAAGCTCGAGGAACCGCACCTCATTTTTTGATTAGGCACTTTACAGCATTCTGGACTCAACATTGAGTTCAACAATTTCAGATCATAACCACTGCCCCCATTCCTTTGGCAGCAGTTGGTGGTAATGATTCTGCCATTCCCATTTACAGCTCCTCTAGATTCATCTTTTGTTTCTTTACTTGTCCCATTACCATCCCCTTTTGCCTTGCACCATCATCCCTTTTGTCATTTAATCTCTCCTGCCTTCCACCCTATCACAGACCTTCCCTTTTGTTCTTTCCTCCCCTCCCTCCACCTTTCCCCGCCTCTGCACCTGCTTAAAATCTGTTACATCTCTAACTTTTTCCAGTTCTGATGAAAGGTCATTGACCTGAAACGTTAACTCTGTTTCTCTGCCAACAGAAGCTGCCTGACCTGCTGAGTATTTCCAGCGCTTTCTGTTTTTATTTCAGCTTTTCAGCAACTGCAGTATTTTGCTATTGAATTACTTATTTTCTCTAGCCTTACCACTTCTCTGAAGATTACAAACAATTTTACCAGGATGCCTTGTACATGAAGAGAAAGTTTTGCCCTTTAGCCCCTTCCTGTAATTCCACAGACAATAATGAAAACAAACTTATGCCAATACATCTGAATCACCCAATTTCATTTTTTTTTGTATAAAGGTATAATAACTCATAAATGCGTACCATATTTGGCTGCATTGGCAGGAGAAAATGACCCTGCCTTACACAAGAAAGAAGAAATAAAGAACTTGGATTCATATAATGCTTTTCATGTCCTTACGATGTCCCAAATGTTTCACAGCCAATGAGATACTTTTGAAGTGTAGTCACTGTTGTAATGTCGACAGACAAGTGCATGAATGTATTATAATGCCAAAGTTTGAAGGATTGAAGTAACCACTTTTAGGCAATTGTGTAAAAAATAGTTTAGGTATTAACAGGCTGGTAAGCTGCATGGCTGTAACTGGTTAACCTCCAGCAGTACTCTGACCTACATTTAGAGGTCCCTGAGTCTTGGCTCTGCTAACCTGATCCTAACTTCTCTGGACTGAGGTAAGTAGGGTGTGTGCCTCATTGAGAAAAAGTGTGCATTCCAAATTATACAGGTGTAAATTTCTCAGCAGCTTGGTTCAGAGACTCTTAAATAGGTTTCTGCAGGGCGGACATCCAGCTGACTTACAAAATCTAGGATGTTATAAATAAAAGTTTTAATGTATCTTCCTTTGAATTCAGATGTAAACTGCTATGAAATTACACCTTTGAATAAATGCTCTTATTGTAACAAATTATAGTGAAAGTCAGTCTCACAAGATCACAGCATACAATATATACCTGACTGACGCTGAATTGTTCACAAGTATACGAGAATGCTGTAAATGTAAATCAGCAAAATGAACCCATCATAAAATTGCTTTATAATTGGATGGCATTCTAACTGGCTAAACGAAGAATGGGGTATAAATTAGTTCATGTCTGGTTTTGGGTGTGAAGGTGGTGATGAGACCGCAATGTGTGCCCAAACTGGCCTCGGGCCTCATTAATATTAATTGGGTGACCGTTGGTGCCTGTTGCGTATCCACAGCTCACCCATTCCAAGAAATGAATATTGGGCCGCTTGCCTCACTGGCAGTGGCCCAAAGGTAAGTCCCGGGGAGAAGGAGGGGGGCTGGAGCGGCAACAGAGGCGGTGTCGTTCGGGATACTGTGGAGTCGGGGGAGCACTCTTGCTTCTCCTGACTCCACTGCAACAAATTTAAAAAACAAACCTTTTGGTGGCAGCCACTGACGAATCCTGAGGGAAGCAGGCTGGTCCGTGCTCCATTCTGCAATGTCTAATTTGGTGGAGGGATCCTAAAACAGGAATTAGGCCCCTCACCTACACATGTAACGGGCCTAACACCTGTTTTAGGCGACCACCAGGAACTCTTGAAAAATGTCCTGACCCAACTTCGGGTCAGACATCTTTCAATCGTCCTTTCGGCACGAGACATTGGTCTCCAAAAATAGCCCATATTACACCCTCCCTGTTTTACACCCATAGAATAGATGCAACGAGATCCAATGCCTACCCCAATAGCTCATTTGGCTAATTTATATAAGGAATCACTATGAGTGGAAGGTGAGTGAAGGTAAGTGACCCTATTCTTTGCTAAAGTCTCGACAGACAATTATTGCATTGTTTTCTATCACTCACCAATTTAAAACATGCTTTTAAAGTGTGTGTTGCAGCTCACAATTTTTTATTGAGCCATATGACCTATACCCCAATAGCAAATGAATGTATGCAAAGATAAGATATCTTGGGACTCCTAATACCACTTAACTTCTTTCTAATTTTTTTCCAATCACACTCTTTATAACTTCTACTGAAGCAACTTTAATCTGAGCTTTAACAGGAAGATGGTCTTCTGCTCTAAAAAGGACCAACATCCTTTGCCACATGTCCTGTAAAACAGCTCCGTAATGGGGGAGTTTTCTGCATGGGGCTATACTGCAACAGGCTTGTTTTGACACCAATTTTTAAAAACATCATAAAAATCTGATCAATATTTCTAGTTTCTTCAAAATATGCATCCGTGTAATAATAATAACTTTATTGAACATAGTCCATTCAAAAATAATGAATTGTAATACTAACTAATTTATTTTGACTGTGGTCTTGCAATTGATTCAATTCATGGGAGCCGTTTATCAGCCTGAATGCACTTTGCTCCCTGAGGTTATTCCTCAGTTAAAATTATAATCTGTCAGTATTAAATAATTTTTCATCTCTCTAAGCCTGTATTGTGCAATATTCCCAGCCAACATTTCATTCAAATGTTCTTCAGAGTTGCCAGATTCAGGTCATATCGATTAAAAAAAAATAGAAATATATTTTGTGTTTTATTTCAGTTCACAGCATTTATCAGTTTGGCTTGACATTTTTCCAGAAATCGCTCACCGCTTTTCCAGAGTGTTGTTTAAAACAATTCTCTCTCTCGGGACTTGTGGAGTAATTACTGGATAAAGCACTGTGTTTTTGGAGCTGAAAGTGATATATGAGAAAAGCACATAAGGCCTCTTAAATGGGGCCTTTTCTGAGTTGAAAAGTTTTCTTTTATAGTATTGTTTTGTTCCAGTCTATGTGTAATTCAAGAAAATTTATGATAAACACATCAGGAAACAGATCCAATATCAGGTTGCATTAATTAAGTACCACATTGTTGCAACCAATTTGGTTTATAGCTTTGGTGATAAAGTATTAATTTTTACAAGATAAATTATCAGTGGTTTCTCATTTCTCATCTCTTTTACTGAGTAAGGGAGAGTCAACTGAGACTGAGTGCTAGTCTCTAAAATGGGTGGCTTTTGCAAATTGCTGTGATGATCTCAAATAGAAATGATCTCTTCCATGATGTTGTTTAGTCTTTTAGAGATTGCAAAAAAAAGTACAGAATGGAAGGGGAAGATACAAATTAGCAAGTAAAGAAAAAAAAGAGTAGCAGAGATAGAGAAACAAAAAATGTAGAAGATAAGAAAAAGGGTAAAATAATAAAGAAAATAAAAATAGAAAGGAAAAAGTCAAATAAAACCCAGAATGCAAGACAAATTTATATCATCAGAGAGGAAATAAAGGGACTGGGCAGTTGGAGCATCACAGAGTGAAAGATGCACTTTTGATTCTTTCAATCCCCTCAGTCTCTATTCTTATGTGAACTACATGGAGAAGTATCAATCATCGATTTGCATGGGGAAAGAAGAAATAGAGTGCAAGTTGTCACTAGGAAACTCTTGCACACCTCACAGTGACTGGCTGAGGGCAGGTTACCTTTGTGTCTTCTCAGCCTCAGTTGATGTATGTCCCAGTAAAACTGGGCCAAATGGAGTAAAAAATATAAATAAAAAAATAGATGAGTATACCACCTCCCCCAAAAAAGAAAAAGATAAAATAAAAACAGCAAGATAAAGTGGATTTTTTTATTCCCTTGTTTACATTGTCATTAAGCTATCAGAGATTGAACAGAATTGATTGTACTGTATATGAATGAGTATGTCCAAAGATAAAGCTCTGCTATAACTAGGATCAATTGATTTTCTAGTTAAACTGAGTGGAGGGTAGCAGAAATACAGAAGAGATACTGGAGCGGGGATTATATGGCTGCAATGCCATCAAGGTAACCTGATCATATACGAACCAGAAAAGCAACGCTCGAGTGGTTTATAAAAGCAAGAAGCAATCTGAGATTGAAATACTTCACTCCCACACAACTAATTATAAACACTTTAACTACCCTTAGCACAAAAAGGTGAAGTATTGCAATTAATTAAGTAATGGATTAAGAAGATATTAATAATTGATTGTCAAACCTGGTTGCTCTTTCCCTCAGTTACAGAATGCTCCACCTAATTGTAGCTGCACTATTAATGGTTCAGGCAAAGATTTAGGGATTCCTGAAGAGATTCCTGGGCAAAATTGCCAGACCTGGCTTGACTACATCAAATCCTATTGCACTTTATCCTCCCCAGCTAAATCCACCCACTATTGCAGGATCACCCTGGAGGCTGAGGATAACTTAATGCTCCTTTTTTTCTAGGACGCAACTGGCTCCTTAAACCACTTTCCCCTGCCCCTTTCTCCCTCAGCAGATGCTAGGAGCTTTTTGATTTATTTGTTTCCAAGATCAAGACTATCTGTACAACTGTTTCCAGAATGTTCTTCCCTTCCTCTTGCCACCAACTACCCCAGTCCCCCACCTACTCCAACCTTGAGCCCCATCTCTACAGTTTCTCCCCATCTCTCCCCCTGTGCTCTGCAGGTTCATCTCACCCATGAGACCACACTTCTGCTCCATGGACGTCCTTCCCACTCAACTCCAGTCCACCCAACTTCCCTTCTTTCCCCAAGCTAGCTGACATTTTCACTGGTTCCATGTCCTCAGGCACCATCCCTTTCCCCTTCAGACCATCCCTTTCCCCTTCAGAATGGCCATTATCACTGCCTCCTCAAAAGCCCAGTCTTAACCCCTCTGTCCTTGCCAACTATCACCCCGTCTCCAACCCCTTTTTCCTATCTAAGGCACTTGAATTTGCTGTCACCTCCCAAATCCTTACCTATCTTGCCCATAACTCCCTGTTTGAATCTATCCATCCTGGCTTTCACCTATCTCAAAATGGCCCTAACTAAAGCCACAAATGACAGTGCCTGTGACAGTGACCGTGGTTTATCCTTCCTCATCCTTCTCAATCTCTCTGCAGTGCTCAGTAAAGTTGACCATGCTATTCTCCTCTAACACCTCTCCTCTGTTGTCCAGCTTGGTGGGATTGCCTTCACAGGTTCCATTCTTGCGTTTTTGAACATAGCCAGAGTATCTCCAGCAATGGATTTTCTTCCGTTGCCACACTATCACCTCCAGAATCCCCAAAGAGCGATCTTTGGTCCTCTTCTCGACCTTAACTACATGCTGCGCTTCAGCAATTTCAGCTACAGATCCGAGAGTCAGCTTCCATACGTACACCAATAACGCCCAGCTGTAGCTCCTCATAATTGACCTGTCAACTGCCTGTTTGCTGTCAGACTGCTTGTCTAACATCCAGTTCTGGCTCAGTCATAACTTCTAGCTGTTCAACATTGGGAAAACCAAATTCATTGTCTATGGTGCCTGCCACAAACTCCATTCCCTTTCCATTCATTTGATCTCTTGTACTTTCTAAATCTGAACCAGCCTGTTCACAACCTTGGTGTCCTGTTGGACCTGAGCTGAGTTTCATACCTTCTCTTTGACCAATCTTTTGTTCACCCCTCTTAAAAGCTCAGCATTTTATGCTGAGCATGCTTATTCTTTGAAGCATCATTTTTTTATGTTAAATGGTATTTGTTAAAATTCCTTTTAACACAAGTTGATTATACTGCAGAATAATCATGGTATTTATTTTTTCAGTTTACAGGAAAATAATTTGTGCTGTATTCATTATAACAGAATATTTTCCTTGATAATCGTAACATTTCCAGCTCTCAGATAAATGCCCCGAATTTCCTTGCGGCCTGGAGTGGACTGTTAGCATAAGAGGCGTGGGCAAGGACATGCAGTGAGGTGAAATGGTAACGCTAACCCTGATTTTACCCAGATAGGGCGGGCTGGGGATGAGGTAAGCGGCAACCCTCCTCCCTCAACCCACCCCACAACTACGGCAGCACGAGACTCGAGCAATTTTAACTACTGGGCATCATCTGCATGCCACCCATCAGCTGCCTGCTCAAAACAGGCAGAAAGTGCAGCTGACCGGCACCAAAGGAATGGTAGCCAGTAACAAGGTAAGTCACGGGGAGGGAGTTTCGGGAGGGTTACACATTCTGGAAGGGGAGCCCGGGACAGAGGAGGCCTAAACTTTCTTTGTGGGGCTGGGAGCAGCACTTCTGCTCCTCCTGGCCACACAAGGAAAGTATAAAAAGTCAAATGTCTTCGCTTTTTCGGCCTCTTCTGGCCAAGGATTCTCTTCCCGTTATCTTAACCTGGCGGAAAACCACAACAGCTTCCCCGCTCTGGCCACCAGTTAAAATTGCAGTCAAGGCAGGTGGTGTGAGATGACATCACTGGACCCCAATCTGCTTACTTAAAGAAAGACCTGCTGTATTCATTATAATAGAATATTTTCCTTGATAATCGTAACATTTCCAGCTCTCAGATAAGTGCCCCGAATTTCCTTGTGGCCTGGGGTGGATTGTTAGCATAAGAGGCGTGGGATATGCAGTGATGGGAAATGGTAAAGCAGAGTTCAGGCTCAATGGGATATTTTCAGGTAGTCTCACTCTCAGCTCCTCAAAGTGTCAGTAACAGCCTACTCAAAAAACTCCACAGTGACATGCCATATTAGCCATGAAGCAAATTAATGCTGTAGCAGAAAAATTACCACCTGCTGAATGCTTAACAATTGTTATGAAGATGTGACCTTCGTCCTCCATCCCAAGACTCAGCTTTAATCTAGTGCCTACAAGTACAAAGGAAGACTTTCAGAATAGTTGGCTCCAACACTGTTATCCAGTGTAATCTACCATTGAGAAATTCTGTGGTCTATTTAATATCTGATAACATTTTAATTATTACAACTAATCTACAAATGCAAAAAAAAACATGCCCTTAGTTTGAGGTTTAGCAGGAGAAAAAGACAATGCTATTTCTAATTGCTCAAACGTAGTATATAACGGCCCGTAATTTGCAGTCAGTGGCAAAGCAAAGGCATTCACTGCTGGCCCTGAAGTAAGCTTCCCACAAAGATCTCGTGGCGAGAAGTTCGGCTTTGCTGACGTGCAGTTGAAATCAACGTTGTTTAGTGGGAATCCCATAGCGTGAGCTGCTGTGACTCTACAAGCTGTCTAAGCAGCCAATCACAGTGCCAAAATTCTCATAGACCGAGAACCAGGAAGTGAGTAAGCTCCTTTGATTCTAACTTTAAAAAAATATTATAGAGAGCAAAACAAAGACTGGGGCTCTCACACGGGGAAAAGATAAACCTGAACTAAATACGAACAAACTTTTTATAAAAATAAAAAAAATGTAACTTTAAATTTTTTAAAATTTTTTTATTACAATGGATACATTTGACACTCCACAAAATTAAAATGAGTTTTTCAGGGCCATAACCTTTGTTTAGCAGTCAATATGCTGTTAAAATCCCAGTTACACCTAATCAAAAAGTGTCTAACTTTTAATGGGTATTTAACAGCGGTATTACCGCCGGCGGTGGGGGGGGTGGGGGCGGGGGAGAGAGAGAGGCACAGTGTCGGAGCAGTGAGCCACTGACTGCAACTTCAGGATTTCCCGTTAGGATGTGCATTCGCTACATCCTGAAGTTGCAGTCAGTTTCAAAAGGGTAATAACTGCGAAGGCTGTTCATTCGATGTTATTATCCACCACAAATTCCGGGCCAACATATCTCATTAACTAAATGCTAAGAAGAATAAAGTAACTCATTGGATATGTTTGAAAGTAATTTCAATCATAGGACTTCTCTTCAACTGCTAAGCTTATGTCACATTTATAACCTCTAACTTGATTGTTCATTTTTAACATCAATGTGTATCATAATGCATCTGCATTTTTAACAGACAGTCTTTAAGGGATCCATTCAATGTTATCTTCATTTATACAGGCTAGTAGTGCAAGCCTACCTGTTGGTAATTTTCACACTGGGCACATTTAACAGTGATCTGTTCGAAAGGATTATAATTTCTTGTGGGATTAACTACAGTTCATAGTGAACATTCCAGTAAAATGGTGAAGGGATATGACTGAATTGTTTAAAAAATACCTAAATAAGTTAGTATTTAAACCACTCAACATACCATATATCACCCAACTTTAAATAGCTTATCATCCAACCACAGACCAGAGAGGAAAATGTCATGGTGACACAAATGTCTTTTGAAGGCTTACACAACAGGGAATGAATCTGATTTACAATAAAGTTGAGGGATGTATTTAATTTCTATGCCTGTTGTACAAAAGGCAAACAAGCTCAATACCATCAGCAGGAAACATGCATGTGTTCAACATATAAAGACTAAAATTCTTTTTCGCAGTTGTAGAGTCTGATTTGTCATTCTGTCAATTGTGCAAAACCTTTGCTTGTTCTGTGACATTCTGTTTACTTTTGTGTTCTGGGTCACAATTGCTATTCATTTGCTGTCAGAGGTTCTTCTCAAGAATAGTACTGGAATCAATCCTGCTGGCATTGCATAGGATGTACTTGGCAGGACATAACTTCCTTAGCTGTGTGCAGATGACATTTTCACAGCAGTAACTAAACCATGCCAATAACCTATTAGAGGAATAAAACATTTTTTAAGCAAGGGCTCTTAAAGAGCAGGAATTCTGCCAGTAGGTCACTGGTAATACACTGAACCAATGTTGTAAATGAAGAGTTTTCATTCCATTAGGTATTATCAACCCGTGTTCCATTATTTTTCTCAACATAAGATAAGGTAACTGAATTAAATATTAACATTAGTTTTTAAATTGCTGCACCAATAGTAATTCACTGAAACACACAAGCAGAATTAATTTGTTAATCCTTTCACATCTCCACAGTCCCGTATTACTGTGCTTTAGCAGCAGCCTTCTAGTTCGATCATTATTTATGTCATGCAGCTCAAATCTCTCATTTTTTTCCATAGTTGTTTTACAATTTGAAAATTAAAACCTTATTTAGATAAATAGAGGTAATTGGTTTAAGTTAGTTTTGCATTTGTTGACAATTTATTAAGCGATCTGTTGAATCTACTGAAGCTGACATCAAAGGTAATGTGATATAATGCCACTAAAAAGTAACTGCAAATATGAACGGAAATAAATACAATTTGTTACTGGCCACAGTAAAACTGCATCCAGGGTCAAGCTGATCTCAATGCAATATTGTGCTGTCCTGTAAGTTGGAGTGCAGTGTATCAGGTATCAGTGTGACAGTTAGTAACACGATTTCCTTTTTCATCCTTTTTACTTCAAATATGCGGGGGCTAAAATTCCATTTTGTGTTGGTGCAAAAAGTGGTGTTGCTCCAGTGTAGGGCATCGTAATTTGGGTTGTAAGTTAGACACGGTAGATTTACGCCATTCCAAAATACGTCCTGAATTCTGATAGAACTGGCTACTGGCAGAAGATGCGGTCACTCCCAAAGTGGTGCATGTTTGCAAATGACAAGATAGTGAGGGCAAAAGCTACTGTCCCAGAAATTCCACCATTTACACCAGAATTACACTCGACTCAAGTTAAGCCTGTCGATAAGAGGGGTAAATTATCTGCACGACTTGTCAAACCAGGAAGTGGTTGAGTTCACAGGCTTTGAATGTCCACAAACTTTGTCTGAAACATCGGCTTTCACTAAAGCAATTAGAAAAATCTTTTTCAGCTGTGCAACTAAAATAGGATTTGCAAACTGTCTTTCATCAGTTTCAGGCAGTGAATTCTTTTTTGTCCCAGCTTTCTGTCATAAAGCCCTTACCATGGACATTCACTACGGACATTCCCATATATGTCCGTATAATGGAGGCAGAAGAGGAGTAGGAGGAAGAGCAAACAACCAAGGCATGCAGGATAAGGCTACATCAAAGGAGAAGAAAACCAACTAGAAGGTACTCTTCCACAAGAGTCCACATTCTATGCCACTTTCTCGATGGTGTTGAAGAAGAGGTCTACTTAACAAGCCAACAGTTCAGTGAGGAGGCTCCCATTGCAAACTGACCTCCAAACATCCTGTCAAACATAATCTTGTGATCTCTGTGGCGAAAACTTTAGCTTCCTCGACGTGAAATTAATTGTAGCGCTGTCAAAAGAGGATTCCTAGTGTAGAGCAGCAGCAATGTCAGCGAACTGTCTAAGTAGTCAATCACATTGAAGAATTCTCTCAGACAGCAAACCAGGAATTAAAAAGCGCTGATTATCTGTACTTTTTAAAAATGTGACAGAGAATGAAATAAAGATTGGGACGTACACATGGGGTTAAGGTAGAAGCTGAAATATCATGGACAAACTTTAAAAGAAATGTGTTTTTTAATCCAGTATTTTTTATCATAATGGAGAAATTTGACATTCCACAAATATAAAATTAGTTTTTCAGGGTCAGATTGTTGTTTAGCAGTCAATACAGCGTTAAAACCCCAGTTACACCTATTCCAACAAGGCTTAACATTTAATGGGGTGTTTAACAGCGATATTAGTACGGAAAAGCTTAGATTTTTTGCCAGTTCCACTGATTTCATTGATTGCCAGCTATGGGGGGAGGGGGGAGGGGGGGGGGGGGGAGGAAGCTCCATAGTGCAGCCTGTGGCGGAGCAGTGAGTGACTGACTGCAACTTCAGGATTTCCGCGATTATCTGATCATGCACTAAATCCTGAAGTTACGGTCAGTTTCGGAGGGGTAATGACGGCAAACGCCGAGAGTTTGCCATCATTACCACCACAAAATCTGGGCCAAAACAATGAGCAGACATAATGCAGAACACTAGACATCATACTGTATCATGATGGTTTTACTGTGCACATATATATTTACAACAAAAGCTTCTTATTACCACCATTTCTATCCCGGTTCCTCTCTGTGCTGTTCTTAAACATATCCTTGGTGCAGTGCCAGATGATTCCCAAGGTCCAGGGCTGCCAGTGGTGCTTGGTTGCAATGTGATGGCCCTCATCTCAGAGCTTCGAGTCCCAGGAAGATTGTTCAGGAGACTGCATTGTCACTGCAGGTGCACAGGTAGCCTACACCTGTGTCTTGACACCTCCATGAATTAGCTAGAAAGGTCACTTGAACTGTCACCAGGAGAGAGGACAGCATCAGGAAAATGGATTTTAGGCATGGCACCTGTCTGGGTCCTGGATCAGAGTTTCCAAGAATCATTTGGAGAACAAACTTGTTGGTATCAGTTAAATCTTGCGGACCAAGAGATGTCACTCTGAAGCTCTTGTAAGATGCTTTCCATCATTCCCTCCAAACAGTTCCCCAAGGCCTGAAGGCCAGTAATCAAAGCATCCCCTTTGAATGCATTCACTGGTCTGGAGGCCTCTCAGTTGGATGGTCAGCTACAGATGTTCATGGTGCCACCACCAACTGCATGTAGCACTGCATTGTGTTGAATCTTTCTCAGATATTGGCACTGAGGATGACATTGAACTCCACTGTGACTCCTGTCATCTAACTCAGGTATTCTGAAATGGCCCTCAGCACCTCCATGTGAGTGTGTGAGTGTGCCGCTTAGCCAGCATCCTTCTTTTAAGATCAGGGCGTCAGAGATCTGAGTCCACAGGCTTGGCAGCCAAGGGCTGACTTTTGCAGAGTCTCTGCACTCCACTGTCAGATCCTACTTTGACTCCTCTGGCACCTACTGAATGAAGGAATGCCACATGTATAAAGTGACTGCAAGGAAGGGTCAGATGTAGGTAACTCACCATGGCTGCAATGTAAAGAGTCCTGGGGTTAAAAGAGGTGGAAATTTACACTCACAAGGTGAGAGCTATCAATGTGGTGGAACAAAACATTTTTTATAATTTTCCAGTATCAGCATAAAACACACCCAGGTCAGATGTGGCACAAGTCAAATGCAAAGTAAGCTTGTTTTACACAGTGTCAGCCATGGCTCAGTTGGTAGCCCACTCACCTCTGAGTTGGAAACATAGAAACATAGAAACATAGAAGATAGGAGCAGGAGTAGGCCATTCGGCCCCTCGAGCCTGTTCCGCCATTTAATGAGATCATGGCTGATCATCCAAATTCAGTACCCTGTCCCTGCTTTCTCCCCATATCCCTTGATCCCTTTAGCCTTAAGAAATATATCTAACTCCTTCTTGAATATATTTAATAATTTGGCCTCAACTGCCTTATGTGGTAGAGAATTCCACAGGTTCACCACTCTCTGGGTGAAGAAATTCCTCCTCATCTCAGTCCTAAATGGCTTACCCCTTATCCTTAGACTGTGACCCCTGGTTCTGGACTCCCCGCCATCGGGAACATCCTTCCTGCATCTAGTCTGTCTAGTCCTGTTAGAATTTTATAAGTTTCATTCTTCTAAACTCTAGCAAATATTCTCATTCTTCTAAACTCTAGCGAATAGAAAGTTGTGGGTTCAAGCCCCACCCCAGAGACTTGAGCACACACTCCAGTGCGGTACTGAGGGAGTGCTGCAGTGTCAGATGTACCTTCTTTCGGATGAGATGTTAAACCGAGACCCCGTCTGTCCTCCCAGGTGGGCGTAAAAGATCCCATGGCACTATTTGTAAAAGATCAAGGGAATTCTCCCCAGTGTCCTGGCTGATGTTTATCCCTCAACCAACATCACTAAATAGATTATCTGGTCATTATCACGTTGCTGTTTGTGGGGCCTTGCTGTACACAAATTGGCTGCCGCATTTCCTACATTACAACAGCGACTATACTTCAAAAGTACTTCATTAGCTGTAAAGTGCTTTGGGACATCCTGAGCTTGTGATAGGTGCTATATAAATGCAAGACTTTCTTTCTTTCTTACTCTGCACCAATAATCTGCCCTAACTCGCCCTCGGGAGAGAACCCTATACTACACTAGTGTGTATTTTCTCATTTGTCACACCAGCCATATTCATGGTTGATCCAACTAAAACTTTTAATTTAATGTCAATAACTTCAGGTCAATTTACAACAACATTAACAACATGCATTTAATGTAGGCAAACATCCCAAGGCACTTCACAGTACTGTAATCACACAGAAATTGGCACAGATGAAAGAAGGAGATATTAGGAGAGGTGACTAATCATCAAAGACATAGGCTGGAATTTTCTCCAGGTAGGCGGTTTAGGGGCAGGGGGCCTCTGAAATGGGCGGGAAACCCAGGAGGCTGTTTTGAAAGGGAGGGGGACAGTACCTGAGGAGACAGGACCATTTACAATGTCAGTTAGAATGGAGGCAGTTAGTGGGAATAGATTCGAGAGAACAGAAGGTAGATCTCATGAACAAAATGAGCTCAGACAGTGCATGAGGGGATATCAGAGAGAAACTACAGAAAGACCTGGATTCAGGACTAGGGCAGGGGGAACCTTGGGGGAAGTTTGGCTTGATGGGCAAGGGGAAGGAGGGATGTGGCAGAGGCAGCTGAATGGATGCTCTTAATCTTAGAGACAGAAGTCCATGAGCTCCTTGCATTTGTTGCTGGAGGTGAGGGTGGAGGGAGCACGGGAGATGCGTTAAAGGAGACGGTAGTGGAGAAAAAAGTCAAGGGTTATCTTTGTATTCCAGGATGATCCTGGAGTAGCGAACAGTTTTGGCAGAGGAGAGCAGGGCCTAATAGTGCTTGATGTGGTCCAATTGCTGAACCAATTGTGCATCAGATACATTCAAGTCTGTGCTTGAAGGAGGGAAGATGACAGCTGTACCAGTGGGAACAACCAGGGTGGGAGGGAGTAAGGCTTTTACTGGGGACAAGGTCATCAAAGGCAGAGGTGAAGGAGTGATTAAGCAGATCGATGACTGCAGAAGTATTTTTGGCAAATGGAGTGCCAAAGATTCCTCCTGCTCCAGCCCTGAATCCACATCTTTCTCTAGTTTCTCGCCTATGGCCTCTCATGCATTCTCCAAGCTCATTTTGTCCATGAGACCACACAGAAAGATGCTAGGATTCTGGAGGAAAGGGAGGGAGAGCATAAACTCAGGAATAGCTCAGATGGGCTGGAGAGTATGGGATGCTGAGATGACTAGTCTCTCTAGTAGAAGCCAAATACGTGAGGTGAGATGAATTCAGTGAATTTGTTTCTTAGAATGTACTATGAAGCAAGTCTTTAATGTGAATTTTTAATGTGAATTTTTGCTTTGCATTTCATTTCCTGGCATACCTTGATTTCCTTTGCTGGTGTACTTTGGGGGAAAAATTTGATACCTTAGCACCTCCCGTTAGCGCCAGCAGATGGTGCTAACGGGGCGCTAGAGCATTATCGCCGGGGCGAGGCGAATCCAGCGCCGCACGCCAAATCCTGCCCCCCACCCTGCAGTGCCGCCAATAACAGTTATTGCTGGGTACCTCAATGCCAGGTGGATCGTGACGTCAGTGAGTGTGCAACGCTCACTGACTGCCCAATCTGTGAAATTGATTGTCGCCACCGACCTTAGCGCCTGGAGTAAACAGCGACAGGGAAAGCTGGCATGAAGCACCAGGAAGCCGGCTCAAGGGACGTTATTTAAAGGGATCATCAGTAATGACTTGCAGCTGTCAGATTAGTGGAGTTTCAGTGGTTTCTTTTCCGTTTCACATAGTCCAACAGTTTCATTCAGTACTTTCAAGGTTATTTTGTATCAGGAGTATTGTGGCTATATTTATTCTTGAAAACATCAAACTGCTACACTTGGTAACATTAATGGGGGCTTTACTGGCATGCCACCTCACCCTCCAGGATCTATGGAGGAGGGAGTGTAGGCAGCAAGAATGATGGGAACATGTGCACAGAGAGATGAGGAGGGACATCAGGGCTCTCAGCAGGAGGTCGTACTCTCTGATGGTATTCCGAAAGCCCTTCTGCTACCTTCAATGAAGCAAGGAGCAGTGTATTAGATGGCTCCGCTTCACCAAGCAGGTGGTCACAGAACTCTGCCACCTCCTCCAAACAGACCTCCAGCCTCACACCAGGATGACTTAAAACCCACATCCCCTTTGCTCACCACATCCCCATCATTCCATCCCTCTCACAGGCCGTTTCATACTGCAAAGGTGAAATGACAGACACCACGAAAGAATGGTAACTGAATTAATAAATTTATCAAAAATCAGTGAACACATATTTACAACAAAAATATTAACTATTCACCCTTGTGCAATCCCTTAGTGCCTCTCATTGCTGTGCCTTTGCCTACTCTAGTGCTCCAATGAAGTGTTGGCCCAGTGGCTGCAGCAGGGCTGGTAGAAGGCTGCTGTGTGTTCATGGGGGAGACTACAGTGCTGCCCGAGAGGTGTTGCGCTACCTCCCTCCACATGGTGTGGATGACTTGCAGCGAGGGCTTCCTGCCACTTGCTGGGTAGAGCACCGACCTCCATCTCTCCACAGCGAACACCAATGCCTGCAATGCTTGATTGCAGAATCTGCGGGCTCTTTCACTGGGGCATGGATCTGCCATGAGTATAGCTGCTTCAGTCCTCCGGCTCCTTCTCCTTGTCCCGCTGCTGCTTGATGAGGCAGCTGCACTGCCAACAATGCTGAGAATGAGATTCTGCAGCATCAATGAACCTCCCTTTTAAGTACTGAAAAAAGTCTGTGGCAATCATGACTTGTGATTGGACTGTACCTGATATTGGTCCACCCTTTGAGCGTAACACCAATGAGATTGGGCTTTAAGACTTGAATTAGGACTCCAATCATTTTTTTGAACAGTGAGCACGAATTTTGTGTGCAGTCTAAAGCATTGGCGCCTGGCGCTTATTCTCCAACTTTTCTAATGATTCCGCCCATTCCTGGGCTATAATTCATTTCTAGCCCATAGAGTTTCTCCATGCAACCACCTTAGTGGTACACTAGAATAAACAAAATGCAATATTTCTAAATGCCTGGTTATTAAGGGGTTAAGCAGTAAGTCTCACAGCATAAGATATTAAATGATATTAACACCCTGCTAAGATTGTGGAATTGCATCATTATTGGTCAATGGAAGAGACCAAGTGGTGTCAAATTATGTTGGTGATTCCTCAACTCAGGGCTACAGTATACCTGACCATCTCCCACCTCCCTTCCATATACACACACATACACTTCATCACAATGCACAGCAGCCAAGCTGCTCCACTCAGTCTGGGCTAGATTTGATGCAAAATCCTAGCAGCATAAAACAGCTAACTCGCAACAACACCCAGTCCACCAAGTGAATAATTTTTCCATATTCTGGGATTGTGGCGGTGTGGGGGGGTGGGGGGGGGGTAGGGGAGAGGAAATGAGCAAAGCTGTCAGATGACACTTTAGTGCTGTCTGTTGATTGGTTCACAATACTGTCCATCCTGCCAATGACAAATTTGTATTGTTGATTTTCCATTTCTCTCAGCGCCAATATTTTCAGCAGTGTTGATTTCTTCTGGGCTTCCATTGACCCTCACAACACCACAAAAGGAATAATTTTCCTGCAAGTTTCTTACAGTTATTTTCTCCTCTTACACAAAATAACTCAAGCAGTCATTAGAAATCCTTCTTGTTTGTTGAATATTTTTGAAGCTTTGTTTTCATTTCCTATCAAAAGTGCACCTTAATCTGCACAATTCTATTAAGTTAAAGACAATGGAAAAAACTCCAGTTGACAATAAATTATAGCACAGTGTATGAAAAAGTCAAAGATTTAATACGCTATAGTTTTGTATTGCTTGGCATATATGTACTGAGTAGAATAATTGAATGTTCTAAAGATTTATATTTCTTCATAATTGATCTCTTAAGGGGTGGTGACAAAGTTGCTGAACAATTCTCTATTTTATCCTGAGATATCAGGTGTACATATTTACATATCAATGTATCAAAAATGTCAAATGCCTTTAATTTTAAATAACATTGAGATACGGCCCAACAACAATAGTAAATGGACAACACAAACAAGGAATCATAGCATATGAGAAAAACATTCTGGCTCGAATTCCTTTATTTTCTGCCAGATTAGCATATTTCAAGGCATTCAATGATCAGTCCTTTTTACTTTAAAATTCCTCAACACTGTCAGTTTTATTTAAACAAACAAACAAAAAATAATAGTCATCCAATAAAATGACGCATAGGCTTGAACTATCATAGCCTTGCGTGTACTTCTGTTGTGTAGGGATGTGCCCTGCTCCATGACTTCTGCCCCAGATGTATTGTGAGTTGGACCCCTAATTCATCTTCCCACAATAATTTTAAATGGATCAAAGGAATTAAAATATTTGGAAAAGTGGGAGGCTAAATATCCTTGTGTAAGTTTCTTATATATGTTCTTTTAAAATATAAAGATATTGAAAAAAATACTGTGTTACTGCAATGTCATTTGTGGCTTGCAAATGTGCCACAGATTAATTTTCTAAAGTAAGTAGAAAGGGCACAAAGATTTTGTTGGTTTTTGATAAGTGAGCAGGGATTCACCCAGTATTGCTTTCTGTAGCCTTGTGGTCATCTTTCTGAGGCAATAATTGTGACAAATCATTTAGAACAGTTGAAACATGTTCTAAGGGGTGCTATTAGACAATAAGTGGCTTTGTAATGCACAGATCTTTTGTGTCATAGAAAGCAGGCCTTGTTACTAAGTTGGTATGTAAGTGAGGTGGAATAAATAGTATTAAAGTTTTATTTATTTGTAGTTTTCAAGATGCAGTGTGCTCATTGTGCTAACCTTGTGCAGTAATACCTCCTCTAGCACCGATAGTCAGTGATGATGCTCTGTAGTTGCATATACAACATTACCATGTAATTTGTGTGGGAACTAATATATTCATCATTAATTTCACATTACAAGTGTGTTTTCACTGAGACTTACTGGAGAGGGAACATGAATTGGAAATTGGCCCAAAATATCTACTTTACTTCCACCCACATTATTGTGGGTGGAAATAAAAGATATAGCATGATACATTTTTCTTTTAAGTGTGCACTGTCAGAATATAATGCATTCAAAATTAATACAGTTTTTGCCTTTTTAAATGTCTGTTTTCTTTCTTTTTTCTGCATTCTGTCATCTATTTTTCGGTATCTTATTTGATTCTGCCTTTTCTGTTTTTGTTCTGTTTGTTTCTGTGTTTTGCGGAGCAACAGGGGAGAAAATCATTCTGGCAGAGAAGTATCAGAGCTGTTGGTGGTCAGGGTTACAACAAAGACTAGGGCTGCAGGGGGAGGGGGTAAAAAGGCCACATGGAGAGCAGAGCTGCTTGGGAAGGAGGGAAGGCAAAATAAAAGACCACAGAACTATCAGAGACAGCAGGGAGCAGATGGAAAGCTGCATAAAGATAGGAACTAAGAAGCAAAAGCCATTTTGCATCAACAAATTATGTACCTCAATAATATGTTATGCATTAGTTCTAGTAAGTGGATTTTCAATTCGGTGTTACAGATTTGACGTTTATAAGATTGACGCACTGAACTATGGAGATCACAGTTTTTTATAACAGCAAAAACGAAAAAGGGATAGTGATTCTTTTAGTTACAAAATTACCTTCTGTGTAAGTAAACTTTGTTGATTGGTTTATGGTATTAAATGTATCCGAAATGAACCATGTTCAATCAAAGGAATCTAAGGCTTCTGAAAATTATTTGTATATACCTGTATTTGCAAATGTTGTAAACTATTGTATTTGAAGACAAAACAGTTTTACAATACATCAATATGCCACAATAGAACACGTAACATATATGCTAAAATGGTTGTGCTTACGTATTGGTTGGGCTGGAACTCAATGAGAAACAATTCTCCTTATTGGTCAGTCTACAAATAGGACTGACATTTAACAACCTGTCCGTAAATATTCAAGCTATCCTTGGCTGTGCTAGCAGTCTAAGTGACGTGGAATTGTTAGCCTGTCACACCACAAAGCAACTCTACTGATAAATCTTACATCATTTTTCCTTCTCTTGCACTGTTCCTCCTCAAAGTAGACAAGTCAGCTGTCAAAAGGTAGAATAATATATAATTTTACTCTGATACTGTACTGCACTGTCAACTTCATAACTGAATAGCCATTAGCTGAAAAAGTGATTGACAGTGTAATGGACCAATCAAACAGACTAAGTTTGACATCAATGCTTGCTTTTTGACTCCAAATTTCCCTCCCCCTTTACCCAAATTTGCTACTTGGGCATTTCAGAGGAAACTTGCTAACAGAGAAAGAAGAAATGTTCTTACTTAAAGGGAATGCAAAGGAATGCTGGGAGTTCTACCGCCTTAAAATGGTTTCACATTACTTCTGATAAATTGATTGATTTATTCTCTCCTAGTTTGCTTTAATCTAGTGAAACTATAGATTCTGCATTGCTCTGATGTGAAAACTACGGTTTATTAATGCAAAATCTGTGTTATAACTGACATTTCATTATTCTGACTTCTATCCTGTGGAGGTTCAATTTATGTACTGGATCTTTTTAAAAATTGTTGAAAATTATACAACAAATTACAGGAACATTTTGCTATTTTTGAAGCTTTTTCAAAACATCATCCCAGGATACTTTGTTTGAGGCTATGTTACCCTGCACTTTGTCCTTATTTTCTACCCAGTAGTCCTCATACCTTCTGTATTCAAGAGGATAGGTGGGTGACCTTCTCCCAGGGCTTGTCATATTGCTTTTTGGGCTGACTGTGTGAGAGCAGTCCGATGATGACTTTCTCTCTGCCTTCGCCTCTTTGTGAAAGGTGCTTGATCTGTGCTGGACACCGCCCTACAGTCATGCAATTTGGGAACACAGCACATTGGAAGATTGAACCTGCATCCCCCATTCTGTTGCACTATTGCACTGGACCAATGTTCCACCAGATCAGGGAAAGAGTTAATTGTTATCTCGCACTCATATACTCATATACATTGACAAATCAAAATTTTTTTTTTTTTTTGCCGTTACCTAGATGGCTGCAAGCTGCTTGTCTAAATGTTCTGTATCCTTTTCATGAATCATCTTAAATAGGAGAGTTTTTTATAGAATGATGTTACCTGCGTCATGAACCCGTCTTGATGATAGCAATGATGCATAAAATAAATGATTCACCTTTTTATTTTAATAGCACTGGGGTGACAGGTTTATTTTGTTGCCATCCCTTAAATGTCAAATACAAAAAAAAGTTCTACTATTTATTCAGTTGGTTTTTATTAACCAGTTAAAAGTAACCTTTCAGTGACCCATTACTTTCTAATTTTTAAAAATCATTTCCAAGTCTCAGCTGCACTGCGAAAATCATCTAAAACCTCTGAAGAATATGTATGCTGTATTTATTTATATCGTCAATTTTTGAAATGTGGATCTTTATGTACTTTTATGGGACTACTGTTTTTTCTCAAGCTGTCTTACATTTAAGAATGAAGAAATTGATCCTACTGATCCAGATAGCTCCACCTCTCTGTCTTTAGGTCAGATAGTGAGTGTATCACATCGGCAACTGTAACACAGGCTGCCTTGGAAATAGAATCAGACTGCAGGTGGGTGGGAACTTGCAACTGCAGTCCTTTCAATGCACCCACGTGCAAAGAGGCAGCCTGAAGGGGTAACTGAAGTCTGTGTGAAATTAATGTATGTTTTAATACTGTACAATTTTGCATTCAGCAAATTGTTGGTGGTGGAATTATATTACCAATTCTACCACTGACAAAAGCAAATGAAAACATTACTCCTTTAAGCTTTTCCAATTTTATATGCAAAGGCCCATCTAAATGAGAAGATTTCAAACTTATGGTTTAAATATTTCCTGAATTAGCCTTTCAGGGATGCCTGATTTGCACCAGTTGTCACACCAGTGGAGATTTTTCATTTTTATCAGATTTATTCATTCGATTTTGGTTTTAATGAATTCAGTCTTTGTCATCCTCATATATTAGACCCACTGATTAGCTAGGGAATTGTTTACAGGATGTATTTATTTAGTGGCTTTGGGTTTTATTCCTTTACATATTTTTAGGTGTTATTTTCTGAAGTGATAATCGGTCTTCCTGCTTGTTTGATACTGTATGAATATGCTGGGGGCATGTGAAGTCCTTTTCTTAAAACACAATTAAGCTGTCCCAGTAAAGAATATGTAACTCAGTTAATATGTTCTTTAACTTTACAAATATCTTTTGGCAATGGGGACTTTTGGACCACTTCCTTCAATTACTTTTCCTTTTAAGTGGTAACAGTTAAGTATTCTTATTTCAACTGTCATTACATGTTTCTGTATTATATAAGAGGCCCCATATTCTTTTCATATCTGTCTTATCTGGCCCATTCCGCCTCACCGCACCCCCCCCCCACCCTCCACTTCTCCTGAACGATTAACTGCGTACTGCAGTGTGAATGCACAAGCTGGGTTATCCTTTGGTACCTTGTTCAGTAGCCATTATTCATGGTGAATGTCAGCAGGCTATTTGAGGAGGGCTATTTGAGCTATGGCTAATCTTTTCTTATCAGACATTCTACATTTGCACTTGAAGGAGAGGTTGTTGGATAGTGATCAGAAGTGAGAGATCCAGCTGGCCTTTTATCCCGCTTCCCTAACTGAGAGGCACTGAGGCCAATTGTAGTGCCTCTATCAACATCGCAAATTACATTAGTGAACTCAAGACAAACCTGGGACCTGGGAAGTATGGCTTATCTACTCTGTAGATGATAAATTCACTGAGCCTTCGAGTTAGCTAAAGCCCATATTTAATCTCTTGCATTTGCAGTGCCATTTGCTGCACTTTATAGTGAATGTAATTTGTTTCCACGTTCTTAAATTGATTCCCAAACATTATATTTGTGGCAGTTATTTTTTTGCCATTTTACAGGAAATGTATGTTACAGTAATAACATTTAATCAAACTTTTCCCACTGGCAAAGTTATCCCCTACACACGCCAATATTTTGCAGAATCGTAGAATTTGCAGCACTGAAGGAGGTCATTCATGCCTGTGCCAATGTTATTACATTGGAGCTAACTCCTCCAAGAAAAAAACTATGGTTATGAGATACTGGAACTATTTACATTGGAGCAGAGAAGGCTAAGAGGAGATTTAATAGAGGTTTTTTAAATTATGAAAGGTTTTAATAGGGAGAATACGGAAAAATTAGTTTCACTGGGGGTCAGTGACAAGGGGTCGTCATTTTAAAATTGCAAGGAGAGAGGTTAGAAAACACTTCTTTACACAGAGGACTGTTGGAGCATAGAATGCTTTGCCACAGGAAATAATGAGGCAAAAAATATTGCATCGTTTAGGGGAAAATTGGATAAATATCTGAAGCAGAGGAAGACATTTGGTTCTGAGGAGAAAGCAAGGAGTGGGATTTGTTTTGGAGTGCTCTAGCAAAGAGCTTTCACAGATGCAATGGGCCAAATGGTGTCCTTCTGTGCTGTAAACTTCTATGACTCTATGACCCGGATTTCAAAGACTCTAGCAAGTTAACGATGGAGTGGGACTAACACCTGGCCACGTGATTCTGTTGCTAACCTCAGGGCCCTCATTTGCTATGCAGGGCAGGTTTGGAGCAGTAATACTGCTCCTGAAAGGTTTACTAGGAGAGAGGGAAATACAGTTCTGATACATCCTTTAGAAGTCACCAGCGAGTTATAGGGGAGCAAGAATGGCTGAAGCAGCAGCAGCCTCTGGGGTATCAGCAACTGGAAGGGCTCTCAGATTCTCAGATGTGTACCTGGAGGTCCTTTTGGCAGAAGTCAAGGTCAGAAGAGCAAGTTGGGCACTGAGGGCAGGAAGCTGAAGGCTGTTCAGGGGGAGGTGACAAAGGCAGTCAGTGAAACTTTCACCATCTCAAGAACTGCCACACTGCTGGAAGAGGTTCAATGACCTCACAACAGTAGGAAAGTTTAGGTATTCTTGCCAATACACATCCTCTACCACTCAGACAGTGTTCACTCACCTCCCTACCTTTCCTGCTCTTTCTCTCTCAGTATCTTGGTGTCAGGGGAACTTCAGCAAATACTCAAGCACCTTGTATTTCTTCACTCTGCCAGCTCATATTGTCTGCCGCAAGGGTTACTGACAATCTTCAGGAATGCTTGATTTAAAGGGCCAGTGTACCTACACATCTCATCATCATGGGACGCATGAACTTATATGGGGGATGCCCGTACCATAGCCTTCTCTCCCTCCAAAGGAAAAGATGGCTTACAACTAACTCTAAAGAAATACTACCTCGGGTGGAACAGTAGCTCTGAAAAACCTGAACACACATGAACTGGACAGGTTGTAAATCATGGGCAGAGAATCAATGGGAGAAGGTAAGGTTGGAGGCGAGGTGGCAATAGAAGGTTGCGAAAAGCTGAGAAACATTCATCATCGATAGTCTCAGCTGAGGTACTTCCTCAAAGTATTGCAAGGCTCTTACACTCACCAATTATATTTTCCAATGGCAATATTACTGTGTGTGTAACTAAAGAAGCTCTTCTATGATTCACATCATAGGGGGTGCTTTGCAGGAAGACAGCGGCCAAAGTGATAAACATCTGAGCACATCCACTGGGAAATTAGCTGGCGGAGCCGCAGCCTCAACTGCTGCCACTTTCTCACCACCTGCATCATGGCATCTTACTTGTGCAAACACCAGCAGAGAGACATTAAGCTGAGAGGATGTAGCTAGTGAACCAGAAGGGTGGTCACTGGGTGAAGCATTGGTGAGATATGAGGGGAAATTTTAACTGGGAGTGGAATTCGGGTGGGCAGACTGAATGCCAAACACTCTTTCTACTCAACCTAGGAAGCATGTGGCCCAGGTGATGTTTAACACCCAGGCCTCATCTACATGCTGCCGGTCAGCTGTCGGCATGGGGAATGGAAGTTCGGGTGGCAAGAGGCTGCTGGCCTGCACCAAGGTCGCCAGCAAGAAGGTATGGAATCTGGAACAGTACCCATGGATTGGAGGGTAGCTAATGTTACCCCACTATTCAAAAAAGGTGGTAGAGAGAAAACGGGGAATTACAGACTAGCCTGACATCGCTAGTGGGGAAAATGCTCGAGTCCATTGTAAAAGATGTAATAGCAGAGCACTTGGAAAACAGTGACAGGATCGGGCAAAGTCAACATGGATTCACAAAAGGTAAATCGTGCTTGACTAATCTACTGGAAATTTTTGAGGATGTAACTGGTAAAATAGATAAGGGAGAACCAGTGGATGTGGTGTATCTGGACTTTCAGAAGGCCCTCGATAAGGTCCCGCATAAGAGATTAGCATGTAAAGTTAAGGCACATGGGATTGGGGGCAAGGTATTGACTTGGATAGAGAACTGGTTGGCAGACAGAAAGCAAAGAGTTGGAATAAACGGGTCCTTTTCCGAGTGGCAGGCAGTGACTAGTGGGGTACCGCAGGGATCGGTCCTTGGACCCCAGCTATTCACAATATATATTAATGATCTATGGTGTGGAGATGCAGTTGGACTGGGGTGGACAAATGTAAGAAATCACACAACACCAGGTTATAGTCCAGTGGACTGGGGTGGACAAATGTAAGAAATCACACAACACCAGGTTATAGTCCAACAGCATTATTTGAAATCACAAGCTTTCGGAGTGCTGCTCCTTTGTCAGGTGAAGTGGAGAGATGCATAAAAACACAGCTTATATAGTCAGAAAATAATGTCAGATGTTTACAGGTAATCTTTCTAACTGCCATTTATCACACCTCGGCAGAGAGATAATCACAGCAATCAAAGGTGTAAATGGTGTCCAAACAGGTCAGTCAGGAAAACATTACATCAGAGAACAATGAGGTGGGGTCACAAGGGGTCAAATGTTGCAGATGCTGGGGTCTGTATGAAAAACAAAAAAACAGACAAAAAACATTTTTTTTGCTGGAAATCACAGCAGGTCCGGCCGCATCTGTGTGGAGAGAACAAGCCAACGATGACTCGAGTCTGGATGACCCTACGTCAGGTGGGGTTACATGTAGCGTGACATGAACCCAAGATCTCGGTTGAGGCCGTCCTCATGGGTGCGGAACTTGGCTATCAGTTTCTGCTCGACGATTTTGCGTTGTGTGTCTCGAAGGCTGCCTTGGAGAATGCTTACCCGAAGATCGGAGGCTGAATGTCCTTGACTACTGAAGTGTTCCCCGACTGGGAGGGAACACTCCTGCCTGGCGATTGTTGCGCGGTGTCCGTTCATCCGTTGTCGCAGTGTCTGCATGGTCTCGCCGATGTACCATGCTCCGGGGCATCCTTTCCTGCAACGTATGAGGTAGACAACGTTGGCCGAGTCACATGATTATGTACCATGTACCTGGTGGGTGGTGTCCTCATGTGTGATGATGGTATCTGTGTTGATGATCTGGCATGTCTTGCAGAGGTTGCTGTGGCAGGGTTGTGTGGTGTTGTGGTCGCTGTTCTCCTGAAAGCTGGGTAATTTGCTGTGAACGATGGTCTGTTTGAGGTTAGGCGGCTGTTTGAAGGCGAGTAGTGGAGGCGTGGGGATGGCCTTAGCGAGGTGTTCGTTGTCATCGATGACATGTTGAAGGCTGCGAAGAACATGGCGTAGTTTCTCTGCTCCGGGGAAGTACTGGATGACGAAGGGTACTCTGTTGGTTGTGTCTCGTGTTTGTCTTCTGAGGAGGTCTATGCGATTTTTCGCTGTGGCCCGTCGGAACTGTCTATCGACGAGTTGAGCGTCATATCCCGTTCTTACGAGGGCGTCTTTCAGCGCCTGTAGGTGTCCATCGCGTTCCTCCTCGTCTGAGCAGATCCTGTGTATCCGCAGGGCTTGTTCATAGGACCAGTCCTCAGAATCGGTTTCATTCTTGGACACACGAATCTCCATCAAAGACGGACACCTCAGCACTTCACTCTACCGCAAGCCCACGGACAACCTCAGGATGCTCCACTTCTCCAGCTTCCACCCTAACCACGTTAAAGAAGCCATCCCCTATGGACAGCAAAAAATCGCATAGACCTCCTCAGAAGAAAAACACGGGACACAACCAACAGAGTGCCCTTCATTGTCCAGTACTTCCCCGGAGCAGAGAAACTACGCCATGTTCTTCACAGCCTTCAACATGTCATTGATGACAACGAACACCTCACTAAGGCCATCCCCACGCCTCCACTACTCGCCTTCAAACAGCCGCCTAATCTCAAACAGACCATCGTTCGCAACAAATTACCCAGCTTTCAGGAGAACAGCGACCACGACACCACACAACCCTGCCACAGAAACCTCTGCAAGACATGCCAGATCATCAACACAGTTACCATCATCACACGTGAGGACACCACCCACCAGGTACATGGTACATACTCATGTGACTCGGCCAACATTGTCTACCTCATACGTTGCAGGAAAGGAAGCCCCGGAGCATGGTACATCGGCGAGACCATGCAGACACTGCGACAACGGATGAACGGACACCGCGCAACAATTGCCAGGCAGGAGTGTTCCCTCCCAGTCGGGGAACACTTCAGCAGTCAAGGACATTCAGCCTCTGATCTTCGGGTAAGCATTCTCCAAGGCAGCCTTCGAGACACACGACAATGCAAAATTGTCGAGCAGAAACTGATAGCCAAGTTCCGCACCCATGAGGACGGACTCAACCGAGATCTTGGGTTCATGTCACGCTACATGTAACCCCACCTGACGTAGGGTCATCCAGACTCGAGTCATCGTTGGCTTGTTCTCTCCACACAGATGCAGCCGGACCTGCTGTGATTTCCAGCAAAAAAAATGTTTTTTGTCTTTTTTTGTTTTTCATATAGACCCCAGCATCTGCAACATTTGACCCCTTGTAACCCCACCTCATTGTTCTCTGATGTAATGTTTTCCTGACTGACCTGTTTGGACACCATTTACACCTTTGATTGCTGTGATTATCTCTCTGCCGAGGTGTGATAAATGGCAGTTAGAAAGATTACCTGTAAACATCTGACATTATTCTCTGACTATATAAGCTGTGTTTTTATGCATCACTCCACTTCACCTGACGAAGGAGCAGCGCTCCGAAAGCTTGTGATTTCAAATAAAGCTGTTGGACTATAACCTGGTGTTGTGTGATTTCTTACATTAATGATCTAGACAAGGGAACTAGATGTAGTATCTATAAATTTGCAGACGACACAAAACTGGGTGGGCGTGTGTGCTGTGAGGAGGATGTCGAGAAACTCCAGGATGATTTGGACATGTTGGGTGATTGGGCAGAAACATGACAGATGCAATATAACGTGGATAAATGTGAGGTTGTCCACTTTGGTGGCAAAAACAGGGAGGCAGATTATTATCTAAATGGCAATAGATTGGGAGAAGGGGAAGTGCAACGAGACCTGGGTGTCCTTGTGCACCAGTCGTTGAAGGAAGCATGCAGGTGCAGCAGGCCGTTAAGAAGGCAAATGGTATGTTGGCCTTCGTAGCGAGAGGGTTTGAGTACAGGAACAAGGATGTCTTGCTGCAGTTGTACAGGGCCTTGGTGAGACCACATCTTGAGTATTGTGTGCAGTTTTGGTCGCCTTATCTGAGGAAGGATGTTCTTGCCATGGAAGGAGTTCAGCGAAGATTCACCAGGCTGATACCTGGGATGGCAGGAATGACGTATGAGGAGAGATTGGGTCGATTGGACTTGTACTCGCTGGAGTTTAGAAGAATGAGAGGTGATCTCATTGAAACTTATAAAATTCTGACAGGACTGGACAGACTAGATGCAGGAAGGATGTTCCCGATGGTCGGGGAGTCCAGAACCAGGGGACACAGTCTAAGGATAAAGGGTAGGCCATTTAGGACAGAAATGAGGAGGAATTTCTTCACCCAGAGAGTGGTGAACCTGTGGAACTCTCTACCACAGAAGGCGGTGGAGGCCAGTTCATTAAATATATTCAAGAAGGAGTTGTATGGCGGAGACCACATAGGGACAGTAACACAATTCACTATGTATAGCCAATGTTGTTATCGCTCCGTGTTATGTACAGAACTTGGTTGGGTTATTGGGGCAGGGTCTCTTTAAGAGTCATCGATTGTGTGATGACGTCATAGTCCTGCGACGGTTCCGAGTCCCTCAGTCCATGCGGAGAGTTAATAAAGCTAACACACGTTTTTCTTTGCTGCTATGAAAGTCTCTCAGTCTGTTTATTTCCAGTGACTCCTACATTGGTGACCCCGTTTCTCTTTTGGACGTTTCCAAAGACTTTATCCGAGATGGCGACGAACGCCGTTTCTCTCAAATTACCAGAGTTTTGGGAACGGCAGGCTGCCGCTTGGTTTGCCCAGGCCGAGGCACGGTTTGCACTCCGGGACATCGCCGCGGACGACACAAAGTATTATTACGTCGTCTCTGCTCTCGGCAGCTCCACCGCGGCCAGAGTCTTGAGCCTGCTCAAGGACCCCCCGGAGCACCACAAATTTGCGATGCTGAGAACGCACCTCCTAGAGACTTTTGGACTAACTGAACCCGAGCGCACACGCCAGCTTCTCTCGCTACCCGGGCTTGGCGACTCCAAGCCCTCAGAACTGATGGACCACATGTTAACCCTCCTGGGCAAGCACAAGCCGTGCTTCCTCTTCAGAGAACTGTTCCTACAACAGCTGCCAGGGGAGGTACCGTCGGCTTTAGCCAACTCGCATATTAGTGATTTCCACGCCCTGGCCAAGGAGGCCGACAAATTTTTCTCCGCCGGGCAACAGTACTGCGCGGCAATGCGGGGCACTGCCCCCACCGCCACAGCCCAATGGCGGCAGCCCCCAAGCATGTGCTTCTACCACGCGCAGTTCGGCCCCAACGCTAAGAAGTGCCAGCCCCCGTGCAGCTTTACCTCGTTGGGAAACGCGAAGGCCCACTCATTAGCTACCATGGCTGTCGGCCGTTCAGGCAGTCTGTTATTCATTATGGACACTGACTCTGGACGTCGTTTCCTCTGCGACACGGGTGCCCAGGTGAGCGTCCTGCCCGCGTCAACCATAGACATACAGGGGGTGAACCACGGCCCCGCCCTCGAAGCCGCCAACGGCAGTTCCATCCGTACTTTATGGAAACGGAGCGTGGTGCTGTGTTTTGGCGGGCAGCGTTTCGCTTGGGACTTTGTTACAGCGAAAGTGTCCACCCCCCTCCTTGGCGCTGACTTCCTCTGCGCCAATGGCCTTTTGGTGGATGTCAAGAACCAACGTCTCATCAATGCTGAGACTTTCAGTTCGCTCCAGTGTTCGCTCAGTGGTTCCGGCACGACAAAGTTGTCCAGCTCACTCTCGGCCTCCGACGAGTTTTCCCGCCTCCTCGCCGGGTTCCCGGACCTCACGAAGCCCACTTTCTCGTCCGCCGCCACCAAGAACGGGGTAGAACGCCACATCCCGACCACCGGTCCGCCTGTCTACGCCCATGCTCGGCGCCTCGACCCGGGGAAACTCGCCATCGCTAAAGCCGAGTTCGACACGATGGAGCGCCTCGGCATCATTCGGTGGTCGAACAGTCCATGGGCCTCGCCCCTCCACATCGCACCGAAACCAGGCGGCGGTTGGCGCCCGTGCGGCGATTACCGGCGCCTCAACGATGCTACGACCCCCGACCGCTACCCGATTCCACACATCCAGGACTTTTCCGCCCACCTGGCCGGGAAAGTTGTTTTCTCTAAAGTGGACCTCGTTCGGGGTTACCACCAGGTCGTCCCGAAAACCGCGGTGATCACCCCGTTCGGGCTGTTCGAATTCCTCCGCATGCCATTCGGTCTCAAAAACGCCGCTCAGGCTTTTCAACACCTAATGGACACCGTGTTACGGGACCTGCCATTCCTGTTCGTCTACCTGGATGACATTCTCATCGCCAGCGCCTCCAGGACGGAGCATGTGTCCCACCTCCGGACTCTCTTTGAACGCCTCAGCCAGCACGGCCTAATCGTCAATCCGGCCAAGTGCCAGTTCGGGCTGTCCTCGATCGACTTTCTCGGGCACCGCATCACGAAGGACGGGACGGTGCCACTGCCGTCGAAAGTGGAGGCCGTGAAGGATTTTCCGCGACCCCTCACCGTGAGGGCCCTGCAGGAGTTTTTGGGCATGGTGAACTTTTATCATCACTTCGTTCCCCGGGCAGCCCAGCTTATGCAGCCCCTTTATGAAGCCCTCAAAGGCAAGCCCGCCTAGCTCGCCGTCGACTGGTCCGAGAAGATGGCCAATTCTTTCACGGACACGAAAAGGGCCCTGGCTAACGCGACCATGCTGGCGCATCCGTTGCCCGATGCGCCAATCGCTCTCACCACTGATGCTTCGGAATATGCTGTCGGCGCCGTCCATGAACAGTGGGTCAACAGCACCTGGCAGCCGCTCGCCTTCTTCAGCCGGCAGCTCCGCCCCAACAAACGGAAGTACAGCACCTTCGATCACGAGCTTCTCGGCTTCTGCCTCGCCGTCCGACACTTCCATTTCCTGCTGGAGGCCCGCCCGTTCATGGCATTCGTGGACCACAAGCCGTTGACCTTTGCCATGGCCAAAGTTTCCGAGCCGTGGTCGGCCCGTCAGCAGCGCCAGCTTTCCTTCGTCTCCGAGTTCGCAACGGACTTCCAGCATGTGGCTGGTAAAAACAACCTTGTCGCCGACTGTCTCTCCCGGGCCGTCGCCAGTGCCGTACACCTCGGCATCGATTACACCCGCATAGCGGCCGACCAGGCCTCCGACCCAGACGTCCAGGCCTACAGGACGGCTGTCACGGGTCTTCAGTTAGCGGACGTCGCGTTTGACGATGCCAGCACCACGCTCCTGTGCGACGTCTCCGCTGGGCAGCCACACCCCGTCATGCCCGACGGGTGGAGGCGGCAGGTTTTTGACGCCGTCCATAGCCTTTCCCACCCGGGCAGGAAGCCGTCACAGAAGCTGGTGGTGGCTAAGTTCATCTGGCACGGGCTCAAGAAGGACGTTCGCGACTGGGCCAATACCTGCGTGGTATGCCAGCGCTCGAAAGTGCATCGTCATACTAAGGCCCCATTGGCGCCTTTCGCGGTGCCCGAGAGGCGGTTCGACCATGATAACGTGGACCTGGTGGGGCCCCTGCCGCCCTCTCGCGGGTTCACCAACCTCCTCACGATGGTCGACAGAACCACCCGATGGCTGGAAGCCGTCCCGCTGTCGTCAACAACGTCCGCCGATGTGGCTCGGGCGTTCATCAACACTTGGGTCACCCGGTTCGGGGCCCCATCTGGCGTCTCCTCCGACCGGGGGCCCCAGTTCACGTCAGAGCTCTGGAACGCTGTCGCCCAAGGCCTCGGGTTGAGACTCCACCGCACCCTTAGGCTAACGGGCTGTGCGAACGGTTTCATCGCTCCATGAAGGCCGTGCTCCGAGCCAGCCTCCGGGACGACAGTTGGATCGACAGACTGCCATGGGTCATGCTGGGACTCAGGACCTCCCCGAAGGAGGACCTCCAGTCATTGTCCGCCGAGTTCGTCTACGGGCAGCCGCTGCGGGTTCCCGGGGAGTTCGTCCCCAACGCCACGGACCCTTGGTCCGCAGCCCGTCAGTGGTCCGCCCTCCTGGACAATGCCAAGGTTTTCGCGCCGGTGCCCACGTCGCAGCACGGTCTCGTTCAGTCCCACGTTTCGCCCGACCTTCGTGCGGTGGAGTACGTTTTCGTCCGCCACGATGCCCACCGGGGACCTCTTCACCCACCCTACGACGGACCATTCCGCGTCCTGGAAGCCGGGGACAAGGCCTTCGTGGTGGATGTCGGCGGTAAGCCGGACTACATTTCCATGGACCGTCTTAAGCCGGCCCACCTGGATCTGGACCGACCCGTTGGGTTGGCTCAGCCCCCGCGGCGGGGCCGACCTCCGGCTTCTGCACCCTCAATCCACCACCGAGCGCCCGGGGACCCACCTGCGACCCCCCCGGTCCCCGCCCCAGACTTAAGGAGCCGTTTTGGTTGTGTGATCCGGGCCCCTCAACAACTGACATTGCCAGTTCTAGTGAATTCTGGGGGGACGTATTTGGCGGAGACCACATAGGGACAGTAACACAATTCACTATGTATAGCCAATGTTATCGCTCCACGTTATGTACGGAACTTGGTTGGGTTATCGGGGCAGGGTCCCTTTAAGAGTCATCGATTGTGTGATGACGTCATAGCCCTGCGACGGGGCCGAGTCCCTCAGTCCATGCGGAGAATTAATAAAGCTAACACACGTTTTTCTTTGCTGCTATGAAAGTCTCTCAGTCTGTTTATTTCCAGCGACTCCTACAGTTGGATATTTTTCTTAAGGCTAAAGGGATCAAGGGGTATGGGGAGAAAGCAGGGTACTGAATTTGGATGATCAGCCATGATCGCATTGAATGGCGGTGCAGGCTCTAGGGGCCGAATGGCCTACTCCTGCTCCTATCGTCTATGTTTCTATGTTTCTAAGTTGTGGGGAGGAGGTTTCAGAGAGGCTTATCGTGGGAGGGAAGTGGGGAGCCCATGGCAAGGGAGGTCTAAACTTTCTTTGTGGGGCCCACAGGAGCTCCTCTGAGCATGTACTCAGCATCTATGGGCTGCAAGAAGTGGGCACAGTTGTCACTGTCTCTCCAGGGAATGGTATTGAACCAGCTGCCTTTAGACTCCCTCCAGTGCCTGCATATGAGGGAACTTCAGACATGGGCCTGGCACCCCTTGCCACTGCAAGAGAAAGGCTGTCAGAAGCTTGTCCCTCTGGGACAGCTGCTTTCCTGAGACAAGAGGCACCTCAGGTCTCTAATTATTTGAGGGATCATCCCAGCCATCTACCTCTCAATTACATAGAAACATAGAAGCATAGAAGATAGGAGCAGGAGTAGGCCATTCGGCCCCTCGAGCCTGCTCCGCCATTCAATGCGATCATGGCTGATTATCCAAATTCAGTACCCTATCCCTGCTTTCTCCCCATATCCCTTGATCCCCTTAGCCTTAAGAAATATATCTAACTCCTTCTTGAATATATTTAATGAATTGGCCTCAACTGTCTTCTGTGGTAGCGAATTCCACAGGTTCACCACTCTCTGGGTGAAGAAATTCCTCCTCATCTCAGTCCTAAATAGCTTACCCCTTATCCTTAGGCTGTGACCCCTGGTTCTGGACTCCCCCGCCATCGGGAACAGCCTTCCTGCATCTAGTCTGTCAAGTCCTGTTAGAATTTTATAAGTTTCAATGAGATCCCCTCTCATTCTTCTAAACTCTAGTGAATATAAGCCTAATCAACCCAATCTCTCTTCATACGTCATTCCTGCCATCCCAGGTATCAGTCTGGTGAATCTTCGCTGCACTCCCACCATGACAAGAACATCCTTCCTCAGATAAGACGAACAAAACTGCACACAATACTCAAGGTGTGGTCTCACAAAGGCCCTGTACAACTGCAGCAAGACATCCTTGCTCCTGTACTCGAATCCTCTCGCTATGAAGGCCAGCATACCATTTGCCTTCTTAACCGCCTGCTGCACCTGTATGCTTACCTTCAGCGAGTGGTGCACAAGGACACCCAAGTCTTGTTGCACTTCCCCTTTTCCCAATCTATTGCCGTTCAGATAATAATCTGCCTTCCTGTTTTTGCCACTGAAGCGGATAACCTCACATTTATCCACATTATACTGCATCTGCCATGCATCTGCCCAACCTGTCCAAATCGTACTGCTGTTTCTCTGCATCCTCCTCACAGCACACACGCCCACCCAGCTTTGTGTCGTCTGCAAACTTGGAGATATTACATCTAGTTCCTTTGTCTAGATCATTAATATATATTGTGAACAACTGGGGTCCTAGTACCGATCCCTGCGGTACCCCACTAGTCACTGCCTTCCACTCGGAAAAAGACCCGTTTATTCCAACTCTTTGCTTCCTGTCTGCCAACCAGTTTTCTATCCAAGTCAGTACCTTACCCCCAATCCCATGTGCTTTAACTTTGCACGCTAGTCTGTTATGTGGGACCTTATCGAAAGCCTTCTGAAAATCCAAATATACCACATCCACTGGTTCTCCCTTATCTATTCTACCAGTTACATCCTCAAAAAATTCCAGTAGATTCGTCAAGCATGATTTACCTTTTATAAATCCATGTTGACTTTGTCCAATCCTGTCACTGTTTTCCAAGTGCTCTGTTATTACATCTTTTATAATGGACTCTAGCATTTTCCCCACTACCAATGTCAGGCTTACCGGTCTATAATTCCCCGTTTTCTCTCTACCACCTTTTTTAAATAGTGGGGTTACATTAGCTACCCTCCAATCCATGGGAACTGTTCCAGAGTCTATAGAATTTTGGAAGATGACCAGCAATGCATCTACTATTTCTAGGGCCACTTCCTTAATTACCCTAGGATGTAGATTATCAGGCCCTGGGGATTTATCGGCCTTCAATCCTGTCAATTTCCCTAACACCATTTCCCTACAAATACTGATTTCATTCAGTTCCTCCCTCTCATTAGACCCTATGTTCCCCGACATCTCTGGGAGTTTATTTGTGTCCTCCTTTGTGAAGACAGAACCAAAGTATGTGTTTAATTGGTCTGCCGTGTCTTTGTTCCCCATTATAAATTCCCCTGATTCTGACTGCAAGGGACCTACGCTTGACTTTACCAATCTTTTTCTCTTCACATATCTATAGAAGCTTTTACAGTCAGTTTTTATGTTCCCTGAAAGCTTACTCTCATACTCTATTTTCCCCCTCTTAATTAATCCCTTTGTCCTCCTTTGCTGAATCCTAAACTGCTCCTAATCCTCAGGTTTGCTGCTTTATCTCACTGAGACATCATCTTAAAACACAGCGTCAGTTTCCATGTGTATGCTGATGACACCCAGCTCTATCTCACTACCACTTCTCTCGACCTCCTCCACGGTCTCTAAATTGTCAGACTGCTTGTCCGATATTCAGTTCTTGATGAGCAGAAATCTTCTCCAATTAAAGATTGGGAAGACCGAAGCCATTGTTTTCGGTCCCCGCCACAAACTCAGTTCCCTAGCCACCGACTCCATCCCTTTCCCTAACATCTGAGGCTGAACGACACTGTTCACAACCTTGGTGTCATATCTGACCCTGAAATTAGCTTCCAACCACATATCCGCAGCATAACTAAGACCGCCTATTTCCACCTCCGTAACATCGCCCATCTCTGCCCTTGCCTCAGCTCATCTGCTGCTGAAACCCTCATCCATGCCTTTGTTACCTCTAGACTTGACTATTCCAATGCACTACTGGCTGGCCTCCCACATTCTACCCTACATAAACCTGAGGTGATCCAAACCTCAGCTGCCCATGTCCTAACTTGCACCAAGTCCTGTTCACCCATCACCCCTGTGCTCACTGACCTACATTGGGTCCTGGTCCGGCAATGCCTCGATTTCAAAATTTTCATTCTTGTTTTCAAATCCCTCCATGGCCTTGCCCCTCCCTATCTCTGTAACCTCCTCCAGCCCTACAAACCTTGGAGATCTCAGCACGCCTCCAATTCTGGCCTCTTGCACATCCCCAATTTTTTTCGCTGCACCATTGGTGGCTGTGCCTCCAGCTGCCTAGGTCCTAAGCGCTGGGATTCCCTTCCTAAACCTCTCCACTTCTCTACCTCTCTCTTCTTCTTCTTTAAGATGCTCCTTAAAACCTACCTCTTTAACCAAGCTTTTGGTCACCTGTCCCAATCTCCTCATGTGGCTCGGTGTCAAATTTTGTTTGATAATTGCTCCTGCAAAACACCTTGGGATGTTTTACTACTTTAAAGGTGCTATATAAATGCAAGTTGTTGTTGGGCTGGAATGCTTGATGGTCTTATGATGACTGAGGAGCAGAATATGTGATGGTGCTATTAAGATTGGCTGCCTTCACTGAGCTCCAAGCCTCATCATATGAATACTATGGAGTCTAATTGAAAAGTAAAGGAAGGGGCCTCTTTACCTCGAATATTGTGTGTGTGTGGAGGTCTGGTAGTTTTTTTTAACCACTACTAGAGATTTACAGAATGCAAATCCCCAACAGTTCCTTGATGTATTACCTTGTAAAATCACTTCCCTATTAAACAACACAGCGAGGGTTCCAGTAGCAAAACAGATTACTAGGTACACCATGTGTGTGGTCTGCAAAATCACTTAATGTATCCAAACTTTGATTGTTTTCTACAGTTTTGGCTGAAGATTCACAAATTAATATATTTACTTTCTACTTGTAACTAGACTGTGCATTCCCCAATATATTTCCCTTCCAGGCTCTGGATTTTCATACACTGATCCCTAGGCTTTCCATACATTTATTTCAAGTTTTAAAATATTACCCATACTTGCAACATTTAAGTACTATCAAAATACTGAAATAGAAAATAAATCTAAATTATTGATATTAAAACAATAAATATGATCAATGTAGCATAACTAGCTTAAAACACCACTCACTGTAAATTATCCCACAGAAAGGTTATAAGGATCAGTGTTGAAGTATATGAGAATGTCACAGTGGTGAATAGGAAATGAGGGGCAACATCTGAAGTTTGATTTGAGGATTTAAGCCATTCTATTGCATGCCTAGCCTGAAATAGTTCAAATCTGTCACTGCTTTCAAATAAAAAATATGTTCTATTTCTCAGCACTCTCGTTCCTCATTTTCAAAGACAAAAAATATCACAAAGGTAAATAAATAAATAGGGCACTGACTTCATAAGAAATTGTTCTACAAACCAATTTTTGTTTAGGGAAGGTCAAAAGCCTGAAAAGCAGTGGATCCTTTTCACCATTATGACATTTTTGTTAGGTAAGGGTATCAAGGGATACGGAGCAAAGCTGGTTAAATGGAGTTGAGGTACAGATCAATAGACATTGATTATTTGCTAATATATCCTGATTTAGTTACTGAAATTCACATAAATTGACTGCAAATTCCTAAGTAATGGATAGAAGTTATTTTATGTAACACAAATGAACATTAGACTTATTTTGATGAAGGGTTACTTAACCTGTCTTCTGTCTTTCAGCGGCTAACGGACTTGCTGTGTACTGTTCTAGCATTTTCTGTTTTTATATCAAATGAATTACAGTGGATGGTAAACAATTACAACTAAACATAAAATGTAGCTTGCTTAAAAATTGTGAATGAATTTATCAATCTTTTAAGAGATAACACTTGTTAAACTTAGAACATATGAAATGAAGTAAAGGGGAGGAACTGTTTCAATTAAAGTTCACTGGGGAAAGACTTTCTCTGGCTGCTGTTTGTAGTGAAGTCATAAATGCAGGTCTAAAAAACTCACTTACAATTTCACTATAAATATTAAACAGAGGAAATCTTCTCTACAGGAGTTGATTTGGGCTGTTGATTGTGCACTACCTCTGGCTCCAGTGAGTCTCTCCTCCCTTTTATTCATAACCTAAATTCCCATGCAATTTCAAATCATTGTTCTTACAGCTGCTTCACCATCATTGAGGCATGCCTTTTCCACTAAGGATCTGTAGCTGGATGAAACAAGAATGGAGAGAACTCAGGGATGCCAACAGCACTGGCCTCCCAGCTGACTTTAGGTCTAACACCATTACCCCAAGAATTTTGAATGATTCCTGATTCAGGGCTACCATGGAGTCGGTTCCTTCCATAGTTTGCAGAGTGACCTTATCTGGATCCTATGTATTTTGCTCATTTTATCGGATTTCCTTTCTCTTTTATAAGAAAGCAGACAATGTGAAAAGACCACTTGACCTATCCATCTCATCCACAGATCTATATGCAGTATGCACTGTTGTGGGAAAGAAAGCAAGCTGTGTGACCAATGGAATCCTTTTGCTGTGGACTCATTGGGGTAGATCGTGACTTTGTGCTATAGTGTAAAACTGGTGATAGCGGCTGCGATTTTATTGGCACTGAGAGGGCGGGTTTGGAGGCGGGTCAAGGGTTAAAATAGTTTTGATTGATAGCGGGTTTCTATCCCGCCGGCAACCCGCCTCCAAACAATTTTCCCAAGTGTCGGGTCCCCGATTTGCGCATGGACCCGACACCTAGTGGTGGGAAGAGGGTTAATGCCACTTACCTTCCTGTTAACAGGTACTTGATAGTAGTTAACAGGCTCTTTTTCAATTTTGCCGCTTCTGCCTCAGGGTTCCCGATGTCCGGACACCACGCCAGGTAAGTGTGGCATGTTATGAGTCTGCTGTAATGTTTCTGCATTGTTGACAGCTGCAGAAGTGGTGTGAAGGATTCACTGGTGCTCTGGTGAGCTTCAGAGTTAAGAAAATGTTGGGAATATCATTTTTATTCCATTTACACTTTTCTGCAGGTAACAAGTTTTGAAATCGATGTCTATTCCAACCTCATTGGGAGAACCTCTCTCACCAGTGACAGATCGCTTCTGTAACCTCACCTGCAGCTGCCATCTGTTCCAGCCTATGGAGGGAGTCACTGGATAGCCTGGGTGCAAGAGCTCACCTTTGTACAGTGATTGTCAATGTTTGCAGCACCTCAATGCTGTCAAACACTGAGAAATGAGCTGTCAAAGAAAAATTGTACGTGGTCCCTTTAAGAAAACCGGCAGATGACGCGTCATCAAATGACTTCATCTGACCGGCTTCCTCTTAATCTGCTGGAAAGCCCGCAGGGCGGGCTTAACAAGGTCAATCAACGTAAAATCACATCCGTGGGCCGGATGCAGTTGGGATTGGGACTAGAAGCCGGAAATCACCTGACCCGCTCCCAATCCGCATCCAATGACAAAATCGCAGCCAGCAAGTCAACAGCCCATTTTACATTTCTCCCAATTTCTATTTCCATTGAAGTCAATTGGGAGAAATGTAAATCAGTCTGCTGACTCTCTATCACCTGTTTTACATGACTGCACAAAGTCAAGTTCTACCCCATTGTTATTAAGCAGGCAAATTGCCAGCCAATTTAGCACATTGCAAGGTCCAACAAATCAGCACATAGATGAATGGCCCAATAATCTGTTTTTGGTGGCGTTGGTTGAGGGAGGAATGTTGGCCAGGACATCAGAACTTCCCTGCTCTACTCTGAATAGCACCATCAGATTGTTTACGCTGAAAGCATTTCATAATCATAATCATAATCAACTTTATTGTCATTGTTAGTGCACAAGTGCAGTACAACAAAATGTAGGCTTGCGGCTCCTGAGAGTGTACATTTAGATTAAGACATTTAAACATTCAACATTCATTTGGCTTGTAATACATTAACATAAACATAACCATAATAAAGTGCATTGGCAGATGTGCAGGCTTTAGAGTTTATTTGTGGAGTTCAGTAGGATGACAGCCCTGGGAAAGAAGCTGTTCCTAAATCTGGTCGTTCGGGTGCGAATGCATCTGTAGCGTCTCCCAGATGGCAGGAGGGCGAACAGACTGTGGCTGGGGTGGGTAGGGTCTTTGATGATGGTCCGTGACCCCTGTAAACAGCGTTTCTGGTATATGTGCTCTATGGTCGGTAGCCGGGTACCGGTAATGCGTTGGGCAGTTTTGACTACCCGCTGCAGGGCTTTCCGGTCATAGTAGCTACAGCTGCCATACCATACTGTGATACAGTTCGTCAGGATGCTCTCTATTGTGCAGCGGTAAAAGTTAGAGAGGATCAGGGGTGACAGGTTACATCCCTTCAGCCTCCTTAGGAAATATAGGCGCTGCTGGGCCTTCTTCACCAGAGAGGCGGTATTGAGGGACCAGGAGAGGTCTTCCGTGATGTGGACTCCGAGGAACTTAAAGCTGTCCACCCTTTCCACCACAGCTCCATGGATGTGGATGGGGGTATGACTTCCGCCTTTAGACTTCCTGAAGTCCACAATGATTTCTTTGGTTTTCTTGATGTTACGGGCCAGGTTGTTATCGGCGCACCACTTCACGAGATGCTGAACCTCCTCCCTGTAGGCTGACTCATCGTTGTTGGTGATCTGGCCTACTACCGTGGTATCATCCGCAAACTTGATGATGGTGTTGGAACCATGAACAGCCACACAGTCGTGGGTGAAGAGGGAGTAGAGGAGGGTGCTCAGCACACATCCTTGTGGGGCCCCCGTGTTCAGGGTCGGCGGGGGGGTGTGGTTACCTAATTTGACAGACTGGGGTCTATTTGTTAGGAAGTCCAGGGAGTCCAGCCTCTTTGCAATCTGAAGCAAGCTTCGATAGCAATTCTAAACAGAAGCATAGCGTGCAAGAGCAAGGGAGGTTATGATGGAGCTGTACAAAATGCTGGTAAGGCCACAGCTGGAGTACTGTGTGCAGTTCTGGGTGCCACACTATAGGAAGGATGTGATTGCTTTGGAGAGGGTGCAGAGGAGATTTACCAGGATGTTACCTGGGCTGGAGCGCTTCAGCTATGAAGAAAGACTGGACAGGCTGGGGTTGTTTTCCTTGGAGCAGAGAAGGCTGAGGGGGGACCTGATTGAGGTATACAAAATTATGAGGGGCATAGATAGGGTGGATAGAAAGGAACTTTTCCCCTTAGTAGAGGGGTCAATAACAAGGGAGCATAGATTCAAGGTAAGGGGCAGGAGGTTTAGAGGGGATTTGAGGAAAAACTTTTTCACCCAGAGGGTGGTTGGAATCTGGAACTCACTGCCTGAAAGGGTGGTAGAGGCAGGAACCCTCACAACATTCAAGAAGCATTTGGATGAGCACTTGAAATGCCATAGCATACAAGGCTATGGACCAAATGCTGGAAAATGGGAGTAGATTAGACAGGGCTTGATGGCCGGCGTGGACACGATGGGCCGAAGGGCCTCTTTCTGTGCTGTAAAACTCTATGGCCTAGAAATTCAGTTGGGCGCGCCAGCCGTTAGCGCCTTAGGGGGAGTAGATCTCGAGCGCTAGGCGCTTATCGCCCGGGCGCAGCGCGATCTGCGCCTCTCCCCAACTTCAGGACACATTTAGCGCCGGCGCAAAGTCTTAGCGCGCGCCCTGCTGCGCGCGCAGATCATGACGTCATTTGTGCGCCCCAAACCGGAACTTCACTCGCGCCGGCCCATTGTGCGCCGGGCGTCCCGAGCGACTGTGAAGTGGAACGGTACACAGGCCAGCCGGGCCGGGGGGAGTGCTAATTAAAGGGCACTTACCCAGCAGTATAAAGGCCATCCATTTTGCAGCATTTACTCTTGTGCAATGGTTTTTTGGACAGAGACCAAGGAGGAGAGTTTACTGGTTTGGACCAACACTTGGACAGGTATTTTTGGCTCAGGCCAGAGCTTACCAATTATCTTAGCCTTCATTCAGAGCTCAGTGTTTGCCAGCATATAATGGGGGCTGCATTGGGTGGCAACGCTGAATTTCAGCCTTATGCCAGAAGGGCTTACAGACGCCGTGAGAGAGTGGCAGCCCTGGCTAGACGCAGAGGGGGCAACAGGCGTCGCCAACTGAGGCCTTACCCACGCAGGGTATACCGCCAGCAGACCTCCTATCTGACCATGTCTGCCGCGATGTGTGTTAGGAGGCTGCGATTCCGAAGGGAGGTGGTTACAGACATCTGCCGGCTGCTTCAGAGAGATCTGCAGCCACAGCTGATGCGCAGGACGTCTCTGTTGGTGGCAGTGAAGGTGACGGTGGCTCTCAACTTCTATGCCTCCGGCTCCTTCCAATCCGCTACTGGGGACATCGCTAACATCTCCCAGTTCGCCGTGCATTGCTGCATCCGCCAGGTGACCGAAGCCCTTTTCAGAAGGAGACATCAATTCATCTCCTTCCCCATGACCCTGGACAAGCAGCAGCAGCGTGCAGTGGGGTTTGCAAGAATAGCGGGCTTCCCCATGGTGCAGGGCGCCATTGACTGCACGCATGTGGCTTTGCGGGCACCTCTTGAGCATGCCGAGGATTACCGCAACCGGAAGGGCTACCATTCCCTCAATGTACAGCTGGTGTGTGACCACAGGCAGCGCATCCTAGCTGTCAATGCCCGCTTTCCAGGCAGCAGCCACGATGCCTTTATCCTGCGACAGACAACTGTGGCTGACATGTTCCAGGCACAGCCTCCCCCAAGAGGATGGCTTATCGGGGACAAAGGCTATCCTTTGTGTACCTGGCTCATGACCCCGCTCCGCGCGCCCACGACCCCTGCTGAAGAGGCATACAACGAGAGCCATCAAGCGACGAGGAGCCTCATAGAACAAACAATCGGCGTGCTCAAGCAACGGTTCCGCTGTCTCGATCGCTCCGGGGGAGCCCTCCAGTATTTGCAGGATCGAGTCTCCCAATTCGTCGTCGTTTGCTGCATGCTGCACAACCTGGCTATCCGCAGGACTCAGGCACTGCCACCTCACATTGGACCACCACCTCAGGAGGAGGAGCAGGAGGAGCATGAGGACGACGAGGACGAGGAGTACCAGCCCAGGAGGGACGCACAAGGTCCAAGGGCCGCCCGTCGTCGGCTTATTGAACGTCACTTCTAGGCCCCCTGTCAGGGAATGGCTTGTGCCAATGATAGAACATGATTGCAGCCGCTCCGCAAGCCCTCAGCCGGTTAAGGCAACAAACACTTCAAAGATCAAACATGGACAATGTGAATAAATAAAATGCTTTATTGTACAAACTCTGGGCCCTTCCCACATGAAAACCAAAAACAGAGGAAACCCCCAAAAAACACTCAAACACATTACTCGCTCCCACAACCTGGGGAGGAATAACAAAATAGGGCAACTAAAATGGCCGTCATTCTCGGCCTTCGTCCAAAACAAACATCACATCATCGGCCTTCAAAAAACAAACATCCAATTCTCGGCCTCAAGAAACAAACACAAATGACCACACATTCGACTATTTGGCTCGCTAGGGCGATGCCTTGGCCATCTTTGGGTGGCCCCTGCCCGCCCTGCTGCTCCGCCTCAAAGTAAGGCCATTGGCTGCTGCAAGGCTGGGGGCAGGCTCCCGAGGGGCACATGTCGTAACGGCAGATGCCCTTGGGGGTCGGCCTAGTCGAGGTCTGGGCGTCGAGCGGCCGGCTGTTGATTGCTGCAGCTGTGGCTGGCCAGCATCAGTCGCTGCAGCAGCTCCTGGCAGCTCCACTGGGGGAGTGGCAGTGGCGGCTGGAGGAATGGCGGCAAGCTGGCGGATGGCAGGCGCTCGCTGGTCGCCTGAGACACTGGCACTCGCCCGGGCCAGCACTGCAGCATGCGCACCAATCTGCCGAGGGACAGACCGATGTGCTGCTGCAGCGCGTCGGGTGCCCTGGCGATGCCTGGCTGACACAGCGAGTGTGGCAGCAGTGAGTGCCCGTGTTGACCTGTTCACTGCCCGCAGCAGAGCAGCCAGTGACTGGACGGCACCACTAATCACCTGGCCAGTCGCTGAAAGATCTGCCCGGTATTCCGCCCGACTGGTGGCCTCTAAGGGCCCGAACTCGGACACACTCCGAGAGAGGGAATCGATGGACTCAGGCAACCGTGCCACTGCCGCCATGAGCTCCGTGTGCCGGCGCTCCGAGTCCGCGGACAAGTCTTCGAGGCGTTCCATCTCCTCGGCGAAGAGCATCTCCTGACTGGAGGCCGGACTCTCCCTCTGGGGAGAAGGCCGCCGAGCTGGCCGACCCTTCCTGCGTTGCTGGAGGTCGCTGGGCCCAGCAATTGGACTCCCCTCCGACGCATCCCCCCTCTGGGGAGAAGGCCGCCGAGCTTCCACCCCCTCCCGCCTTTCTGCAGCACGCAGGTCCCAGGAGCTCCCCTCCCCTTCGACACTTCCGCCACGCTGCCCTCCAGGGAAGACGTGTCCCCTACATTGGCCTGGGTGGCCGTGGCTGAGGGTTCCCCTGATGGGCCGCCTTCCTCTTGCTCCTCCTCCTGCTCCTCCTCGGAGGGTCTGTCACTGACAAGTTGAGGGACCTCCTCTTGACCATCTGAAAGCAGGAAGGCACAAGAGTAGCTTTAGAGTGAGGAGAGGGCGTCAGTGCGGGATGCATGAGTGGTGGCATTCAGCGCATTGGTCGGACAGTGGCAAAGGATGTAGATCTGATGCGCAAGTGGGACGAGAGAGGTGCAAAAGGTGATGTCCTTACCATTGCTTCCCAGAACAGGGTCGGCATCTCCACATGCAATGGGCCCAATCACCCGGCCACCCATGAGGCACTCCACGCGATGTTGCAGGTCGGTGAGTGGCTGGATATGGGGTCGTCCTCCCCCGGTCGCAGTCCGGCTCTTGCGATTATTTGCCAGCTTGGCCTGCAAGAGAAAGGACGGCCCCTAAGTACAGTGTGTCGCCGTGATCTTGTGTGCACTGCCTCCCATGGTGGAATAGCCTGGCCAGTGTGTCGCCATGATCTGGTGTGCACTGCCTCCCATGGTGGAATAGCCTGGCCAGTGTGTCGCCATGATCTGGTGTGCACTGCCTCCCATGGTGGAATAGCTTGGCCAGTGTGTTCAGTGCAGAATGTGCAATTGATGCTCATGCCTGTGCCATAGCTGCTGGATGAAGGCTGGCCATTAGAGCTTTCAGGTCCTTTTGCCCATAATGTGAGGTGCACATGCAAGGATGAGGAGGTCATTGGAAAGGGTACTCACCCTGACAATGCGTGTGAGGTCATTTATCTTTTTGCGGCATTGGGCACCGGTCCTGGGGACGTCGCTGTTGGCTGACAGCTTGCTGGTGACATGCCTCCAGGCTCTCCTGTAGACGCGGACCGTCGCCTTCTTGCCATTGTCCGGGTACAAAACATGGCGCCTCTTCTCCACAGCAGCAAGCAGCACACTCAGATCACGCTCTGAGAAGTGCTGCGCACGTTCACGGGCCTTCTCCATGTCTTCAGGCGCTATTTGGGTCCAGCAGCAGTGTTCAGGCCTAGCTGGAGGGCTCCACTATCCAGGGCGTGGCAGCAGACACAGTCGACCCTTCCCCCTTAAGAGCTGGCCGGCGCCAGGGTGTCTGCTGTCAGTCACGAGATGGCTGCACCTGCGCTGCGCCCGGCCTCGGCGCTATCGATCACCACCTCCGGCTTAGCGTCCAAAGAGAGGCATCCAACAGCAGTTTTAGCGCTCGCCCGAACTAGTAGGGCGAAGCTAATGAATATTGGAGAAGTGGCCTAGATTTGGCGGCGGCCGCAAACTTTAGCGGACGCCCCACTTTAGCGCCCCAAAAGTGGCGTCAATGAATTTCTAGGCCTATGACTCTATGACTCTATGATTCAAAGAGGTTATGACAAATTTGTAAAAGAGAATGGTTAAAGAAAGAATTTGCATTGATATAGTGTCTTTTACAACCTCCCCTCAACCTTCAAAGGAATACAAGCCAAATTTCTACAACCAATATTCACAATTGAACCCTTGAAGCTCCGGTGACATTCTGGAGAATCTACGCCCTATCCCCATCAAGGTCAATATATCCATTTTGCGGTGGATTGGTCAAAACTGAACAGAGTGCTCCCATATACCATTCATAACCCTAATCCTAACCAATATGTGAATTTGTAGCATGTTGTAGTGAGGCATGGTAGATCAAAATTTGTTACCGCTATGCTGTCATTAAATATTTCAGTAGTGCATAAATCATGGAAGACCACACCACTGATTTAACAAATCACCAAAAAAATGTACAATCAGCGTACCCAAACCATCTGTCCTCCATTTTCCTGTAAATTTATTATTCTCCCTCTCCTCAATTAGTGGCAGAAGAGTCTTGAGACACCCTGTTACGGAGGCATGGGCGCAGGATTAGTGTAGTTTTATATTTTTTCTGACAACACATCAACCTCATAATATTTTGTTTAGTTGATTTATTTTTCTGGTGAGGGGGCTGATTTCTATCTGACAATTGGGACAGAAATAACCCTTTAAACTTCCAATGTTATGTAAGCTTATAGTGAAAGAGGAGATAGTTGAGATACTGGATGGGATAAAAATTGATAAAGAGGAGGTACTAGAAAGGCTGGCTGTACTTAAAGTAGATAAGTCACCAGGACCAGATGGGATGCATCCTAGGATGCTGAGGGAAATAAAGTGGAAATTGCAGAGGTACTGGCCATAATCTTCCAATCCTCCTTGGATACAGGGGGTGGTGCCAGAGGACTGGAGAATTACAAATGTTACACCCTTGCTCAAAAAAGGGTGTAAGGATAAACCCAGCAACTACAGGCCAGTCAGTTTAACCTCAGTAGTGGGGAAGCTTTTGGAAACGATAATCCGCGACAAAATTAACAGTCACATGGACAAGTGCGAATTAATTAAGGAAAGCCAGCATGGATTTGTTAAAGGCAAATTGTGTTTAACTAACTTGTTCGAGTTTTTTGATGAGGTAACAGAGAGGGTTGATGAGGGCAATGCAGTTGATGTGGTGTACATGGACTTCCAAAAGGTGTTTGATAAAGTGCCAGCAAAGTTGAAGCCCATGGAATAAAAGGGACAGTGGCAGCATGGATACGAAATTGCTAAGTGACAGGAAACAGAGAGTAGTGGTGAACGGTTGTTTATTGGACTGGAGGAAGGTACACAGTGGTGTTCCCCAGGGGTCGGTACCTAGACCACTGCTTTTCTTGATATATATTAATGACTTAGACTTGGGTATACAGGGCACAATTTCAAAATTTGCCTATGACACAAAACTTGGAAGTATAATGAACAGTGAGGAGGATAGTGATAGACTTCAAGAGGACATAGACAGGCTGGTGGAATGGGCGGACACGTGGCAGATGAAATTTAACGCAGAAAAGTGCGAAGTGATACATTTTGGTAGGAAGAATGAGGAGAGGCAATATAAACTAAAGGGTACAATTCTAAAGGGGGTGCATGAACAGATACCTGGGGGTATATGTGCACAAATCGTTGAAGGTGGCAGGGCAGGTTGAGAAGGCAGTTAAAAAAGCATATGGGATCCTAGGCTTCATCAATAGAGACATAGGCTGCGATTTTGCTGGCGCTCAGGGGGCGGGGTTGGAGTTGATTAGTTAAATCAACTAAACAAAATACTATAAGGTTGATGTGTTGTCAGAAAAAATATAAAACTACACTAATCCTGCGCCCATGCCTCCATAACAGGGTGTCTCAAGACTCTTCTGCCACTGATTGAGGAGAGGGAGAATAATACATTTACTGCTTGTTAACTGCCTGGATAATGCTATTTTGACAGCCGTTTTACATTTCACCACTTTTTCTGCGTGTTCCATGCCGTTCCCAAACCACGCCAGCTAAGTGTGGTGCGTTGGCAAGTGGCTGCCTTCTTGACAGCTTCAGCTCCAGCATAAAAATGGAGCTCTCAACGAGGATCAGTTGCAGGTGGCAGAACTTTGTTTTTTCAGGTCTTGGAAAACTTTTTGCAGGTCTTCACATCTTGGAAGTGGTGAAGCTGAAATCCATCTCCACTGTGACCTCCTGAGAAAACCCTCTCCCCACATTGACTGAGCGCTTCTTCAATGGAGATATCTACCAGCAGCATGGGAACCATTTATTTCCTTTCATCGTGGTCCTCAGATTTGGAGGACGAGCAGCCGCAGCAGCAGCAGAACCAGGCACAACAGCAGCACCAACAGCAGGAGTGCCAACCTCCTGCTCAGCCACCTGATGGTGCACAGGGCAGAAGGCATCAGCGCAGGGAAGCACGTCGCCGCAGAAGATACCCCCAACACAGGGTTTACAGGCCGAGGATGACCTTCCTCAACATGACTGAGCAGCAGTGCCAAAGGAGACTGAGACTTTCGCGAGAGATAGTCGGTGACATCTGCGCAATGCTGCACCAACACCTGGAGCCCAGAGGAGTGGGTGGACACCCCTTACCAGTGACTGTCAAAGTCACCACCGCCCTCAATTTTTTTGCTTCATGTTCCTTTCAGGGCTCATCAGCAGACATCAGCGGCATCTCCCAGTTGGTCGCACACACTTGCATCATGCAGGTAACTGATTCCCTCTTTGCCAAGGTGCACAATTGCATACACTTCTCGACGGATCAAGCAAATGTCACCGCGCGTGCGGTTGGCTTTGCAAATATGGCAGGCTTGCCCAGGGTGCAGGGCGTCATAGACTGCACCTCATCACAACTTGTTGGATCCGTGGTTCAGTGGATATGCTGTTATTAAATAATCACACGGATGCTGTACATTAACAAAAAACAGGTCTTTACTGGAGGAGGGTAGTCTCAAGACTGGGGGTATAGAGGCATGCGCAAAGCTTATATACAGGTGTGGTCACTGCCGGTACTACAGTATACAGGAGCTGTAAAAGTAGTTCTGACTTAAAGGCACATACACTACAATTCCCTTTTAGATTAGTAGTACCTAATATTCAAATAACAATTAACATTTCAACATGTACATTAAACAACAAAAGTCCATTTATAGATTCAGTCTTTGGGGCGGCTTCCTGACCCTTTCAGGATAGCGCCTTTCCGGAGGTTCTTGTTCTTGGTGCAGAAGCGATTCTGACCCCTTTTCATCGGGTAGTTCATCGGGTTCCTCTGCTACTGATCTGAGGTAGATGCTACCGGTATGTCGGGTTCATCCCCAGGTACTCGAGACATAGGGTTGACGCGTCCCTGTGACGCTAAGATCTGATCGACGTGGCGTCTCACAATGTTCTCCCCGACATCCACTGTGTACATTAATGGCCCCTGCCTTGTACATATCGTTCCGGGTTGCCATTTCTCTGTTCGATAGTCACGGGCCAAGACTGGTTGCCCTACATTGAAGCTCCTTGTCGGCTTCTCATTGATGTGCTGGAATTGTTTGTCCTCAACATTTCTTCGCACATTTGGTCTGAGCAAGTCCAGATGAGATCTCAACCTTTGGTTAAAGAACATCATGGCCGGGGTCTGGTTGGTAACTGCAGGTGTCGCGTTTCGGTAGGCTAATAAGAAATTGTCCATCTTATGCTGTAGTGGAATTTCATCGTCGCACATGGCCTTTATCGCCTTCTTAAAGGTTTGTACGAACCTCTCAGCCAATCCATTTGTGGCTGGATGATACGGTGCGGATGTGTAATGCCTTACCCCATTCCTTCTCATACATTTTTGGAACTCGTCGGACACAAACTGTGGTCCATTATCAGAGCAAATCTGCGCTGGCAAACCATTTCTGGCAAATATGGTCCATAGGACTGCAATCGTTTTCTCTGTAGTGGTTGAAGACATTTTTATCACCTCAGGCCACTTTGAATGAGCATCCATTGCTATTAACATTGAGTCCATGAATGGACCAGCGAAATCAATATGCACCCGTTGCCATGGAGAGGAGGGCCACTCCCATGGGTGTAGAGGGGCATGTGGTGGTGCATTTTGGACCTTCTGGCATCCTAAGCAGCTCTTAGTTAGGTCTTCGATTTGTTGATCGATTCCCGGCCACCACACATAAGCCCTAGCAAGGCTTTTCATTTTCACTCCCCCCAGATGACCTTCATGTAGCTCATTTAGCACTCTCTCCCTTAACTTGGGTGGAATCACCACTCTGGATCCACACATCACTGTCCCCTGGCATACTGACAGCTGTTCTCTTCTGGATGAGAATGCTGGCAACAGTGAGTCGCCATGAGTTGGCCATCCCCTCACCGTCAATTCATATACCCGAGACAGCATCGGATCATTGCGGGTCTCCTTCTCTATATCTGCGTTCGTTACTGGCAATCGTTCAATTATTGACGAATAAAATATCTCGATAGGGTCCACTGCTGGTGCTTCCTCCACAGTAGGCAGTGGCAGGCGCGATAGCCCATCAGCGTTCCCATGCTGTTTCGTGCCTTTATATTCTATTTCATATTGATTCACCCCTAGAAACAGGGACCATCTTTGTAACCGCTGTGCAGTCATCACTGGAACGCCCTTCTTAGGATTAAAGATGGAGACAAGTGGTTGGTGGTCAGTTAGCAAGGTGAACTTCTGCCCATGCAGATAGTGGTTGAATTTTTTTACTCCCCATACTAGGCTGAGGGCCTCCCTGTCAATCTGGGCGTAGTTGCGCTCGGCTGAGGTTAGTGACTGAGACGCAAAGGCTACTGGCCTCTCCAACCCGTCAGGGAATTTGTGCGACAGCACCGCTCCAATAACATGGGGTGATGCATCACATGCCAAATGAATTGGTAGTGCTGGGTTGAAATGGGCCAACACCTCTTTTGATGTGATCAATTCTTTACACTTCTGGAAAGCTAGTCTACGTTCGTCATCCCACTTCCATGGTACCCCTGTTTGCAGTAGGGTGTTCAGTGGGTGTAATACCGTAGACAAATTTGGTAAGAACTTGTGGTAGTAGTTTACCAGCCCGAGGAACGACCTCAGTTGTGACACATTTTCCGGTGCTGGAGCCTTGACTACTGCCTCAATCTTGTCAAGGGACTTATGTAACCCCTCTTCATCGATGACGTGGCCACAATACGAGATCTGTTTTTGGAAAAAAATCGCACTTGTGGCGATTAGCTCGTAGCCCATACTCCTTTTAATCTGGTGAGCACCTTCTCCAGGTTGGCGAGGTGATCACCGTCATTTTCGCCCGTGACCAAGATGTCGTCCAAATAACACTGGGCCCCTGGAATCCCTTGCAGGAACTGATCCATCGCCCTTTGCCAGATAGCCGGAGCCGAGGCTACTCCAAACACCAGCCGGTTGTATTGATAGAGACCTTTATGAGTGTTGATCGTAAGGTATTGTTTCGAAGCTTCTTCTACCTCCATTTGCAAGTACGCCTGGGCTAGATCAATTTTGGTGAAGCGTTTACCTCCAGATAGCGAGGTGAAAATATCCTCAATTCGTGGAAGCGGATATTGTACTGTGTGAAGGACTGGGTTCACTGTCACCTTAAAATCCCCACAGATGCGGACCTTCTTTGGTTCCCCAGGCGTATTACTCAACGACCTCTTCATTACAGGAATGATGGGTGTAGCCCACTCGCTCCAGTCCACTTTGGACAGTGCTCCTGAACGTTCCAACCCTTCCAGCTCTGCTTCAGCAGCTGGTCTGATCGCATAAGGCACTGGTCTGGCCTTCAGAAACTTTGGGCTTGCATTTTCCTCTATTTTAATTGTTGCTGTTATTCCTTTTAGTGTTCCTAGTCCCTCCTGGAACACTTTTTTTGCGTCAGTTAGCATTTTTGACAGTCGTCCAGGTGTGACGTCGTCATCCTTTTTGGCCTCAACCTTCAGTGCCTGTATGGAATGCCAATCTTCTAATTGTATCTTTCGGATCCATTCACGTCCTAGCAGTGGTGGTCCTCCATTTGGCAATACATATATATCCATTTTAGGTATTTCCTGGCCTTTATATGTCACTTTCACCCTTATTTTTCCTTTGGGGTAGACTTTTTGCCCCATATACGTCTTCAAGACAATCTCTGTAGCTTTCAAGGGTATGTGTGAAAATAGCCGCTTGTAGTCTCTTTGATTTATGACTGTTAGCGCTGGCCCTGTGTCCAATTCCATTTTCACTTGGACTCCGTCTATCTTGAGTGTAACCCAGATAGTCTGGTGATCCTCCATTTCTGTTACCTTATGTAGTTTCAGACAACCCAGCTCCTTGATTCCAGAGTCTGTGTCACTTTTCTGTTCGTCTGAACCACTGTCCATCACCTGGTGTACCTTTTTGTACTTCTCCTGTGGAGATTTCTTACTGTTGGTTTTCTTCCCAGACCTGCAGACTCTTGCTATGTGTCCTGCTTTCCCACACTGTCTGCACACTTGGTCCTTGAACCAACAATCTTTCTGGTCATGTGTTGTTCTGCCGCAGCGATAGCACTTCCCTGTTCCATAGGACATTTCATTGGTGCCATATTCTTGCGGTCTCCGTTGTATCTCTGCAGCGCCCCTTGCGGCTGCTTCGTGTGATACTGCCATACGGAAAGCTTTGTCCAGCGTAAGGTCCTTTTCTGATAGAAGCCGTTTCTGGGTTCCTTCACTTTGTAGCCCACACACAAACTTGTCCCTTAACGTATCTGCTAGTCCCGCTCCAAACTGGCAGTGTTTCGATAGCTTGCGCAGTTCCGTTAGGTCCTCAGCATTGCTTTCGTCTTTGTGTTGGTTCCTTTTATGGAACTTAAATCGTTCTGCTATCAGCAGCAGTGTGGGGTTTAAGTGGTCCTGTAGGATTTCTACTGTGCTTTCAAAATTCTTGTTTACCGGCTTCTCTGGGGTTATTGGATTTCGCAGTAACCCATAAGTTTTTGCACCCATGGAATTTAACAGAACCAGTGCTTTATTAGCATCTGCACTTCATTCGCCCTGCAGTACACCTCAATACATTCCACATATGTCGCCCAATCTTCGACTTCATTGTCGAATGTAGAGATACTGCCACTCTTCGGCATCCTTGGGTGTGAGTTAACTGACAAAAATGGCGCCTCCCATGCTTCCCCTTCTTCTCCGCTGGCACAAAATGGCATCTCCCGTGCTCTTTCTTCTTCTCCGCAGCTCAATGGCGTCTCCCGCACTCCCCTTTCTTCGCCCCGCGGACCCTGTTCAGCCCGTGAGCCCTGGCTGTGCTCTGCGCGTTCTTCTTTTTATTTTTTTCGACGCTGCTAAGTCTGGAACCCGGCTGTTTCTCTACCCTCTCTCTCTCCGGTTTGTTTTCTTTTTCTCGACGCCGCTCGGTGTTCAACCCCCGGCTGCGCCCTGCGCTCTTCACCCTCTGTCTTACCCCGTCGACGCTGCTCGGCTTTCTCTCCGCCATCGGTCGACTCCAGCCGCCGCTGTTCGGGAAGGGTCTGCGCTGGACCTGTCGTCGGTCTCTTGCTGCTCGTCGTGGCTGGGGAACAAAGCCTGGCTCTCCACAGCCTCCCCTGCGAAGTTCAATCTCTGCCTGACTGCTGGGCGGTTGCTCGTGGTCGACGCCCGTGTTCCTGGCCTCGACTATTTTTTTTTTATGTTGCAGGTAGATTCGAATCGACACTCGTCGCCACTGTTGGATCCGTGGTTCAGTGGATATGCTGTTATTAAATAATCACACGGATGCTGTACATTAACAATAAACAGGTCTTTACTGGAGGAGGGTAGTCTCAAGACTGGGGGTACAGAGGCATGCGCAAAGCTTATATACAGGTGTGGTCACTGCCAGTACTACAGTATACAGGAGCTGTAAAAGTAGTTCTAACTTAAAGGCACATACACTACACAACCCAGCTCTTTTTGTCAACCGCAAGGGCTTCCACTCCCTTATCGTGCAGCTGGTGTGTAACCACAGGAAGGACATTTTGCATGTTTGCGCGAAGTACCCTGGCAGTTGCCATGACTCATTCATCCTGCGACAGTATAGTGTGCCTCCGCTCTTCAATCCGCCAAACCAACTTTCCGGGTGGCTGCTTGGAGACAAGGGCTATCCCCTGAAGACGTGGCTGATGACGCCATTGAGGCGGCCATCGAATGAAGCTGAGGAGCGCTACAATGCCAGCCACATTTCCACCAGATCCATCATCGAGCAAACCATCGGCTTGCTGAAGATGTGATTCAGATGCCTTGACAGATCAGGCGGTGTCTTACAGTATTCAGCAGCCAGGGTCTCCAGAATCATTGTGGTCTGCTGTGCACTGCACAACATCGCACAGCATTGTGGCTTGCAGCTGCCCGAGGAACAAATGGCTCAGCGCATAGCCTCCTCAGATGAGGAGGAGGAGGAGGAAGACCTTGCGGAGGCAGATGGGCCAGCTCCAGCAGCATGCGAGCACATTGCTCTTCGTGGTGCAAGGGATGCACTAATCTTTGCTAGATTCGCTTAAGTAGACAAATCAAACAAATGTGGCTGGCACCTTCTTAACACACCATACACAATGTACAAGAACCTGTGGGTTGCTATCACTCTGACCACCATCATTACAAATGCAAGTCGCCCTGAGCCCTCAATGTGGAACTTCCATTTCCAAGATCACATAGGCCAGAACTTCAACTGTTTGCCATCACTTCTGTTTAATCCAGTCACAAAAGGATGACAATGTCAAAAATTATACAGAACAGAACAGAACAGAACACCCAAGTGACTGCCCTTGTGACTAATTGTGCTTTATCTTCCTCTTACGCGTGCTTCTACATAGTGCTTCCCCTGGGGCTTCAGCAGATGTGGAGGCACCTTGCTCACTTTCATGCTGCTCCTTCTTCGACACCTTTAGTGGGCATCCTCTGGGTTTGAGAGCCTGTGAGGGCTCAGCAACAGTCTGCTCCTCCTGTGTCTGTGCAAGGGCTGAGACGTTCATCTCAGTTGGGGGGGCATGAGAACCCGTACCTGCACTGGCAGTCCTACTCAAAAGGACTTCCATGAAGCTCTGGTTTCTTTGCTCATTAGCTGCCCATTGCTCCTCCAGAGATGTCAGTCTATTCTGAACATTCACCATGTTTTCCTGACTCTGGCAACTTATTTCCTCCATGGCCGTAGCCAGCCTTTCCACGGAGGTTGCCATCCTTTCCGTGGTGGTGCGTTCATGCACCATTGCCTCCACAAAGGCACTGCTCATGTTAGACATGGACTCCTCCATCCTCTCCACACTCGCAGTAACCCTGGAGACAAAATCTACCAGACTCCTGCACTTGTCCTGGAGTTCCAGCATCGCTCTCTTTCTGGATGGCCCCAGAGGTACAGGGCTGAAAATTCAGTAGGGTTAGCGCCCATTTTGCGGCGCTAGAGGGCCTAGCGCCGCAATGATAGCCGTTTCTGAAATTCACTTCGGCGCTGCCATCGGCGTTAGCCGGTTGCACTGCGCCGGCACCGATGACGTCATCGGTGTGCGCAGCGTCCCGGTTGCCGTGGCAACGCGCCCGAACGCCGAAATTCAGTTGCGGCCGCCTCGCCCGTGGCAGCCGCAACTAAGACTCTGGCAACCGAGTCTTACACAAGTTAGCGCCGGCGCATTAAGGTCGCGCGGCGGCCGGCCGCTTTCCCGCCGGCCGCCTGCCCGCACCTCCCTCCCCGGACTCCTCCACCTCCCCCCCCCCCCCCCCGCGGAACAGATGCGTCTGGCCTGCAAGCCCGGCACTTGTCCGAGGTGCCGGGCTCATTTTTGAAAAAATCAAACGGCCAGCGATCGGGTGAAGGCAGCGCCTCCTTAACGGGAGGAGGAGGCCTGCACTTCCCCAGCCTGCCGCACCGCATCGGGTGCCGCAGCGCCGGATTAGCGCCGCAATGCGGCACTCAGCGCCCATTGGGAGGCACTCACGCCCGCCAGTAGCGCCGGCAGCCGTCTGGGCGCGGCGCTACTGAATTTTTGGCGCGCGCAAGGGAATTAGCGCCGGCGCTAAATTTCCGGCGCTAAAGCCCTGGCGCGGCGTCAACTCAATTTCTAGGCCACAGAGTCCACATACAGCTGAGCAGAGCTGGGAACGCCCTGCGCTCTCCGACAAGGATTCTCCACTGCTGTCCCTGTATCCACCATCTGCTGATGCTCACTTGTGAGCTGTGATACACCAGGTGACAACACTACTCTACCTCCCGAAGGTTCTACCGAGGTGTGCGTATCTGCGCTGGTGCTTTGTGCGCTTAATTCAGCTGACGCTGCGCCCTCAGAGGTTACAGGTTCCTCTGAGGAGTCTTCTGGCTCCGGCTCTTCCTCCTGGACAGTGGGGAGGGGGGCTGTCGATGGTCCTGCAGGGGAGTAAAGGAATGAGTTACACATTTGATATTAAGATAGCATGCACATGGAATAGTGCAGATGATCATAAGTCAATCTGTTTGAGCATCAGATGCCATATCAGTCACTCATGCAATGTAAATGAGAGAGATGCAAATCTATTCTGTCACCAGCTTGCTCTGCTGCGCCCGTCTAACCGTCCCCCACTTCCAGATCCTCATCACCTCCGATTATTGTGAGGGCAGCCTCCTCAGCGTTGGTCAAATGGGCAATTAAAGGTGGCCCTCCTCCTGTCATAGCCCTCTCCCTCTTATTGTGGGCTCTCTTTTCCTGCAATGAGGGACACTAGTGGAGTTTGAGTGAGAATGCTGGAGTGAGTGTAGAGAAGCCATAGCATAGATACTTAGAAGGAGACAAAGATGGAGTGAGCTGCCAATACCAAGGGCCCTCCCTGTGTGTTGTTAGTTGTTGTCATTGCATAACAGTGATAGGGAGTGTGAGGGCAGCATAGTCGAATAGTGAAGTGATTGTGTACATAGAGAGAGAGGGAATGGTTAAGGGTGCAAGGGATATAAGGGTAAAGTGGGATGTGGAGAAGTAGGTTGACAATGCAGAGTGCTGGTGATGAGAGGAGATGGGGAGCAGATTGAGGGTCATGGTGATGTTATACTCACCTTCCCTGAGTGGACCAGGTCATTGAACCTTTTTCGGCACTGAACCCAGGTTCGACTGCACATCGATGCCGAGCTGCCCTCCTGTGCAATTTGCAGCCACACAGCTTTGGCCTGCTGTGGTGGCTTCTTCCTCCCAGAGGATGGGAAGAGCACCTCCTTTTGACCTCTGACTCCCTCCACAAGAGCATGGGGGGAGTCATCAGCAAGTTGTGGTGAGGCCTTCACCCTTGAGGTTGCCATGTCAGCAGCAGTAAGCAGAGTAGTCAATCCAGCAGCAAATAATGAGAAAATGAACCAAGGCTGCATGGGCCCTTTAAATGCAGCTGGCTCACAGACGTCAGCAGAGGCGAGTTCTAGACCCAAAACAGTAATTGGCCAGGGGAGCGCACACGCAGGGAATCAATTGCCCAATTAGGGCAAAATCGCAAATTTCTACCGGCTGAATGCGGAGGTGGGACTGGGACCGGAACCCGCCGACCACCAGACCCGCACCCACCCCGCCACCAATGATAAAATCGCAGCCATAGAGTACAAAAGCAAGCAAGTTATGATGAACCTGTATAAAACACTGGTTCAGCCTCAACTGGAGTATTGAGTCCAATTCAGTGCACCGCACTTTAGGAAGGATGTGAAGGCCTTAGAGAGGGTGCAGAAAAGATTTACAAAAATGGTTCCAGGGATGAGGGACTTCAGGTACGTGGATAGGCTGGGGAAGCTGGAGTTGTTCTCCTTAGAGCAGAGAAGGTTGAGAGGAGATTTGATAGAGGTATTCAAAATCATGATCTAGACAGTAGATAGAGAGAAACTGGCGGAAAGGCCGAGAACCAGATTTAAGGTGATTGGCAGAAGAACCAAAGGTGACATGAGGAAAAACTGTTTTACACAGCGAGTGGTTAGGATCTGGAATGCACTGCCTGACAGGATGGTGGAGGCAGATTCAATCGTGGCTTTCAAAAGGGAATTGGACAAGTACCTGAAGGAAAAAGGTTTGCAGGGCTACGGGGAAAGGGCGGGGGACTGGGACTAGCTGAAGTGCTCTTGCAGAGAGTCGGCACGGGCTCGATGGGTCAAATGGCCTCCTTCTGTGCTGTAACCATTCTATGATTCTATGATTCTATTTTTTACAGAGTGCTCTGTTAGTGTATCAGAAATTCATTCAGCAATATTTGTTGACTAGCAAGTAAAGTGTTTGCCTTTCTCTCTCACTCCATGTAAAGGAATGAGTAAGAAAAACTACAAGCCAGAATTCACAGATGACAGCTGTACAGTAACGCACGGCCATTTTAGGCACCCAGGTCAATGATCTGCTTTCAAGGGACTGTAACCACAGCAACAGTAAATAGTGGCATCCATTAATACCATCCCTATAGAGTACCAAGTAAGCTGGGGTCCATTGTGAGCCTCTTTCAATAGGAAAGTGGAGGACAGATGGTTTGGGTATGCTGATTGTACATTTTATCATTCTTGGTGATTTGTTAAATTAGAGGTGTGGTCTTCCATCCAGTCATTTTTGTCTTTCTTACCAAAGATTATGAGGTAAAGGAGATAAAAATTTACGCTGACCCTGATAGGTTCTGTTAAATTGATGGCAGCATTGTATGAACTTAATTTGCATGATCTGACCTCTTATTTAGATATCTTATTACAACTAGCTATGTTTAGCTTTGGAAGAGAGGGGCTTGATTTGGCAGACACTGGAGATGTACTAAGGGAATTACATGGCTCTTCTGCAATGTCTATTATGCATTCTTGGGATTAGGACAACAGTATCCATAGCCTAGATTAGCATTGGTCAATGGGAGAATACCTAGCCCTGGTATACTAGTTTGAAGAGATATTGAAGATTTCTTGATGTGCTGTAATGTTTGGGCAATATTATATTAATATGAAATTTGGAAGTTGATTAGAAAAGCAAGTTTGGACAATATTACCACATAGAATTACATAGAATATACAACACAGAAACAGGCCATTCGGCCCAACCAGTCGATGCCGTTATTTATGCTCCACTCGATCTTCCTCCCATCCTTCCTTATCTAACTCTATCAGCTTAACCCTCTATTCCCTTCTCCTTCATATGCATATCTAGCTTCCCCTTAAATGCATCTATACTATTTGCCTCAACCACTCCCTGTGGTAGCGAGTGATGTGCCTCAATAAATCCGAGACTCAATGTTAGTGGAACAAAACAAGGCTTTTATTAACTTAGAAGGTAACACACAGTGGAGAGGTGTCTTCCATCCAGAGGTCTGCAGTACTGGATGTGAGGCACGCTGAGCCTGCTTACATAGGGGCCAGGTATGGGCGGAGCCCTACACACAATACAATACAAGGTGAGGAAACGGAACTGAGGTAAGGGAAATGAAACTGAAATAAACCACAGTCACAGGCACAATCACACAGAGAATACAGATGAGTGATGAATGGCATATTTCATCACATTCACCCCTTCTATAGATTTAGTCTGTTCGGGGGTTTGATAGTCCTCTGTGACCGACGTGGCTGTTGTGGTGCCGCGGGTGTCGGCTGGGTGTCCCCGGTGGCCTCCTGGGTCTCTGCCGGGGGCGCCGCCAGGGTTGTTGAAGGGGTAGTTGGTGGGGGTACCGTTGGTCGATGTTCTTCCGGGGGTGATGAAAGAGTAGTGGGTGGGTAAGAGTTGCTGTGATCGTTGTTGCTGCTGTTGTCGTGGTTGTTGTCGTTACCGGCTGGGGCGACGTCTTTTATGGACACGGTGTCCTCCCTTCTGTCGGCGTGCCGGACATACGCGTATTGGGGGTTGGCGTGGAGTAGGTGCACTGACTCCACGAGAGGGTCCGTCTTGTGGCCCCTCACATGCCTTCGCACGAATACCGGACCTGGGGTGGAGAGCCATGACAGCATGGATACGCCTGAGGTGGATTTCCGGGGAAAGACAAACATTCGTTCATGAGGCGTGGCATTAGTGGCAGTACACAATAGCGACCGTATCGAATGGAGCACATCTGAGAGGACTTCCTGCCAGTGGGAGATAGGGAGGCCCTTGGTCCTTAGAGCTAGAGTGACTGCTTTCCATACTGTCCCGTTCTCTCGCTCCACTTGACCGTTACCCCGGGGGTTGTAGCTGGTGGTACGGCTCGTGGCGATCCCCCTGGACAGCATGTACTGGCGTAGCTCTTCACTCATGAAGGACGCCCCCCTATCCGTATGGATGTAGCTCGGCATACCGAACAGGCAGAACAGGCTGTTGAGGCATTTAATGACCGTGGCGCTGGTCATGTCTGGGCAGGGGAAGGTGAATGGGAAACGGGAGTATTCGTCCACAATGTTCAGGAAGTAAACATTGCGGTCGACGGACGGGAGGGGCCCCTTGAAATCTAAGCTGAGCCACTCAAAAGGCCGTGTAGCTTTGATTAAGTGGGCTCTATCTGGGCGGTAGAACCGAGGCTTGCACACAGCGCAAGTGCGGCAGTTCCTGGTCAGAGACCGAACTTCCTCAATCGAGTAGGGTAAGTTATGGGACTTTATGAAGTGGAACAGCTGCGTGACCCCTGGGTGGCAGAGGTCGTTGTGGAGGGTCTGTAGCCGATCCCCAGTGGCGCTGGCACACATCCCTCGTGAGAGGGCGTCGGGGGATTCGTTAAGGGCCCCTGGCCGGTAAATTATGTCATAATCGAAGGTGGCGAGCTCGATCCGCCACCTAAGAATCTTATCATTTTTAATCTTCCCCCTCTGTTTATTATTGAACATAAACGCTACCGACCGCTGGTCGGTAAGTAGGGTGAAGCGTTTGCCGGCTAGGTAGTGGCGCCAGTGGCGCACTGCCTCCACGATGGCTTGGGCTTCCTTTTCCACGGAGGAGTGTCTGATCTCGGGGCCTTGGAGGGTCCTCGAGAAGAAAGCTACGGGCCGCCCCGCCTGGTTGAGGGTGGTCGCCAAGGCAAAGTCAGACGCATCACTTTCCACTTGAAAGGGAGTGTTCTCATCCACTGCCTGTAGCGTGGCCCGCTCAATATCCCGCTTAATGCTTTTGAAGGCGGCGTGGGCCTCAGCAGAGAGCGGAAAAGAGGATGCTTTCAAGAGGGGGCGGGCTTTGTCGGAGTAGTTGGGGACCCATTGGGAATAATAAGAAAATAACCCCAGGCACCTTTTCAGGGCTTTGGGAGTGTTGGGCAGGGGCAGCTCCCGTAGGGGGCTCAATCAGTCGGGGTCTGGTCCGATTTCCCCATTCTCCACCACGCTGCCTAGTATGCAGAGGCGCGTGGTGTTGTAAACGCACTTGTCCTCGTTGTAAGTGAGGTTGAGTTTTTGTGCGGTTTTCAGGAACCTCTCGAGGTTCGAGTCGTGATCCTGCTGGTTGTGACCGCAGATGGTGACGTTGTTGAGGTAGGGGAAGGTTGCCTGCAAGTGGTGGTCATCGACCATGCGGTCCATCTCCCTCTGGAAGACCGAGACCCCATTCGTCACCCCAAAGGGGACTCTGAGGAATTGGTAGAGGCGTCCGTTCGCCTCGAAGGCGGTGTACGGGCGGTCCTCTGGTCTGATAGGGAGCTGGTGGTACGCTGACTTGAGGTCGATGGTGGAGAACACCCGGTATTGGGCGATTTGGTTCACCATTTCTGATATGCGGGGTAGCGGGTAGGCGTCTAGTTGGGTGTACCTGTTGATCGTTTGGCTATAGTCGATCACCATCCGTTTCTTCTCGCTACCCCTTACCACCACCACTTGGGCACGCCACGGGCTGTTGCTGCGTTCAATAATGCGCTCCTTCAGGAGCCTGTCTACCTCGGTCGCGATAAACCGCCTGTCCTCCCAGCTGTACCTCCTGCTTTTGGTCGCTATTGGCCGGCAGTTAGGGGTAAGGTTCGCGAATAGCGAAGGCGGCTTTACCTTCAGGGTAGCCAGACCGCACACTGTGAGGGGCGGCTGGGACCCACCGTAATTGAGCGTGATGCTTTGGTGGTGGCACTGGAAATCCAGGCCCAAGATCACGCTCGCACATAGATTCTTCATGATTAGTACTTTAAAATTATCGTATACAGTTCTGTTAATGGACAATTGTACCGTGCAGTAACCCATAATGGTCGATGTCTGGGTTTTATCAGCCATAGAGATGGTACCCCGAGTAGGGACCACCTTTAGGGAGAGTTGTTGTGCTAGTTCAGGGTGGATAAAACTCTCCGTGCTTCCACTGTCAATTAAACATTTAACCCCGCACCGTTTACCTCGATGTCCACCATTGATTTGGATAGCGGGTGCGGCCTGGTCTGGTCCACTGTGACCGATGCCACTGTAGGGCCCTGATCGAGACAAGATGGCGTCCACGCTGTCTGCTCACAAGATGGCAGACCCCACAAGGTTGGGCAAGATGGCGTCCAAGATGGCCGCTCCCACGGCGCACACACGGCGGTGGCGGGTTTTCCGGCGGGGTTCCCTCTGCACACCTTCCCGAAGTGCCCCTTCTTACCGCACTTGAAGCAGGTGGTGCCTTTCGCCGGGCACAGGTTTCTGGTGTGTTTCGGCTGTCTGCAGAAGTAGCAGTTGGGGCCCCGACGCGTCGCGGCTGTCGTAGGGCTTCTGGGGGGAGAGCGGGGCCCCGACGGTGTCGGGCTGCCGGGCGGGGAAGGTGCCTTCCAAGATGGCGGCGCCCTTGGTGCACACGTGGCGGCGTGGGCGGCGCGGGCTGAAGAGTAGGCGTCCGAGTTTCTCTGGGCCACATCCAGGGATCGCGCTGTGTCCACAGCCTGTTTCAGGTCCAATCCCGTTTTTTCCAGCAGTCTCTGCCGGATGTAAGTGGAGCTGAGGCCTGTGATGAAGGCATCGCGAACAAGCTCGTCAGTGTACACTGCGGCTTTTACATCTTGGCACTTGCAGTCTTTGCCAAGCGTTTTCAGGGTGACTAGGAACTCATCCAGCGATTCCCCAGGTCGCTGTGCGCGAGTAGCGAGCAGATGCCTAGCATACACCTCATTCGTAGGCTGCTGGTAATGCGCCTTTAAGATGTCGCAGGCGGCCGGGTACGTGTCGGCGTCTTGGATGAGGGGGTAAACCCTGTGGCTTACCCAATTCCGCAGGATTCCGAGTTTCATACTTTCAGCGTCCGTAGCGCCTGTGACGGCTGCGGAATTGTCCAGGAAGAATTCCATACATATAAACTAGTGTCCGAAGCATGCCGATGCGTCCGAAGCATGCTGGTCCAAATCCAAACGTTCGGGTTTCAAGAGTTGATCCATTGTGTTGAAAAGTAAGTTAATAAAATTGATGTGCCTCAATAAATCCGAGACTCAATGTTAGCGGAACAAAACAAGGCTTTTATTAACTTAGAAGGTAACACACAGTGGAGAGGTGTCTTCCATCCAGAGGTCTGCAGTACTGGATGTGAGGCACGCTGAGCCTGCTTACATAGGGGCCAGGTATGGGCGGAGCCCTACACACAATACAATACAAGGTGAGGAAACGGAACTGAGGTAAGGGAAATGAAACTGAAACTAAACCACAGTCACAGGCACAATCACACAGAGAATACAGATGAGTGATGATGCGCCATCAATTACTCAAAAGACTGAGGTTGAGCGAGTAACAATCAGGCTTTTATTAACTAAAGAATGAAGGTCTTGTCTCGAGTGGTCGACCCGTCCAGAATACTAAGGGACTGGGAGGTAGTCACTTATATACCTGGAATAGTGGGAGGAGTCAGCTGAGGCATGTCCAGACCTGTACCTAGTGGAATACACATACAGACACAGACAGGTTATAACAGTGGTTTACCACATTCACCCCTTGTTTAAAAATGAGTCCGGTGGGGTGAAGTGTATTTAAAAGTTCGTGTATTGGAGTCTCTCCGGAGGTCTTGTCTGCCGCTGTGATCGACGTGGCGACGGCAGGGGTGGTGGAGCTTCCGGCGTCGCGTCCCGTGTAGGCTGGGGCCCTGGAGTGTAGTCCTCGTGGGTGACGGTCCAAGGCGAGCCGGCTGCTGGGGTTGGATATCGGGTCATGGGGGGGGGGTGGTAATGGGTAGTGGGTTACAGCGGTCCCCGAGGGTGCGAGGTCTCGTATGGAGACTGTGTCCTCCCGCCCGTCCGGGTATGCAATGTAAGCGTACTGGGGGTTGGCGTGGAGGAGGTCGACCCTCTCGACCAGGGGGTCTGTTTTATTGGCCCTCACGTGTCTTCTCAGTAGTACCGGCCCTGGGGATGTCAGCCATGGCGGTAACGATGTCCCCGATGTGGACTTCCTTGGGAAGACAAACATTTTCTCGTGAGGGGTGGCATTGGTGGCAGTGCAGAGCAGTGACCGTATTCGAGTGGAGTGCATCGGGGAGCACCTCCTGCCAGCGGGAGGTCGGAAGGCCCCTAGACTTTAAGGCTAGTAGGGCGGCCTTCCAAACTGTTGCATTCTCTCTTTCCACCTGTCCGTTCCCCCGGGGGTTGTAACTGGTGGTCCTGCTTGTGGCTATTCCCCTAGCGAGCAGGTACTGGCGGAGTTCGTCGCTCATAAACGATGAGCCCCGGTCGCTATGGATATAGCTGGGGAAACCGAACAGGGTGAAGAGGCTGTTCAGAGATTTAATGACCGTGGCACTGGTCATGTCCGGGCAGGGGATAGCGAACGGGAACTGGGAGTACTCGTCAATGATGTTGAGGAAGTACACATTGCGGTCGGAGGAGGGGAGAGGCCCTTTGAAATCGACGCTCAGGCGTTCGAAAGGGCGAGTGGCTTTTATCAGGTGGGCTCTGTCTGGTCTATAAAAGTGCGGTTTGCACTCAGCGCAGACTTGGCAGTTCTTGGTCATGGTCCTGACCTCCTCGATGGAGTAAGGCAGGTTGCGGGCCTTGATGAAGTGGAAGAACCTGGTGACCCCTGGGTGGCAGAGGTCATTGTGGAGGGCCCTCAGCCTATCGATCTGCGCGCTGGCGCAGGTGCCACGCGATAGGGCATCTGGGGGTTCATTGAGCTTCCCAGGCCGGTACAAGATCTCGTAATTGTAGGTGGAAAGTTCGATTCTCCACCTCAAGATTTTGTCATTTTTGATTTTGCCCCTCTGCTTGTTGTTGAACATAAAAGCAACTGAACGCTGGTCAGTGAGCAGGGTAAATCGTTTTCCAGCCAGGTAGTGCCTCCAATGACGCACAGCCTCCACGATAGCCTGGGCCTCCTTCTCGACCGCGGAGTGTCTGGTCTCCGGGCCCTGGAGGGTTCGTGAGAAGAATGCCACAGGTCTCCCCGCCTGATTAAGGGTGGCGGCCAGAGCGAAGTCGGACGCATTGCTTTCCACCTGGAAGGGGATGGATTCGTCCACTGCGTGCATGGTGGCTTTGGCAATGTCTTCCTTGATACGGTGGAAGGCTAAGCGGGCCTCTGCCGTCACGGGAAAAGAGGTGGACTTGATCAGCGGACGGGCTTTGTCTGCATAGTAGGGGACCCACTGAGCGTAGTAGGAAAAAAACCCTAGGCACCTCTTCAGAGCTTTTAGGCAGTGGGGCAGTGGGAGTTCCATAAGGGGATGCATCCGGTCCGGGTCGGGACCGATGACCCCGTGTTCCACAACACAGCCAAGGATGGCGAGGCAGTCTGTGCGGAATATGCACTTCTCCTTGTTATATGTCAGGTTCAGGAGTTGGGCGGTGCGGAGGAATTTCTCGAGGTTTGCGTCATGGTCCTGCAAGTCATGGCCGCAGATGGTCACATTATCTAGGTAAGGGAAAGTGGCCTGCAGCTCGTTTTGATCGACCATCCGGTCCATCTCCCTTTGGAAGACGGAGACCCCGTTAGTAATGCCGAAGGGAACCCTAAGGAAGTGATAGAGGCCGCCGTTTGCCTCAAAAGCAGTATACTGGCGGTCTTCAGGGCTGATGGGGAGCTGGTGGTACGCTGATTTCAGGTCAATGGTCGAAAAGACGCGGTACTGCGCGATCTGGTTGACCATGTCAGCTATGCGGGGGAGTGGGTAGGCGTCCAGCAGGGTGTAGCGGTTTATTGTTTGGCTGTAGTCGATGACCAGGCGTTGTTTCTCGCCGGTCTTAACGACTACAACCTGGGCTCGCCAGGGGCTGGAGCTGCCCTCAATAATCCCCTCCTTCAGGAGCCGTTCCACTTCGGTTTTGATGAAAACCCTGTCCCCGGCACTGTATCGCCTGCTCTTTGTGGCGATGGGCTTACAGTCAGGGGTGAGGTTAGCAAACAGTGGGGGGGGGTGGGACTCTGAGTGTGGAGAGGTTGCATCTGGTGCGCGGCGGGCAATTTGGAGGCTGCTGGCTGCGGACTGTGAGTGGGGGGAGGGGGCCACCGTACGCCATCGTAACGCTTTTGAGGTGGCACTGGAAATCCAACCCCAATAGAACGGCAGTGCAGAGGTCGGGCAGGACCAGGAGTTTAAAATTATTGAACACAGTCCCGTCTACTACTAGTGTCACCACGCAGTAGCCGCCAATGTCCGCTGACTGGGACTCGGAGGCCATAGAAATCCGCTGGTGCGCAGGCAGGACTGGGAGAGAGCAACGCCGCACCGTGTTGGGGTGGATGAAGCTCTCCGTGCTCCCAGAGTCAAAAAGGCAGTTTATTGCATGGCCGTTTACCTTAACGTCCATTTTGGACCGAGCTAGCTGGTGCGGTCTCGTTTGGTCCAGTGTCACAGAGGCCAGCGTAGGGGTCGGTGTGTCGCTGCGAGTATCAGATGGGGGGGGGGTTGGCGATTTGCTGCGTCCCGGCTGGTGTCCAAGATGGCGGCGTCCATGATTCCCATGTGGCTGGAGTCGTCCAAGATGGCTGCTGCTGCGGTGGTTCGCACATGGCTGGGGAGGCCCAAGATGGCGGCCCGCACGGCCCACACGCGGTGCTGTTGGGGGCCCAAGATGGCGGCTCGCACGGCCCACACGCGGCACTGCTGGCGTTCGGGGTGGCTTTGGCCTTGCAGACGCTGGCGTAGTGTCCCTTTTTCCCGCAGCCCGAGCAGTTCGCATTCTTCGCCGGGCAGCGCGCTCTGGGGTGTTTGGCCTGGCCACAGAAGTAGCATTTCTGGCCTTGGGATACTGCTGTCTGGCTTTGGGACACTGCTGCGGTAGTTGGGCCGTTGTTGGGCTGCGGCTGGGGTGGCACGGTGCTATGGGGCTGTCCTACCGTGTCCCAGGTTGTCGTTCCCCGCGGCGTCCACGGTGCAGAGGAGTAGGCATCCATGCCCCGGAAGGCTGCGTCCAGCGTTAATGCGATGTCGGAGGCTTTGTCGAGGGTGAGGTCACTCTGCTCCAGCAGTCGCTGTCGGGTGTAGTTGGACCTGTGGCCCGCTACGAAGGCATCCCGGATCAGTTCCTCCGTGTACTTAGTGGGCGTTACCACCTTACACCCACAGGCCCGGCCAAGCACGGACAGTGCTTGGAGGTATTCCTCAGTCGATTCCCCAGGTTGTTGCTTGCGACTCCCCAGAAGGTGCCTAGCGTATACTTCGTTCACAGGGCGCGTGTACTGGGTCTTGAGGAGCTGGAGGGCGGCTGTATACGAGGTCGCGTCCCGGATGACTGAGTACACTCGGTGGTTCACCTTGGAGAACAGGACAGACAGTTTGTCCGCATCCGTTTCGACTGCAGTGGAGGCAGTCAGGAATGTCTCGAAGCACGTGAGCCAGTGAGCAAACTTGGTGGAAGCGTCCGCTTCCCAACTGTCCAGGTCCAGGCATGCTGGTGTGAGGATCTTCTCCATTATAAAAAATTTAGTTAATAAAATTGATGCGCCATCAATTACTCAAAAGACTGAGGTTGAGCGAGTAACAATCAGGCTTTTATTAACTAAAGAATGAAGGTCTTGTCTCGAGTGGTCGACCCGTCCAGAATACTAAGGGACTGGGAGGTAGTCACTTATATACCTGGAATAGTGGGAGGAGTCAGCCGAGGCATGTCCAGACCTGTACCTAGTGGAATACACATACAGACACAGACAGGTTATAACAGTGGTTTACCACAAGTGATGAATGGCATATTTCATCACAGCGAGTTCCACATTCTCACCATTGTCTGGGTAAAGTTTCTTCTGAATTCCCTATTTGATTTCTTGGTGACTATCTTATTGATGGCCTCTAGTCTTGCTCTTCCCCACAAGTGGAAGCACTCTCTTTGTGTCTACTCTATCAAAACCATTCATAATTTTAAAGACTTCTATTAGGTCACCCCTCAGCCTTCTCTTTTCAGGAGAAAAGAGACCATCTTATCTCAATTTGCAAGCAGCCCTAATGTCCAATGGTAATTATTATGGCTAAATTAAAAAGCAATATTTAGCCTGGACTGTAAGCCGGAACTGAGCTATAGGAATCTAAAATTAACAAACCTCAAAGAAAACTTAAGATTAGAATGAGTTTTTTTCCTATAAAGTCTTAGATACACGGGGGGAAAAATTCGGTATCGCCCTGTTTGGGGCGCCGTTGCCGGCCGTGCGCAAAGTTATCACCTCCGACAGCAAACTTGGCTTTTATCATCCCTGGAGGTGATTGGAGTGCTAAATCAGGCGCTTCACACCTGTCTTAAGGCGCAAACGCTGAGGAGTGAGGCGCTACCTCAGAGCACTGGCGAAGCAAGGAAGGGCAAATCAAAATAAACCTGCAAAGTGCTGCTCAGTACTTAAAACTCCTCCACACAGTATTGAATCTCTCCAGAAGTCTCTCTCTCTCTCAGAATGCGTGGTGCAAAAATGTCACCGACAAAAAAAGGCAGGAAGCGGTCGCCTTTAAATAGCGCTCCCCTAGTCCCTTTGTGACAGCATAACGCTCCCCTCAACCTGTCGTTGCTAGTGGTAGGCAGTAAGGCAGGGGGCGCCACTCAATATCTGGTCCGGGGCGCTAATGGGGCATTGCGCACTTGACTGACGTCACAATCTGAAGGCGCAGGAGACCGTGGCGGTAGTGTTTAGCGCCGCCGCAAAATGTCTAGTTAATTTTGCGAGCGGCGCAAACATCGCCGCACCCGGGCGCTAGTTGCTTTGCGCCCCAATTGGCGCTCTCTTAAGGCGCTAACGGGAGGCGCAAACAACTGAATTTTTCCCCCAAGGAGTTAACACACAGATAAAGCACTTTTTAAAAAGCTGCAAGAATAACTGCCTGTGGGTATATAGGATGTCTTCTTCTTCTTAGGCAGAAGACATCCTATATACCCACAGCCAGTTGTCTTCTTTGACATTTCAATGGTTCCTGGAGTTCCAGGAACCACAATATTCCACATAGCATTTCATTATTTCTGCAGTTATCCTTATAACCATAAAGGTAGATGAACTCTACAGAACAGTCCTCAGGAGTTTAAATGGGCTGGAAAAGAACCCATGATAGGACTTCTGACAAAAGGTCATTGACCTGAAACGTTAACTCTGTTTCTCTCTTCACAGATGCTGCCTGACCTGCTAAGCATTTCTGGCATTTTCTGTTATAATTCCATGATAGGACTTATTGGGCCAGAATGTGCGGTTCGTATGACAGCGTACTCTCAGAGTACACCATCATACCGCCTTTGAAATGGACAGCAAGTTCAGGATTTCCAAGCGCATGCGTTAAATCCCGAACTTGTGATCTGTCAAATTCCGACTTGATCTGCACTGACATTGAAATCCTAATTGCTGGTGCAGAGTTGGGCTAATTGCACACCAACTGCCCAGCAATTATGTATGAAAATTTATGGCTGGTGCAAACAGGCACAGGGCCTGTTTGCATAGTGTAAGGGGATACCGCTTGACAAGATAATTAAGAAATTGCACACCATTAATTAAAAAGGAAGGTTAAACAGTAATACAGAGTGGTGAAAATAGCTTTCCAATTTCTACATGAAAAAAATAAATGATTTGCTTAGACGATCCTGAAATGCATATTATGGAAGTTCGAGCATAGTTCCCAGAGACTATGGGGAAAAATTCGGTTGCTTTGCGCAAAGCAACTAGCGCCCGGGTGCGGCGCCGCCAACGCCTCCCGCGAAATTCAGCGGGAGGTTAATGGCGGCGGTAACCGTTAGCACCCCGCGGCGCTGCGCCGCCGGCGATGACGTCATCACCATGCGCAGTGCCCCACTCGTGCCCCGGCCGCTATCTTCGGTAGCGCCTCCTGTCTTACTGCCGGACGCTATGTCCAACGAGGTCAGGGGGGCCTACCTGCGGCCAGGGCAGCGCTATTTAAAGGCGAGGTGCTGGGCGGCCAGTTTTGTTGCTGGCCACCTGCCAGCACCTGCCTCCGCTCCCGTCCCCGGCCTCTTGACCCGCCCCCCCCCCGCGGAGTGCCAGCTGCGCTCCATGAGCCCGGCCCTTCTCTTGAGGGCCGGGCTCTTTTGTCACCACTCCCAATCCCCGGGGGCCCAGCTGGGCCCCAGGTCGCGCTGTGCAAGGCCAGTCCCCTTTAAGAAGGGGAGGAAGGCTTGCAATACTGCGGCACGTAGCGCCGTGATATTCCCTCGCAGCATCCTAAGAGGGAGGCGGGGCGCTTCCAGTAGCGCTACGCTGCCCTCTTGGGGCGCTACCACTCAATTTTGGTCGCGGGGGCGCTTCTTTTTCTGGGGCGTTAAAAGTAACACCCCGGCGAAGTTAGCGCCCCAAAGGGGACTGACTCAATTTTTCGCCCTACAGGTATTCCAATGTGTATAAGAAAGCCACACTTCAAATTTGCTTTGCAGAGAGAAAACTTCTCCAGCTCTACTGGCAGCAGGTCTGGCGTCAGCCCTCTCTGGATGGAAGCATCCTAACAGGAGAACACTTGGTTGTGTGTAGCCCAGCAGAGCAGTGATGATTTTCAATCAAATTATTGGAAATGTAACTTGCTCTAAATGAGTACTTTTCTAAAAAGCAAAGTAACACCACAATTTCGAGCTATCCAAACTTCTTTTTGAAACACTTCAACCCCAAAATCATAAATTTAAGTATATTTTTTGAAGTACTGAAGTTTAAATAGTGAATAGCCCTACAATTTCTAATAGTATTACTGAGAGACCTTCTGTTTGCTGATTGGAGCACCGGCCCACGTGATCTCAGGTGTGCTTCCGCATACAGTAAGCCCTGGGATCCACGGGCCACTACACTGTCCTCTACTCCGCAGCGTCTGACAGCAACTTCTCGGAGGAGGGTTCCCAACAGTTAAGTGCGCAATCGGTTCGGATGCCGACCACAAAATCCGGGCCATTGGGGTAGAAATTAAACCTTATTGCACCCAATTTACGGGTTTAAAATGGGTGCAATGAGGGCCAATTTTGGAGACTAACATCCTGCACCCCAAGGATGCCTGAAAGACATCCAACCCAATATTGGGCTAGAACATTTTTCAGGCGTCTAGGGTGGCCAGCTAAAACAGACATTGGGGCCTTTGCAAAGACTAATGAGAGTTCTAATGCCTGTTTTCGGACCACTCAGGGAAATTGGGCTGCTCTGAACGGAGCAGTCATTGGGCCTCAGGTATGGACGTGGCCTCGCAAGCTGCCGCCACCAAAAAGTTATGTTTTTTTTTGGTTTGACTGGGAGCAGGAGAAGGCAGCAGCCCGACATTGATCTTTATAAAATGTGATGGCGCAACTGGCACCGGCAGCTCACTCAAACAATGTTAATGAGGCTCGAGACTGAATTTCAGGTCGGCCTTAGGCTTCCCGGTTGCGGTGTGTGCTATGTGCATGATGCCCATTTCAGGCCCAAAAACGGGTCCAAGGGAATTTCCACCCCATTGTACAAGGCCTGTGGAAGGAAATGGCCTTTCTCATTCTGTTCTGAGCAAAGAACTAACTGTTAGACTGCTACAGCTCTGGGAAATTCTAGTCTCTCTGGGCCAACCATTTTAGTTCACACTCACAGTGATACTGAGACAAATACATATGTAGTGATAATGATACTCAAATCTTAAGAATAGCTTTATTATTGCAACATTATCCTTCCACTACTAAAGTGAACACTTAAAAATTGAAGTGAAAGAATATAAACACTCCTCACCTTTCCTCCCCCAAATTCTTTCTTGTTCCTATTTTCACTTCTATTTTTATTATTTTAACTTAATTTCTCTTTTAATCTATTGTAATACTTCTATTTTTTTCTCAGAAGCAAATAGTTTAAATATTCAAAAGAGCTGGCCTTTGATTGGCTGAAATCAAGCTCTAAAGGCTAATTTTTTTTAACCAATTGAGCATCAGAAGTCTAAAGATAAACAGAAGTGTATCATGAACATGACCAAGTGGACCGTTGATAAATTTCAAATCATTAAACCAAGAAGCACAACCACAGGACACGTTGCCTCACCTGTGAAGTAAGCAGTTCAATTGTGCTCAAGTAAGATAACTTGCCCATTAGATTCTCTGTTAAGAGGCCAGGCCCCGGAAAATATCCTGATAATATTTTCCACCATAAATTTCGGTGCTGTAAATGGAGGATGTATTGAATTAAAGTTGAATATCTGCACACCATTATAACATTTCTCAAAGCTCTAAGGCAGCTGAAGCTGCACATACCTTAAGGAAGGAACAGCAGACCTACAATGATCTTGATATGACTGTTCAGCCTCCAGTGTTACAGCTGGTACCATTAAATAAACCAAACATGGAAACACAAAATACAGCACATGATGGTACAACCCCTCTCATAATCCCACAGGAAAGTCTATTTTTAGGTGTGTATGTATTTCTTACCTTTAAATATCCCTGCCACCAGTGGAAAATGAATGCCTCTTCATTTCTCTGTTGGGATTTCTGGAAGCTGACACAAAGATGTGTCTTCATTAGTAATGCAGCATTGACTTGAGAAATTACTTTGGACATTACTGACTGGATGATGCCCATGGGTGATCTGAAAAATGTTGGTAGCATCTTCAAAGAGTGCATGTCAATCAATAAAACTAATGTAACATCTAGAAACCCACAGATAATATTCTGTCTACAGTCTGTGCTTACCACCAGTACCCATATCAAAACAGTGTCAGTGTATAATCTGCTGCCAATGTAAAGAATGCTGCTGAAATCAGAGGCCTTAAATGTCTTTTGTGAATAGAATCACACAAGACAGCCAAACCCCATTGCGCAAAATCATTGAAATGCAAAAATAAATAGTCACATGGAACCAGTATAGAGAGCATTGAGCATCAAACTATGATTCTGCATCAGAATGTGTTTCCCTTACATAGGAAATGTTGCACATTGTTTCTAAACTGCAGTCATGTACCTTACTGCCCAGCAGGCAAAGAAATCAGAGATGAATAAGATTAAATGGATACTACAAATATAAGTTTAAAACATGTGTAAGGTTTGAACTTTTATTTCATATTAAACAAGCGATCCTTAATGTCTTTTAAAAAAATATTACTTTACAGGTTTTTGTTAGATCGGGAATAATGAAAAGAACAGGAGCATTCTTTTCATTCCATTGGGAGCAGCATTAATTTGCCAATGAAAACAATTGGGAGCTTTATTATATTTAAAGTGGAGAGGTGAGGAATGCAAAGCCTATTGTAGAGAACACCTGTGCGGCTGGTGGGAAAGTGCTGGTGTGAAACGAAACGCAATGGCTTTGGTGAGAGTGTGGTGTGGGGGGAGGGATATAAGAGAACAGTTAGACTACAGAGAAAGGCAGCAATACTACTGAAGCACTCAACTAGCTGGAGCGAGGGAGCCCGGTAGAGCATGGGAAGTTTAGGTTTCCCCGCACGCTGTGGAGTTTTACTCGTGAATGTGGCATCACGGATAGGTTCCCCGCCTGGAAGACAGCCTGATAGACAGGCTGGCTTCCAGTCCGGCAGAGAAAGCTGTAGAATAGGCCTTAACCCCGGGGGGGTGGTCTGATCCTGGGGGGGGCCCAATCCCCGACCCCGAGGGGGGGGTTCCGATCGCCAAACCTGGTGGGGTGGCCCGATCCCGGAGGTGGGGGAGGCCCGATCCCCGACCCCGGGGAAGGGGGTACAATTCCAGTGGAGTCTGATCCCTGTCCGGTCCGATTCCTGACCATAGGGTGGGGGGTCCAATCCCCGACCCCGTGGTGGGGTCCGATCCTGTGGGGGTGTCTGATCTGGGGTGGAGGGGTGGGGTTTGTATGGCGGGGGGTGCTGATGGTACAGGAGCTTGGGAGGTGGGAGGGGGGAGCAGGGAGGAAGCACTCCGGCTCCTCCCGGCCCACAAGGAGTGATCCCCGAGGCTGTCCTCACCTCACTGCAGATGCCAGTAGTCCCGAGGCCCGGGAACCCTGGTCGGCCACAGATAAACCTGCACAGCAGGTTAATGGTGAGGCTTCCAGCCGCCCTTCCCACCTCCGTTAAAACCGGAAGTAGGCGAGTTGGGGTCGGGATTCAGCTTTTGAACACTTTAACCTCCCACCTGACCCCAACCTACCCATTTTTTAGGGTTAAAATTCCCCCCAATGACAGAGAAAGAAGCAGCTTGCAGAAAGAGATGAAGTTTGGGGCGTGGGGGTGCGGGGAGTGGTTGGGGGAGAGATGTGGCAGGATGAGTGAACCTCAGAGAAAACTAAAACTAAAGAGTTGATTTTAACCCTGCCTATCCGGTGAAATCCAGGTGGGAGGGCAGGTAAAAAGCAATACTGCTGAAGCACTCAACTAGCTGGAGCGAGGGAGCCCGGTAAAGCATGGGAAGTTTAGGTTTCCCCGCACGCTGTGGGGAAAGCCCTGTGGGAAAAGCCCTGTGAGATTCCACTCTCTTCCAGCAGGTTTCCGATTTGAACTCTTTTGAGGGGGCAGGAAGGACACCCAGCTCCCCCAATCACAAGGCCACCCCAAACCCCACTTTCCATGACTTGCCTGAGTGCTGGGGACCGTTCCTTCAGTGCCCGGTGACGGCTCCCTGCCGCCCGACATTGCGCTCCTGTCTGCCGGCTACCTGCTGTTTCCCCGGGCGGGTTAAAATCTCCCAGGCCTCACATTTCCAAGGTCGGGAGAATTTGCTGCCCGCCTCAGTCCCACCTGCACAACTCCCATCCCGAGTTACAATCTGGACTTAAGAACTGAGGAATAGTAAGATTGCAGATTTTTATAAAGATCAGGGGCTGGATTTTACTTACCGAGACGAGTTGGGGGCGGGACTGCTGCCTTCCGGGTTCTAGTCCCGCCCCCAGCGACGTCTGACGAATAAATGCTATTTTCCCTTGATTGGCCTTGCTAAGCCCGCCCTGCGGGCTTGCCGGCCAATTAAGGGAAAGCCGATGTCAGATGACGTCAGTGCATGATGCTTCATCAGCTGGTTTTCTTAAAGGGACAGGCCCCATAATTTTTTGACAGATGAATTTGACAGCATTGAGGTGCTGTCAAACACTGACAATCACTGTTCAAAGGTGAGCCCTTGCACCCGGATGCACCAATGACTCTTTCCTTAGGAGAAAACAGATGGCAGCTGCATGTGAGATTGCAGAGGCATCTGCCAATTCTCCCGATCAGATGAGGCTTCACAGAAACATCAAATCTTGTCACCTGCAGATACATATAAACAGAATAAAAATATTTCTTACTACATTCTCTCACCTGTCATACTTACCTGTGCACCATTGGACGCATCACACTACCTCTGCAGCTGTCATTTGCACACTTACACTGCAGCAGACCCACAGGTCGCCTCGCCGACCCTGGCAGGGTTTCCCGACGTCAGGAAGGCCGCATCAGCAGGCTGAAAATGGGGAAAAGCCTGTTAACTACCTTGGCTCTAATCCCCTTCCCGCCGCTAGGAGATGGGTCCCTGTGCGTGTCAGGTACCCGCCTCTCGGGAAGATGGTTCGGAGGCGGGTTGGGAGCGGGGTTGGGACCCGCTCTCAATTTTTCCCATTTTCCCAGCAGTCCCACCTTCAAACCCGCCTCCGCCTTCAAACCCGCCTCCTCAGGGCTGGTAAAATCCAGCCCATAAAGTCTGTATAAATGGTGGACAATAATAAGTTGGTGGAGGCAACAAAACACAACTGCCTGTGAGGACCTAATTTAAAAATAAGTCTTTGTTATAATTAAAAATAACCAGTTGATATAGCGATGTTGTTTTAAGAAGCCAGGGCACATCTAACTGTTAAGAGAATGGCAGCAATTAGACTGTTTCTGCATAAAAATAATTATTACTATATTTCATATTGGCAACTTTTTAAAAAAAATCAGTGGGAGGCAACTTTTAAAATTAAAAACGATGGACTTGCATTAATCTAAAAGCCTGTCATTTTCAATAAAACTACAATAACCTCCCCCTCCCCATCAGAGGCTGCCTCTCACTATTATGAAAGTTGTTGGTTAGTTTTTAATAAATAAAGGCTCGTAACCATCTCCAGACATAGAAGGAATACTTAATTTGTCAGAACTAGTCAAACCGAGGCGGTGTGGGCTGCATGTGAAAAAATAGCTCTTATCGATATCACCTTACTGCAATTATTCCATTGCATGAAAAGAAGGTAACACAGTTTAATTCTAAATAACAACAGAAGACGCTGGAAAAACTCAGCAGGCCAGGCAACATCCGTGGAGAGAGAACTAGAGTCAACGTTTCAGGTCGAAACCCTTCTTCAGAACTGAGCAAAAAAGGCAGAAAATGAAACAGATTAAAAGGCAGTTTGGGGGCTGGGAAATGGGGGAGGGGAAGAAAGAAGAGACATTAAGAGATATTCAAGGTGAGACGAGATGGTAACAGGACAGGTAAAGAAACAAACAATGGCTCTAGATGAAGTGTGGAATGCGCTGGCAGAGTGAAAGACAGCTGCCATGTGGGAGAAAGAAAAAATTCTCTTCATGTGCGCTTTACATTGAAACGTTAAACAGAATGCTCAGTTTATCTCCTTTATCAACATCTGTTTTTACATGCTTGTAAACTTATGGTTTTTAAAACAGGATCTGAGATGTTGCTCTGGTCACAGTGTTTCCCCTGGTCTGGAAAACAGTAAGTGATTCTGACATTTTGTACAAACAGGAAGCAGTAAGTCAGTGGCTTACTCAACAAAACTGCCCCTGCCACAGATTAAAAAGAATTTATTTGCAAAACTTTTTAAAAAAAATCACAATATACATTTTCTTTGACTTTATTTTTTTAATCCCCCTTTTAAATTATTTTGTGCTTTTTTTTAGTTTTAAACCTATCAAGCTTTTACATTTTCTGTCAGGAGTTGCCCTCTTTAAAAGCTGAAGTGTCACTTGGACAATGTGCAGACAGCAATTAAGTCTGAGAAAACATAGTGCTGTTTCATTTCCAACTCCCTCCCATTTTTAACATTTTTTTCCTCCCTATTCAATGCACCATTCTCTAGCCAAAAGTATGGGCAGCCTACCTGCTCTCAGTCCAGTGCCACTGGGAGATTGACTCTCCTCCGTGGGGGTCACCTATTCAAATATTCCAGTTAACCCAGAAAGCATTGCTGAAATTGTGAACTAGTTGTTTGGTAAATCAAGAGCAAAGACCCATATCCTATCATACATTGCCATGATACAGAAGGAAACCAACCATCTGAACATTGCGTTATCCTAAACAGTGCTGCTTTACATGTTTCATGCATAAAAGTCAAGAGAATACAAGTCTTAACTGACACTGCAATGTATCAGAGAATGCTGTAAAGAGAATTTATGCTTTTCATAATGGGGGACAAAATTCGGTATCGCCCCATTTGGGGCGCGATTATTGGCGGTGCGCAAAGTTTAGCGCCTGGCACTAATTATCACCTCCGACAGCAAATTCGGCTTTTATCACCCCTGGAGGTGATTGGAGCGCTAAATCAGGCGCTACACACCTCTCTTAAGGCGCTGAGGCCGAGGAGCGAGGCACTACCTCAGAGGGCGGGCGAAGCTCATGTGATGTCAGTCAGCAATGGAACACAGGCACAATGGCACCGGCCAGTTCTTAAAGGGGAGGGTTGATCTTGCTCTCCATCCACATCCTGCTTATTGCAGCCTTGAATCTCGGCCTGGAGAGACTTGTACATCAAATCTGCTGGAAAGAACAATGGAGAGACCCAGGGAAAGAGCTCACAGTGCAGCCCCCACAGTCTCTTTTAAATCGATACAAGGAGGGGCAAATCAAAATGAACCTGCAAAGTGCTGCTCAGTATCCAAAACTCCTTCACATAGAAACATAGAAGATAGGAGCAGGAGTAGGCCATTCGGCCCCTCGAGCCTGCTCCGCCATTCAATGCAATCATGGCTAATCATCCAAATTCAGTACCCGATTCCTGCTTTCTCCCCATAACCCTTGATCCCTTTAGCAAGAAATATATCCAACTCCTTCTTGAATACATTTAATGAACTGGCCTCCACCGCCTTCTGTGGTAGAGAGTTCCCCAGGTTTATCACTCTCTGGGTGAAGAAATTCCTCCTCATTTCTGTCCTAAATAGCCTACCCTTTATCCGTAGACTGTGTCCCCTGGTTCTGGACTCCCCGACCATCGGGAACATCCTTCCTGCATCTAGTCTGTCCAGTCCTGTCAGAATTTTATAAGTTTCAATGAGATCACCTCTCATTCTTCTAAACTCCAGCGAGTACAAGTCCACTCGACCCAATCTCTCCTCATATGTAATTCCTGCCATCCCAGGTATCATCCTGGTGAATCTTCGCCGAACTCCTTCCATGGCAAGAACATCCTTCCTCAGATAAGGCGACCAAAACTGCACACAATACTGAAGATGTGGTCTCACCAAGGCCCTGTACAACTGCAGCAAGACATCCTTGTTCCTGTACTCAAACCCTCTCGCTACGAAGGCCAATATACCATTTGTCTTCTTAACCGCCTGCTGCACCTGCATGCTTACCTTCAGCGACTGGTGCACAAGGACACCCAAGTCTCGTTGCACTTCCCCTTCTCCCAATCTATTGCCATTTAGATAATAATCTGCCTTCCTGTTTTTGCCACCAAAGTGGACAACCTCACATTTATCCCCGTTATATTGCATCTGCCATGTTTCTGCCCAATCACCCAACATGTCCAAATCATCCTGGAGTTTCTCGACATCCTCCTCACAACACACACGCCCACCCAGCTTTGTGTCGTCTGCAAATTTGGAGATATTACATCTAGTTCCCTTGTCCAGATCATTTATATATATTGTAAATAGCTGGGGTCCAAGGACCGATCCCTGCGGTACCCCACTAGTCACTGCCTGCCATTCGGAAAAAGACTCGTTTATTCCAACTCTTTGTTTTCTGTCTGCCAACCAGTTCTCTATCCAAGTCAATACCTTGCCCCCAATCCCATGTGCCTTAACTTTACATGCTAATCTCTTATGCGGGACCTTATCGAAGGCCTTCTGAAAGTCCAGATACACCATATCCACTGGTTCTCCCTTATCTATTTTACCAGTTACATCCTCAAAAAATTCCAGTAGATTAGTCAAGCACGATTTACCTTTTGTAAATCCATGTTGACTTTGTCCGATCCTGTCACTGTTTTCCAAGTGCTCTGCTATTACATCTTTTATAATGGACTCTAGCATTTTCCCCACTACCGATGTCAGGCTTACCGGTAATATCCCGTTTTCTCTCTACCACCTTTTTTGAATAGTAGGGTAACATTAGCTACCCTCCAATCCATGGGTACTGTTCCAGATTCCATCGAATGTTGGAAGATGATCAGCAATGCATCTACTATTTCTAGGGCCACTTCCTTAAATACTCTAGGATGTAGATTATCAGGCCCTGGGGATTTATCGGCCTTCAGTCCCATCAATTTCCCTAACACCATTTCCCTAAAAATACTGAATTCTTTCAGTTCCACCCTTTCATCAGACCCTATGTTCCCCGGCATCTCTGGGAGGTTATTTGTGTTCTCCTTTGTGAATACAGAATCAAAATATGTAGCTAGTTGGTATGCCATTTCTTTGTTCCCCATTATAAATTCCCCTGATTCTGACTGCAAGGGACCTACGCTTGACTTCACCAATCTTTTTCTCTTCACATATCTATAAAAGCTTTTACAGTCAGTTTTTATGTTCCCTGCAAGCTTACTCTCATATTCTATTTTCCCCTTCTTAATTAATCCCTTTGTCCTCCTTTGTTGAATCCTAAACTGCTCCCAATCCTCAGGATTATTGCTTTTTCTGGCCAATTTATATGCCCTCTCCTTGGATCTTATGCTATCACTAATTTCCCTTGTTAGCCACGGTTGAGTCACCTTTTTTGTTTTATTTTTATGCCAAACTGGGATTTCCCTTTTAATGCCATCCCCAACCTCCGCCTTACTGTTTGGAGGTCTATATACCACTCCCACTAATGTTTTCTGGCCCTTGGTATTTCTCAATTCTACCCATACAGATTCCACATCATCAGAGCTAATATCCTTCCTTACAATTGTGTTAATCCCTTCTTTAACCAGTAATGCTACCCCACCTCCCTTTCCTTTTTGCCTATCTTTCCTGAATATTGAATACCCCTGGATGTTGATTTCCCAGCCTTGGCCATCCTTGAGCCATGTTTCCGTAATCCCAACCAAATCATATTTGTTTACCTGTATTTGCGCAGCCAATTCATCCACCTTATTACGAATGCTCCTCGCATTAAGACACAAAGCCTTCAGGCTTGTTTTTTTAATGCTCTTAGACCTATTAGAATTATTATTTACTGTGGCCACATTTGATTTAAACCATCGATTTCTCTGACTGCCACTTTTGTTTTTCTCTTTCCTATCTTTTGCTTTTATCCTTGTTTCCCTTTCCTCTGTCTCCCTGCTCAGGTTCCCAACCCCCTGCCATTTTAGTTTAAACCCTCCCCCAGAGCACTAGCAAACACTCCCCCTAGGACATCGGTTCCAGCCCTGCCCAGGTGCAAACCGTCCGGTTTGAACTGCTCCCACCTCCCCCAGAACCGGTTCCAATGTCCCAGGAATTTGAATCCCTCCCCGTTGCACCATTCCTCTAGCCACGTATTCATCTGAAATATCCTTCTATTTCTACTCTGACTAGCACGTGGCACTGGTAGCAATCCTGAGATTACTACCTTTGAGGTCCTATTTTTTAATTTACCTCCTAACTCCCTATATTCAGCTTTTAGGACCTCATCCCGGTTTTTCGTTGGTACCTATATGCACCACGACAACTGGCTGTTCACCCTCCCCTTCCAAGATGTTCTGCAGCCGTTCTGAGACATCCTTGACCCTTGCACCAGGGAGGCAACACACCATCCTGGAGCCTCGTTTGCGGCCGCAGAAACGCCTATCTATTCCCCTTACAATAGAATCTCCTATTACTATAGCTCTACCCCTCTTTTTTCTCCCGTCCTGTGCAGCAGAGCCACCCCTGGTGCCAGGAAGTTGGCTGCTGCTGCTTTCCTCTGATAAGCCTTCCCCCCCAATAGTACTCAAAGTGGTGTATCTGTTTGAGAGGGGGATGTCCACAGGGGACCCCTGCACTACCTGCCTGCGCTTAGTACTCTGCCTGTAGGTCACACCTTCCCTTTCTGCCTGTCCCACCTCTACCTGCGGTGTGTCCAACTCCATAAACGTGCTATTCACGATGTCCCGAGCATTGCAATCGCTCCAGTATGCATCCAATCGCAGCTCCAGCGCTGCAATGCAGTCTGTCAGTAGCTGCAGCTGGATGCACTTCCTCCACACGTAATTGTCCCTGAGTTCCCACATATCGCAGGAGGAGCATACCACGTGGCCGGGCTGTCATGACATGACTTAACCTTTAATTAATTGAAATTAAATTAAATCAATCAATCCCACTAATTACACTACAGTTAAATGGTTTACCAACAGTCCCCGTTACACCAGAGCGACCTTCGTAACTACAACCCACAGAGTTAAATTTTAAAAAGAGAGAAATACTCACCAACCAATCACTTACCTGCTTTCTGGTGACGTCACACTTCAATTACTTTTTACTTCTCTCCCTCCCTCTGAGCTCAGAGACTGGAGACTGGTACGCCTCAGCTGAACTCTGGCACCCTTTTTAAACCGCCGCTCAGCCTCGTCCCTCGCAGGTTCGCACCGCCGCCACCACCTCCGCTGCTGCTGCGGGGCCTCACCTGAACTCTGGCGCCCTTTTTAAACCGCCGCTCAGCCTCGTCCCTCACAGGTCCGCGCCGCTGCCTCCACTGCTGCTGTGGGGCCTCACCTGAACTCTGGCGCCCTTTTTAAACCGCCGCTCAGCCTCGTCCCTCGCAGGTCCGCACCGCCGCCGCCTCCGTTGCTGCTGTGGGGCCTCACCTGAACTCTGGCGCCCTTTTTAAACCGCCGCTCAGCCTTGTCCCTCGCAGGTCCGCACCGCCGCCGCCGCTGCCTCCGCTGCTGCTCCACAGCATTGAATCTCTCCAGAAGTCTCTCTCTCTCTCTCTCTCTCAGAATGCGTGGTGCAAAAATGTCACCAACAAAAAAAGGCAGGAAGTGGTCACCTTTAAATAGCGCTCCCCCAGTCCCTTTCTGACTGCAGAACGCACCCCTCAACCTGTCATTGCAAGCAGCAGGCGGTAAGGCATGGGGTGCCACTCAATATCCGGCCCGGGGCGCTACCGGGGCATTGCGCACTCGACTGACGTCACGATCTGCCGGCGCAGGAGATCGTGGTGGTAGTGTTTAGCGCCGCCGCAAAATGTCTAATTAATTTTGCGAGAGGCGCAGATATCGCCGCGCCCGGGCGCCAGTTGCTTTGCGCCCCACTTGGGACCCTCTTAAGGCGCTAACGGGAAGTGCAACCAACTGAATTTTTCCCCTAATATATTTAGAACATAAGAAATAGGAGCAGGAGTAGGCCATATAGCCCTTCAAGCTTGCTGCGTTTGAAGGAACTTTTTTTGGTTGAAATACTTTTTTTTAACCTTTGGTGTTTTTGTAAATACAGATCTGAAAAAGTGAGCTTCACTTTTGTTTGATTGTTTTCAGTTCCATTCTCTCACCTGTTCTCTTAATAAGCAAATTTGTGATAAACCCACAGCTAACCTGATTTTATCTCCCACTGACTATATCTGAAGGTCTGTAATAATACCAAATAACTTGAACCACAAGGATATATAGAAAATAATTTTCAGCAAATAATAATTGCAAATCCAAAAAGGTAGAATTTTTTTTTTTTGCCACACAAGTATCTCAGGTAATGGGGGAGAAATTGGGTGGAGCCGCAAACGGGGCGCCAAGCTCACCTGGGCGCCAGATTTTGCGCTGCGATCGGAGCAGCAGCGATCGCCGGAAATTCAGCTTGAGCGCCCCAAGAGGGACACGGGGCAAGGCTCGAGGTGCTCCGCGTCCCTCTTAGGGCGCTGAAACTGAATATCGCAGCGCAACGTGCCGCAGCACCACACGCTGCGGCACGGCGCGCTGCGGTACTGCAGGCCTTCCTCCCATTCTTAAGGGGGAGGGGCCTGCACCAGCGCGATGAGCGATCGCGAGTGCCGGCAAAAGAGCCAGGCACCGAGGAGAAGTGCCGGGTTCTCGGAAAACAGCCGGCAATGCCGCGGGGGGAGAACAGGAGGCTGGGGACGGAGGTGCTGGCGGGCGGCCGCCGAAAAAAACGGCCGCCCCGCACCTCCACCTTAATTTGCGCCACTGCCGCCACAGGTAGGCCCCGTGAACCGGGTGGGATTAGCGAGCGGCGCTACAGAGGCAGTCGCTGCCAAATATCGTGATCGGGGCGGTAGCGGGGCGCTGCGCACGCCGATGACGTAATCGGTGGCGGCACAGTGCAACAGGCTAATGCCGCCATTAGCGCCCCAGCCAAATATCGCGGGAGGCGTGGCCAGTGGCGCTAAAGCCACTGAGTGCCCTCTTTAGGCGCTAACTGGTGGCGCAGCCCACCGAATTTCTCCCCCAATATCTGTGCAGCCGTGCACATGCACACACACGCATATATATACATACTTTTTTTTTTAAGTGCCATCCTCAAAAGATTAGGTGATTCATGACAGTGTTATTGAAGAGTCATTACCAGTGAAATGTGTTTCACAAACCTTCTCAACATTTTTTAATAGAAATTTGGGACATGAAAGATATAATTACCATTCTCAATTGTACCCAGTGAAAAGATAAAATCATTTTGAAAAGGATATTAACTGAGGTACTGCAATAGCTCAGTGAGTTTATTCAGTGAATGGCTGAGCCATACAGACTAGGAAGGAATATGCTGCAGTAGGCCTTAATATCAATGGGTTAAAGAGGAAAAATCATTCAGGGCTCCTGATTACTATCCAGTGGCTCCTGCTGAAAGTGTGCAAGTTTGGACATTGGGTAAGGACAAAGGTGAATTTCCCTCAGCCTGCACATGCTTACTGTTAGGGCTCAGACATAAATAGTCACTGTTATGTAGGCAAATGCAGCAGACAATTTGTGCACAGCAGGATCCCACTAACAGCAAATGTGATAAGCAACCAGTAATCTATTTTAGGTGTGCTGGTTGAGGGATAATTATTTTTCAAGACACCAGGAAAACTGCCCTGTTCTTCTTTGAATAGGGCCACGAGAACTATTACATCGAACCCGAAAAGTCAAACAGGCACTCAGTTTAACATCTCATCTGAAAGATGGCCACCGAGCCTTGGTTCCTGAGAGGAGTCATAAGCCAAGTGTGCAGGAGATCGGAGCATACAAACATAGTAGGCCATGCAGACCCTCGTGCCTGATCAACCATTCAATTAGATCACGGCTGATCTGTACCCAAACAGCCAGCCTCTCAGTTGCTGTGCAGGGGAAAAGGGTGGGGATGCTGGGGAAATGAATGAACGATTGCCGCAAGATAAAAAACAGCAAAGTGGGCACAGACCTGCATGATGCTGGTGCTCATACAACAGTTGCAAGATAATGGAGTGGAAGCCAGGTCTTGGTTGAAGTCTGCAATCTGTAAACCCCAGAGCCCTATTGTGCAGTTTCCAACTATCCATGGGAAAAGTGATGAAAGTGTTTGATTTAGCATCAATCACCTGCTTGGTACCAGCATGAACTGCAGACTGACTGATGTTGCTGATGGTAGCCTGGAAGGAGCCAACGACCAAGAAATTCAAGGCTGCAGTAACCTTGACTGCAACAGGCAATGCAATGCTAATTGTGGCAGTTGGTTGCAGGTTTTGTTACAGAAGCGACACAACTGTCACAGCCTCCATGCAGCAGCGTAGCCTGCTTACACACTGCTCTTCAGAGAACTGAAGTATGTTGCCCTGGGCCTATAAACACTGTTGGGAGGATAAGGATTCCTGTGAGCATGCCTCCTTCTATTTGTTCTCCCACCAGCTGAAGCTCTGCTTGCTCCTGTTTTTCCTTCTCCTCTTCCTCCTCTTGCCAGAATGGAATTCCCAGAAGGAACCCCATGAAGAAATAAGTGCAATGTCAGAAGCCCCTTAAAAGAAAAGTTCTACAGTAACTAAAAGCACGTTTGAATCATCTGAGTTGCAAACCAACAACAACAACTTACATTTATATAGCGCCTGTAGTAAAACGCTCCAAGGCGCTTCACAGGAACGTTATCAAACAAAATTTGACACTGAGCCTCATAAGGAGATATTCGAACAGGTGATCAAAAGCTTGGCAAGAAATGTAAGTTTTAAGGAGTGTCTTAAAGGAGGAGAGTGAGGTAGAGAGGCGGAGAGGTTTAAGGAGAGAATTCCAGAGCTTAGGGCCTTGGCAGCTGAAGGCACGATCACAAATGGTGGAACGCTTAAAATCTGGGATGTGCCAGGGGCCACAATTGGAGGAGCGCAGAGATCTCAGAGAGTTGGAGAGTTGGAGGAGGTTACAGAAATAGGGAGGGGCGAAGCCATGGAGGAAGTTGAAAACAGGGGTGAGAATTTTAAAATCGAGACATTCCCGGACTGGGAGCCAATGTAGGTCAGCAAGCACAGGTGTGATGTGTGAACAGGACTTGGTGCGAGTTAGGACATGGGTAGCAGAGTTTTGGATGACCTCAAGTTTAGATAGGGTGGCAGATGCGAGGCCGGCCAGGAGAGTATTGGAATAGTTAAGTGTAGAGGAAGCAAAAGCATGGATGAGGGTTCCAGCAGCAGATGAGCTGAGGCAGGGGCCGAGTCGTGTGATGTTACGGAGGTGGAAATAGGCGGTCTTCGGAATGGAGCGGATATGTGGTCAGAAGCTCATCTCGAGGTCAAATACGACATCATGGTTTGAACGGTCTGGTTCAGCCTCAGACAGTTGCCATGGAGAGGGATGGAGTGGGTGGCTAGGGAACGGAGTTTGTGGTGGGGACTTCAGTCTTCCCAATATTTAGTTTGAGGAACAAGCAGTGTGACAAATCAATCTACTTTCTAATTCAAGCAAAACTTTCTACAGCTTTTCCTGACAGCAGCTGAGGATCCATTTAAATATTGCCAGAAATTGCCACCGCCCAACTTATACTGCCTGTGGTTTTACATAGAAGTACATAGAATTTGACAGCACAGAAACAGGTCATTCGGCCCAACAGGCCTATGTTGGTGTATATGCTCCCCACGAGACTCCTCCCACACATTTTTAAAAATTATTTTTAAAATTCGTTTTATGGGATCAGGGTGTCACTGGCAATGTCAGCATTTATTGCCCATCCCTAGCTGCCCTTGAGAAGGTGGTGGTGAGCCGCCTTCTTGAACCGCTGCAGTCCGTGTGGTGATGGTACTCCCACAGTGCTGTTAGGTAGGGTTTGGGAGGTGCTGCCGAAGAAGCCTTGCTGAGTTGCTTCAGTGCATCTTGTAGATGGTGCGCACTGCAGCCATGGTATGCCGGTGGTGGAGGGAGTGAATGTTTAAGGTGGTGGATGGGGTGCCAATCAAGCTGGCTACTTTGTCCTGGATGGTGTCGAGCTTCTTGGGTGTTGTTGGAGCTGCACTCATCCAGGAAAGTGGAGAGTACTCCATCACACTCCTTACTTGTGCCTTGTAGATGGTGGAAAGGCTTTGGGGAGTCAGGAGGTGAGACACTTGCCGCAGAATACCTAGCCTCTGACCTGCTCTTGTTGCCACAGTATTTATGTGGCTGGTCCAGTTAAGTTTCTGGTTAATGGTGACCCCCAGGATGTTGATAGTGGGGGATTTGGCGATGGTAATGCCATTGAATGTCAAGGGGAGGTGGTTAGACTCTCGCTTGTTGGAGATAGTCATTGCCAGGCACTTCTGTGGCGCGAATGTTACCTGCCACTTATCAGCCCAAGCCTGAATGTCGTCCAGGTCTTGGTGCATGCGGGCATGGATCGCTTCATTATCTGTGGAGTTGCGAATGGCGCTGAACACTGTGCAGTCATCCGCGAACATCCCCATTTCTGACCTTATGTTGGAGGGAAGGTCATTGATGAAGCAGCTGAAGATGGTTGGGCCTAGGACACTGCCCTGAGGAACTCCTGCAGCAATGTCCTGGGGCTGTGATGATTGACCTTCAACCACCACAGCCATCTTCCTTTGTGCTAGGTATGACTCCACCAGCCAGTGGAGCATTTTCCCCCTGATTCCCATTGACTTCAGTTTTATTAGGGCTCCTTGATGCCAGACTCGGTCAAATGCTGCCTTGATGTCAAGGACAGTCACTCTCACCTCAACTCCGGAATTCAGCTCCTTTGTCCATGTTTGGACCAAGGCTGTAATAAGGTCGGGAGCCAAGTGGTCTTGACGGAACCCAAACTGGGCATCAGTGAGCAGGTTATTGGTGAGTAAATGCCGCTTGATAGCACTTTGCTAATGATTGAGAGTAGACTGATGGGACGGTAATTGGCTGGATTGGATTGTCCTGCTTTTTGTGGACAGGACATACCTGGGCAGTTTTCCACATTGTCGGATAGATGCCAGTGTTGTAGCTGTACTGGAACAGCTTGGCTAGAGGTGCAGCTAGTTCTGGAGCACAAGTCTTCAGCACGATAGCTGGGATGTTGTCAGGGCCCGTAGCCTTTGCTGTATCCAGTGCGCTCAGCTGTTTCTTGATATCACGTGGAGTGAATCAAATTGGCTTCTGTGATGGTGGGGACCTCGGGAGTAGGCCAATATGGATCATCCACTCTGCACTTCTTGCTGAAAATGGTTGCAAATGCTTCAGCCTTGTCTTTTGCAGTCACGTGCTGGGCTCCACCATCATTGAGGATGGGGATATTCTTGGAGCCTCCTCCTCCCGTTAGTTGTTTAATGGTCCACCACCATTCACGACTGGATGTGGCAGGACTGCAGAGCTTTGACCTGTCCTATCAATATATCCTATTTGTTTCTCCCTCATGTACTTATCTAGCTTCCCCTTAAATGTATCCATGTTAATCACTTCAAACATTCCATGTGGTACTGAGTTCCACATTCTCACCACTCTCTGGGTAAAGAAGTTTCTCCTGAATTCCTTTTGGATTTATTAGTGACTATCTTACATTTACGGCCCCTAGTTCTGGACTCCCCGCAAGTGGAAATATCTTCTCTACGTCTACCCTGTCGAACCCCTTCATAATTTTAAAGACCTCTATCAGGTCACCTCTCAATTTTCTTTTCGAGAGAAACGAGCCCCAGCCTGTTCAGTTTTAACTGACAGTTGTACCTTCTCAGTTCCGGTATCGTCCTTGTAAATCTTTTTTGCACTTTGTCCAGTGCTTCTATATCTTTTTTGTAATTATGGAGACCAGAACTCTGCAGAGTGCTCTAAGTGGGGAATGCTTTTAAGAATGCATCCAGGACTGCTGCCTAAATCAGTGTGTTTCTAGTCCAACAAGGAAAGAAGTATTGCTTAATTTAGTTTAGTGAATAGGAAAAATGAATTCCTCTGGTTGGGGAGTCAATTTCAGGGCCAACGTCCTGCACCCCAAGGCCACATGAAAATTAATTTGTTGACAAAGGGGTAGAAGAGCGCCAACAGGATGAGTTTCCAGATTGACTGACCACTTTATGGTTTTCCTGATATCCTATTCCAGAGACTTGAGCTCTCTTGCCTCTGAGTCACAAGATTGTGGATTCAAATTCCACTCCAGAGACTTGAGCATGTGACCTAGTCTGACACTTAAACATTCACTCCCTCCACCACTGGCGTACCGTGACTGCAGTGTGTACCATCTACAAGATGCACTGCAGCAACTCGCTAAGGCTTCTTCGGCAGCACCTCCCAAACCCGCGACCTCTTCCACATAGAAGGACAAGGGCAGCAGGTGCATGGGAACACCACCACCTCCAAGTTCCCCTCCAAGTCACATACCATCCTGACTTAGAAGTATATCGCCGATCCTTCTTCGTCGCTGGGTCAAAATCCTGGAACTCCCTCCCTAACAGCACTGTGGGAGTACCTTCACCACACAGACTGCAGCGGTTCAAGAAGGTGGCTCACCACCACCTTCTCAAGGGCAACTAGGGATGGGCAATAAATGCTGTCCTTGCCAGCGCCGCCCAGATCCCATAAGCAAACAAAAAAAACTCCAGTGCACTGCTGAGGGAATGCAACACTGTCAGAGGTGCCGTCTTTCAGATGAGACGTTAAACCGAGGCCCCGTCTGCCCCCTTAGGATGTAAACGATCCCAGGGCACGATTTCAAAGTAGAGCAGTTCTCCCCGGTGTCATGGCCAATATTTATCCCTCCACCAACTTTACTAAAACAGATTAACTGCTCATTATCTCATTGCTGTTTGTGGGACTTTGCTGTGTGCAAATTGGCTGCTGTCTTCCCTACATTACAACAGTGACTACACTTCAAAAGCACTTCATTGGCTGTAAAGCATTTTGGGACATTCTGATGTCATGAAAGGTGCTATATAAATGCCAGTTCTTCTTCCAAACCACAAAATTTAAAAATACATTTTTGAACTTCACTCCTCAGAGATACTGGATTCCAGCCAAGTGTTCAAAACACTATTGTGGTGAGGGAAGCACACAACAAAGAAATCTTTAATATTGAAAGCCTGCCCCACTTACCGCTTGTGAGATTCTCCTCTCTGTATAGCACCTGTTTCTGGCCTGAACACAGCTGGATCACAACTGAATATTTAATCTGCTTGTTACCACCAGATGATGAAAATACACAAAATAGGCAGGTGCATGCATTACAGGAAATAACTAATTAATAACTAATTATCTCCATTCATTTCTATTTTACTCTGTTGCTCTATCCATCTTTGTTTCTTACTCATTTATATCCTCTCATTCATTCTTACCTGCCTTGTACATTTTTATTTCATTTCTTTTTACTTGAATTTTGTCCCTCCATTTCTGTGTTTCATTCCTGTTCTAAATTTCTATCAGATTCTGTTGTTCTTTGCTTCAGATTCCTGTACCAGAAAGGAGTGTCGTCAATAAGTGATCATTTTTTAAAATTGTCATTGCTGGTGAAAGTAGCAGCTTCCTGCAGAGACTAGGGACACTGAACTCTGAGGCACGTCGGGAGTGAGGGCGGGGGTGGGTCCAATATCAGGCAGGGAACCCGGACGTAATTTCAGTGCATCTGTCAGTGGCTTTATTGATGCCTCCCTTTATGTACTACTCGGCTCAGTGAGAAGTCGGAGAGAGATACTCTTCCCCTGCAATGGGAGGAAGAAACCTGCTGCTGCTACAAAGAAGCCGTGGCTGGAGGTGGCCCAGGAGGTCAGCAGCAGGAGCACAGTGCCACACTCCTGGGTTCAGCGCTTTAATGACCTAACCAGGTCAGGAAAGGTGAGTACAGTTGCACATTCACTTACATCCTGTTGTGCTCATCACCCCTGCCCGCTCATTCTGCCTTGTCAAGTCTACTCCACAACATCACTCCTCACACCCATTTACCTTGCATGCGCACCCATGCTTCTCTTTCTATGCACTGTCAAATTTCCATCCATCCATTCACCACTCCCACTTGTAGTGTCCGCGTATCAATAACACACGGACTGCAGGAGAACGGTAATAACAGGTGTTTACTGAACAGAGGGTATGCTGGAACTGAAAGTACAGAAGCCTGCTATGGCTTTATATACAGGTGTGGTCACTGCCGGTACTACAGTATAAAAGCAGTCCTCTCTTAAAGGTACATACACAACAATTCCTCCCCTTTTAGATAAACAGTACATAACATTCATTCAACAATTAAATAATAACTAATTACAATTACAATTTTCTTTGTACTATATACATCAGCTGAAGGTAATCATTTATAAATTCAGTCTTTGAGGAGGCTTCCTGATCCTGTCTGGATAGCGCCTTTCTCAAGTACCCTGTTCTTGCGGCGGAGTCGATTCTGGCTCATTGTCATTGGTTGGTTCGTCAGCTTCCAATACCACTGATTTTGAGGTAGCTGCAATCTGTACTTTGGGTTCATCACCAGGTGCGCATGCTCGTGGTATGGGTTTGACTTGTTCCTGTGACTCTAGAATCTGGTCAGCATGGCGTCTCATGATGCTCTCTCCAACGTCCACTGTGTACATTAGTGGTCCCTGCCGTGTGCATATCGTTCCTGGCTGCCATTTTTCTGTTCGGTAGTCGCGGGCCAAGACTGGTTGCCCTATCTTGAAGCTCCTGGTTGGCTTTTCATTGATGTGCTGGAATTGCTTATTCTCAACATCTCGTCTTATGTTTGGTTTGAGCAAGTCCAGGCGACATCTTAACCCACGGTTAAAGAACATCATGGCTGGAGCTTGGTTGGTGACTGCATGTGTCGCATTTCAGTAAGCAAACAAGAAATTATCCACCTTGTGTTGCAGTGGTATGTTGTCGTTATACATCGCCTTTATTGCTTTTTTAAAGGTTTGAACAAACCTCTCAGCCAATCCATTTGTGGCTGGATGATATGGGGCGGATGTGTAATGCTTTACCCCATTATTCCTCAAAAACCTCCGGAAATCCTCGGACACAAACTGTGGTCCATTGTCGGAGCAAATCTGTTCTGGCAAGCCATTCCTGGCGAAGATGGTCCGTAGGACTGCAATAGTTTTCTCCGTGGTGGTGGAGGACATTTTGATGACCTCTGGCCATTTCGAATGTGCATCCATGGCGATTAAAAACATTGAGTCCATAAATGGACCAGCAAAATCAATGTGTACCCGTTGCCATGGAGATGAGGGCCACTCCCATGGGTGTAGCGGGGCCTGTGGTGGAGCGTTTTGGACTTTCTGGCACCCTGTGCATCTCTTCGTCATTTCCTCAATTTGTTTATCGATTCCCGGCCACCACACAAATGCCCTGGCTAGGCTCTTCATTTTTACCCCTCCCAGATGACCCTCGTGAAGCTCATTGAGCACTCTTTCTCTCAACTTGGGTGGAATTACCACTCGGGATCCACACATCAAGGTCCCCCGGCACACTGACAGCTGTTCTCTCCTTGGCGAGAATGCTGGCAACAGTGAGTCGCCATGTGCTGGCCATCCCTTCACCGTCAAATCATAGACCCGAGAGAGTGTCGGGTCATTTCGGGTTTCCTTCTCTATACTTGAGTTTGTAACAGGTAGACATTCGACTATGATCGAATGGAATATCTCAACAGGGTCCACTGCAGGTGCTTCCTCCACCGTAGGCAGCGGCAGGCACGACAGCCCATCAGCGTTTCCATGCTGTTTCGTGCCTTTATACTCTATGTCGTATTGATGTGCCCCTAGAAAAAGGGACCATCTTTGCAGCTGTTGCGCCGTCATCACCGGAACGCCCTTCTTTGGGTTAAAAATGGAGACAAGAGGCTGGTGGTCAGTCAGTAAGGTGAATTTCTGCCCGTGCAGATAGTGATTGAACTTCTTCACCCCCCACACCAGGCTGAGGGCCTCCCTGTCAATCTGGGCATAGTTACGCTCGGCTGAAGTTAACGAGCGTGACGCAAAGGCTATTGGCCTCTCTGAACCGTCAAAGAATTTGTGCGACAGCACCGCTCCAATGCCGTAGGGAGACGCATCACATGCCAACCGAATTGGTAGTGTTGGATTGTAGTGGGCCAATACTTCTTTTGAAGTGATTAGGCACTTACATTTCTGAAAGGCACGCTTACACTCATCACTCCATTTCCATGCTACTCCAGTTTGCAGCAGGGCATTCAGCGGGTGCAGAATTGTAGACCAATTTGGCAAGAACTTATGGTAGTAGTTCACCAACCCGAGGAACGACCTCAGTTGTGACACATTTTCTGGTGCTGGAGCCTTGACTACTGCCTCAATCTTGTCTGGGGACTTATGTAACCCCTCTTCATCAATCACGTGGCCACAATACGAGATTTGTTTCCTGAAAAACTCGCATTTGGGGCAGTTGGCTCATAGCCCATATTCTTGTAATCTAGTGAGCACCTGCTCCAGGTTGGCAAGGTGTTCACTGTCATTTCCGCCCATAACCAGGATGTCGTCCAAATAACACTGGGTCCCCGGGATCCCTTGCAGGACTTGTTCCATCGCCCTCTGCCAAATAGCCGGAGCTGATGCTACCCCGAATACCAGTCGGTTTTACTGGTAAAGACCTTTGTGAGTGTTTATCGTGAGGTATTTTCTAGATGATTCTTCTACCTCCATTTGTAGATACGCTTGGGCCAGATCAATCTTCGTAAAGCGTTTCCCTCCAGATAGTGAGGCGAAAATATCTTCTATCCGCGGATGTGGATATTGTACTGTGTGAAGGACTGGGTTCACAGTTACCTTAAAGTCCCCACAGATGCGAACCTTCTTCGGTTCCCCAGGCGTGCTGCTCAATGATTTCTTCATTACAGGAATGATGGGTGTGGCCCACTCACTCCAGTCCACCTTGGACAGCACACCCGAACGCTCCAGACTCTCCAGCTCTGCTTCAATGGCTGGGCGGATCGCATACGGTACCGGTCTGGCCTTAAAAAATTCTGGGTTTGCGTTATCTTCAATTTTTATCGTTGCCGTTACGCCTTTTAGAGTCCCCAGTCCTTGCTGGAACACCTCTTTCGCGTCAGTTAGAATTTTTGACAGTCACAGGTGTGACGTCGTCATCTTTCTTGTCAGCCACAGTTAGCGCCTGAATGGAATGCCAATGCAATTGTATTTTTCGGATCCATTCCTGTCCCAATAATGATGGTCCTCCATCTTGTAGTATATATAGATACAGTTCCTGTGTTTCCTTGCCGTTGTATTTAACAGGCACCCTTAATTTTCCTCTGTCGTAGACTTTTTGCCCCGTATATGTCTTCAAGACAATGGACGTATCCTTCAAGGGAATGTGTGAGAATAGCCGCTCGTAGTCTCGTCGATTCATGACTGTTAGGGCTGATCCTGTGTCCAATTCCATCTTTACTTGGGACCCTGCTATCATGAGGGTGACCCAAATGGTTCGGTGATCCTCCTTTGCGATCACGTTGTGTAACTTTAGACAACTTAGTCTCCTGCTCCCGGAGTCATTATCACTCTTCTGGTCTTCTGAACTACTGTCCGTCATCTTTTGTACTTTCTTGTACTTTTCCTTAGTAGTTCTTTTAGTGTTGGTTTTCTTTCCCGACCTGCAGACTCGTGCTATGTGTCCCACTTTTCCACATTGCCTGCATACTTTGTCCTTAGCCCAGCAATCCTTCTGGTCATGGGTTGTTCTGCTGCAGCGATAGCACTTTTCTGCTCCATATGCCATTTCATTGGTGCTATATTCTTGCGGTTTCTGTTGTATTTCCGCAGCTCCCCGTGCTGCTGCTTCGTAGGCTACTTCAACGCTGAAAGCCTTTTCTAGCGTAAGGTCCTTTTCCGAAAGTAGTCGTTTCTGGGTTCCTTCACTCTGGAGCCCGCAGACAAACTTATCCCTTAAGGTATCTGCCAGTCCTGCTCCGAACTGGCAGTGTTTCGATAACTTGCGTAGTTCCGTAAGATAGTCAGCATTACTCTCGTCTTTGTGCTGGTTTCGTTTATGGAACTTGAATCTTTCTGCTATCAGCAGCGGTGTAGGGTTTAGATGTTCCTGTAAGATATTGACAATCTCTTCAGAGCTTTTCTCCATTGGTTTAGCTGGGGTAATTAAATTCCGCAATAGGCCGTACATTCTCGCGCCCATCAAATTCAATAATACCGACGCCTTCTTTTCAGCGGCCACCTCATTTGCCTTGCAGTACATTTCAATTCTTTCCACATACGTGGTCCAGTCTTCTATTTCGTTATCGAAAGCAGTGATGCTGCAACTCTTCGGCATCTTGGGTGGTTTAAAATGGCGCCTCCCGCGCTTTTCCTTCTTCCCCAATGGATTAAAATGGCGCCTCCCGTGCTTTTCCTTCTTCCCCCTGCTGCCAATGCTGCTCCTAGCATTCTAACAAGTAATGGAAGCGCCCCGTGGCTTTCTGCGCGTCTCTTTTCCTTCCCCTTTTTATTTCTTTTTTCCAACGCTGCCCGACTCTTGAGCACCGGCCGCGTCCTGTGCGCTCCACCCTCTCTCTCTCTTTTTCTCCCCGACGACGCTGCTCGGCCCCCTTGCAGAGCCGCTCGATCGAGCTCTAGCCCGCCGCAGTCCGGGAAGGGTCAGTGCACTACCTGCTACCAGCCCGATTTGCTGGGACACCTTGACTGGAGAACCAGGCCCAGCTCTCCACAGCTTCCCCTGCGATTCTCTGAACTCCGATGGATCACTGGGCGGTTGCCCACGGTCGACGCCCGTTGCTCTGGCTTCAACCTCCAAGAAGCTTCTTTTCAGGGATGGATCCCCGTGAGGTGTTGCAGTACTGCAGGTGAGTTTGAACCTGCTCGTCGCCACTGTAGTGTTCACGTATCAATAACACACAGACTGCAGGAGAACGGTAATAACAGGTGTTTACTGAACAGAGGGTATGCTGGAACTGAAAGTACAGAAGCCTGCTACGGCTTTATATACAGGTGTGGTCACTGCCGGTACTACAGTATAAAAGCAGTTCTCTCTTAAAGGTACATACACAACACCACTCACCCTCATCCTTATTCAATTTGATGCCTCTCCCTGATAGTCACCTTCACCAAATGCACTGCATCCATTGGGTGAACATATGCCATTGCAGTCACTCATAGGTCTGTTCTTTCACTCACTGTAGGAGAAGAGGGCACAAAACACAAGGGAGAGGAAGAGAACCGGAGGTGGATCTCCACAGATCTTACAGCTGACAACCACCGAGGAGGAAGCACTGGAGATCAGTTGTGCCTTGGCGTGGGGAGATTGGTACTTCTCAGCTACCTGGTGACGGAATTAATTATCATCCACCCACACATCATTGAAGAAAGGTTTCGACCCGAAACGTCAACTCAAATTTCTCTCCACGGATGTTGCCTGACCTGCTGAGTTTTTCCAGCCTTTTCTGTTGTTAACTCAGTCATGTTGACTTGATTTCAGCAACGAGTGAAATATGATCATCCTCAGAATGATAATTTGCAACATTCTTACCTTGCTAGTACTGATTCATATCTTTTCTCTCTGCCAGGGACTTCACGAGTGCAGCAGCAGTGGCTGGACCTCGTGGACGATGACTCTTCAGAGGAGCTGATTCCTTCTGAGGGTGCACCCTCACAGGACTCCTCCTTACCATGCAGCGCAGATACTCGCACTTCGGTGGGTCCAGTTGGGCAGATAGTTGAGTTTTCACCTGGTGATGCACAGTTCACAAGTGAGCAAGAGCAGACAGTGGTGGCAGGGACAGCTGTACAGATTCCGCATCGGAGGCCGCAGCCCTCTCCAAGCTCTGCTCAGCTGGACACAGATGCTGTACCCCGGGGGCCGTCAATGAAAAGGATAATAATTGAAGGACAACAGAAAATCTGCGACGTACTGACTGGCCTTCCACGCATACTCTCCATGAGAATGAAGGAGTCCACCTCAAGCAAGAATAGGTTGATTGTGAGGATGTCGTCTTCCATGATAGAGTGGCCAACTCCTTGGAGCATCAATCTCAGAAATCAAAAGAGTCCATGCAAGCCTTGACCATGGATGTGCAGACTTTGGATGCCAACATGTCTGGTGCCTTAACTAAGATGACAGATACCTGAGCCTTAAAATGCGTCACTGATCTGCACCAAGCTGCTCTCCAAAAGAATGGTAGGAGTGAAGTGCGGCTGCCCATGAGAGTGATGATGGCAAAAGAGGACATGGAAGTGGGGACTCCACTCAAAACGTTCCCACTTCTCACCCATAGCCACCCCCATCCGCCCCTCAGTCAGTACCTGACCTGCCGCCTTCTCTCCCGATGGCCGAGTCAGTCCCTGCACAGATGCAGGTGGAGCAGTCACTGGCAGGGCCCTCACGAGCTCCAAAACCTGGAGGTCATTGGTCAAGAACATTTCAGCAGTCAGAGCAATGATCTGAACAGCCTGTCTCTATCTCTGCTGAAGCCACAGGGGTTGCACCACGTAGGAGCAGTCGGAAAAGGAAAGCTTTGTAGTTGCACAAGATTATGCATATGGGTGTATGAGAAAATGTTACGTTGTTATGTTTCTGTTTAGTAGAATCATATAAAATTTATTCTTTCCCATGTTGCCAATTTTTGGTTGCTGATTGGCAACTTGCCTTTTCAGTTGCTTGTTGATGAATGGGAAGCATGAATTGAAGGGGACCAATGGAGGGATGTGCAATGGATGGATGGCTGGTTGCAGGATAGCTTTGTGTCAGTGGGATTGGGGGGGGTGCGGGTGGGTGGATGTGATTTTTACATTGGTCCAGTGGTAGTGACTAACTGAACCTTACAGCTATAAGGGAATCCCTGGCATCCCGGGCAGCACTGTGAGTGGCTGGTGCTGCATTGGGGTTGTCATCTTTCTCTTCCTCTTCAGAATTGTCCGCAGACGATGTGTGCTCAGCACCTTGTTCCTCCTGCAGTTCCAATCCTCGCTGCTGCACAATGTTGTGCAGAGCTGGTGAGCGCTGAAGGGCACCTCTAGATCTGTCCAGGCATCTGAAGCGTACCTTGAGTATGCCGATTGCTTGTTCAATGACACATCTTGTGATCATATGGCTTTCATTGTACTGCTCTTGGGCTTCATTGGTTGACTTTCTTATGGGTGTCATCAGCCAAGTTTGAAGGGGGTATCCTTTGTCTCCTAGCAGCCACCCCTTAAGTCTGTTTGCAGGTCCAAAGAGATCAGGGAGCTTGGACTGTCGCAGGATGAAAGCATAATGGCAGCTCCCCAGGAAGCTGGTGCACACCTGCAGAAATCTTTTCTTGTGGTTGCACACCAGCTGAACATTGATGGAGTGGAATCCCTTGCAGTTTATCAAAACTCCTGGTTGATCTGGGGGTGCGTGTATTGCAGTCGATGACACCCTGCACCTGTGGGAAGCCAGTCAGAGACGCAAACCCGAGCGCCCGCTCATTCTGACTAGAGTCATCGCAGGTGAAGTTGACATAATTGCCGGCCCTGGCAAACAGCCCATCGGTGACCTGCCTTATGCATTTGTGTGCAGCCGACTGGGAGATCTGGATATGTCTCCAGCAACACCCTGGAAGGATCCGAAGGCAAAAATGTTGAGGCCGGAGAGCACTTCCACAGCCACTGGCATGGCCACCAGATCCAGCAGGGAGCAGGTCTTCCAGTAGGCTACGGATGTCTGCCACCACCTGATGCAACAGCCTCAGTCTCCAGAAGCACTGATCTTCCGAGAGGAAGCTGAGCCTCTGCCTGTACACCCTGTTACTCGGGTCGTGCCTCCTGTGAGCTCAACCCCTCTGCTGCTCCCCTCTCTGCTGACCATCTGCAGGTCTCTCCACATCAGACTATTGTTGCTGCTGATGGTCATCTTGCTCCTCGTCCGAGGTCCAATCTAAGGCAGCCAAGGCGTCACTCATCCTGATCTGTATCTGAAAACCTCCAAAGTGTTTTGTAATGTATTATCACATGGTTTGTCACATGGTTTAGTATGAGCATGCTCAGTTCGCTCTAGTCTAATAAAGCAAGCACATGGACAAGCAACGCATTGTGACTCGTGTCCTTCATTGGTTCTACCCACGTACATTACATGTATAAACTAACCTTTCAGCACAAGTACTTTGAATAAACCCTTTCCCATTGGTAGGTAAGAAAGCAGCTGTGAGCTCTGATTATTTATTACAGTATTTGCCTGACTTTTAATGAGCCCATGAATTGCCGTTCTGTTCTTGCTTGCTTTAGATGGCAAGTTTCAGGATACCCGGAAAACCCATGGATGTACCATTAAATTTGAAACTGAGTTGAAATATCGCTTCAATTGAGCGATTAACATATTTAAATTGGTAAACCTCCTCTCCAGAGGTGGCTACGCGCAACCAGCTAAACATGCCCGAGTTAAACCTGGATCGGCACGTTGGAGCCAGCTTCTGGACGCGCTGACATTTTCGGCGAACCTGACCCCACATGCGCTGCTAAACCTGCACGCTCTTCAACCTTGAACTTTCCCCCTAGATTTACATCATTTTGGGTGACTGGGCATTTAAAAAAACGTACTCCTTTGGCCCCAATCCGATTCTGATTCGAAACCATTGGCCTGGCTGGAAACTCACTGTGGCTTTGCAGTCGGGTTCCGATGACGTCATCGGGGTCCAACATGCATATATTAAAAAGAACCCCACTGGCTTTGGGTGGGTGCCCTTGCCGCCTGCTCAGTTGCGCAGGTTAAAATCCCAACTGAAGAGGTCCCACCGGCTCTGGGGAGGGCATGTAACCTGGGCGAATTTAAATGACCACCTGCCCGGGTGGGTAAGGTTAAAATCACCCCCGATTGTAATTTGTGACACGACATGCGGTGAGTGTAGCAGACTTGAGGGGAACAGGTGACTTTGGACCTATGGTTCCCAAAGCTCTCCACCACTGGATGTTTTCCTCGCCTCACGTCTGGGTCTCTTGTTGACTAATTGATAGAGAGTGATTGTTATGATTAGGCAACACTCCATTACCATTGTATCATGTGACTCCCGGGATGGTAGAAGGCAAACTAGATGGACCTTGGTCTTTTGTCCAGCAATTCCTATGTTCCTCTGTGCCTATGTCAATTTTAGTATGAAAAAGTACAGGAAGGTTTTTATTTTGAATATGTGCTAATTAGGTGTGAGGGTTTGGCCACAATCAGACTTTGTATTTTCATGGTCTGAAATCCACCTGAATCCAAAGTTCAAAAAGGTGGATACCGAAGAGGACGATATTTGATAGACTCACTAGATCACCTGACATTGGGATTTTTACTGTCACTAGGCCAACAACAGCTCAGACACATATACTGCCATTAAACTGCCAGAGATCAAATATATATAATCCTCCGTCAAACAGACTACAAAGTATCAGATACATACACATATGCTGTCCCTCCTCTCATTGTACTAAACTGGATGAAAGCACAACCACCAAAGGCAAAAATTAAAAAGAAAGACCACACATGGTGTCATGGATACCTGCCACTGAAACATTTCCTCCTCTGGAGATACTTCATTTCATTTTTAGGTACAGCTTGAACTGGTTCCAACTGACTCAGGTTTATATTGTTCTGAAATGATCAAACCTGTCCAATTTGGATTAGTTCAGACGGAGTACTTATTCCTAGCATAGTCTGACTAGATGAAATCTTTTAATTTTCTTGGTCTAAATTATTTTATGTTGAATTAGCTTGAAGGAGGCTAGCACATCTAGTGAAAAGCTGAACTGGATACGTGATTTCCATATTTGCAGTTTTCATCTTTTTATTTCAACATTGCAGGCACATTTACAATTGACATTGGCAATGAGGAGCTACCCTAAGTAGTGGTAATCACAAATTTGCACTTCTTGCAACTTTTAACAGTTAAACAAAGGACCGCATAGTTCACCTGATAGTGATGCCACCATTTTGTAACTATTCTTCTTAAGATTCCATGTTCATTGCTAACATTCCAAAGAATCTGTCTCATACAAAATGACTTGACAGTATAACCTTATCTTAGGCCGCTACAGCAAATAAAAGCTGACTAAAAACTCTTCAATTGCAAATGCGTTACTAAACGCTAATTCTCTACAATGAGCCTTTCCCTTCTGCTTGAAGCAGCCCTTTCAAGTGTCTCAGTTCCAGCTGCAGAGTAAGAATTTCTACTGATAGCTTATCGTGCTGAGGTAGTGAATTCCTTTGAAACTTAAAGAAAATCTCTGCACAAAATATATAGAAATCACAGAACAGTTATCCCATTTGCATTGTATAAAATAGTGGAACTTGTTTTATATCATTCAATTTAATTTCCTTTTACCATTACTATTGTTTCCCAGTGACAGTATTGCTATGAACTCATTTTAGTGACAGCCATGTTTTAGACATAAATATTTCTTTTTTCCAAACCTATGTTTATGTTACTTTCTGTCCCTCACTTAGTGCTCTTTTTGCCACATATGAGCCAGAGGCTAGTTAAGGAATATGCTTTCATGGGCTTTGTCAATGCTGCTCTTGAACTGACAACTGGAAGATGTGAGAGCAGCACTCAAAGACTCTCAATTTACCTCCCTCTCCGTTGGGAAGTGCCTAGCTTTCATTCAGACCCTCCGCAGGTGGGAGGGTTGAGATATGTGTGAGGAATCCTGAACACAAACCCTTCTGTTATGACTCAGTGGCACAACACGATGGAGCACCAATGTGCCATAGCACCTTTTGAAACTAAAATAAAGGGGGAAAATCTCCAGCTGATTATGTCTATCTCAGAAAACACTTGAAACCAGCCTTACCCTTTTCTCAATTATTTTTAATCACCTTTATAGAATAAGTAACAGGACATGGCAGAATAGCTTCCTGTTCTAGTGGATACCTGGTCCTTCTCGCAAATTACTGGGACTTCTTAAACATAAAATGTTGAATCTGTAGTCCAGCGGATGAAGGCTTTTTAGTATGGAGCCCTACTGATATATAGGGGGTTAGGCCAAGGTTTCTTTGAATTGTTACATACCACTTTGAAAGGAAACTTTTCTCAGGAAAGCAGCTCAATATACTGTGAATACCTTTTCATTCTTCATGGTGTGATCATTTGATAGGCATGCAATTTGGAAGTGGATATATAGAGAACTCTAGTGAGAAACACCTTAGAGCATTCTCTTTGCACTGAAAAAAAGGAAGTGGGCAAGATTGCTCACTCTGCAATGACCTGCCAGATTGGTATCAAGGTCATAATGACTTATCATTCTCCACAATTTTCTCCCATCCTTTTGTGAATCTACTGAAATACTGGGGTAGAGTTCTCCAGGTGCCAAGCTGCTGAACCAAAACCCAGGTGGCCTTCATTCAAAGAGTTTTGCGAGGCTATTCAACTATGGAAGGGGTCACAGCCAAGCCCAATCTGTCATTACCCAACCTTCATGTATGCACTTTACAGCAGGGGTCACTGGCGAGTAATGAGGAGAAGGAACCATGATTGTTTTTTCCCTTCCCTACCTCAGAGACATGGGGCAGGATTTTCATTGGGCCGTGGAGTCGGGATTGGAGGCGTGTAGGGGGTTAAAATCACCAAATCAGGGGTCCCGACCCCATCCCGCACCCAAATCCACCTCCATGCCAGTTTCAAAGGAGGCGGGTACCCGCCCCGCACTGGGACCCGCCTACCCGAGGCGGGAAGGGATTAGTGCCAATTAACTGCCTGTTAACAGGTAGTTAACAGGCAGTTTTTAGCCTAATCCCTATTTTTAAGGTTGAAGTGTGGGATTCCCGACAGCTCCACACCACGCCAAGTTAGAGGAGGCGGGCTGTTGGGTTGAAGGACTTGGAGGGGTCGAGATGTCGGTGTTCAGGTGAGTGATGTGTGCATGAGTGCAAAGGTAAGTGTGTTTGGTGTGTCTAAAGTGATTAAATAAGTTTACAAACATTTTCTTACCTTTTCAGCCTTCCTTCCTTTAGGTCTCGGGAGTCCCTCATCTCACCGGCACAGAAAGCAGAATGGCTGCGAACTGTCAAAAGTGACAGCCTGCAGCTTTCTGTGCAGGAGAGATTTCTAACTGAGTCTGTGGAGAAGGACTCATGTTAGAAGTAAGACTGTCAGTGTTTGACAGCTTCAAACAGCTGTGAAACGCTGATATTTCATCTGTCAAAAGCTCTTGACAGAGGAAATTTCAGTCTGTGATGTCACCTGTTGCCGGGTGGCCCTTAATTGGCCTGCTGAGTCCGCTGGGCAGGCTCAACAAGGTCAATCAAGTTGAAATCGCGTGGATTGGCCGCACCTCGATGGAGGCGGGACTACCACTCCAAAAGTTGTAGTCCCGCCTGCAACTCGACTCCTGAATGAAAATCCTGCCCATGAGTTCAAAACCCACCACGGCTGCTGTGGAATTTAAATTGAGTTAATTAAGTAAATCTGCATTAAAAAGCTAGTATCAGTAATTGTGGTGTATGTGCCTTTAAGAGCCCCCTGTGTACTGTAATGCCGGTAATGGCCACTCGGGCTATATAAGCCTGTATAGTGTCTTGCATCTGTTAGTTCACCTCCAGACTTTGTTCAGTAAACACCTGTGAAACCAACTCCTGCATTCCGTGTCTCCATTAACACACGGATACAACAGTGGCGACGAATTGGAAACGGACTTACCTGCAATTCGGCAGCACCTCAAGGAGATCGATTCCTCAAACGAAAGTCCAAGAAAAACAAGAAAAAAAAACCAAACTGTGGTTTCACCAGCTAGCCGAGCTGGTGGCAGGTACTGCAATAATCCTTCCTGGGCGGCGGGCTGGGGCTCCATTGGCTGGCTCTGCAGCGGGGCCGAGCAGCGAAGGCGGAGGCAAACAGAGACAGAGGGTGGAGCACTCGGGAGACGGCCGGCGCTGCAAAGCACGTCGGCGTTCGGACCAAGCAGAGGGAGGGGAAAGTCCCAGAGAGTCCGGCGGGAACGAGTCTCCACCTATTAAAAATACCTATGTAAATAAAAACCGCGGAGAACAGCGTTGTCAGCAGCGGCAGCGGCAGGAAAGCACGGGAGGCGCCATTTTTTTTCTGCGGGGAAGAAAGGAAAGCGCGGGAGGCGCCATTTTTTTTCAGGATGCCTAAGACTGGCAATATTACTGCTTTCGATAGCGATATAGAGGATTGGACCACATATGTGGAAAGAGTGGAGGTATATTGCACAGCAAATGAAATAGAGGATGATAAAAAGGCATCAGTACTTCTAAATCTAATGGGCGCAAGGACATACGGGCTATTACGAAACTTAATCACTCCAGCCAAACCGAAGGACAAGAATTTTAAGGAGATTGTTGATACCCTACAGGAGCACTTAAACCCAACACCGCTGCTGATAGCGGAATGATTCAAATTCTTCAGGAGGAATCAGCACAAGAATGAAAGTAACGCTGATTACCTCACCGAATTAAGGAAGCTGTCAAAGCACTGCCAATTCAGGGCAGGACTGGCAGATTCTCTTTGAGACAAATTCGTCTGCGGTCTCCTAAGTGAAGGAACACAGAAAAGGCTACTTTCTGAGAAAGATTTGACACTGGACAAGGCTTTCAGTGTGGCCGTATCATACGAAGCAGCCGCAAGAGGAGCTGCAGAGATACAGCAAAAGACACAGGACTTCGGCACCCATGAAATGACACAGGGTTTCGAGAGATGTTATCGCTGCGGCAGATCCACCCATGACCAGAGGGACTGCTGGTTCAAGGACAAAGCATGCAGGCAATGCGGAAAGATTGGACACATTGCACGTGTATGCCGATCTGGAAACAAAAAATCCACGAACAGGAAAAAAATCAATAAGGAAAAGTACAGAAAGGTACAAATGATGACGGACAGTAGCTCCGAAGACCAGAAGAGCGATAGCGACTCCGGAAACAAGAGACTAAGCTGTCTCAAATTACATATTGTAATTGCCAAAGAAGATTACCAGACCATTGGGGTTACCCTCACGATAGCGGGGTCCCCAGTTAAAATGGAGCTAGATACAGGATCAGCTCTGACCGTCATAAGTCGACGGGATTACGAGCGGCTATTTCCGCATATACCTTTGAAAGACACATCCATTATCTTGAAAACATATACGGGGCAGAAAGTATACCACAAAGGGAAAATAAGGGTGCCTGTTGTATACAACAGCAAGGAAATACAGAAGTTGTATTTATACGTTCTGCAAGATGGTGGTCCACCGCTGTTGGGACGTGAATGGATCAGGAAGATATGTTTAGACTGGCACTCCATTCAGGCACTGACGGTGACCAGTAAGAAAAAAAATGATGATGACGTCATACCTGAACGATTAAAAGACATCTTGGCCAACGCCAAGGAAGTGTTTCAACAGGAACTAGGAACCTTGAAAGGCGTCATCGCCTCAATAAAAGTGGAAGATGCGGCAATTCCCAAGTTTTTTAAGGCAAGGCCGGTGCCATACGCAATTTGTCCAGCAGTCGAGGCAGAGCTGGAGAATTTGGAAAAGGCAGGCGTATTATCCAAGATAGTTTGGAGCGAGTGGGCAACACCCATCGCCCCGTTCATGAAGAAAACGTTGAATAATGATAAATCTGAAGAACAGAGAAAAATTCGCATCTGTGGGGACTTCAAGGTGACTGTAAACCCGGTCCTTCACACGATACAGTATTCTTTTCCGAGGATAGAAGATATTTTCGCCTCACTATCAGGAGGGAAACGTTTCACCAAAATTGACTTGGCACAGGCATATCTACAGATGGAGGTTGAAGAGGCCTCTAAAAAGTATCTCACGATAAATACACACAAAGGCCTGTACCAGTACAATCAACTGGTTTTCGGAGTAGCATCAACTCCAGCTATCTGGCAAAAAGCTATGGAGCAAGTCCTCCAAGGGATTCCGGGGACACAATGCTACCTAGACGACATCCTTGTAACAGGAGAAAACGACAACGAGCACCTTGCCAATTTGGAGCAGGTGCTCACTAGGCTGAGAGAACGGGGCCTACGAGCAAATCGCCCCAAGTGCAAATTTTTCCAGAAACAAATATCATATTGTGGCCACATAATTAACGAGGAAGGGTTGCATAAGTCACCTGAAAAAATTGAAGCGGTCATAAAAGCCCCAGCACCTGAAAATGTCTCACAATTAAGGTCGTTCCTGGGATTGATAAATTACTATCATAAATTTTTACCGAACTTGTCAACTCTTCTGCACCCTCTTAACGAACTGCTACAAACGGGAGTAATTTGGAAATGGAGCAAAGACTGTAAACATGCCTTCCATAAATGCAAAGGCTTGATCACGTCCAAGGAAGTTTTGGCTCATTACAACCCATCACTGCCAATCAGACTGGCGTGCGATGCATCCCCTTACGGCGCAGGAGCGGTATTATCGCATAGATTCCCTGATGGCTCAGAGCGGCCGATAGCTTTTGCGTCACGCTCATTGAACTCAGCTGAGCGTAACTATGCCCAGATCAACAGGGAAGCACTCAGCCTGGTATGGGGAGTGAAGAAATTCAACCATTACCTACACGGACAAAAATTTATCTTGTTGACTGACCATCAACCCCTCGTCTCCATATTCAACCCTAAAAAGGGTGTTCCCATTATGACAGCACAAAGGCTACAGAGGTGGTCCCTTTTCCTAGGGGCACACCAATATGACATAGAATACAAAGGATCAAAACAGCATGGGAATGCTGACGGTTTATCGCGCCTACCGTTGCCAATGGTAGAAGAGGCACCTACAGTGGACCCAGTGGAGATGTTCCACTCAACCATAGTGGAATGTCTACCAGTAACAAATTCTGCCATTGAAAAGGAAACGAGAAATGACTCGACTCTCTCACGAGTCTATGATTTAACGGTGAAGGGATGGCCAGCACATGGCGAACCACTGTTGCCAGCATTCTCGCAAAGAAGAGAACAGCTGTCAGTGTGCCGAGGAACCTTGATGTGTGGATCCAGAGTGGTGATTCTACCCAAACTCCAGGATAAAGTGCTAAAGGAGCTTCATGAGGGGCATCTGGGTGGAGTGAAAATGAAGAACCTAGCCAGAGCGTTTGTGTGGTGGCCAGGTATCGATGGAGACATCGAAGAAATGACCAAGAGCTGCCTAGGATGCCAGAAGGTCCAAAACGCCCCACCACAAGCCCCTCTACATCCATGGGAGTGGCCCTCATCTCCATGGCAAAGGGTACACATCGACTTTGCTGGTCCATTTATGGACTCAATGTTCTTAATCGCAGTTGATGCACACTCCAAGTGGCCGGAGGTAATAAAGATGTCCTCCACCACCACGGAAAAAACCATCACAGTATTAAGGACCATATTTGCCAGGAATGGGCTGCCTGAACAGATCTGTTCTGATAATGGACCGCAATTTGTGTCCAAAGAATTCAGGAAGTTCTTAAAAAACAATGGGGTTAAGCACTACACGTCCGCCCCATACCATCCCGCCACCAATGGATTGGCTGAAAGGTTTGTCCAGACCTTCAAGAAGGCCATAAAGGCCATGGGTAATGAAGACATAAATCTGCAGCATAAGGTAGATAACTTCTTGTTTGCATACAGGAATGCAACACATGTGGTTACAAACCAAACTCCCGCCATGATGTTCTTCAATAGAAGCCTAAGATGCCGGCTGGATTTGATCAAGCCAAACATCAGAAGGGACGTGGAGAACCGGCAATTTCAAGGCATGAATGAAAGGCCAACTAGAACCTTCCAGACAGGTCAACAGGTTTTGGCCCGGGACTACCGTACCGAGAAATGGCAGCCTGGAACTATTTGCACACGACTAGGACCGCTGATGTATACCGTGGACATTGGAGAAAGCATAATAAGGCGCCATGCTGACCAGATCATAGAGTCATCCGAAAAGGGACAACCTAAACCACAACTCTATACGGCTAATGATGAAGCAGAGATACCCATAGTATCTACCTCCGATCCGGTGATACTGGAACCAGATGAACCCGACACTGGCATTCAAGCCGAATCGATCTTGCCAAAAGAACCTACTACACCACCAAAAACTACTACACCACCGAGGCGTTATCCGGACCGAGTCAGGAAGCCTCCAGAGAGACTGACTTATAATTGATTAACTGCAGCAAATGTGTAGATTATTGTTCTTGTAACATGTTAATTAATGATTACTTAAAATGTTATGTACTGGTTGTCTAAAAGGGGAGGAATTGTGGTGTATGTGCCTTTAAGAGCCCCCTGTGTACTGTAATGCTGGTAATGGCCACTCGGGCTATATAAGCCTGTATAGTGTCTTGTATCTGTTAGTTCACCTCCAGACTTTGTTCAGTAAACACCTGTGAAACCAACTCCTGCATTCCGTGTCTCCATTAACACACGGATACAACAGTGGCGACGAATTGGAAACGGACTTACCTGCAATTCAGCAGCACCTCAAGGAGATCGATTCCTCAGACGAAAGTCCAAGAAAAACAAGAAAAAACAAACAAACTGTGGTTTCACCAGCTAGCCGAGCTGGTGGCAGGTACTGCAATAAACACCTGTGAAACCAACTCCTGCATTCTGTGTCTCCATTAACACACGGATACAACAGTAATGATGACCATGAAACTACCGGATGATTGTAAAAACCCATCTGGTTCACTAATGTCCTTTAGGGAAGGAAATCTGCTGTCCTTACCCGGTCTGGCCTATATGTGACTCCAGGCCCACAGCAATGTGGTTGACTCTTACCTGCCCTCTGAAATGGTCTAGCAAGCCACTAAGTTGTATCAAAACTGCTAGGAAAAACAATAAGAATAAAACCGGACAGACCACCTGGCATCGACCTTGGCACCAGAGTCGGGCCCTGCAAAGGCACTCCCAGTCCAGTTGACCCTGCACAGTCCTCCTTATTAACATCTGGGGACTTGTGCCAAGATTGGGAGAGCTGTCTCACAGACTAGTCAAGCAACAGATGGTGAAAGATTAGGGAATGCAGATGCTCAAAGGGACCTGGGTGTCCTTGTACATGAGTCACTGAAAGTGAATGTGCAGGTGCAGCAAGCCATTAGGAAGGCAAATGGTAAGCTGGCCTTCATTACAAGAGGATTTGAGTACAGGAGTAAAGAAGTCTTACTCCAATTATATAGGGCCTTGGTGAGACCACACCTGGAGTACTGTGTACAATTTTGGTCTCCTTACCTAAGGAAGGATGTGCTTGCCATAGAGGGAGTGCAACGAAGGTTCACGAGATTGATTCCTGGGATGGCGGGACTGTCGTATGAGAAGAGATTGAGTAAACTAGGCCCGTATTCTCTTGATTTCAGAAGAATGAGAGGGGGTCTCATTGAAGCATACAAAATTATTACAGGGCTGGATAGGGTGGATGCTGGGAGAATGTTTCCCTTGGCTGGGGAGTCTAGAACCAGGGGCCACAGCCACAGGATGAAGGGTAGGCCATTCAGGACTGAGATGAGAAGAAATTTCTTCACACAGAGGGTGGTGAATCTTTGGAATTCTCTACCCCAGAGGGCTGTGGAGGCTCAGTCATTGGGTATATTCAAAACAGAAGTCGATAGATTTCTGACTAGTAAAGACATCAAGGGATATGGCGATAGGGCCGGTGAATGGAGTTGAGGCAGAAGATCAGCCATGATCTCATTGAATGGCGGAGCAGGCTCGAAGGGCCGAATGGCCTACTCCTGCTCCTATTTCTTATGTTCTTAACAGCCTGACATAGTCATACACACAGAATCATACCTTTCAGCCAACATCCCAGACTCCTCCATCATTATCCCCGGGTATGTCCTGTCCACCAGAGGAGGTGGCACAGTGGTATACAGTCAGGAAGGAGTGGCCCTGGGAGTTCTCAACATTGACTCCAGACCCCATGAAGTCTCATGGCATCAGGTCAAACATGGGCAAGGAAACCTCATGCTGATTACCATCTACTGCCCTCCCTCAGCTGATAAATCAGTACTCCTCCATGTTGAACACCACTTGGAAGAAGCACTGAGGGTAGCAAGGGCACTGAATGTACTCTGGGTGGTGGACTTTAATGTCCATCACCAAGAGTGGCTCAGTAGCACCACTACTGATTGAGCTGGCCATGTCCTGAAGGACATAGCTGCCAGACTAGGCCTGTGCCAGATTGTGAGAGAACCAAAATGAGGGAAAAAACTACTTGACCTCGTCCTCACCGATCTACCTGTCGCAGGTGCATCTGTCCATGAACAGCGGAAGCAGCATGCTATAGACAGAGCTAAGCTATTCCACAACCAATGGATCAGATCAAAGCTCTGCAGTCCTGTCACATCCAGTCACGAATGATGGTGGCCAATTAAACAACTAATGGGAAGAGGAGGCTCCATGAACATCCCCATCCTCAATGATGGCGGAGCCCAGCACGTGAGTGCAAAAGACAACGCTGAAGCATTTGCTACCATCTTCAGCCAGAAGTACCGAGTGGATGATCCATCTCGACCACCTCCTGAGACTCCCAACATCACAGAAGCCAGACTTCATCCAATTTGATTCACTCCACATGATATCAAGAAACGGCTGAGCACACTGGATATAGTAAACGTTATGGTCCCCAACAACATCCCGGCTGGAGTGTTGAAGACTTGTGCTCCAGAACTAGCCATGCCTCTAGCCAAGCTGTGACAGTACAGCTACAACACTGGCATCTACCCGACAATGTGGAAAACTGCCCAGGTATGTCCTGTCCACAAAAAGCAGGACAAATCCAACCTGGCCAATTACCGCCCAATCAGACTACTCTCAATCATCAGCAAAGTGATGGAAGGTGTCGTCGACAGTGCTGTTAAGCGGCACTTACTCACAATAACCTGCTTCACCAGTGCTCAATTTGGATTCTGCAGGGACCACTCGGCTCCAGACCTCATTACAGCCTTGGTCCAAACACGCACAAATGAGCTGAATTCTAGAGATGAGGTGAGAGTGACTGCCTTCGACATCAAGGCAGCATTTGACCGAGTGTGGCATCAAGGAGCTCTAATAAAATTGAAGTCAATGGGATTCAAGGGGAAAACTCTCCACTGGCTGGAGTCATACCTGGCACAAAGGAAGATGGTTGTGGTTGTTGGAGGCCAATCATCTCAGCCCCAGGACATCGCTGCAAGAGTTCTTCAGGGCAGTGTCCTAGGCCCAACCATCTTCAGCTGCTTCATCAATGACCTTCCCTTCATCATAAGGTTAGAAGTGGGAATGTTCACTGATGATTGCACAGTGTTCAGGTCCCTTTGCAACTCCTCAGATAATGAAGCAGTCCGTGCCCGCATGCAGCAAGTCCTGGACAACATTCAGGCTTGGGCTGATAAGTGTTAACTAACATTCACGTCACACAAGTGTCATGCAATGACCATCTCCATCAAGAGAGAGTCTCGTCACCTTCCCTTGACATTCAACAGAATTACCAATGCCAAATCCCCCTCCATCAACATCCTGGGGGTCACTATTGGCCAGAAACTTAACTGGACCAGCCACATAAATAATGTGGCTACAAGAGCAGGTCAGAGGCTGGGTATTCTGTGGCGAGTGTCTCACATCCTGATGTCCCAAAGCCTTTCCACCATCTACAAGGCACAAGTCAGGATTGTGATGGAATACTCTCCACTTGCCTGGATGAGTGCAGCTCCAACAAGACTCAAGAAGCTCGACACCATCTAGGACAAAGCAGCCCGCTTGACTGGCACCCCATCCACCACCTTAAACATTCACTCCCTCCACCACCGGCATACCGTGGCTGCAGTGTGTACCATCTACAAGATGCATTGCAGCAACTCGCCTAGGCTTCTGCGACAGCATCTCTCAAACCCGCAACCTCTACCACTTAGAAGGACAAGGGCAGCAGGCGCATGAGAACACCACCACATCCAGGTTCCCAACCAAGTCACACACCATCCTGACTTGGAAATATATCGCTGTTCCTTCATCGTCGTTGGGTCAAAATCCTGGAACACCCTCCCTAACAGCACTGTGGGAATACATTCACCACATGGACTGCAGCAGTTCAAGGAGGCGGCTCACTGCCACCTTCTCAAGGGCAATTAGGGGTGGGCAATAAATGCTGGCCTTGCCAGCGACACACACATCCCATGAACGAATTAAAAAAAATTTTGCCTGTAATTTGCAGTCAGCGGCGAAGCAAAAGCACTCACCGCTCTCGCAATCTCTGTGACGAGAAGTTTGCCTTTGTCGATGTTCAATTGATTGCAGTGCTCTGTAATGGGAATTCCTATGGCAATGCTGCAGTGACGTCCACAAGCTGTATAAGCAGCCAATCACATTGCAGATTTCCACAGCGCAGCCAGTGTCAGAGCAGTGAATGACTGACCGAAACTTCAGGATTTCTGCATTTAGATGTGCATGCGCTAAATCCTGAAGTTGCAGTCAGTTTTAGAGCGGTAATGACGGCGAACACTGGTAGTTCGCCATCTTTACCCACTACAAATTTCGGGGCATTATTGTAGGTCATCACTGACCTGGTGGGGATTAGTGAATTCAGCATAGACTGTGGATCAAAACTGGGACACTCCTGTTCTGTGTAGTGTTCAGTTCCACAATAGGCATTGCAATTACTAACAAAACCATTGGCTCATTCACGAGTCTGTTTTAATACCTGCTGCAGCTTTTACCATATAATACAATAAGGCTGTTCTTACTCATACTAACTTCCTTTCCAATGTACCCAAATCTAATGATTCAAAGTGCATTTCCTGCAGTTTGAAGTTTAGTTTCTTGGGTCAGGAAAGAAAAAAAAATCTGCCTCATTGGTGCCAAAGAACAAAAAGCTTTATATCTTTTTCTCCTTCAAGTTTCAAAATAATTACTGTTTTATACAAATAGCATCACCAGACTTGCTCATCAACAAATTTGCATTGAACTAAAACACATTCACTGCACGGTTTTCGTTTCTCAACTTTCTCCCTCCTTTGCTGACTCCCGAAATACATTTGCTGTGGTTTTGCCAGTTGCCTCAGCTTGTTTTTATTAACAGTTAGTTTTGTTGTTTTCTTCTAAGCACCACCTTCCTCCCTCTGCCATATGCTCAGTCACTCCTGGAGATAAACTATTTTTATAATTTCTTTAACTTTTCTGTTTCCAAACTATATATATTATCTACCAGTAGTGATTCTAATCTTTCATGGTATATTGCAGCCTGTTGCTTGCTAGACTAGTCCATTATTGGATGCTGGCAATCTTCAGTATCACCCTTAAAGACTGAACACACACAGCAAACAACATTTTCATGTTACAGTACTTACAACAACAACAACAACTTGTATTTATATAGCGTCTTTAATGTAGTAAAACGTCCCAAGGCACTTCACAGGAGTATTAAAAGACTAAAAAAAGATTGGCACCGTGCCACATGAGGAGAAATTAGGGCAGGTGACCAAAAGTTTGGTCAAAGAGGTAGGTTTTAAGGAGCATCTTAAAGGAGGAAAGAGAGGTAGAGAGGCGGAGAGGTTTAGGCAGGGAATTCCAGCGCTTAGGGCCTCGTTGCTGTGCTATGTTGTGCAGCATGCAGCAGGCGACGACGATTCTGGAGACCCTGGCTGGTGCGGATTGAAGGGCTCCTCCAGATCTGTCAAGGCATCTGAATCGCATTTTCAGCTTGCCTATTGTCTGCTCTATGACACATCTGGTGGACATGTGGCTTTCATTATAATGCTCCTTGGCCTCAGTACTTGGCCTCCTCAAGGGTGTCATGAGCCACGTCTGCAGTGGATAGCCCTGGTCTCCAAGCAGCCAGCCCACAAGTGTGTTTGGTGGTTCAAAGAGCTGAGAGAGGGTGGACTGGCACAGGACAAAAGAGTCATGAAAGCTGCCAGGGAATTTGGTGCACACATGCATGATGACCTTCCTATGGTTGCAGACCAGCTGCACATTGAGCGAGTGGAAGCCCTTGCGGCTGACAAACACTCCTGGGTGATCTGGGGGTGTCCTGATGGCCACATGTGTACAGTCAATGACGCCCTGCACCTGTGGGAAGCCAACCAGAGCAGCAAAGTTGACCAACCGCTCAGGAATGCTGGCGTCATCAGTGGCAAAGTTGATATAATTGGCTGACTTGTCAAACATGGCATCAGTGACCTGTGTGATGCATCTGTGGGTGGCTGACTGGGAGATGCTGTAAATGTCTGCTGCAGATCCCTGGAAGGAGCCTGAGGCAAAGAAGTTGAGGGCGATGGTGACTTTGACAGCCACTGGTAAGGAATGTCCACCAGGTCCTCTGGGCTGCAGATCTTGCTCCAGCAAGCTGCAAATGTCTATGATGACCTGGCGCGATAGCCTGAGCCTCCTTTGGCACTGCTGCTCAGTCATGTTGAGGAAGCTCATCCTCTGCAGTCTTGACAAAGGGTTTCGATCTGAAACGTTGACTCTATTTCTCTCTCCACGGATGTTGCCTGGCCTGCTGAGTTTTTCCAGCATTTTCTGTTGTTATCTCTGCCTGTAAACCCTGTGTTGGGGGTATCGCCTCCGGTGCGGTGCAGCCCTGCACTGATGCCCCCTGTTCTGTGGAGCATCAGATCATTGAGGAGAAGGTTGTTGGTGCTGTTGCTGCTGGTGTGTCTGGTGCTGCTGGTGTTGGGGCTCATCATGGTCCAATTCTGAGGACCAAGCTGAGACAGTATAAACGGCACCCATGCTGATGTAATAGATGGCAGGTCAAGTCGAGATCAGAGAAGCAATCTGTCAGTGGTGTGATAGTAGCAATGAGGTGAGAGTGGCTTCCGAATTTGCAGAAAAGACTTGCAAACTGTAGACACCTAAATCTGTGCTCAAAATGCACTCAGCAAGGACCTTTCCCTTAGGCAAGTGAGCAGGTGTCATGTGGGAGTATTTATTGTGCATTCTATGCTCTGCAGTACTGACCTCGATCAATGGCCACTGAACCTCCGCCTCAGCTTGACAGACATGGTTCCCGAGCTGTGTAATTTCCATGGTCATCCAGTGAAATTCAAAAGATCTGGTTAAAAACCACTGTTAAGGGTCTAACAACAAGGTATTAGTGAGCTAAATTAGGTCACCCACCTCTGTCGTTCAGGTCTGTGCCGCGCTGGCAAACGTGCCCGAGTTAAAGGCATGAGGAGGCGGGACGACAGCGGGATGACGGCGGGATCCTGACACGCTCCCATTTTTTGCAAATTTTACTCCCGACCTGCCTCCAATTCTGCACGAAAAGCAGCATGAAAATTCCGGCCCTCATTTCTGGCCTGGAATTATAATTGGGGCCTAAATCTTGTTATACATAATATCATCATCATATGCATATCACTGGCATTATTTATAGGTCACATGTGGTCAATTCTGTCATCTGAGGGAATACATCACACATATAACAGAAGATGCCAGAGAACCACTCACCAAGGCTTGCCAATGACTGAACTCTATCTTGTCCAAGCTGGATCATGCTAGCATGCACAGCGGATGGTTAAATTCAAATGATTGTTTTAATTGCTTGCAAAAGATGTTTTTCTTCTTGAGGTCCTTTTGAAGAAGGAAGGAGTTGAAGTCAGATGAAACTTCTGTAGGCCATAATAATGTCATCAAGCTTGACAGTATATAGTTAGCATGTTCTTAAAGTACCATTTTCCCACAATTTCTCTGGTAATTTATAAGCATACTCCAAAATAACCCTGATTTGAGAAAATTGTAAAGTAAAATGAAGGAATGTGTAGGAAGTTGTCATTTCACCACAAAATAAAACTGAGTTTCACAGAGCTCCTTCATGAATACATTAAACATCATGTCCATGAATATAAGATTTTTCTTATATTGTTTCATAATATTTTGTTAACACTGTAAAATAAACTTACCTTTTAATTATAGAGTTGTTGCAGTTATTTCTTGTACAGAGTAAAGCACTATGAAGTAGCATCATGGTTACCATAGGGACAAGTTGGATAGGCACTGAAAGCCAGAATGAGGGTGGGAGATTGTTGCATTGTAGCAAGGAGCGTGTGCTTTGTTAGTGGTACTAACAGCACAGAATGCTCACTGATAGTTTTTAGACACACGTTACTATGGTGACTGCTGCTGACAACTGATCAACCAGCCAGCTGTTTCAAATTGCTTCAGTTTTTAAGAAAGTAGGTTTTCAAGGTTGTTCTCCCAAATGAAAAAAAAACAATTTATTAGATAACAATTAAAATCTGATGAAGTTGTACAGACTAGACCCAAATGATGACTAAAAATCAGTGTTTCTGATTGCATTTGGTTTGTGTGGAATCAGTTTTGTGGGTACGTCACAGCAGTATAGTTGGCAGATTAAAGTCACAGCAAATTAACTCAGGGGTAAGCAAAATGAATGCTTAGGACATAGGAACCTTTATGTTATTTTTAATTCAGCTCTTTGGTTTTAATGCTTATTACACTAACACTATGCTATTTTCCCACTCATGTTTCTGCTATCATTGTGTTTGATCAATTGTTTGATTTTCTATAGATTTTTCCATGGCAGTAAGTGATACCACACAGTGTTAATAAAGCCAACAAATACATCAGTTGGAGATGTGTTGTCAGTAATAGTGCTGCATGAAGAACATTGGCCTCAGCTTTTCAGCACTAATCCCTGACATTAATTAAACCATCCAGCAGAGTCTCATCATGGCAGAGCCATATAAAAGAGAACAAGCAAGTTCAGCAGACACTTCCTCCCACTTGAGGGGTAAACTCAGGTTCATGTGGCAGCTGCTGCTGCAAGGGAGAAGAAGACAGGCCATAAACTGGACTTTTCCCTTGTATGGTTGCAGTTAAATCCACAACCTGCCATTAAACCTGCTGAGCGGAGGCATAACTTAGATCATGCTATTCTCTTAGTTTACAACCAGCAGAAGATAATACTGTCTAAATGTAACCAAATTACAATCATGCAATTGTAAGCCCTAAAACATATAAATGAGCAAATGTGTATGGAATCAAACCGCACTCCAATCCAGTTGCACTGTCTTCACTGAGACCCATCCAAAGCAGCAGCTAGGGTAAGCAGTATTATCATGGATCCAGTACAACAGCTGAAGCTAACACAAAGGCTGAAATTTCACACAAAATTTATTTCGCAACAAAAATGATAGTACAACAAGGCCACTGTGTGCCATTTTCTTGTTGTTTGTCGAATTGTGACACTTATTGAAATGCTTTATTTGATCATTTATATTTTTAGGGCTTGCAGCAGACAGAGGATCCCATGCCAGCCACCAGGAGCTGAACCGCAGACTTGCGGCTGTGCTCCTGTTTCCTTTTCAGGCCCAATGCATAGTTGGTGGTAAGCCCGCAACAGCAGTGGGCCTGGGCCATTGGACAGGCACCCAGAAAGGAAAATCAGCCCCGTAATGTGTTGTGTCGGTACCTTTCTACCTAGACACAATTAGAACTCAGAACCCAGAGATTCAAACATGAAGTGCTTTATTCAGGAAGGAAAGGAAAGTTCTGGAGAGTTCCGAACAAAGAGAGCTAAACTTAACCAAGAGAACACCCAACCATGTATCTGCTGTGACAGCGCCACCGCAGGTGGGAGGAGAACACACAATACATAACATATTCCTCCCCTCTTAAATGAAAGGTCCACATTATTCCTCAACAGGTAAGTTACTTTCAATGCACTCAACTAACCAAGGGTAGAGGTAGACTGCCTCAAACCCTGACTTTACCCTGGGGTTTATTCTGCCCCAGTCTTGTGGGTAAGTCACTAAGCCTACAGATCCAAGCGTCTTGGAGGCCGCCGCTCTCTGACAGGATACCGGCGGTCATCGCTGGCTTCCACAGCAGTAGGCATTGACAAAGGCCTGGATGGAGAAGGTGCCTGTGTCAGTCGAAAGTCAGGAGTTTGCACAGGTGGAACAGTCTCTATGACTTCCTGTGTTGGAGAAGAGCACTGTGGCAAAGGATGCTGGTTTGCGGTATCATCCGGAAACAGTTCAGGCCAACCAGCCGTTGGAGCCTCTGTGGCTGTCTCTGCTCCTAGCAACAGTTGATCTGTGTGTCTTCTCCAGACGACGTCCTCAGCAGTCTCAACCGTGTAAGACACAGGGCCCGTCTGCGCGATCACCGTAGCAGGAACCCATTTTGGTCCAGTGTTGTAGTTTCGAGCTAGGACGTGCTCTCCAGGGTGAAACCGTCTCTCCTTGGCTCTTTTCTCTCTCTTTTCAACTTGAGCTTGTTGTTGACGTTGGACAACCTGTTCTGCCCTTGGAGGTTTGAGTAAGTCAAAACTTGTCTGCAACTGCCTCTTCATCATGAGCGAAGCGGGGGAAGTTTTGGTTGTGGCATGCGGCTCGTGCCTGTAGGACAACAGGAAACTGTTCAGATGTTGGTGGATTGAGCCCTGACCTTGTGATGCCTTCAAGGCGTGCTTCAAAGTTTGCACGAACCTTTCTGCCAGGCCGTTAGTAGAGGGATGATAGGGCGCAGACCTGATGTGTTGGATACCATTCACTTGCAGGAAGGTTGTAAACTCCTGTGATACAAATTGTGGACCGTTGTCACTTACGAGTTGTTCCGGTGAGCCATAACGGCTGAACATCTCACCAAGTTTCTCAATTGTTTTCTCTGCCGTGGTAGACCTCAGCACAGCGACCTCCAGCCACTTGCTACGAGCGTCCACAACCACCATAAACATCTTCTCTTCGAAAGGACCGGCGAAGTCCACATGTACTCGCTGCCACACTTCTGCAGGTCAATCCCAGGGGTGTAGGGTTGCCAGCTGTGGAACATTCCGGACCCTTTGACATGGGGAACATGTTTTGGCTTTCTCCTCAATATTTTCATCGAGACCTGGCCACCAGAAGTAGCTTCTTGCCATTTCCTTCATCCGAACCATCCCACTGTGGCCTGTATGAAGTTGTTGCAGTATAGGTTCCCTCAGAGGTGGCGGAATGATGACACGGCGTCCCCAAAGAAGACAACCTGCCTGGACGGAGAGCTCATTTCTTTTTGAAACGTAAGGTTTCAAACTAGGAGAATCTCCTATAGCTCTCCCTCGAATGACATCATCCATTACCTCAGACAGGACTGGATCGTTGCGGGTGTACCTTTGTAACTGAACTGCTGCGACAGGTGCTCCCTCCACTTGTCTAAAGTAGAAGATGTCTATCTGACGAGGCTCTGGGGGAGTAACAGGCAAGGGTAGCCTCGAGAGACCGTCTGCGTTGCCGTGCAAGTCTGATTTGCGATATTTGATGTCGTATGTGTGTCCTGACAACAGTAAAGCCCACCTTTGCATCCTGCTTGCAGCAAGATATGGAATTCCGGTGTGGGGCCCGAAGATTGAAGTCAATGGACGGTGGTCCGTCAGGAGTGTGAACATTCTCCCAAGCAGGTACTGATGAAGTTTTCGAATTCCAAAAATAATTCCCAAGGCCTCGGGCTCAATCTGTGCATATTTACTCTCGGCCTTGTTCAAGGTGCGTGATGCGAAGGCGATAGGTTTCTCTTCACCAGAAGGCATGATGTGGGATATGACTGCTCCCACACCATATGGTGACGCATCACATGCTAGCTGCGCGGGTAGCTTTGGGTCGAAGTGTGTCAGGACCTCCGATTTCAGCAATGCTTTCTTTGCTTGGGCCAAAGCTTCGTTGCACAGTTCAGTCCATTTCCATGTTTTGCCTTGACATAGCAACTGATGTAACGGCTTCAGCAATGTTGCTAAGTCTGGAATAAACTTCCCATAGTAGTTAAGTAGCCCCAGAAATGAACGTAACTGGCTCACATTCTGGGATGCTGGGACCTCCACGATCGCCTTGACCTTTGACGGCGCCTTATGCAGGCCAGTAGCGTCAATCACATGCCCCAGGTACTCAACTGAAGACTGAAATAATTCACATTTGTCTTTACGAACTCTGAGTCCGTACTCTTTCAGTCATTGTAGTGTCGCATCCAAGTTCAGAAGATGATCCTCCTCATTTGTCCCAGTGACAAGGGTGTCGTCCAGGTAGCACTGGACTCCTGGCAGTCCACTCAAAATCTGATACATTGCCCTTTGGAATAGAGCAGGGGCCGATGTAATTCCAAACGGAAGGCGGCAGTACCTGTATAGCCCCTTGTGTGTCACAATTGTCAGCAGCTCCTTTGATTTGTCATCGACATGCATTTGTAGATAAGCCTGGCATAAGTCTATTTTGCTGAACTTTTGCCCTCCAGCCAGGCCCGTAAAAAGATCATCAATGAGGGGAAGAGGGTACTGGTCCGCAGACAGCACCGGGTTAATAGTCACTTTAAAATCCCCGCAGATTCGAACAGATCCATCCTTTTTCAGGACAGGAACAATGGGTGTGGCCCATTTGCTCACGCTCACAGGCTCCAGGACTCCATTCTCGACTAAGGCCTCCAAGTTAGCCTCAACTTTTGGCCTAATTGCATAGGGTACAGGTCGGGCTTTGTGAAACTTCAGCTTGCTGTCAGGTTTAATGTCCAGTCTCACGCTGATCTTTTTCATGCTCCCAAGTTCCCTATTGAAGAGTTCTGCATGTTTGTTTAACACTGCAGTCAGACCTGACTCCTCTTTTGACATCATGCGGACTGCAGGCCAGTCCAGCGTGATTTTCTCTAGCCATGCACGTCCCAGTAGCGATGGGTAATTTCCCTTTACCACATAGAGTGGCAGTTTCGCAGTCTGTCCGTTCAATTTAACTGTCACCTCAATGGCGCCTCTCATGGCCACAGGTTCGCCGGTATACGTCTTTAGCACAATGTTTGTTGGCTGAAGGGTAAGATGCTTTAGCATTTTGTTGTAGACGGTGTCTGAAACAAGGGACATAGCCGCGCCTGTGTCCACCTCCATCCGCACTGATTGTCCCTCCACCAGTGCTGACACCCAGTAGCCATTTGAACCACCTGCAACCGTCAGTATGTGCACCTCTTCCTCCTCAGAGGTGTCGCTCCCCTCTGTTTTGCTTGTTCCATCATACTGCACTGAATGAATACTCTTTTTCCTCTCTGGTCCAAATACAGACATTTTGCTTTCATGCTTCCCAGCTCTGTCTGTTCTTTTTTTACCTCTACAGGCGCGTTCAATGTGACCCTTTTTGCCACAATTTTGGCATTCCAGCTCCGTACACCAGCAGTCATTAGCGTGATGGCCCGTTTTCCCACAACGGGAACATGTGCCGTTCTGCGCACCTTTAGGCTCAGACGACACGTTGTGAACTCTCCCTGTTGAACTCAACTGGTGAGCCTCCTTTTCCGCCATCTCCATGGAGACACTAACTTCCATGGCCTTTTCAAGAGTAAGGTTGACCTCAGTAAGAAGCGCTTCTGTGTGGCTGCACTTTGCAGACCACACACAAGTCTGTCTCTAATGGTGTCATTCAGCACCTCCTTGAACTCACAGTGTTCTGACAACCTTTTTAAAGCAGCAATAAACATCGTCACTGATTCCCCCTCCTCTTGATTCTGTTTGTGAAATCTAAATCTCTCAGCAATAACCAGAGGTTTTGGTGAAAAATGTGCTCCAAGAATTTCCACTAGTTGTTTATATGTTTTAGTTCCTGGCTTATCTGGCTGTACAAGGCTGCGAAGTAAATTGAATGTCTTCGGCCCCATTACACTCAAAAAGGTAGGCACGACCTTTTCGTTTGCCACCGCATTCGCCAATACAAAATAGTCAAAACGTTCCGTATAAGCGCTCCATTGCTCCACATTTTCATCAAAATCACCGATGCTTCCTAATATAGTAGCCATCTCACGTTTCAAATTAAAATTTCTGTTTACTCACTGCACCCGTAACGTTAATGTGATGCTGCAATCTCTGTTCCGAGTGTTTTGTAGTCGAAAGCAAGAAAGTTCCCACAACGCAGATTCATCCGATCCTCGTCGCCACTTTGTTGTGTCTGTACCTTTCTACCTAGACACAATTAGAACTCAGAACCCAGAGACTCAAACATGAAGTGCTTTATTCAGGAAGGAAAGGAAAGTTCTGGAGAGTTCCGAACAAAGGGAGCTAAACTTAACCAAGAGAACACCCAACCATGTATCTGCTGTGACACCGCCACCGCAGGTGGGAGGAGAACACACAATACATAACATAATGTTTGTGTGCCCCGGTTACTCTGGAACTCACACCTTCATACAGATATACGTGCTGCTTGACTCAGAAGGCATGCGTTTACCTGCACATGCGTACGGGCATACTGACTTTTACAGGAAACCAAAGCTCCCAGTGTGTTACCCAGCCAGAACAAGTAAAGCAGTGTTATTTAAAGCACATCATTTGCATTGGTCAGTTAAATATAACAATCATTAAGGTGAATCAATAGCCTGTGAGATAGCACAATGCTTGTTTGAGGGATGGGACAATAAAGTTAAAATTAACACACTTCTGGCCTAGAAATTCGGTATAGCCCCGTTTGGGGCGTTAGATCTGGCGAAGCGCTAAGAGTACCGCCAGCTGCGACTTAGCGCCACCTGGCGCGATATTGGGTCGTTGCGCCCCTGATGGTGTTTGTGGCGGTAAATCAGGCGCTGCACGTGACTCTTAAGGTGCTAATGCGGAGGCGCTACCCAATATCGCTGCGGCGGGGTGCAGCGCAGGTGCTTTCAATAATCACTTTCCCTGAGACACACTGGCGCCGGCCAGCTCTTAAAGGGGCAGGTCAATTGGCATCACCAGACACACTCACTGCCTTGTAGGCCTTCAAAGCAGTGGGAGCCTACCTGTGGCACACCAGCCTAGCAAGAAATAGAAAGGGTGAGGCAGAGGGCGGAACGCCTCACTGATGGGGCATTGGATGCTTTGGTTGGCGCAGTGGAATCAAGGCCAAGGAAGATGGTCGGAATGTGATTTATGTTTTGGACAGTCTCCCGGGTGTGAGAGGCAGTTATGTGTCAATGTATTAGTTTTGCTTTCTGTTGCCATAGCTTTCTCGTGTTTGAAGGAACCACATTTTGTGTAATGAAACACTTTCTTCATTTACAATGGCCATGCCTGCTATTTACATGCATCTTGCCCTTCACAGGCTTGGGGGTATCAGACCGGCTGCAGATCAGGCTGAAGCAGCTGGTACAGCTCAGTCACCACCTCCTTTCTAAATCGCAGCCTTCTGACACACTGCTCCTCCGGCATGTTCATGTAGGAAAACTGCTGTCGGAAAACCCTGCCAGCGTAAGGTCTGCTGTGGCGACGTTTGTTGGCCCTCCTCCGTCTGGCCATGCCCGCCCCCCTCTCCCAGCATCTCAGTGCCCTTTCCAGATGATTCAGCAGCAGGACGTTCCCCTCCAATGCAGGCCCCATAATAAGTGCCCACAGGAAGGTTCCCCGTTGTCAAGGCTCACCAACAGCAAGGCGATGGTCAGAAGGCTGCTGTTCCTCTGCCAGCGTGGGCCCAGTGGTCAAGTGGCTCTCGGTGTGCAGGTCAGCAACTCTTTGTAGCTCTCGAGGAAGTTGTGCACCAGAAATGTGTGCCGTTTTTAAACCACACCAGTCCCCTTTAAATAACGCTCCTCCAGCCCGAAAGCGACTTGGTAAGGCCCAGGAGAATTGTCACTAATCGCGCCAGGCGCTACGGAGGGGGGCGCCACTGAATTTCCCGTCTGGGGCGCCAAAAAGGCGTTGCACACTCAGATGACATCATAATTAGCCTGCGCCCATGAGCGGGCGCTAAGCGTTAGCGCCGGCACTAAATGCATACTCAATATGGGGCGAGGCGCTAAACGCCTTGCGCCCCACCGGAATTTCGCTATCGCCCCAGTTATTGCCCTCTTTAGGCGCTAATCCCTGGCGCTACCAACCCAATTTCTAGGCCTCTGATTACTAAAACAGATGGGGGGGACAAACGATAGTTTAATTAGTTACATTTTTTTCAGTCCTCTCCTAAACGGAATGCTTTCTTGGGGGGGCACGGGAGGGGGGGGGCATGGAGTGAGAGGGTGTGGGGGGGTCAGCTATGTCACCTTCCACAGTTTAAGCAGGAAAAAAAGGCTTACAATAAAAGAATTGATTGAAAAATATAATCAATTTCTGATATAGTATTTAATGAATTCAATTAAAGCAATCTAAAATCTTAATAAACTACTATGGTCTTTCCTATTCTCTGTGGCAGCAAGTTTTCAACAACCAACAGTAATAATCACCAAAATTAAAATTATCTAAAGAAACCAACCAGAAGGATTTCACTATTTTGAGGCTGGTCCTCACAATTCATATTCAATGAGAACAATTTCACTGAGGTTCTTGAATCTAAGAGTTCCCAAAAATGCAATATTGTAGTAAACCAAACCCATTTCAACACCCCAGCAACAATAACAGTAGCTTCTGCACTGCATTGTAGGAGTTATAGTTCTCAAGGGCTTGAAGAGAGGGAAGGATTTGCTGAAAATAACAACAAATCCCAAATGTTGTGTGATGTCAGTATTATGATCCTAGTACAAGGAAAGGTGTTACAACATGTTAAAGGTTGAAAGCTTGATGGCTTTATTAGCTGCACAGTAATTGAAGGAATACAACAAAACCATATTATACTAATTATGCTACACACACAGTCAGCTCAGCTCAGTTGGTAGAACTTTTGGCTCTAAATCAGAGGTTATGGGTTCAAGCCTCACTACAGACTTGAGCACATAATCTAGGCTGACACTTCAGTGCAGTACTGAGGGAGTGCTGCATTGTCAAAGATGCTGGCCGGATTTTTGACTACCTGGGCAGGTCTGGTGCGGGCAGTGTCCGTGGCGGGTTGTGACCCCACTTCTGGCACCACCCAGCTGTTGAAAATAAACTTACCTTAATGGGGCCTATTAAGCCCACCCTGTGTATTTCCCGGCCCAATTAGATGGAGCAGGCCTGGTGACGTCATTCATGATGCGTTTTCAGCCAGGATCTTTAAAGGGACCATGGCCACATTACATTTGAAATTTAATCTAACATGGTGCTGTCAGTGTACTCTGACAATGACTAGGGGGCATAGTTTCAGAATATGGGGTTGTCCATTTAAGACGGAGATGAGGAGGAATTTCTCCTCTCAAAGGATCGTGAATCTTTAGAATTCTCTACCCCAGAGAGCTGTGGAGGCTGAGTCATTGAATATATTCAAGGCGGAGATAGACAGATATTTGAGCTACAGGGGAGTCAAGGGTTATGGGGAATAGGCAGGGAAGTGGAGTTGAGACCAAGATCAGATCAGCCATGATCTTATTGAATGGCGGAGCAGGCTCGATTGGCCGAATGGCCCACTCCTGCTCCTATTTCTTATGTTCTTATGACTGCACAGAAGCAGAGGGCTGCACCCAGGTTCTCCCATGACTCCCTCCATATGCTTATGGAAGAAGTCACAACATGAAGGGAGGTCCTCTTCCCTTCCAATGGATGGAAGATACCTTCCCAGGAGACTAAGACAGCCTGGTTGCAGATTGCAAAGATGTGCTCAGGAGGACCTGGGTGCAGTGCCGCAAATGTTTCAATTATCTTATTAGATCAGGAAACGTTAATACAAAACCACACTCAACTGCATCCTGCTGTGCCTCTCATCACATCCCCATCACTCTGCCTTCCCGACCCTACTCCTGCACATCCTTACTCACATCAACTTACCTTGCACCTCCACCCATTCCTCTGTCTCTATCTACATTATCACAACCCCATCTCAGTAGCCACCCCTCACACTCACCCTCATCCTAGTGCAATCATACCAACTAACAATACACAAGGGTAGCCAGTTGGGTGTTTTATGCAATGTTCATGTAAAATTTCTGTTAATGTGATGTTAAATATAAAAATCTTTATTTTCAACACTTTCCGGTCTTGGACAGATTTGTGTGCACCTTTGGAAGTGGCTTAGTGAGTTGCAGTGAATGGTGAGACATAACGGTACCCCCCACAATGGTGATGAATGTGAAAGGAATGGCTTGATCATTGATGGGATGCTTTATGGTGTTGGTGTGGGGTGGTGCCAACCTGGCACATCATGTGGCAGCCATATGGGTGTACAGCGTAAAGTTAACCAAATCTGGCCATGATGAGGTCATCCCTGGCCTCCCAGGCAGCAATGTGGTCGGGTGCTGAAGCCCTGAGTCCTGTGCAGCATCAGTTGATTGCAGAGAAGGTTGGTGGTGTTATTGTTGGTGCTGCTGGTGTGCCTGGTGCTGCTGGTGTTGGGGCTGATCATGGTTCGATTCTGAGGACCAAGGTGAGACAGTATAAATGGCACCCATGTTGCTGGAATAGATAGCAGGTGAAGTACAGATGACAGAAGCATTCTTTCAATGGTGAGAGAGTTCTTCCAATGAGGTGAGACTGGATGGAGTCTTTGCTAGAAACACTTGCAGCCTCCAGAATCTGTGCTGGAAATGGACTGAGCAACAGCTTCTGCTGGAGGAAAGTGATCATCTGTCAGGTGGGAGCTTTTACTGTACATTTCATGCTGCCAAATAATCAGCTGGAGCAATGGCCATGGAACTCCCGCCTCAGGTGGACAGACGTGGTTGCCGAGCTGCGTGAATCCCATGGCCACGCAGGGAAATTTAAAAGTAAGTGAAAAAGGCTCTTAAGTGCCTGTAAGCTACCTGATAATCAACTCAATTGGGTCACTTGCTGCTGCCAGTTGGGTCGGTTCCCGACCCGCTGTCAAAAATAGCAACTTGCCCACCCGACCCGCCAACGATCTCACCCGCTCCACCCCGGAAAATTCAGCCTGCTCTCTTTCTGACAAACTGAGACTTTGTCTGCTTGTTCAGGTATATGTAAAAGATTCCATGGCACCATTTGAAGAAGAACAGGGAGTTCTCCCAGTGTCCTGTCTAACATTCACCCCCTCAAAAAACACCACAAAAACAAATAAATCACTCATTTATCTCATTTGCTATTTGTGGGATGTTGCAGGGTGCAAATTGGCTGCCATATTTTCTTAATGGAATTTTTTGAGGATGTAACTGGTAAAATAGATAAGGGAGAACCAGTGGATGTGGTGTATTTGGACTTTCAGAAGGCTTTCAATAAGGTCCCGCATAAGTGATTAGCTTGTAAAATTAAGGCACATGGGATTGGGGGCAAGGTATTGACTTGGATAGAGAACTGGTTGGCAGATAGAAAGCAAAGAGTTGGAATAAACGGGTCGTTTTCTGAGTGGCAGGCAGTGACTAGTGGGGTACCACAAGGATCGGTCCTAGGACCTCAGCTGTTCACAATATATATTAATGATCTGGACGAGGGAATTGGATGTAGTATCTCCAAATTTGCAGATGACACAAAGCTGGGTGGGAGGGTATGCTGTGAGGCGGATGTTGTGAAACTCCAGTACGATTTGGACAGGTTGGGTGATTGGGCAGAAACATGGCAAATGCACTATAATGTGGATAAATGTGAGGTTATCCATTTTGGTGGCAAAAACAGGAAGGCAGATTATTATTTGAATGGCAATAGATTGGGAGAAGGGGAAGTGCAAAGAGACCTGGGTGTTCTTGTGCACCAGTCGCTGAAGGTAAGCATGCAGGTGCAGCAGGTGGTTAAGAAGGAAAATGGTATGTTGGCCTTCGTAGCAAGAGGGTTCGAGTACAGGAACAAGGATGTCTTGCTGCAGTTGTACAGGGCCTTGGTGAGACCGCACCTTGAGTATTGTGTACAGTTTTGGTCGCCTTATCTGAGGAAGGACGTTCTTGCCATGGAAGGAGTGCAGCGAAGATTCACCAGGCTAATACCTGGGATGGCAGGAATGACGTACGAGGAGAGATTGGGTCGATTGGGCTTGTACTCACTGGAGTTTAGAAGATTGAGAGGGAATCTCATCGAAACCTATAAAATTCTGTCAGGCCTGGACAGACTAGATGCAGGAAGGATGTTCCCGATGGCCAGGGAGTCCAGAACTAGGGGTCATAGTCTAAGGATAAGGGGTAAGCCATTTAGGACTGAGATGAGGAGGAATTTCTTCACCCAGAGAGTGGTGAACCTGTGGAATTCTCTACCACAGAAGGCAGTGGAGGCCAATTCATTAAATATATTCAAGAAGGAGTTGGATATATTTCTTAAGGCTAAAGGGATCAAGGGATATGGGGAGAAGGCAGGAACGGGGTATTGAGTTTGGATGATCAGCCATGATCTCGTTGAATGGCGGAGCAGGCTCGAGGGGCCTTCTATGTTTCTATGTTAAGAATGAAAGTCATTTTGCAGCAGCATTGCTGGAGCACTGAATACTTGCCACCTCAGCCATAACTGATACAGGAGCCAGCAATACTAGCTACTAGCGAGTGGGTATAAAGAGACTACAAAACACAAGGGCATATCCCATTAGGATTATTTTTCAGTAGACTAACTAAACATACCCAAGGATCAAAAAACAAAATGTGGATTATTCAGCGTGTCTCTTTCAACCAACAAACATAGGCCTAGAAATTCAGTAAGGCGCTGCCAGCTTTGCGGCCAGTTACCGCCCAAAGAGGGCTTCTGCGCCAATAGAGGAGGTTGCGCTGATATTGAGCTCGGCGGTAATGGCGGCGGTAGCCGGTAGCGCTGCGCCGGCACCGATGACGTCATCGGTGTGCGCAGTGCCCCGTTTCTGCCCCGATGCCGGCCCAACGCCCATATTCAGTTGCCGCCGCCTCCTCCGTGGCGGCCGCTACTAACATCCGGAGACCAGGGCCTTACTGCAGCCTTAGTGGGGCGCATAAAGGTGGAGGTGCGGCCAGCCGCTTTTTCGGCGGCCGCATGCCCACACCTCCTTCCCCGGCCTCCTCCACCACTCCCCCTGCGGCATTGCCGGCTGCTTTCCGCGAGCCCGGCACTTCTCCGTGGTGCCGGGCTCATTTGCCGGCACAATCCAGCGGCGATCTCCCCGTTGCAGGCACCTCCACCTTAAGAGAAGGAGGAGGCCTGCAGTACCGCAGCCTGCCGCACCGCATCGGGTGTCGCAGCGGCACCTAGAGCGCTGAAATTCAGTTTCAGCGCCCCAAGCGGGGGCGGGCACACCCTGGAATAGCGCCCGGTTCCGACTTGGGGCGCAAAAACTGAATATCTGACGGTCGCAACTGGCTCCGCGCCCAGCGCTAACTTTTGGGCGCTAGCCAGCTGGCGGGGCCATAGTGAATTTCTAGGCCATAGTTTCATAAGGTTTTTATTGAGACATCAAGGCTGAGGTTCAGAAGAGTAACTGAGAAGAGACAATAAATCAGGAAGTGGAGTCTTGATGCAGCCAACTTGGATTTCAAATGCCTGAAGATTGTAGGAGGATGGGAATGACAGCAATTTCTAACTTTTGAAATCCTAGGATAGAATACATTTTAGTAAGAGACTGTGCAATGTATGGAAACAAAGTGCACAAAGAACAACATATTAGGAACTTAGAAGAAACACAAAAGAAAGTTCAGAGGAGCACTGACCACAATAGTATTGATAAAATAAAGATAAGAATGATTGTGATGGCGAGAGACAGATTGGAGTGAGATAGTAGTAAGAGAGAAATCATCCATCAGACAACAAGCATTTTTTTAATATCCTGTTCAGGAATGCAAGAGAGATGATAGAAGGGCCTCTATGATAAAGTGAACAATGGTGTAGATTTTACAAATTAGCACTCCTGGTGCAGAGATATGTGCAACAGGAGCACATAGTGGGAATTTGGGCATGGGGATTAGTGCATCACACACAATTTCACATCCATCTAAATGGACAGAAAATGTTGAGTGGTTTCTCATCTCCACACCCAAATTCCCAATATGCTCTCCTGTTGCATGAAGCTCTGCATCAGGAGCACTAACTCATAGAATCTACCCTACTACTCAGCCTTGTGCTTTGTAAAGAGTTACAAGTTATTGAGGGGAAAGAAGTGTTTGGTAAGAGTGATAAACCTGAGCTTCCTGGCAGTGGAGGAGCTGTGGGAGTTCTACTTGAGGTCTGAGAAGATAATAAGGCCAAGTAGGTCAATTGATAAAGAAAGTCTAAAGGTGGAACTATCAAAGGTAAGAGGTGGTAATTAGACTTTTGAGAGACAAAAAGAAACTTTTTTTGAAGAATTAAAAGAAGCAAGATTTGCTATGTTACTGCTATGCTACATGTTTGGTTTAAGTGTTGATTGTTGCAAACTGGGGAGCAAAGCTGGTTTACTTTACTTGGTGTTATTATTAAGGTTGATATTCTACATACACATTACAGTTGGTAGAAAATATATTGACATGCTATACTAGTACTTGTTTAAAGAAGTCTGAATATTTTTTAAAAACAGAAAAGTCACTTTATGTTGGCAGCTGATCCACAACTGTATGTAAATGTAATGTTGCATTCTTTCACTTTCACAGAACAGTTTACTCAAAGTCTCAGTCAACACCTTCTCATAGGGACTGTCATCTCGAGGTAAATTTGACATGAGCAGCCTCTGTTCAAAAAGGATAATAATTCTAGCTCAAGAAAATAACTTGCATCATATCCATTACATAATATTTAGATTTTACCGTGTTATTTTTTGTGGCATACAACTGAAATTTAAACTGATCGACTCAAAGTAAACATTACTCAACTTTTAAAGTGTTCTACAAAATACAATTTTGGCACTGTTGACAGAAAAATAAGTCTGTGCAATTTTCATTTAATGACTGTCATTTGCAAAGTAGGTATCATTGATGTAGTGTTTTTTGCAGTACTGCAATTATCTGAACGTAGATTTTCCCACGTGATTTACGTGACCTAGCATGATGTTAAGATTGGCAGATATGGTGCTCTACTGACCTGGTCAACAGTAAATCATTTCAGTGCACAAAGGCCAAAGTATCTCTGACAACATATTTTGCCAGTGTATAGCGGAAGTTCAGAGTCCTTCATATTGAGGTCAGGTAATGTCTGCAAATTAAGTCCAGACCTGAAGATTACTAATATATGAAAGACTATGCACATTTAGTCATTAACCTTTTTAGTTCCTTGCTAAGATGCAAAACATAAAGGAAATTATATCTTACTGTTCTGTTAGTAAAACCTATAGTTGTTTGCCATGAAGAATCAAAGAGATTCATTTGGTAGACTTAGAATAAATATCTGGCTAAAATGTAACTCTCTGCGACTAATTAGCCCTGTCGATATTACAAGAATAGAATGACATTTCTAACATTGCAGGTTTACTGCTAAGAGCTGGTAGTTCCCATTTCAGAAGGAACTGAAGTTTGTCTTTGTTAACAACAATTAGTGAGAAGGCCAAATGCCCACAATTTTAAATTCAGGTATTATTTCTCCTACTGTTTAGAATGTCAGTCAGTTGTGGAGCTAGAAATTTAAAATAGCCCATTGTAAAGTGAATAGAACAGCTAGCATATAATAAGTGGGATCTGTGCCTGCCCTGAATTTTTAATCTTAAATCCAGCTAGGAGAATATTCTAGATTTAAAAAAGGATATTTGTTCACAGAATGCGTGCAACGCTGGCAAGGTCACATGTATTGTTCATCCTTAGTTGTCCTGAGAAGCTGATGATGGCTCTTCTTCTTGAACCATTGCAATTGTTGTAATGATTATGCTTAGTTGGGGAGGATCGATTGTAACCGTTCTGATTTAAATCTTAATGGCTCACTCACATACCAGCAATCGAATCTGCAACAAATTGCTCCTGAGCTTGTAGTGTATGTAACGTTCCACCTTTAAGAGAACTATTTTAAGGGTTGCACTACTTTATCTTGGCTACTGTATACTGTAATACCGGTAGGGATTCGCCCTGACCTTCGAATAGTAAAGTCCTGTTAAAGTTACTCTTGTAGTCTGTGTATTAATTCACCATATAACCCACAGACTTTACAGTGGCGACGAGTTCGATCTTACCCTGCGGCAGCGATACATCCGAAGCAGTTAACGAGCGTCGAGAGGAGGCACCCGCCCTCGTCATTCTGCTGAGAGAAGACTCGAGTCTGCAGAGCAAGGAAGAAGGAAGAATTCAGACACGACGCCTTCCATCAGCAACAGGCAGTGATTGTCCCTTCTGCCACGGTGGTGAGTGAGCCGATCAGCCACGAGAAGCAAGTCGGCCACGTTGACTGTGAGTAGGGGGAAAATAAAAAAAAAGGAACGGAGGAAGGGCGGTGAACTCGACCACGGTCGGGGGGGAAAGGAGCCGGACAGAAGTCGGGCCCAGAGGCGCTGAGACTGGGGCAGCGTGGGGCACGGAAGCCGCGGTGCAAGCGGGAACGCAGCCGGTGTGAGAGACCAGGCTACCAGCGGGAACGCAGCCGGTGTGAGAGACCGGGCTACAAGCGGGCTGGGAGACGCAACAGCGGCGTGAGACAGCTCGACCGCGACCGGCGAAAGGCCGGGCAGCTACCGAGGCCGCGAGGCGCTGCGACCGGGATCGTAAGGCGCGGGAAGAAATAAAAATAAGAAACCGCGGAGAACTCAGCCGCAGCCGGGGGAGGAAAGGACCGGACTGCGAGAGGGCTGGGAGGCGCGATTGGAAGCCGTTGAGGGAGAGACAGAGCCCGAGCGAGCGGGAGAGACAGAGCCGAGCGAGGGAGACCGAGGAGATTCAGCCAGCAGCTGGAACTGTTCGCCGTCAACGGGTTGTCCCCAGCGCCGGTTGCCCTGCCGAGAAAAGGGAACAAAGAACGCACTGAAGCCGGTGCGCAGGCTGCGAACCCCGAAAGCCAGCGGTCGTCGCCCGAGGGAAAAGCTTACCCCTCCCGCCAGTAGGCGGAGAAGAAGACAGGAGCGGGAAACCGCCATTTTGAAAGTGGGCGGGGAAGAAGACAAGCGCGGGAAACTGCCATTTTTGGAAAAAAAAAAGTTAAAGAAAAATTTCGTTGTTGTTTCTCAGGAAGATTGTGAAGATGCCTAAGCGTGGCAACATCAACGAATTCGATTCTGATGTGGAAGATTGGACCACGTATGTAGAACGCATCGAGATATATTGTAAGGTCAATAAGATAGCAAATTATGATAAAGCTCTAACCTTACTAAACTCAATGGGTGCGAAGACATACGGATTATTGAAGCATCTTCTATCACCAGCTAAACCGGCGGATCAGTCTTTCGCTAATATTGTTGCTGTCCTGAAGGATCATGTGAACCCCACACCGCTGATGTTAGCGGAACGAGCTAAATTTTACGGGAGAACGCAACTAAAGGAGGAAAGCAATGCGGAGTACCTGGTTCAACTGCGTAGGCTAGCAAAATACTGTCAGTTTGGGGTAAATCTGACAGAGGCACTGAGAGACAAGTTCGTGTGCGGGATGTCGAAGGAAGGAACAGAAAAGCGACTGCTCGAAGAGAACGATCTTACACTTGATAAGGCTGTCCTTATTGCAGCATCGCATGAAGCCGCAGCGAGAGGCACGGCGGAAATGCAGCTGAAGACAGCGGTACTCAGTGTGGATCAAATGACTTCGGGTACAACGAAATGTTACCGTTGTGGGAAGACAACACACGACCAGAACCAATGCTGGTTTAAAAACCAGGAATGTAGAAAATGTGGCAAACTTGGTCACATAGCTAAAGTATGCCGGTCAGGAAAGAAGACCAGCAACAATGAGTCACCGCAGAAGAAGTACAGGAAGGTACATAAGGTGACTGTGAAGAGTCCAGATGAACTGAATTCGGATTCAGACCCCAACAGCAAGGAACTGGGTAGTCTGAGGATTCACAATGTGAGTAAAGAAGCTGACCGACAAACTATCTGGGTCACACTGCAGATTGCAAAAGTCCAAGTGAAGATGGAAGTGGACACCGGATCGGCGTTGACGGTCATGAATAAACAAGATTACAAAAAGTTATTCAAACATATTCCCCTACGGGATACGGAGATAGTATTGCAGACATACACGGGGCATAAAGTATACCCCATCGGAAAGATAAAAGTCAAGGTGAGACACAAGGGCAAAGATCACCAAGGAATGGACTTATATGTACTACCCGAGGGAGGTCCACCACTTCTGGGACGGGAGTGGATCAGGAAAATAAAGATAGACTGGCACTCACTGAACACAATGACGGTAGATTTCGGAAAGAAAGATGTCAAACCTGAATGGTTGTCCAGAATATTGGACGAGGCTAAAGAGGTATTCCAGCAGGGACTGGGAACATTGAGAGGAATTAAGGCAAAAATCAAGATTGCAGAACATGCAAGCCCAAAATTTTTCAAAGCCAGATCGGTACCTTACGCGATACGACCTGCTGTGGAGGCAGAACTGGAAGAGCTTGAACGTGCAGGGGTACTGTCGAAGGTGGACTGGAGTGAGTGGGCCACGCCCATTGTTCCCGTCATGAAGTCTTCATCAAGTAACAAGCCAGGGGGACCGGGGAAGGTCCGCATCTGCGGAGACTTCAAGATCACAGTTAATCCGGTGCTTCACACGGTACAATACCCGCTTCTGCGGATTGAGGATATCTTTGCTTCATTGTCTGGCGGGAAACACTTCACCAAGATAGACCTGGCACAAGCATATTTACAGATGGAGGTCGAGGAAGAGTCACGCCAGTATCTCACAATCAACACACACAGAGGCGTGTATCGATATAATAGACTGGTTTTTGGAGTAGCTTCGGCTCCAGCAATTTGGCAGAGGGCCATGGAGCAGGTCTTACAGGGTATTCCAAGCACTCAGTGTTACTTGGACGATATCCTGATTACGGGAGAAGACGAGGAGGAACACCTCACAAATTTGAAACTGGTGCTCACCAGGTTGAAGGAATATGGCCTTCGAGTTAATCGCCAGAAGTGTGAGTTCTTCCAGAAACGGATCTCGTACTGCGGTCATGTCATTGACCAAGAGGGGCTGCACAAGTCACCTGACAAGATCGAAGCGGTCGTGAAGGCCCCCGCTCCGGAAAATGTATCACAGTTGAGGTCGTTTCTGGGGTTGATTAATTATTACCATAAGTTTCTGCCAAATCTATCCACGGTGCTGCATCCGCTGAATGCTCTGTTGCGGAAAGAAGTACCATGGAAGTGGAGCGAGGACTGTAAGAAGGCCTTTCGCAGAATCAAGGCGTTGATTACCTCTGAGGAAGTGTTGGCTCACTTCAACCCAATGCTACCTCTTCGTCTAGCTTGTGATGCTTCCCCTTATGGTATTGGAGCTGTACTCTCACACAAGTTACCAAATGGCTCGGAAAGGCCAGTCGCATTTGCGTCCCGATCATTGACCTCCGCTGAGCGAAATTATGCTCAGATAGATAGGGAGGCTCTCAGCCTTGTGTGGGGAGTAAAAAAATTCAATTATTACCTGCAGGGCAAGAAGTTTACATTGCTGACAGACCACCAGCCGTTGGTGTCCATATTCAACCCTAACAAGGCCGTTTCCACTATGACAGCACAAAGGCTACAGAGGTGGTCCGTTCTACTAGGGGCACACCAATATGACATCGAATACAAAAGGTCCAAACAGCATGGAAATGCTGATGGGTTATCGCGCCTACCGTTGCCAGTGGAAGAAGAGGCGACTACAGTGGACCCAGTGGAGATGTTCCACTCAACCATAATGGAATGTCTACCAGTAACAAATTCCATGATCGAAAAGGAAACAAGAAATGACCCGACTCTCTCACGAGTCTACGATTTAACGGTGGAGGGATGGCCAGTACATGGCGAACCAATGCTGCCAGCATTTTCGCACAGAAGAGAACAGCTGTCAGTGTGCCGAGGAACCTTGATGTGTGGATCTAGAGTGGTGATTCCACCCAAACTCCAGCAGAAAGTACTAAAGGAGCTTCACGAGGGGCATCTGGGTGGAGTGAAAATGAAGAACCTAGCCAGAGCGTTTGTGTGGTGGCCAGGTATTGATGGAGACATCGAAGAAATAACCAAGAGCTGTCTAGGATGCCAGAAGGTCCAAAACGCGCCACCACAAGCTCCTCTGCATCCATGGGAGTGGCCCTCATCTCCATGGCAAAGGGTACATATCGACTTTGCTGGTCCATTTATGGACTCAATGTTTTTAATCGCGGTGGATGCACACTCCAAGTGGCCGGAGGTAATAAAGATGTCCTCCACCACCACGGAAAAAACCATCACAGTATTAAGGACCATATTTGCCAGGAATGGGCTGCCGGAACAGATCTGTTCTGATAATGGACCGCAATTTGTGTCCGAAGAATTCAGGAAGTTCTTAAAAAGCAATGGGGTCAAGCACTATACGTCCGCCCCATACCATCCCGCCACCAATGGATTAGCTGAAAGGTTTGTCCAGACCTTCAAGAAGGCCATAAAGGCCATGGGTAATGAAGACATAAATCTACAACATAAGGTAGATAACTTCTTGTTGGCGTACAGGAATGCGACACATGCGGTCACAAACCAAACTCCCGCCATGATGTTTTTCAATAGAAGAATAAGATGCCGGCTGGATTTGATTAAGCCAAACGTCAGACGGGACGTAGAGAACCGGCAATTTCAAGGCATGAATGAAAGGCCAACTAGATCCTTTCAGATAGGTCAACAAGTTTTGGCCCGGGACTACCGTACCGAGAAATGGCAGCCGGGAACTATTGGAAAAAGGCTAGGACCGTTGATGTATACCGTGGATATTGGTGAAAGCATAATAAGGCGCCATGTTGACCAGATCATAGAATCATCCACAAAGGCCCAACCTACTCCACAACTCTATACGTCTAATGTTGAAGCAGAGATACCCAGAGCATCTACCTCTGATCCGGTAATACTGGAATCTGATGAACCTGAAACGGTCCTTCAAGCCGAATCGACCTTGCCAGAAGAACGTACTACACCACCGAAAATGACTACACCACCGAGGCGTTATCCGGACAGAGTCCGGAAGCCTCCAGAGAGACTGAATCTGTGAACTGTTTCACATAAAGTTGTATATATGTTAAGATGTTATATTAATGGGAATATGTATATATTGTTAACCTAAAAAGGGAGGATTGTAGTGTATGTAACGTTCCACCTTTAAGAGAACTATTTTAAGGGTTGCACTACTTTATCTTGGCTACTGTATACTGTAATACCGGTGGTGACCACACCGGTATATAAGTGCTGTGTAAGGATTTATTGGGCAGATTCGCCCTGACCTTCGAATAGTAAAGTCCTGTTAAAGTTACTCTTGTAGTCTGTGTATTAATTCACCATATAACCCACAGACTTTACAGAGCTCATTTCAGAATTTGGAGGGCTAATTCATATTAATATCTCCAAAACTCCATCTAAGTTTGTTGGGATTCAGTTGTGTGGCGACATCATGATGTTTGTTTCGCAATATCATGACTTCACGACAAATGTTCACAAAATAATGATGCCATTTTAATTAGTTTTCAGTGAGGTTGACGGCTGGAGCTGGCCTCTCTTGGGAAACCTGGCATCAAGGAGCGGCAGGCCCAGAAGTGGACGGAAAGGCAAGTTTATTTTGTTTTTACAGGTTTCCTTGTGGGCCGGGAAAAGCAGGAGAGCTCCTCTGGGCCCCACAAGGAAACCTTGGTCCTCCCATGACCGGGTTTCCCCTCCCCTCCCTCAACCACACCCAACTTCGTCCCCCAACTGATCCATTTACCTGAGTGCTGGGTCCCAAACGCTGGCCTCCTGCTGTGCTCGCCCTGCTCATGCCCACCGGCCTCACATCATAGATGTCGGGTTTGGGCGGGAGTCAGGCCTGCTGTATTAATTGAGGTCCGGGAGTTAAAATAGCCCAGACCTCATGTCAGCAAGCACTTTTAATTAGATAATAAAATAGTAATGTATTCCTTCTTAATAAGTAAAACTTTTGTAAAGTATTGCTGCTTGAAATGAGCATTAGTAAATATAGTTGTATCATATTAATACTTTTGAGTAAATCTTTTGAGAATCTTTCTAATTCTTGAACTTTATTCTGAAGGGATTGTTTTCCTCCTTCAGTCAATGACATATTACAAGAATAGAAATTTATTTATTAAAATTGCAGATTTGCTACAAGCAATTTAGACCCAATTCCTAGAAAAAGGGGACTGGTGTGCATTTTTCTCAAAAAGCAAGGGAAAAATATACATCACACATTAATAGTTTCCTTAGATTATGTGATATTTCCTCTGATTAAGTATAAGTGGATCTTCTTAGGCTTCTTTGCAGTGTTGCTAGAGCAAAGCTTGCTGGTGAACTGATTTCTCGCTGTTTTCCATGGTCAACTCATTTGAATAATTATTTATTGCTTCGTGTGCAGCTTTGGCCTTGTGTAGGGACTGAATCTAATGGGGGAGATGCGGAAAGTTTTGCTAACAGGTCCAAAGAAAGGGATGTGTGCTTTTCAAGGTAAGCGGCTGCATCTGTGGCTTCAGTCTTTGTAAAGTTTAGATATTTGTCAGATCTTGCCAAGGATGAGGAGGAGAGGGTTAGAGAAGTAGCAGGCATAAATGGAATGACAGGAAGCCCAAATCTGAATGGCTCTGTGAAAAGGTGATGGAGCAGTGCAGTACCTGACCCAATGTTTGATGGCTGACAAAATCAACGTGCTGCTGCATGACACAGTTGTCATGGTTGCTACATATGGCACTGCAGGGTACCCTCCCCAGAGGACAGTTTTCCTGGTGATGCATAGACAGAGTGGGCACATCTCTCTGACATGCTCAAGCAGCTCTGTTGAGGTGCGTGGACCCGCGTGCCTGGGTAACCGTGAGTCTGTGCAACTCACCTCGTGAGCAGGCGCATCTCCCTCTGAGCGTTGCTATGCAACTGCACCACCTTGTCAAGTTCCCTGAGGGCAGGAGGGACTCCTGAAGGAATGCCCACCCTGTCCATTGGGGGCAGTTTTCATTCATCGTGCAATTCCCTTAAATGGTAGGTGGCGGGAAACAAAGAAAAAAATAAAGAAAATTCAAGAGTTTACTGCAAATGAAAAAAGAATGAATCTGAAAAAAAACCCAGCGAAACCAAATGAAAGTAATGGAGTCCAATATCCTGATCATATTTCTGAGTGGAGATGGGTCGCAGAAATGTAAATGTAATGTTTTTATGAAAGGTTTAGGCAATCATTGGATACTTTGTAAGAAGGTCAGATACTTTTTAAGATAAATTATATTCATCAAATCTGAGGGGGCAAACTCAGGTCCAGATTTGTAAGCACATAATTTTTGTATTAGGTTTGGAAATAGTTTTGAAACATTTTTAGAAGGAACATGATACTTAGTTGAAAATGGTGAAAATAATTGATCTTAAGAAAGCCGGTGAAGGAAAAAAATGAATGCAGATTGAAAGATTAATTACAGTCACAAACAAATTCAAAGATTTTATTTTAGCTAACAGAAAGGGTAACAACATAAAATAGCTCTGGGATTTTTCAATCTGTGAATAAGATTCTGTTGCATGGAATCCACAGGAGTGAGATTTATAAACCTAACTCCTACGTGTCTGCATTTTTGTACTTGTAGTTTGGCCAAGTATAGAATGAAGCCTACAATAGCATCTTTCAAAAAGAATGTTACACTTCTGGCTGCAGAAGGATGTCAGATGTATTACGTTCAAACAGAATCGTTTTGTTATATTGCAAAATTGTTAAGGGATCAGATTTTATATTTTGAAGTTAGGATTTTGTCATAAGATGTTTCATGAGATCCGATAAAGGAGTGTTTATAAATAATTTTAGTATACTGTTCTTGACTGAATAGTATTGGGGAATAATTAAGGCTGCTGGTAAGGAGTTTCCTATTTGGACAATCTTGCTTGCACTATTTTTGGTACGCATTAAGTGCCAGATGCTAAGGAGACTTGGTCGAGCTCCACGTCACCTGCTCTATTACATTAAGGAACATTTATCCATCACCATTCCAAATGGATTTTTTTGCTCTGTGCATCAGGGGAATTTTTTGTTCCAATCTAAAGTACACGGAGGCATTCATAACATCTGTAGAATGCACAGTCTGCACGTTGTTATTCTAACTCTCCAGGACTGCAAAATTGAATTAAATAGCTCATTACTTTAATAAGTGACACAGTAACAAATACATGCAAATTATTTGGCTAGTTTGTTATCCCCTTTTATGGTGGTGACATATTTATAACAGAGTCATGTAGCACCATGCACCCCAAAATGCTCTGAGGATGAAAATTACTAAGGCCTCAACCATCTATCCAAAAAAACTGCCATGGTTAGACTGAGAATCAACTAGAAAGGAATTCATTTCCATCAACAATCTCCATTAGCTGCTTGTATGCAAGTTGGAAAGAAACACTATTACCATTGAATTACCACAGAAGTGAACCAAAGGCCGGAATTTTCCGGGGAGTCAGCGGGTGGGATTGGTGGCGGGTCCGGTGGCAAATTTGATAAGCATATGGAGGGAGTCATGGGAGAGCCTGGGTGCAGCCTTGTGCCTTTGTGCAGTCATTGTCAGTGTTTGCAGCACCTCAATGCTGTAGAACACTGACAGCACAAATGTCAAAATTAATTTGGCCATGGTCCCTTTAAGGAAACCGGCTGGTGACGCGTCACCAAATGACGTCTCCAGACCCGCTTCCTCTAATTGGCCGGGAAATGCGCTGGGCGGGCTTAACAAGCCCTATCAATGGAAACTCATTTCACAGAGTGGGATGGAGCCAGAAGCGGGGTCGGGCCCTGCCACCGACATCGCCGGCCACGGACCTGGCAAGGTCAGCAAAATCCCGGCGAAAGAATTGGCCTTGCTCCATCAGTTATGTTCAACCTTCAGCAACAACTATGGTGGAGTAGACCATTGAGCCTGCAGATGAAGCTTTAAATCTTTTATCCTCCAATATTACCTACTGTCTGGCATCAAAACTTGCATTCTGGTCAGGGCCCAACTTCAGGATTATCAGCCTTCGACATGTCAACACCATCTACTCTCCAGCAAATGGCAACAATATATTGCAAATATTACTATAGTCAGTAGGCTAACGCTGAACCATTACCTGAACCTTCGGCCAATTGATCATTACACTATTTTGGACATGCTCCTTAAGAAATATTGTTAGTGCTGGTTAACCAACCCACAACTACCAGAATGGAAGCATCAGCTAGGGCTAACAAATGCTCACTGGACTAATTAACAACTCAAGACCATCAGATACACCAACGACACCTATTCTTTGAGTTGCCCAATTAATATTACTCAGAACAGAAGTGCCGATCTTCATATTGTTCCGAATCCACTGAATCTGTATCAGGCATATTCAATTGCCCAGTAATTCCTGTCACAACGCGTGAGTACGGACAGGGTACTCACGCGTGTGCCAGGAGGAATTGCCGGTTTTCAGCTTGCACAGCGCATGCGCTGAAAACCGGCATTTCCTGTCCTCTGACCCAAGGGGTTAAGAGGCTGAACGCATGCGCGGTATTGGGCAGCGCGTGCGACTTGGATTTCCTGTATTTTTACAGATTTGCGCATGTGTAAAGGGCTCCGGTTTTTACGCATTGAAAAACCACACGTAAGTACTTAGTTTTACAGGTAAGTGGTCTATTAGTACAATTTAGAATTTTTTTTCCCACAGGTTTATTATTTTTAAAGAATCTACAGTAAGGTAAGTTTAGTTTTAGACCCTATTTTTAAAAAATTTATTTTTTTCAAAAATTTGATTAATTGTTTAAAATAGTTTTTTAAAGTTATTCATAGTTAATTTAATTATTGGGATGCTTTTTAAAATTTTATTTAAAGTTTAAGTAGTGTTTTGGGGTGCCGTACTTTTCATGACTTTGACAGTCTTTACTATCAAACTTATGAATGAAGTTTCCCCTCCCCTGATTGGCTGAACAGTGCTCACCTGATCCCAGCCGGCACATCGCACTAACTACGCCGCTGGGTCAGGTTAGCACAGCGCGCCGAGATCAGAACCGGGCCACTGACAGGAAATCCACTGCGGGCCAGGTTTCAGATGTCGGCGCGCCGGGTAAGTGCACATCGGGGGCTTGCACGCGCGGCAAGCCCCCGACAGGAATTACTGGGCCATTGATTGACAGTAACTGTGCCAATTCTAAAGGCACATCAGTTGAATGTGCCAATTAATACCATAAAATAGTTGAGCACCTTTTTCACAACTGAATCAAAAAACATTTTTTATAAACGGAGAGTTATCTATTCACTTTAGCAGGTAATCGATACTACTAGACAATCTCCAAGCTGAAGTGTAAAATGAGGAAGCTACTGTAGTTTGGTAAATTATTTAAAAAGAATTATAACTAATACAATTGCCCTGTAACTTGGTCTATTTTGCTGTATCATCGATCTGTTGTAATCATTTACACAGCACTGAAGATGCCATTCACTCATATATTGCATTAAACAATATTATATTGTACAAAAGCAAAATACTGCGGATGCTGGCAATCTGAAATAAAAACAGAAAATGCTGGAAATACTCAGCAGGTCAGGCAGCATCTGTGGAGATAGAAACAGAGTTAACGTTTCAGGTTGATGACCCTTCGTCAGAACGAAGGGTCATCAACCTGGAATATTATATTGTATATGTTTCTGCAGGCCACATGTAGTACTAGACCAATTTGTATTTGTATTTCTAAGATAACAGATGTTTCTCATATGTTTGTTTTGCTTCTGGACCTCACCACATCTTCCAGATGCTTTCTAATTATGTAATCTTCAGTGTACTCTGCTATAATACACATTCTGCTCAATATGCCAATTGTGGCTGCTCCTAAATATGCTGTGGTCAGAGCTAACCACTATTGAGACATGTTGTTAGTGAACTGTATTAGAAACCTACTGGGACTGGTTATGCTGAAGTCAGTCTATGAGACCTCCTAAAGAGTTCAAATGCTGCAGTCCATATATAAAGCACTAGTATAGCAAGCAGACATATGGATTTTCTTATGCTTTAATTCATGCAGAATGAGTATGAGGACTGGCATCTGGATCCAGGCCCCAGAATAGCTTCAATTGAATACAAGAAATAACATCAGTATTTTTTTTTACATTTGGAAATGTCTATTCTTAAACATGGTTTATTGGTAATATAGGTGAGAGACATATTTTCACTTTTTGATCCCTGTGCCTTGTGTCATTCCCTGAATAAGAAGGGGGCAATTAATGGTTTCCCTACAGTGACGGCACTTCAAAAGTACTTCATTGGCTGTGAAGAACTTTGGGACGTCCTGATGATGTGGAAAGAGCTATTTGAATGCAAGTTTTTTTAAAATTTCTTAATGGCTCCAGGTCCCTGTGTTACTCTGTAACTAGATGTTAGAAGATATACAAAAAGTGACCTGTAGTGACTTTCTGGATTCTTTGTTACTGATCTTTGCTATTGTCGAGTTATTTTTCTTGAAACCAATCTGTTACTATTCAGCACGGGATTCCTAACCTTTTGTTAATTATGGAAAGAAAATTCATGGTGATGTCAGGGACAGCATCAAGCTCACACCATTATGTGGGCCAATGTTCAGAGCCTCATTATATTTTGGGCAGATGCATGGCAAATGCAGTATAATGTGGATAAATGCGAGATTGTCCACTTCGGTGGCAAAAACAGGAAGACAGATTATTATTTCAACGGCAATAGATTGGGAAAAGGGGAAGTGCAACGCGACCTGGGTGTCCTTGTGCACCAGTCGCTGAAGGTAAGCATGCAGGTGCAGCAGGCGGTTAGGAAGGCAAATGGTATGTTGGCCTTCATAGCGAGAGGATTTGAGTACAGGAGCAAGGATGTCTTGCTGCAGTTGTACAGGGCCTTGGTGAGACCACACCTTGAGTATTGTGTGCAGTTTTGGTTGCCTTATCTGAGGAAGGATGTTCTTGCCATGGAGAAAGTGCAGCGAAGATTCACCAGATTGATACCTGGGATGGCAGGAATGACGTATGAAGAGAGATTGGGTCGATTAGGCTTATATTCGCTAGAGTTTAGAAGAATGAGAGGGGAATCTCATTGAAACTTATAAAATTCTAACAGGACTAGACAGACTAGATGCAGGAAGGCTGTTCCCGATGGCGGGGGAGTCCAGAACCATGGGTCACAGTCTAAGGATAAGGGGTAAGCCATTTAGGACTGAGATGAGGAGGAATTTCTTCACCCAGAGTGGTGAACCTGTGGAATTCTCTACCACAGAAGGCAGTTGAGGCCAACTCATTAAATACATTCAAGAAGGAGTTAGATATATTTCTTAAGGATCAAGGGATATGGAGAGAAAGCAGGGACAGGGTACTGAATTTGGATGATCAACCATGATCTCATTAAATGGCGGAACAGGCTCGAGGGGCCGAATGGCCTACTTCTGCTCCTATCTTCTATGTTTCTAAACATTCTAGCTCTGAAATTCCCAGCTCTCCAATAAAATGTTCCATCTGATTGTTACATTCGTAACAGAAAGTGTAGACAGGGGCAGTGTAGCAGATGTGGTATTTATGGGCTTTCAGAAGACCTTCAATAAGGTGCCACTTAACAGACTCATGACAAAGGTTAGGGCATGTGAAGTCAGGTGCCAGATAGCAGAATAGATCGAAAGGTGGCTACAAAACAGAAAGCAGTGGGTGGGAGTTAAGGGAAATTTCTCAGACTGGCAGAAAGTGTGAAGTGGTGTCCCACAGGGATTCATGCAGGAACCAACGTTCCCGCTAAGCTGTGCGGCCATGTGGCTGGGAGGTCCTGCGCAGGCTGCTCACCAGCTGTTCCGCTGGAAAAGATACTGTGCGTGCATGGCGGCCACACAGCATATTTAAAGGGACCGCGCACCTAAAATAAAGATTAGAGGGAACATTGGCTGGGACCAGTGATGCTTACCATATACCTAAATGATTTGGACTCAGGAATTCGAGGTATGGTGTCAAAATTTGCAGATGATTCCAAATTAGAGTGTATAGCAAATAATTTGGAGGACTGCACCAAAATATGGGAAGACATAAATAAATTTTCAGAGTGGGAGAATGAATGGCAAATGAAATTCAATGTAACGAAGTGCAAGGTGGTTCATTTCTTTACACAAAGCATGGTGAGAATATAGAACTCGCTGCCACATGGAGTGGCTGAAGCAGGTAGCATTGACACATTTAAGGGGAGACTTGATGCAAATATGAGGGGAAAGGGAAGAGGGACTTGGGGGCAGGGTGGGACGTGGTAATTAGAGTGGGGAGAGGCTCGTGCGGAGTATAAATGCTGGCATAGACCAATTGGTCCAAATGGTCTATTTCTGTGCTATAGAATCCATATGTAACAAAACTGACCCATGCTAGTAACTATGATACTTCTGGTGAGATTATGTACACTGGCGTGTGCCAAGACCAAACCTGAGCAGGGAGACGGAGGAAAGGGAAACAAGGATAAAAGCAAAAGATAGGAAGGAGAAAAACAAAAGTGGCAGAGAAATCAACGGTTTAAATCAAACGTGGCAACAGTAAATAATAATTCTAATAGGCCTAAGAGCATTAAAAAAACAAGCCTGAAGGCTTTGTGTCTTAATGCAAGGAGCATTTATAATAAGGTGGACGAATTGGCTGCACAAATACAGGTAAACGAATATGATTTGGTTGGGATTACGGAAACGTGGCTCAAGGATGGCCAAGGCTGGGAACTCAACATCCAGGGGTATTCGATAGTCAGGAAAGATAGGCAAAAAGGAAAGGGAGGTGGAGTAGCATTACTGGTTAAAGAAGGGATTAACACAATTGTAATGAAGGATATTAGCTCTGACGATGTGGAATCTGTATGGGTAGAATTGAGAAATACTAAGGGGAAGAAAACGTTAGTGGAAGTGGTATATAGACCTCCAAACAGTAAGGCGGAGGTTGGGGATGGCATTAAAAGGGAAATTAAAGAAGCGTGCAATAAGGGCACAGCAGTCATCATGGGTGACTTTAATCTACATATAGATTGGGCTAACCAAATTAGTAACAATACTGTGGAGGAGGAATTCCTGGAGTGTTTACGGGATGGTTTCCTGGACCAATATGTCGAGGAACCAACCAGAGATCAGACCATCTTAGACTGGGTATTATGTAACGAGAAAGGATTAATTAGCAATCTTGTTGTATGAGGCCCCTTGGGTCGGAGCGATCATAATATGATTGAATTCTTGATTAAGATGGAGAATGAAGTAGTTGACTCAGAGACTAGGGTCCTCAATTTAAATAAAGGAAACTACGATGGTCTGAGGAGCGAGTTGGGTAGGATTGATTGCGGAATGTCACTCAAAGGGTTGACGGTGGATAAGCAAGGGCAAACATTCAAAGACCGAATGGATGAACTACAGAATTTGTTCATCCCAGTTTGACATAAAAATAAAACAAAAAAGGTGACTCAACCATGGCTAACAAGAGAAATTAGGGATAGCATAAGATCCAAGGACAGGACATATAAATTGGCCAGAAAAAGCAATAATCCTGAGGATTGGGAGCAGTTTAGGAGTCAACAAAGGAGGACAAAGGGATTAATTAAGAAAGGGAAAATAGAATATGAGAGTAAGCTAGCTGGGAACATAAAAACTGACTGTAAAAGCTTTTATAGATATGTGAAGAGAAAAAGATTGGTGAAGTCAAGCGTAGGTCCCTTGCAGTCAGAATCAGGGGAATTTATAATGGGGAGCAAAGAAATGGAAGACCAACTAAATACATATTTGGTTCTGTCTTCACAAAGGAGGACACAAATAACCTCCCAGAGATGTCGGGGAACATAGGGTCTGATGAAAGGGTGGAACTGAAAGAAATCAGTATTTGTAGGGAAATGGTGTTAGGAAAATTGATGGGACTGAAGGCCGATAAATCCCCAGGGCCTGATAATCTACATCCTAGGGTACTTAAGGAAGTGGCCCTAGAAATAGTAGATGCATTGCTGGTCATCTTCCAGGACTCGATAGACTCTGGAACAGTACCCATGGATTGGAGGGTAGCTAATGTTACCCCACTATTCAAAAAAGGTGGTAGAGAAAAAGCGGGGAATTATAGACCGGTAAGCCTGACATCAGTAGTGGGGAAAATGCTAGAGTCCATTATAAAAGATGTAATAGCAGAGCACTTAGAAAACAGTGACAGAATCGGACAAAGTCAACATGGATTTACAAAAGGTAAATCATGCTTGACTAATCTACTGGAATTTTTTGAGGATGTAACTGGTAAAATAGATAAGGTGGATGTGGTGTATTTGAACTTTCAGAAGGCTTTCGATAAGGTCCCGCATAAGAGATTAGCGTGCAAAATTAAGGCACATGGGATTGGGAGCAAGGTATTGACTTGGATAGAGAACTGGTTGGCGGACAGAAAGCAAAGAGTTGGAATAAACGGGTCGTTTTCTGAGTGGCAGGCAATGACTAGTGGGGTACCGCAAGGATCGGTCCTAGGACCCCAGCTGTTCACAATATATATTAATGATCTGGACGAGGGAATTGGATGTAATATCTCCAAATTTGCAGACGACAGAAAGCTGGGTGGGAGGGTATGCTGTGAGGAGGATGTCGTGAAACTCCAGTACGATTTGGACAGGTTGGGTGATTGGGCAGAACATGGCAAATGCACTATAATGTGGATAAATGTGAGGTTATCCACTTTGGTGGCAAAAACAGGAAGGCAGATTATTTTTTGAATGGCAGTAGATTGGGAGAAGGGGAAGTGCAAAGAGACCTGGGTGTTCTTGTGCACCAGTCGCTGAAGGTAAGCATGCAGGTGCAGCAGGCGGTTAAGAAGGCAAATGGTATGTTGGCCTTCGTAGCAAGAGGGTTCGAGTACAGGAACAAGGATGTCTTGCTGCAGTTGTACAGGGCCTTGGTGAGACCGCACCTTGAGTATTGTGTGCAGTTTTGGCCGCCTTATCTGAGGAAGGATGTTCTTGCCGTGGAAGGAGTGCAGCAAAGATTCACCAGGCTGATACCTGGGATGGCAGGAATGACGTATGAGGAGAGATTTTGTCGATTGGGCTTATACTCACTGGAGTTTAGAAGATTGAGAGGGGATCTAATCGAAACCTATAAAAGCCTGTCAGGCCTGGACAGACTGGATGCAGGAAGGATGTTTCTGATGGCCGGGGAGTCCAGAACCAGGGGTCATAGTCTAAGGATAAGGGGTAAGCCATTTAGGACTGAAATGAGGAGGAATTTCTTCACCCAGAGAGTGGTGAACCTGTGGAATTCTCTGCCACAGAGGGCGGTGGAGGCCAGTTCATTAAACATATTCAAGAAGGAGTTGGATATATTTCTTAAGGCTAAAGGGATCAAGGGATATGGGAAGAAGGCAGGGACAGGGCACTGAATTTGGATGATCAGCCATGATCTCATTGAATGGTGGAGCAGGCTCGAAGGGCCGAATAGCCTACTCCTGCTCCTATCTTCTATGTTTCTATGTTTCTATGACAAAGACCGCCTATTTCCACCTCCGTAACATCGCCCGTCTCTGCCCCTGCCTCAGCTCATCCGCTGCTGAAACCCTCATCCATACCTTTGTTACCTCTAGACTTGACTATTCCAATGCACTCCTGGCTGGCCTCCCACATTCTACCCTACATAAACTTGAGGTTGTCCAAAATTTGGCTGCCCGTGTCTTAACTCGCACCACGTCCCATTCGCCCATCACCCCTGTGCTCGCTGACCTACATTGACTCCCGCTTAAGCAGCACCTCGATTTCAAAATTCTCATCCTTGTTTTCAAATCCCTCCATGGCCTCACCCCTTCCTATCTCTGTAACCTCCTTCAGCCCCACAACCTGCTCCTCCCGCCCCCGAGATATCTGCACTCCTCTGATTCTACCCTCTTGAGCATTCCTGATTATAATCGCTCAACCATTGGTGGCCGTGCCTTCTGTTGCCTAGGCCCTAAGCTCTGGAATTCCCTGCCTAAACTTCTCCACCTCGCTACCTCTCTGTCGTCCTTTAAGACGCTCCTTAAAACTTCTTTGACCAAGCTATTGGTCACCTGCCCTAATTTCTCTTTATGTGGCTCGGTATCAAATATTTTGTCTTATAATACTCCTGTGCCGTGCTTTGGGACATTTTACTACGTTAAAGGTGCTATATAAATACAAGTTGTTGCTGTTGTTGTTGTACAGATTATGTTGTGTATGTACCTTTAAGAGAAGAACTGATTCTATACTGCAGTACCAGCAGTGACCACCCCTGTATATAAAGCCATAGCAGGCTTCTGTACTTCAGTCTTAAGTTCTACCTGTGCAGCTGCCTCAGTCAGCAGGAGGAGAAGGAGCAGCCAAACCAGGAGAGTGGAGAGTGGACTAAAGTGGTGGTCTCCTGACCAGGAAGAGGAGGAGAACGAAAGACCACCACCTCCACCTCCTCTACCATCATCACAGCAACTGGGGTGCCTGGAGAGAGAGGACAGAGGAGGAGAAGGAGAAGGGAGGCCTGCAATAACATCAACCAGGGGAGAGGCCTTTCCCATTACTGCCTCCCCAAATTGGCCTCCACTTCAGGAGAGGGAGAGAGGGGAGAGAAACCACCATCAACCAACACCAACTGTTCAGAAGGAGGGAGGAATATCATCTTTCAAAATACCTACAGGTGGGTGTTATTTGGGGCACTCTCCCAAAGACTTTGTATTTTAGGTGGGGGGAGAAAAGAAGAAACAAGGCCAGTACATCAAGGGGTGGCTGTGTGTGTGTGTGGCTCTTGCCAAAAACTAGGCCACACACACCACTAATAAGCATCCCTTCTATTGCCTGACCTGGGACAGCTGGAGCTGCCGAGGTGAAGTGGATAATTCCATTAATTACATCGTTAAGACCTGGTGCAGGACTGAGCCTGGGCATCTCCAGCTTTCCCAGGTGAAGACATCTTCTCCCCCTGCCAGAAGACCACCACTATCAGAGACTTTAAATTTCCATCAGGAGAGTGCACCCCTGCCAACACCCACCCACCCGCCATCCTGAGTGGCGACCCTGCCTTTGCGGCCTCCCTCCTTCCCACACCCCCTCTCTCTCTCTCTTTGTCTCTCTCTGCTCTCTCTCTCAAGAGGCACCTCTACTAATCTTTTTACTAATTGCCACTTGAGCAGAGGGGAGAAGGCCCCTCTCCCAATTCCAATCAATAGGGGGAGAGGTGTGCCTTCAATTTAACAGCACCCTCTGCTCAAGGGTGGACTTTTAACCCGAGGCCATTAACACCTTCAGGCCCGTGACTTCGGGTGGGTGTGGCTCTTTTTTAAAAACCACCCCATAATGGCGTCTGCTTCATCGCCAGTGGCAGGGCCAGCCAGGACTTATGCTCCCGCTGCTTCTGCTGCCTCGTCGCCTTTTAGACTAATAACCAAAAAGCTTGGGGTGAAGAGCTACACTCACCCCACTATGACCATTGAGGCCTGCGTTAAAGCCATGGCTGGGGTTGTCGGCCCCTCAGCCATCGTAGCGACCTCAAAAATGTATGGGAAGGCTGTGTTCCTCCTGGGGTCGGAGCGGGCGGTGTCCCTGGCCGTCACCAAGGGGCTCACCGTGGGCGGGACCTTCCTGCCGGTGGACCCCCTCGAGGCCACCGTGCAGAGGGTGGTTATTTTGAACGTCCCGCCCTTTGTTCCTGGTGAGCTCCTCCTCCCCCACTTATGCCAACTCGGGGAGGTGAGGTCGGGGATTACACCCATCCCGCTCGGCTTCCGGGAAGCCAGCCTTCGCCACGTCTTCTCCTTCCGGCGCCAGCTGTTTATCCAGCTGGCGCGGGAGGAGGACACCGACGGGGCTTTCGTCGTCCTCCATGAGGGGACCGCCTATCGCGTCTTCTGGATGTCGGACGGTGTGCGGTGCCACGCCTGCAAGGAGGTGGGGCACATCAGAAAAAACTGCCCCGCCTCCAAGGCCGCCAGATCGTCTGGCGTGGCCGAGGCTGGCGCCGCCACCGCTCCTCCCCCTGGTTCTGTCCACGCGTCGGGAGCCACTGATGCGTGGTCGGAGGCCGATGCCATCAGGGCCTCCGGCGGGGGGGGAGGGAGCGCGTCCGGGCGGAAGGAAGGCGCGGCGAAAATCGAAACACCTCAGGGCGGGTCCCCCCATGGATGGCCAGCCCCTAAACTTAGAACTCCTGACACCCGCGCTCCTCGCGGAGTTGGTCGGGGCAGACGCGAGTGGGAGGGGCCTCGTGCCCGAGACTGCCGTAGCGGAAACGCCATTACCTGCGGCCGGGCTCGGGCCCGAGGAACCCGACAAACCTGCTCCGCCGGAGGGAGCGGACGAGGAGGCCCCTGCAGACATGGAGGTCTCCCTCACTCCCTCCGCGCTAAAAAGAAGGCGTGACCCCCTGGAAGAGGAGGAGGACCGGGAGGAGGAAGGTCCCTCCGGGCAGGGGGAGACGTCGTCCGCCGTGGGTACTGAGCCACCCCGCCGCCGCTGTCACCATCACCAGCGATCGGCAGCGGTCGCCTGTCCCTCGGGAGGCTGAGGCAGATGTGTTTGTCCAGCACGTGCCTCCCGGGGACGGGGATGAGACCCTGCCCATGGGGGGGGTCACGGAACAACCCGCGGTGGAAATAGATATTTTATCCGTACCGTTACCCTTCGCCGGGTCGGGCGGCCTGGGGTCTGGGTCGGGCGAGCTCGAAGAAATTGAGCTCGCCCAATGCGACCCGGACATTTCCCAGGGGCTGCTCGACCTGGTCGAAATTTTAGTCCAGGGCACCCCATCCGCTGGTGGTGAGGAGGAGGAAGGCCCCCTGACTGTGTCTCTGACGCCGGACGTCCTGGAGGAATTTCAATTTGTTTTGTCCCCGATATCTCCGGGCGTTCTGGCATCTGGGGCGGAGGGGGACTCCGAACCACCGCCGTCTCCTGGCCCGGCGCCCCCGGAGGAGCCCAGGGAGGAATCCTCTGCCACTGATCCTGGGGGTGGGATCTGGGCGGAGGCAGGGCTGGCCGGTGCGGCCGAGCCGTTCGCTGCGCACTGCGCGACGGACGGGTCGGCCGCTGGTGGCGACCCCCTGGAGGAGGACGGGGACTCGGTGATGGGCGCTGAGGACGAGTTGGACTCCATCGCCGACGAGGCGATGGATGACCTCGTGCCCTTCGCCGAGTCTCCCCTCATTCCCGTAAGGGAACTCTGGGACTTTATGGCCACGTGCCAGGGTCGGCACAGTAAGGTCCGGCTGGCCCTCGACAGGTGGTCGGAGCTGGCGCTGCTCATCGTGTCCGTCCGCGCCGCTGTTAAAATCATGGGCGCGGACGAGGGCGTGAACCCGCTCGAGCTGCGTTGGCTCAGAACGTTTCTCACTGGGCTGCTGAGGAAGTGGCGGCTGACCAGCGGCTGCGCTCCCTCCCCCCATTAGGTGTATGTAGAGGTTGCACTATGCTTCTGACATGAAGATAACCATAGCCAGCCTCAACATCGACGGCAGCAGGGACGCGCGCCGCAGATTCAATAACTTCTCGGTCCTTCGGGACGGGAAGTATGCGGTGTGCTTCCTGCAAGAAACCCACACCGTTCCAGGAGACGAAGCCACGTGACTCCTGGAGTGGCAAGGAGGGGTCAGCATGAGTCACCTCTCCAACAATTCCAGCGGGGTGGCTATCTTGCTGGCCCCGCATTTTCAGCCGGAGATCTTGGGGGTCAAGGAGCACGTGCCGGGCCGCTTGCTCCAGGTCACTGTTCGCCTGGGGGGCGTGCCGCTCCATCTAGTGAACGTGTACGTCCCTCAGACCGGTGCGCAGCAAGTGCGCTTCTTCGAAGAAGTGTCCGCTCTTTTGGGCTCCGTCGACGTGGGCGAGTGCGTCATCCTCGGGGGTGATTTTAACTGCACCCTCGAGGCGAGGGACCGTTCGGGTCCCCCGCGAAGCCCGGCGGCGATGGAGAAGTTGAGGGACCTGGTCGGGTCCTTCGACTTGGTGGACGTCTGGCGAAATCTCCACCCCAACTCCAGCGCCTTCACTAGCGTGAGGTCTGGGGGAGGAAGGTCCAGAATCGACCGCCTCTACATTTCCCGGGCATACGTCTCCTGCGTTCCGGCGGCTTCCATGCGGCCGGTGCCGTGCACAGACCACCACCTGGTGTGGGCGGAGCTCGCTCCACTGCGCACGCGGGGTTGTCCGCGTACTGGCATTTTAATAACCTGCTGCTGGAGGACGCACGGTTCCGGGATTCGTTTTGTCGGTTCTGGGCCGACTGGAGAAGGAAGCGGGGGTGCTTCCCCTCCTTGAGGCTATGGTGGGATGTGGGCAAGGCTCACATCCGTCTCTTCTGTCAGGAGTACGCGAAGGGGTCGACCAAGAGGCGGGAGGCCCGGGTCGGGCGGTTGGAGAAGGAGGTGCTCGACCTGGAGTCCCGTCTCGGTCATGTCATCGAAGAGAAGAAGGGCGTGCTGAAGGACCTGCAGCTCATCGGGTCCTGAGGCGCCTATGTGATGTCGCGGATCCAGCTCCTGCGGGACCTGGACCGCGGCTCCCCCTTCTTCTACTTGCTGGAAAAAAGACGGGGGGTCCGTAAGCAGCTCTTGGGGCTGCTGGCCGACGATGGATCTCTGGTCTCGGATCCGGAGGGAATCAGCGCGGAGACCCGCGCCTACTACGGGGCTCTGTTCTCTCCGGATCCGTCCAGCGAGGATGCGCGCAGAGTTTTGTGGGAGGACCTGCCGAAGGTCGGCCCGGAGGGCGCCGAAAAATTGGACGCTCCACTAAGCCTGGCGGAGCTGACCGGCGCGCTCCGCCAGCTCTCTAGGGGAAAGTCCCCAGGGCTGGACAGGCTGACCGTGGAGTTCCACAGGATGTTCTGGGACGTCTTGGGGGGCAACTACGCGCGGATCCTGGGGGAAAGTTTGGCGACCGGGGAGATGCCCCTCTCTTGGCGCAGGGCGGTCATTGTCCTGCTGCCTAAGAAGGGCGATCTTCGCCTCCTTAAGAACTGGCGCCTGGTCTCCCTCCTCAGCACGGACTATAAAATCTTTGCCAGGGCCATGTCTGCTCGCCTTGGCACCGTGCTGGCCCACATGATCCACCCCGACCAGTCCTACACGGTCCCGGGCCGGACCATTCACGATAACATCCATCTGGTCCGGGACCTGGTCCACCACTCCCAGAGGGCTGGTCTGTCAGTCGCCTTCCTTTCCCTGGATCAGGAGAAGGCGTTCAACAGGGTGGATCACGAGAATCTCTTCGGGACTCTGCGCGCATTCGGGTTCGGGACGCATTTCGTCGCCCGGATCCGACTTCTGTACGCCACCGCGGAGTGTCTTATTAAAGTTAACGGGTCCTTGACGGCGCCCCTTCGCTTCGGGAGGGGGGTGCGTCAGGGATGCCCCATGTCCGGTCAGTTATATGCCATTTGCGTGGAGCCTTTCCTGCGCCTCTTGCGGAAGAGGTTGACGGGACTGGCTCTGCAAGGGCCGGGCGTGGAGGTGGTCCTCTCGGCTTAGGCCGATGACGTGCTCCTCACGGTCACGGATCCCGCTGACTTGCGGAGATGTAGGATTCGCAAAATCCAGAAAATACAGTCTAGATTGGTAAAACCGCTGAAATGGCCACATTGTGAGAACACAAGATGGAGTTCGCAGTTCTCATGGCTCAGTTCAAAAGGACACACCAGCAGTATCTTACAGCAGCCTGAGTCATCACCGATTAGAAGATTCCAGAACTTACTGCTATTGATATGATAATATGGTTACAGCAGTAACGAACTCGTAAACAAAAGTATTTGCACCTGGAGGTGCGCTAATTGCTAGCAAAACGCAAACCCATCTCTGAAATCGCTGAGCACAGAAAAAAAACCATTATCTGTACCAAACTCAGAGGGACACAGGACAGATCCCATCAGTTTCATTTACAAGACATTAAAATAAAGTACTTGCTTTTGTCAAAGCAGCCTGCCCATTACCTTGACAAAAGAAAACCCCTGATTTGGCGCCGAGATAAGGGCAAGGAAACAGTATAACTGTTGCGGGAAAATCGACAGGAAGACATTCATTCAGTGAGATTCAGACAGATCCATCACAGATTCACACAGACACGAGGTCAAGGACAGAGCGAGGAGGACCCACAAGATTGTGCAGGAGAGCAGGTTCAGAAGCTCAGTCCAGATCCAAGACCATCAGGAGTTCGAAGGCCGAGTGGAGAGGAGACGGTTCGAGGAGTTCGGAGGACTTTCAAGGTTGTGCAGGAGGGAGATTCAGCCAGACTCAGACAGATCCACAAGATTCACCAGAAGCAGTGAAGTCCAAGCCCAGATACCATCAGGAGTTCAAAGACCGTGCGGAAGAGGAGATGGCTCGAGGAGTTCAGAGGACTTCCAAGTTTGTGCAGGAGAGCGGGTCCAGGAGCCGGTCCCATAAGGAAGATTGGAGATCCCGGACGTAACAAGGAGTACCAAGGTCCAGGAGGGTTTTAAAATTCTGGTGAGCATAAAGGCCCAACTCTACCTAACTGACATAGTTGAGGTATATTTTAGCAACGGGAGGGTTTGTAACATTAAGGGTTTGTAATTCAGGAGTGTGATTTATCCCTCGATGTGTCCGTGCGCTTTTCCCACCCCCGTTTTAGTATACCGCTGATTAAGAATTGTTGTATGATTTAAGACAGTCAAAGTTATTCCTTATGTGTTAAATTTTAGTTCCCATTGGGAGACGTGCTAATGATTTTTGTCTAAATTGATTCTTGCATTCTCTGTGTTTATTCTCCTTGAAAATAAAGATATTTCTGATTTAAAACTCACCTTGTCTCACCTGATCCATTTGTCTTCCGAGTCACAAGTTGGGCCACACATCAAGGTTGTCTGGCAATAAGCCCAGTGTCTAGAACCGGTGAGGGGGGAGCGCTTCGGAACCGCTCACGAGCAGTGCAAAATCAAAACCGATCTAGCACACCATAAGCTCGTTAAAATGACCCCTTACAGAATGGCACCCCAGATGGGACACTGGCTACAGAAACCTTGTGTGGTGGACAAAGACTCGGGTGAGACAGATGTTATGGAAGATAGGTTAGCCTCCTACGTGTGTGGTAAAGTAAATGTTGCGAAAAAATGGGTGTATGGCCTGTTAGGAGCCGAGCGTCCCCTAAAGGCAGCCGCCCAGTGGACGGCTAGTAAAGAGCACCGCAAGGGCATTGAGAAAGCGGTGTGGCTTATGTGCTATAAAAAGCAGGTTCTGGTACTGGACCACGCGGTGGCCAGTAAAGAAACCAAGATTAAGCATTTGTCCCAAGAGCTGCAGGAAAAGGCTGCAGCGGAAGGGAAAGTGTTAGTGGCTCTGGAGGCCATAAGCCAAGAGAGGGCAGCGATGGTCCGGGACCATCAGGGGAAGGTAGAAAGGTTGGAGGGCAAGATAGCTGAGCTGGAGGGGAGCGCTAGGTTCAGGGTAGAACACGTAGAGTATCAGGCAAGAGAATCCAGGGAGAAAGAGAGGAGATTAAAAACGGAGATTAGCCGCCTTACAGGGGAACTGAAGGCACAGGAGGAAAAGGTAGGCGAAGTAAAAGCAGCCTATAAGCTGGCCTGCGCTCAAGGGTTTGAGGAGGCAGACCACGGCCCCTGTAGGCAGGAAATAGAAAGCCTGAATCTGGCATTGTCCAGGGCAAAGGGGATGATATGCCTCATTAGCCCCAAGGTCGGTCAGGCTGAGTTCAACGGTAACCCAAGCAGGGAAGTCCCGCAGGCAGCCCCCAGAACAAAACGGGTTAGGGAACCAGAGTTTTCACAGCCACCACCCCTAGCCCCTAGTTTTCCAGAGGTCTGGGATTAGGAGGGGGTGGAGGATGAAGAACCCAAGGGAGACCAGGGTAGCCCGAGAGAGTATCAGGGACCGGGACCGGTGTACCCCGTGACACAACGGAGGTACGGACCACCCGGTGACGACGGGGAACCTGGGGACATCCAGAACCAATTCCTGGTGCCACACGGTACGCAACAATTGCGTTCCATGGTGAGCTACATCCCCAAGCTCACCAAGAAGGGGGACCCTTCTCTGCACTTTAGGGAGATAGAGCAGGCGGCCTGTGTGAATGACTGCGACGAGGCAGAAAAGGCCAAAATGATGCTGTTCTCCCTGGGTAGCGATCTCCTCCAGACGCTACCCGATGAGTGTAAGAGGGGTCAGGAGAATTATGGCAAGCTCAAGGAAGAGATCCTGGAGGCCATGGGGATGAACGAGGGGAGTCCGTTCTCCCAGGTAGAGAAAACAGTCCAGCTCCCCGGGGAATTCCCGCAGGCGTTCGCGGACAGGCTATGGCCAGTCTATCAGGATGCGTGCCCGGGAATGCCGGCACGAGCGCGCCTGAACGGGGAACAGTTAGTTCACTGGCTAAGGTGCCTTATGAACAACTCCCTGCCCCGCGTTCGAATGCAGGCAATGGCCTGGTTCGACCCCCGAAACCCTCTGACCACGGAGGCGACGGTAATCCGCCAACTCACTGTCACCTTTAGAAACGGGAGGGATAGTGAGACACCCCAGCAAAAAGGGGAGGTTTGTGAGGTCAGGCCTGGTGACCAGCCCCGTAAAGAGTGGTGCCAGGAAGGGAGCCGTCCCAACCAAAGCAGGCAAACGTGCTACGGTTGCGGGAAGGAGGGGCATTGGCGCAGGGACTGTAAGAATCCCTGGAAGGACACAAGGGAAAAGGTTCCCACAGCCCCAGTCCAAAAGGCAGAGACAGAAATTGCTCCCGCTGGGATCGAGTCATTTTTAGAGGCCATGCGGTCTCTTCTGACTGGCCAGGGAAGTACAGCTGCAGTAGTTCCCTCCCCCACCTCTGCCCCCCCACAATGACTAGAGCCAGCGCAGCCTGTCGACCTGTGTCCCCCAGAAAGACATGCACAGGAAAAGACCTCCAGTAAAATGGAGGAATACCTGCGGTGCCAGGTTGCGGAGGCTAAGTTAGTTGAGCAGGCTTTAAGGGAGGAGAACGCTAGGTTAACAGCGAGGGCTGGCAGTTTAGAGGGTCAGCTAACGGTTTTTAAAATGGTTCATGAAGATTTTCAGCCACCAGCAGCGGGTGGTGAGGGGATACCTGCCCCCAGTACAGGAGTGGGTAGGGAAGAGGAGATAAAACTAGATTACTGGCTAGCTGCCAGGTATATTAAACAGTGCAAGCTGTTTAAGCCGGAGGCAGGGAAACAGACAGCAGGGGCTGAAAAGGCCAGTAAAGAGTTAAACGCTGTAGGGGAGCTGCAGCCGCAGGTCACACAGGCTGGACGAGCAGCCTGCGTGAGGGGAGGAGTTGTCCCTTCACCACGGAGACTCCCCCATTGCTCTGGGACCCAGAAGGGGAGGAGCCGGAGGTCCCAGGTCCTGTCCCTGGTCATAATGAAGCCGAGTCGGAGGACGAAGGTCCCGCCCCCGACTGCGGCGAAGGGGAGGAGCTGGAGGTTTTAGGTCTTGCCCCTCAGTGTAGCATTAGAGAGGTGGCGTCTGGGGGCGGGGACTCTCAACCTGGAGTCCCAGGTAGCAAAGAGGTGCCTGCCGCTGACCCAGAGCCTAGGGAGGCGGAGCCTGCGGGAGGAAGCCCACAGCCGGCAGTCGTGGGGAAGCCACGAACTGCAGCCAGGGCCAAAACTCCAGCCAAGGGTCCGACCCGTGAGGAAACCTCATATGTGGTGACCGTCAGACGGTCAGAGAGAAAACCGCAACCGAAAAAGGTCTGGTCGCCGGTTTTCGCAAAAAGAAACCCCCGTAAGAAAGCTGCGGGAAATTTAAACAGTCCACAGCCAGCAGCCACAGGCTGCCAGGGACTAGCAGCTGAGACTGATGTGGGAACGCCGCAGGGGGAGGCCTGCGACAGTCCCCGCAGATTATAAGCTGGCCGTCTGGAGACGGGCGGCAGATGTACATAGATATATATAGTTTTGGAGAATAAGGTTTAGTTATTGTTATTTTAGAATGAATGTATAAGGTATTCCATTGGATTGTTTTGTACATTGGATGGTTTTGTATTATTGAAATAAGATTATGTTACGACTCTAGGCGAGTCTGTACATTGTTTGAATGTTTTCTCCGATAGGAGATGTTTACTCAACTTCATTGTCGGAATGAGGAAAGTGCGTGGGCGAGGTACACTCCATAGTAAGGTAAACTACGGGGAAGGTCAGTTGGGGAGGGAACGGATTTGTGCTCACCCAAAGACACATGATACAAAGACGATTTGAGATGTTCATTGTATCACAGGGGGGACTGTAGGATTTGCAAAATTCAGAAAATACAGTCTAGATTGGTAAAACCCCTGAAATGGCCACATTGTGAGAACACAAGATGGAGTTGGCAGTTCTCGTGGCTCAGTTCAAAAGGACACACCAGCAGTATCTTACAGCAGCCTGAGTCATCACCAATTAGAAGATTCCAGAACTTACTGCTATTGATATGATAATATGGTTACAGCAGTAATGAACTCATAAACAAAAGTATTTGCACCTGGAGGTGCGCTAATTGCTAGCAAAATGCAAACCCATCTCTGAAATCGCTGAGCACAGAAAAAACCCCATTATCTGTACCAAACTCAGAGGGACACAGGACAGATCCCATCAGTTTCATTTACAAGACATTAAAATAAAGTACTTGCTTTTGTCAAAGCAGCCTGCCCATTACCTTGACAAAAGAAAACCCCTGATTTGGCGCCGAGATAAGGGCAAGGAAACAGTACAACTGTTGAGGGAAAATCGACAGCAAGACATTCATTCAGTGAGATTCAGACAGATCCATCACAGATTCACACAGACACGAGGTCAAGGACAGAGCGAGGAGGACCCACAAGATTGTGCAGGAGAGCAGATTCAGAAGTTTAGTCCAGATCCAAGACCATCAGGAGTTTGAAGGCCGAGTGGAGAGGAGACGGTTCGAGGAGTTCGGAGGACTTTCAAGATTGTGCAGGAGAGCGGGTTCAGGAGGCGGTCCCACAAGGAAGATCGGAGATCCCGGACGTCACAGGAGTACCAAGATCAAGGACGGTTTTAAAACTCTGGTGAGCATAAAGGCCCAACTCTACCTAGCTGACCTAGTTGAGGTATATTTTAGCAACGGGAGGGTTTGTAACATTAAGGGTTTTGTAATTCAGGAGTGTGATTTATCCCTCGATGTGTCCGTGCGCTTTTCCCACCCCCGTTTTAGTATACCGCTGATTAAGAATTGTTGTATGATTTAAGATAGTCAAAGTTATTCCTTGTGTGTTAAATTTTAGTTCCCATTGGGAGACGTGCTAATGATTTTTGTCTAAATTGATTCTTGCATTCTCTGTGTTTATTCTCCTTGAAAATAAAGATATTTCTGATTTAAAACTCACCTTGTCTCACCTGATCCATTTGTCTTCCGAGTCACAAGTTGGGCCACACATCAAGGTTGTCTGGCAATAAGCCCAGTGTCTAGAACCGGTGAGGGGGGAGCGCTTCGGAACCGCTCACGAGCAGTGCGAAATCAAAACCGATCTAGCACACCATAAGCTCATTAAAACGACCCCTTACAGAGGATGCGGGAATGCCAGCAGATTTACTCGGACGCATCCTCCGCCAAGATCAACTGGGAGAAATGTTCCGGACTCCTGGTGGGTCAGTGGCGGGTGGACTCCCTGCCGGAGGAGTTCAGGCCTTTCGCCTGGAGCACCACGCACCTCCTCTATTTGGGAGTCTACCTTAGCCCTGCCGAGGACGCCTGGCCGGCGAACTGGCAAGAGCTGGAGGCCAAAGTCACCGCTCGCCTAGGACGCTGGACAGGACTGCTCTGAGTGTTGTCCTACAGGGGTCGAGCACTGGTCATAAACCAGCTGGTGGCCGCCATGTTGTGGTACCGGTTGGTCACTTTGATCCCTCCCCCTGCGTTTGTCACCAAGATGCAGAAGAAGCTCATCGACTTCTTCTGGGACAAAAGGAAGCACTAGGTCTCTGCCGCAGTTCTGTGTCTCCCGCTTAGGGAGGGCGGTCAGGCACTGGTGTGCCTTCGTACCCAGGCTGCGACTTTCCGTCTTCAGACGATGCAGAGATACCTGTACGTCGAGAATCCTCCGAGATGGTGTGCGCTGGCGACGTTTTTCTTCCGCCAGCTGCACGGCCTCAATTACGACACGCAGCTCCTGTTCGCGAAAGTGGGCGGCAGGCATGCCGGCCTGCGGGAGCTGCCTGTCTTCTACCAGGAACTACTATGGGTTTGGAACTACGTCGCTTCCAGGCGGAGCTCTCCCCTGTCAGGAGCGGCGGCTCTCCTTCGGGAGCCGCTGCTCAGGAATCCGCACCTCCACGAACGCGGGTTCGGGCGGCTGGCGGAGGGCAGGGCTGTGCCTGGCAAGGTGACCAGAGTCGGGGACCTGCTCGATGGCAGAGGAGCGGGCTGGATGGCGCTGGAGGAGCTGGCGCGGCGCCTGTCCTGGACCAACGTCCGGCTCACGGTCGAAGCCATCGAATCGATGAAAGCGGCACTGGGCCCCGACTCCACTAGGTGTATCGAGGCGGCTCAAGCACGTGGGGCGATCCCGTCCGAGCTTACCCCTGTTCGGACGGAATTCCTCATCGGCGCCCGGCCCCGAAACTCCCCTCAGGAACCGGCGCCTCACAACATGAGCCGTCTCGAGGAAATACCCTCCGTGCCTTTTCATTCCGCGCGGAGGGGTTCCCTGTACGGGCTGCTCCTGCACACTCTCCACTTTGCCATCTACGTCTACCGTCCGGACACGCCTTGGCGTGGCGTCTTGCCGACTGGCGGTGGCGGAGGTCCCCAATGGAGGGCTCTCTATGCGGGAGTCCTCCCTTGTTCCATCGGGGACTTGGCCTGGAGGGTGTTGCACGGAGCGGTCCCGTGCAATAAGGTTTTAAGTAGGTTCACGGACTCCCAGGCCGCCTGCATTTTTTGCGGCCTGGAGGAGTCCGTGTTTCACGTTTATATGGAGTGTGAGAGGTGGCAGCCCCTCTTTCACTACTTGAAGGGGCTGCTCCTCGATTTTTGGTTGCACTTCAGTCCCACGCTCTTGATCTACGGTCACCCGGTGCGGAGGGGAGCGGACAGGTTGGAGGACCTCCTTGTGGGCCTGCTCCTGGGCCTGGCTAAAAGAGCCATCAATTGGTCCAGGCAGCGGGCGGTCGAGGGGGTCGTCCAGCCGGATTGCCTGCCTCTCTTCCGCGGCCATGTTCGCGCCCGGGTGGCCCTGGAGATGGAGCACGCGGTGTCCGCCGGCGCGCTTGAGTATTTCCGCGACCGGTGGGCGCCGCGGGGACTGGAGTCCATTATCAACCTGGAAAACCAAAATTTAATTTGATTTGTTAAATTTTAGTTGAACTTTTGTTTATTTACAGTCCAATTGGTTTTTTTGTGGGGGGTTCAAATATAAGAGTACCCTCTGTTCAGTAAATACCTGTTTTATTGTTCTCCTGCAGTCCGTGTATTATTAAGGCGCGGACACTACAGATTACTTTTATTTTCTGTCCGGATGTTTTTGTGGAAAACCCTCAAGTGCTGTTTTATGGTCATAATAATTGCCAACAGTATATTTTTCTTGACCTTGCTTGCTGTTCCCATTGGTACTGGTTCTGTTCTTTCTTTGCTAGCTCATGAAAACATATGGCAGAATGCATGCCACTCACACAGATAGAGTAAGGGTGCTCCCAAACGCCACAAACATTCTCCAGTGACTCAGATAAACCTTGGCCTTCGGAGAATGATAAATCATGCAGCCCTTGAAAATGTCATTGTATTCCAATTTTTATCCCTTCTCAATCTTTTTGGGCTGCATGAATAATATCTATGGACATAAAGTATAAAAACATAGGCACTGTTATTGGTAACTTTATCGAATTCAGAAGTTTAGGTTTTGACTATACATTTTTTTCTTAATTGTATTTACACTCACATTTTTGTATAGTTTGAGGCCTTCTGGCAGGCTAATTTTTAACATTTGCTTGGACTACAGATGAGATATCCAATGGGGTCAGGCTTCCAAACTCCAATATAAATAGTACTCCTCGATATAGCTAATTGGTGCTGGTAAAATCACAAGGATATTTCAGCTGTGGGTAGGTAATATGCTGGGTGATTTGGGTTTGTTTGAGTACATTCTGGCATTTGGGAATCTTGCCATTCCATAATGCTGCTATTGGTTATCCATGAGGAAGGAGATGAAATTGCTTGCTTGAGCAAACAAAGCATTAGTCACTTGCTTGACACACCCATGGACAGCTAATTGGCTTATGTTGCTGATGTCCCCAGTAAGAGTCTGAAGTGACCTTGAGAGCCACAGGCAGTGTTATGCCTATGGTGGAGCTTGGCAACAGGTTTTGTTGGAGCAAGCGGCATAACCCAGTCAGGGTGTAAACCGCAAGCTCTGCAGGTGCAGCTGCTCACATTAGTGGAGGTATGTGTGCTTTTGCCTGGGAGTACTGGTGGTTGAGTACAGAGTGTCTCTGGTGCATCCTTACCTGCCCGACATCTCTCCATTGGTCCTCCTTTTCCTCTTACTCTAAAAAGCACAAGTGGAAAGAATGTCCAGGTCAGAATCTACCCTAGTCTATGGCAGCAGGAGTCAAAAAGGCAGTACCTTAGTGGCAACAGAAGCAGAAAAAAGGAAAAGTGCGGCAATCTGGTTTCTAAACTGATTTCCATGAAGAACTTAGTGCTAATAACCCTGAACATCCACTTTTTATGGGCAGCTAAAGGGAACACCGTGAAGTGGACAAAATGGAAGAACATTGCGGAACTCAGGCTACCATATCATTACGCACTCATTCCCCCCCGCAAACTGCCAGGTGCTTCCTCCACCAATTAAAATCATGATTGTAAAATTGGAACAGATGCAAAATGGGCAGAAATCCAGCATGACAGATGTCCAGCTAATTTTTCAATTGCAATCACCCACTTTACGTCTAGAAAACTGGACATATCCAATTGGAAAATCTGCCCTGGAGTCTCAGCATACTAAATTAACCACAGGGAACATCATCACCCTCACCTCAGAGTCAGAAGGTTGTGGGTTCACATCCCACTCCAGAGACTTGAGCATAAAATCTTGGCTGACACTCCAGTGCAGTGCTGAGGGTGTACTGCACTGTCAGAGGTTCAGTCTTTCGGATGAGATGTTAAGCCGAGGCCCTGTCTGCTTTCAGGTGGACGTAAAAGATCCCATGGCACTATTTTGAAGAAGAGCAGGGTAGTTATCCCCGGTGTCCTGGCCAATATATAGCCCTCAATCAACATAACAAAAACAGATTATCTGTTCATTATTTACATTGCTGTTTGTGAGAGCTTGCTGTGTGCAATTGGCTACTGTGTTTCCTACATTACAACAGTGACTACACTTCAAAAGTACTTTATTGGCTGTAAAGTGCTTCGGGATGTCCTAAGATTGTGAAAGGCACTATATCAATGCAAATCTTTCTTTCCAGTAGCGCTAGCTGGACAGTGATTAGGAGTGGGAACAATGAGTCACCTAGGGGTGCTTAGGCCAACTGAAGCACTCCGACCATCATTCCAGCTGAGGTCAATAACTCAGCACAGATCTGAGATCAAACCTGGGACTTCCTAATCTCTATGGATCTAGATTAAATTACTGAGCCAAATGTAGGAGCCCAGTTGTTCCTTGTTGGAGTGTTTCATACTTTAGAATTGTTAGTTTTAAGCTTTTACCAAAAGGAAAATGAGGTTAAGAACCCTGCACCTTTGCTCTTTCTCTGATCTAACTAGTTAGGTTTGGATTTGCAGTTTGATTCTAAACTCATCTCTGGTAATTACTGTTATATGTAACCTGGGTACAAATAATTGTAAGACTGTAGTTAGTATGATCACTGCACACAAGGGTGGGACTGGGGCCTCAGGTCTTGCTTTGTTTCCATCTTAATCCGAGTTCATATTTTTAGACCAGATGCAAACAGATGTGTGTGCTTAAATTGCAAATTACAACTTGATCCCTCAGTTTGGCTCTCCTTGATTTTTAAAGCACATCTGAAGATATGTAAAATAAACTCGTAAGTTTAGTGAGTTAATTAGACTCCACCAAAAATAAATGCTGTTATTGAAATAGCTAACCAGAAGTTACCTACCTAAAGGAACGGTATGTGCTTTGAATTGATTCAGATCAACAGATCAGATCAAACCTCTGCAGTCCTGCCACATCCAGTCGTGGTGGTGGACCATTAAATAACTAACGGAAGGAGGAGGCTCCATGAATATCCCCATCCTCAATGATGGTGAAGCCCAGCACGTGAGTGCAAAAGATAAGGCTGAAGTGTTTGCAACCATCTTCAGCCAGAACTGCCGAGTGGATGATCCATATCGGCCTCCTCCTGAGGTCCCCACCGTCACAAAAACCAGTCTTCAGCCAATTCAATTCACTCCATTTGATATCAAGAAATGGCTGAGCACACTGGATACAGCAAAGGCTATGGGCCCCGACAACATCCCGGTTGTCGAGCTAAAAGCTTCTGCTCCAGAACTAGCTGCGACTCTCGCCAAGCTGTGCCAGTACAGCTACAACACTGGCATCTATCCGACAATGTGGAAAACTGCCCAGGTATGTGCTGTCCACAAAAAGCAGGACAAATACAATTCAGCCAATTACCACCCCACCAATATACACTCAACCATCAGCAAAGTGATGGAAGGTGTCGTCGACAGTGATATCAAGCGACACTTACTCACCAATAACCTGCTCACTGATGCCCAGTTTGGATTCTGTCAGGACCACTTCGCTCCACACCTTTTTACAGCCTTGGTCCAAATATGAACAAAGGAGCTGAATTCCAGAGGTGAGGTGAGACTGACTGCCCTTGACATCAAGGCAGCATTTGACCAAGTGTAGCATCAAGGAGCCCTAGTAAAACTGAAGTCAATGAGAATCAGGGGGAAAACTCTCCACTGGCTGGAGTCATACCTAGCACAAAGGAAGATGGTTGTGATGGTTGGCGGTCAATCATCTCAACCCCAGGACATCGTTGCAGGAGCTCCTCAGGGCAGTGACCTAGTCACAACCATCTTCAGCTGCTTCATCAATGATCTTCTCTCCAACATAAGGTCAGAAATGGGGATGTTCGTTGATGATTGCACAGTGTTCAGTGCCATTTGCAACTCCTCAGATAATGAAGCAATCCATGCTCGCATGCAACAAGACCTGGACGAAATTCAGGCTTGGGCTGATAAGTGGCAGGTAACATTCGCACCACACAAGTGCCAGGCAATGACTATCTCTAACAAGCGAGAGTCTAACCACTGCCCCTTGACATTTAACGGCATTACCATCGCCGAATCCCCCACCATCAACATTCTGGGGGTCACCATTGACCAGAAACTTAACTGGACCAGCCACATAAATACTGTGGCAACAAGAGCAGGTCAGATGCTGGGCATTCTGCAGCGAGTTTCTCACCTCCTGACTCCCCAAAGCCTTTCCACCACCTACAAGGCACAAGTAAGGAGTGTGATGGAATACTCTCCACTTGCCTGGATGAGTGCAGCTCCAACAACACTCAAGAAGCTTGACACCATCCAAAACAAAGCAACCCACTTGATTGGCACCCCATCTACCACCATAAACATTCACTCCCTCCACCACTGGTGCACCATGGCTGCAGTGTGTACCAGCTACAAGATGCACTGCAGCAACTCACCAAGGCTTCTTTGACAGCACCTCCCAAATGCGCAACCTCTACCACCTAGACGGACAAGGGCAGCAGGCATATGGGAACACCACCACCTCCAAGTTCCCCTCCAAGTCACACACCACCCTGATTTGGAAATATATTGCTGTTCCTTCATCGTCCCTAGGTCAGTATCCTGGAACTCCCTCCCTAACAGCACTGTGGGAGTACCTTCACCACGAGGACTGCTGCGGTTCAAGAAGGTAGCTCACCACCACCTTCTGAAAGGCAATTAGGGATGGGCAATAAATACTGGCCTTGCCAGTGACGCCCACATCCTAGGAACGAATAAAAAAAAATTTGCTGCTCATCCTTCAAGGCCGCCCCTCTTGTTGAATTCTATCAGCAGAAATTTTAAAACTTGCTAAAACGTTATTTATTTACTGATCTGCAATTGCTGTAATTCTACTGGTCAGAATGACTTTGTTGATTTCCCAGTTTATAAAACCAATAGATAGGTTTCACTTGTCTTTCTTCTCGTCCACACCTCTTTTTGGTCCTTCAACTTCTGTGCAACAACAGCTTTTTAAAATCATAATATTGGATCTCAGGTGAACAGGAAGATGCAGGGGTGTCAAGCCGCTGGGGTTTGTGTGTTTTTTTTTACTGTGTAATGCCAAGAACATAGTGGGATTTCGGCTTCTTTTTATGATCTGATTTAGATATTTTTCTCTTATTTACACATGTGTGCTACAGAAACATGGGAATTCTGCAGAAACTAGGAGCAATGGCTGGGCAGACAGAGGAGATACCACTGGCCAGCAACGAGGATGAACTCAAAGCAAATTGTACAAATTATTAGATTTGTGGAGGAGGAAAACACAGAGGGAGACAAAAGAGAAGGCAAATTGTTAGATGGGGCCAATTATAGGAAGAAAAATACAAAAGTTATTATAAGGGACAATGTACAGCTGTCTTCATAAAAAAAAATCTACTGTCTACTGGTGACTCTTATGTACAATCATCCACTTAATTCCCTAACACGCAGAATATGGAAGGAGCAGAGTAGAGAAATCTATGACGAGATTGCAGTTATTAAATAACCTTTGTCAAAGTATATTGCTCTCATCCTACCCACTCTCAATCATTCAAACCTCTCCAGGACATCAGCTATTCAGGAGTGGCTCTAAAGCAGAGGTAGGCTAGGATGAGAGAGAAGTGAATATGAAGACATCAGACCAGCAGGGAGAAAATGGCAAGAATTAGCGATGTTCATCCATATCCCCCACTACCTGCTGACTTTGGCAATCCATATTTTCCAGATTCTATTGATTGTGATGGTTGCCCATTCCCATCGTCAGAAAGGTGAATGTGTCCCTAGTATTCAAAATTTGAATTTAGATGATCTGAATTTTAATTTAAATATATCTGAAGTCTCATTCCTATTGAATGGTTATCTTCTGTTGCACATAAAGCACCAGCTGGTACATTCACCAGTGAGGATGATCAAAGTTTGCAGCAGACACACAGTTTGTTTGTAACGAATTAAGTTAAACCTCTAGAGTAATTAAAATGTCTCCTTACAGTTTTCACAGGTGTCCTGGTTTCGTCTAAGAAAAACAATTGGCAGCAGCTCTTCAGAAGTTGAATCAAAATTTCTCAGTTCACTGAATCCTAATCTTGTTTCCTTATCGCACAGTACATCAGAGATAATGCAATCTACTCCGACTGAGACCAGGTGTTCTTCTCTAGTTTATTGAGAATTTATCAGATACTCTGTTTAGCATGGCTGGGTTTCATTAAACAATATCTCCGTGTGATTCTAGACATCAAGGACCAACTTAATGTAATCTTAACAATAGGAAGATATTCCGGTGACTATGCGGTAATACCCAATGTAAACACAGACTGTTATCTCAGTGCACAGCTTCCAACATTTGCCTACAAACATATATAACTGAATTGACTATAGTCTGGAAATGCACTATAGCATGTCACAGAATCCATGTATCTGGTGCTACCATACAGTATTATGTACTGTATCTACAAATTGTACTTAGCTCAAACTCTTACTGCATGGTATAAGAATTCTGAACAACAGCTGTAAAAGTTTAAAATGAGTCTGATCATTTGGTTTTATTTTACCATAATGTAGCTTTAGGCTGTCCCCATGGTGCAAGTTTTCTGCAGTCTATTGAACTTCCTGTCTTTTCTGTGCATCCTATTTAGAATTTTGCCATGGGAGACACTAGCCACAACATCTGTGTATCTAACTTCAAAGTGTTTTAACAGTTTATCTTATTTCAAACAAACATATCTATATGAACTCTTGGACAAAAGAGACTGCAGTCTTATGTTTCTTATGAGATGGCGTCAGGAACACTGATTTCTTTGGATTTCCAAATCATGTGATTTTTGCTCCATTTTACTTTCATGAAAAATGCATTCATTACCATTTTGAATGCATTTTAAAACTTTTTTAACGCCTCTTTTGTTTATGTTTAATGTCACTTAAAAAAAATATTTTTCTTTGTTCAAGGCAGCAATGGGTTTGCTACAATTAACCTCTGTGTCATAAGCACACAAGTATGTTTGAGAACAGGAAAAGGCCAGTCAGCCAAAACTACCTTAGCTCAATTTACCCACCTTTTCACCATCTCTTTCCAGAAATGCACCTAATTGCAATTTAAACCTATTTATTTTCTCCTTCTGGCTTTCCTTGGCAACTTATTCCACAATGTTATTAACATTTGTAAAAACAAATACCACCTAATTCCCTTTATTACTCCTAATGTTCTAACGTTTAATTTCTGCTCCCTGTTACTTCAACTCTATAGCAAACATGTTCAGTTTGGTGAAGAGAAGAAGGAAACAAAAGCCATGGTTTCTGCTTTTGATCACTTAAGAAAACAAGTAGAACTAACATAAACTTATTAGCACCTGGAAGTGCACATGTGTGGAATTAGGGTCATGGCAGCAAAAGAATTAGATGTGATGCCCTCATAGTCAAACAGCCTGCCAATATTTATTGTCCAGCTCTGGAGGGTGAGGTCGTGGAGGGCTGCCAGTCCCCCAGCATGTCACAGTCTTCTGACATGTGCTCCCTGGAGAGTGATTAGGAAGAGGCATGCTGGCTGATTGTTCCTTCCATCGCCAAGTGAAAAAATGTGGTACCTTAACTGCTACCTTGGAGGATCAGCTAGCTCAGCACAGACCAGGAACTGAATCTGCAATGAGATTAGTTTATTTACAAGGCTCCTCAGTAAAGATGGGTAAAAAAAAAATGTCTTTGGTCTCTAAACAGACTGATCCCACTGACACGAGTGATAAAGAGCAGACATGTTTCAAGGGAATCCCTTAGGCTTATGGCATCCCGGGGCATTCATTCCATTCTTTTTCTAATGAAATGGGGGAAGTGTAAATAGTCATAGCAATACAAATTCTTATTCAAATTGTTATTAATCAGCATGTTGCACGATGTTCGTTTTGGAAATCTGGGGTAAACAGAAGGTAAGCACAGGACTTTGTGTGAGGAATTTATAAAAAATTAATATTAATTTCACTACCTTGAAAAACAGATTGTGTACATTGTGTCTATTTTTTGTTTTTTTCAGCACATTTAAAACATTATGGCCTAGAAATTCAGTATAGCCATGTTTGGGGCGCTACAGCCGGGCGGCCGCTAAAGTTTGCGCCCGGCGCAACTTCGCGCCACCTTTGCCGATATTCAGTGGCATCGCCCCAAGAGGTTGCTGCTGCGCTAAAGCAGGCGATGCACGACTATCATTAGGCGCTAAGCCGGCGATCCGGGGTGCTAACACCGAGGACGGGCGCAGCGCAGGTGCGGCGAGTTGCTCAATGAAGGCAGACACGCTGGCGCCGGTCAGCTCTTAAAGGGGAAGGGTCGACTTGTTTGGCTGCCATGCCCTGCACACTGCAGCCCTGAAGCAAGGCCTGATCATTGCTGGTTCATCAGTTCTACGCCCTCAACCATGGGGAAGCCCGCTATTCTTCCAAAGCCAATTGCACGCTCTTGCTGCTTGTCCAGGGTCATGGGGAAGGAGATGTACTGACGTCTCCTTCTGAAAAGGGCATTGTTCACCTGGCGGATGCAGCAATGTACCGCGAACTGGGAGATGTTGGCAATGTCCCCAGTAGCGGATTGGAAGGAGCCAGTGGCATCGAAGTTGAGAGCCACCTTCACTGCCACTGACAGAGACGTCCTGCTCCTCAGCTGTGGCTGCAGATCTCTGTGAAGCAGGTGGCAGATCTCAGAGACCACCTCCCTTCTGAATCGCATCCTCCGAACACACTGCTCCTCAGACATGTTCAGATATGAGAACTGCTGGCGGTATACCCTGGGTGGGTAAGGCCTCCTGTGCCGACACCTGTTGGCCAATCTCCGTCTGGCCATGACTGGCACTCTCTCACGGCGTCTCTGATCCCTTTGAATGCAATGCAGAAAGCCAACGTTTCCACCCATTGCAGCCCCCATTATATGTGGCGACTCAAGGCTATGGCACTGAAAGTGAAATCCAAGTGCAAAGCTCTGGCCTGAAGCCACAAGTACCTGTGCAAGCGCTGAGTCAAAGCAGAAAGCTCTCTGCCTTTGTCTCTCTCCAAGTATCTGTCTCTCACACAGAGGGATTGGCACAAAATGGCTGCCACTTATACTGCAGGAGGAGTCCCCTTTAAATAGTGCCCCCCACGCCCCGCAGCGACTGGGAACCGTTCCCCTCTACCAGTCGCTGGGGGCGCCAGGCGCAAAGAAGGGCGGCGCCACTGAATTTCCGGTTCGGGGCGCACAAAGGGCGTTGCACGATGAAATGACGTCAGGATCTGCGCGCGCAGCTGAGCGCGCGCAAAGGCTTTGCGCCGCCGCTAAATCTTTACTGAAGTTGGGGAGAGGCGCAGATCGCGCTGCGCCCGGCCGCTAGCCGCCTAGCGCCCCACATCTCCTCCTCCTAAGGTGCTAGCGGCTGGCGCAAACAACTGAATTTCTAGGCCTATATTTCACTGCTGAAAAGTGCACAGGTAAGAAAAACACAGTGAAGTTAAAAATCTCAAGAAATCTGGGTGTTTCTCTGGTGGGGTGGAGGGGGAGTAAGAGGAGGAAGCAGAGACAAGATGTTGTGACAATATCTTGATGCAGAGTCAAGGGCAGATTTTGGAAGTTTTTATATACTTTATAATCACCTTTTCAGTTTTCTTTCATGCTCCCGTGCTTTTTTGTTGTTGTGTTGTGACTTTCTCTTTTGTTGTCAGTCTTGTGTTTCCATTCAGTTTCTTATAGTTCTCTTGTGAGTGTAGTTACAGATTTGGTTACTGGATCTTGGGATCTGGAAACTGGCTTAAAATCTGACAACTCTATGGTCCTAAACAGGTCCATGGGGTAAGCTCACCTCAGTAACCACAGATTTCTAGATTAATAATCTATATATTGCAATCCTGAATTCAAAGAAAAATTATGATTGCAAATCATTGGCATAACTGACAACCAATGCGGACTGAAGAAAAAGCCAGGGGAAAATATGCTAGACTTAAGGAAGAATGTGAAGGCTTTAGAGAGGGTGCAGAAAAGATTTGCAAGAATGGTTCCAGGGATGATGGACTTCAGCTACGTGGATAGACTGCAGAAGCTGGGGTTGTTCTCCTTAGAACAGAGAAGGTTGAGAGGAAATTTGATAGAGGAGTTCAAAATCATGAGGGGTCGAGACAGAGTAGATAGAGAGAAACTGTTCCCATTGGTGGAAGGGTCGAAAACCAGAGAACACAGAATTAAGGTGATCGGCAAAAGAACCAAAGGCGACATGGGGAAAAACGTTTTACGCAGCGAGTGGTTATGATCTGGAATGCACTGCCTGAAAGGGTGGTGGAGGCAGATTCAATTGTGGCTTTCAAAAGGGAATTGGATAAGTACCTGAAGGAAAAAAATTTGCAGGGCTATAGGGAAAAGGCGGGAGACTGCGACTAGCTGTCTTGCAGAGGGCCGGCATGGGCTTGATGGGCCGAATGGCCTCCGTCTGTGCTGTAACCATTCTATGGCTCTATGACCACAATTTTATGAACCTCGGCGGGTCCGTGGCGGGTGATGTCAAGGTCTAGGCACAGCAGGAAACAGGTGGGCGACTTGTCAATTCCAAAAAGCTGCGAAAAACCATTGATAAGTGGCTGTAAACAAGCCACTAATGAATTTAATTGCCTCGTCCACCGCTGCGTGTCGGGTCTGCTCAGCGCTGACAGACCCGACATTTGGTAAAGGCGCATGGTGGCGGGTTCATGGTGGGGTCCTGACTCGCTGGGGAAAAAAAACACTTTCCCACCCAACCCGCCACCGATCGCGCCCGCTGACCCCCTGCAAAATCCAGCCTTATGATTCTAAGAAGAAATCCAAGATTTGTTAAAAATAGCATACATCTTTATTAATATATAAAGTCTGGAGAATTAGATAAATACTTGAAGGGAAAAAATGACAGGGCTAGGGGGAAAGAGCAGGGGAGTGGGACTAATTGAATAGTTCAACCAAAGAGCAGGCACAGGCATGATGGGCCAAATGGCCTCTTTTTCTGCTGTATTATTCTATGATTCCCTATGATTGAGTGGGTAAACTGCACTTGATGCAGTGTTACTGAGCTGACAAGGAAGGTTCCCAGGTGCTAATCCTAGTCTGTGCTGCTGTAGCTGATCTCAGACAGGGCAGTGATGGGGACACTATTATTGGTCTCAGCATCCCAGGCAAATCAGGGGAAAAGAAACATGTCTGTCAGCTTCCCATTCCAGATCACTATCTAATTACTTCTGCCTCTTGAGCATCCACGTTATCAATCGCTCCGCCATTGGCGGCCGTGCCTTCAGCTGCCGAGGCCATAATCTCTGGAATTCTCTCCCTAAACCTCTCTGGCTCTCTACCTCTCTTTCCTCCATTAAAATGTTACTTAAAGCCTACCTCTTTGACCAAGCTTTTGGTCACCTGTCCTAATATCTCCTTATGTGGCTTGGTGTCAAATTTCGCTTGATAACGCCCCTGTGCTGGAAATTGTCTGTTGTGAATGTGGAGCTGGGCTCGAGTCTGATGTCCCCACAGTTGAATGCTCCTATTCACTGGGCTTACACATGAAGAACAGCTTACACTTGGACAAGATACTGGAGGGCAGCCAGCATATATGGCACTATGCCCCAGCATTAGTCACTACGTTCAGGAGAAAGGTGGGGGAAGAAATGGGGAAGAAATTATGTCCCGCAAAAATTGAATTTAAATCAGAAAGCAGAAAACCTCAGGCCCCTTGGACCACACTTATAAAAACAATTTCTGTATTTTTCTGTGATGTCCTTGGAAATAGCCACAAAAAAGAAAAACACGCAGGCATGTGTTTTTCTCCTTTTCTTTAGTTATTTCCAAACATGTCACATAAATCCACAAATACCTGATTGTAAGTGCTGTCCTAATCCTTTCAGGCTCCTCTCCATCCACTTCAAATTCAAGTTATTTTTAGACTTTTTCACACTACTCCACTCCTAAAATGGTGGCGTGTTTAATTCTGCTTTAAAATCTAAATATTAAAATGAGATACTGCAGATGTTACACTAAAGGCAGTTCCAAATAACCAAGTAATTTCTAGCTTTGGTATACACCAAAAGACTATTTAGTCTGTCCTTTGTATTATATTTCAAAATGTGCAGATTAGGCCTTTATATTGTGACTTTCAAACACAAAGCTGCAACATTTAGACAGAATATTTTGATTCCATTTAATATATACTGAATTCAGAGATATGCACTGGATATACAGCGAAGCATTATGTACCTCAAAACGGCTTCAATTTTAACCCCCCTGACTGAATAGGCAGGCAAGGGTCAGACAAGGGGTTAAACCCTGAAAAATCAAGATCCCACCTCCAAGTCGCCACGTTCTTGGCTGCCGTAATATTTACTGGCGACGATTCAGCCCCTGGATGAGGCTCCCGCTAAAAGCAGGTGGTGGCCTACTTAAGATTCAAAATTTAAAACCAATGATGTCATTGGTGCCGCTAGGTAATTTTAAGGTCCACACCACAGGAGACCCGAACTGTCTGCTGCCCAGTAGCAGCAACACGGCAGGAGGTGCCAACTGGACAGAAGAGGCCCAGGTTAGTTTCAAAACTTTGCCTGTCTTTGAACTCCTTGTGTGCCAGGAGGACTCTCCCCCCCAACCCCACCCCCAGCCTCGGACTCTCAAAAGAGTCCTTGGGCCTCCCCAGCTCCTGTATCCCCACAATATTTGTGGAATTCTCAGCCCCTTCCACCGTGATGCGAAGGAATTCCCTCCAGCCATCGACTGTAGGAGACCTTTCCCATGGGACCCCGGCTGTGGGCAAATTCCCACTCCCGTCTGCCAGCTAGTCAATCTGGCTGGGTGTTGGGCGGGACTCTGGAAACATTTATTCAAATGAGGCCCTATCATTAATACCGGCAGGGCCTCCAGGTTGGTCTCCCACGCACCCTTCCCTGTAAAAATCACGGCCAATTTATCTATTCTTAACTCCTTTTTCCTCATCTATATGCTTTTTTCAGCAACTTCATCCAATGGGAATAGAAAGGAGAAAGAACTTGCATTTATTTAGCACCTTATCACATCTGGACATCCCAAAGCACTTCATAATTAATGGATTTATTTTGAAAAGCAGTCATTGTTGTTACGTACAGAACTTGCACACAGCAAGGTCCCACAAACAGCATGTGAATGAATAACCAAATTGTTAGATCCGTGTATCTTGATGTTGTGTCCTTCAATAATTAGACAACAAGACCGCAGGGAACGATTCAACAGGTGTTTACTGAATGAGGGTTACTCCAGAACTAACTGTACAGAGCACTACTCAGGGTTTATATACCGGTGTGGTCACTGCCGATACTACAGTATACAGGAGCTGTAAAAAGTAGTTCTCCCCTTAAAGGTACATACATTACAATTCCTCCTCTTTTAGATTACCAGTACCATAACACTCATTTAACAATTAAATATCAAACTAATTACAATTAACAGTTTTAACATGCAACATTAACTGAAAATAGTCTATTTATAAATTCAGTCTTTGGGGAGGCTTCCTGATTCTTTCTGGATAACGCCTTTCCCGAGTGTCTCGCTCTTGGTGTGGAGGGGATTCTAACACCCTGTCGTCAGTTGATTCATCAGCTTCCAATGCTATTGTTTCTGAGGTAGATGCGACCTGTACATCGGGTTCCTCACCAGGTACGTATGGCCGAGACATGGGGTTGACTCGTTCCTGTGACTCTAGGATCTGGTCAGCATGGCATCTCACAATGTTCTCCCCAACATCCACTGTGTACATTAGTGGCCCCTGCCGTGTGCATATCGTTCCTGGTTGCCATTTCTCTGTTCAGTAGTCGCGGGCTAAGACTGGTTGCCCTACATTGAAGCTCCTTGTCGGCTTCTCATTGATGTGCTGGAATTGCTTACTCTCAACATCTCTTCGTACATTTGGTCTGAGCAAATCCAGACGAGATCTTAACCTTCGGTTAAAGAACATCATGGCCGGGGCCTGGTTGGTGACTGCATGTGTCGCATTCCGGTAGGCGAACAGGAAATTGTCCATCTTGTGCTGCAGCGGAATGTTGTCATTGTACATAGCCTTTATTGCCTTCTTAAAGGTTTGTACGAACCTCTCAGCCAATCCATTTGTGGCTGGATGATACGGGGCGGATGTGTAATGCCTTACCCCATTCCTTTTCATAAATCTTCGAAACTCTTCAGACACAAACTGTGGTCCGTTATCAGAGCAAATCTGCTCTGGCAAGCCGTTCCTGGCAAAAATGGTCCGTAGGACTGCAATAGTTTTCTCCGTGGTGGTGGAGGACATTTTGATCACCTCAGGCCATTTCGAGTACGCATCCACGGCTATTAAAAACATTGAGTCCATGAATGGACCAGCAAAATCAATATGCACCCGTTGCCATGGAGATGAGGGCCACTCCCATGGGTGTAGAGGGGCATGTGGTGGTGCATTTTGGACCTTCTGGCATCCTGAGCAGCTCTTTGTCAGGTCCTCGATTTGCTGATCGATCCCCGGCCACCACACATAAGCCCTAGCAAAGCTTTTCATTTTCACCCCTCCCAGATGACCTTTGTGAAGCTCATTGAGCACTCTCTCCCTTAACTTGGGTGGAATTACCACTCAGGATCCACACATCAAGGTCCCCTGGCATGCTGACAGCTGTTCTCTTCTGGATGAGAATGCTGGCAACAGTGAGTCGCCATGTGCTGGCCATCCCTTCACCGTCAAATCATATACCCGAGACAGTGTCGGGTCATTTCGGGTCTCCTTCTTTATACCAGCGTTAGTTACTGGCAAGCATTCAATTATAGTCGAATGAAATATTTTGACAGGATCCACTGCTGGTGCTTCCTCCGCAGTAGGCAGTGGCAGGCGTGATAGCCCATCAGCGTTTCCATGCTGTTTCGTGCCCTTATACTCGATTTCATATTGGTGCGCCCCTAGAAAAAGGGACCATCTTTGTAGCCGTTGCGCAGTCATCACCGGAACGCCCTTCTTTGGATTAAAGATGGAGACAAGTGGTTGGTGGTCAGTCAGCAAGGTGAACTTCTGCCCGTGCAGATAGTGATTGAACATTTTCACTCCCCACACAAGGCTGAGGGCCTCCCTGTCAATCTGGGCATAGTTACGCTCGGCTGAGGTTAGTGAACGAGACGCAAAGGCTACTGGCCTCTCCGAGCCGTCCGGGAATTTGTGCAACAGCACCGCTCCAATGCCATAGGGTGATGCATCACACGCCAACCAAATTGGTAGTGCTGGGTTGAAATGAGCCAACACCTCTTTTGATGTGATCAATGCTTTGCTCTTCTGGAAAGCTCGTTTACATTCGTCACTCCACTTCCATGGTATGCCCGTTTGCAGTAGGGTGTTCAGTGGGTGTAGTACGGTAGACAAATTCGGCAAGAACTTATGGTAGTAGTTCACCAGCCCGAGGAACGACCTCAGTTGTGACACATTTTCCGGTGCTGGAGCCTTGACTACTGGCTCAATCTTTTCAGGGGACTTATGTAACCCCTCTTTATCAATAACGTGGCCACAATACGAGATCTGCTTCTGGAAAAACTCGCATTTGTGGCGATTAGCTCGGAGCCCATATTCCTTCAATCTAGTGAGCACCTGCTCCAGGTTGGCGAGGTGATCACTGTCATTTTCGCCCGTGACCAGGATGTCGTCCAAATAACACTGGGTCCCTGGAATCCCTTGCAGGACTTGTTCCATTGCCCTTTGCCAAATAGCCGGAGCTGATGCTACCCCGAACACCAGCCGGTTGTATTGGTAGAGACCTTTATGAGTGTTGATCGTGAGGTACTGTTTCGAGGCTTCTTCTACCTCCATTTGCAGGTACGCCTGGGCCAGATCAATCTTAGTGAAGCGTTTCCCTCCAGATAGCGAGGCAAAAATATCTTCAATCCGCGGAAGCGGATATTGTACAGTGTGAAGGACTGGGTTCACTGTCACCGTAAAGTCCCCACAGATGCGAACCTTCTTTGGTTCCCCAGGCGTATTACTCAACGACCTCTTCATTACAGGAACGATGGGTGTAGCCCACTCGCTCCAGTCCACTTTGGACAGTACTCCTGAACATTCCAAACCTTCCAGCTCTGCTTCGACGGCTGGGCGGATCGCATAAGGTACCGGTCTGGCCTTTTAAAACTTTGGGCTTGCATTTTCCTCTATTTTGATCATCGCTGTTATGCCTTTTAGTGTTCCGAGTCCCTGCTGGAACACTTCTTGTGCGTCAGTTAGCATTTTTGACAGTCATCCAGGTGTGACGTCGTCATCCTTTTTGGCATCTACAGTCAGTGCTTGTATGGAATGCCAATCTAGCTGTATCTTCCGGATCCATTCACGTCCTAGTAGTGGTGGTCCTCCATCTGGCAATACATATAGTTCCATTTTTGGTGTTTCCTTGCCGTTATATATAACGTTCACCCTTATTTTTCCTTTGGGGTAGACTTTTTGCCCCGTGTACGTCTTCAAGACAATCTTTGTATCTCTCAAGGGTATATGTGAGAATAGCCGCTTGTAGTCCCTTCGGTTTATGACTGTTAGGGTTGATCCTGTGTCCAATTCCATTTTCACTTGGACTCCTGCTATCTTGAGCGTGACCCAGATAGGTTGGTGATCCTCCGTTTTGATCACATTATGTAGTTTCAGACAACCCAGCTCCTTGCTTCCGGAGTCTGTATCACCCTTCTGTTCGTCTGAACTGCTCTCCGTCACCTTATGTACCTTCTTGTACTTCTCCTGTGGAGATTTCTTGCTGCTGGTTTTCTTTCCCGACCTGCAGACTCTTGCTATGTGTCCTACTTTTCCACACTGTCTGCACACTTTATCCTTGAACCAGCAATCATTATGGTCGTGTGTTGTTCTGCCACAGCGATAGCACTTCACTGTTCCGTATGACATTTCATTTGTGCCATATTCTTGCGGTCTCCGTTGTATCTCTGCCACGCCCCATGCTGCTGCTTCGTGTGATACTGCAATGCTGAAAGCCTTGTCTAGCGTAAGATCCTTTTCTGATAGAAGCCGTTTCTGGGCTCCTTCACTTTGAAGCCCACACACAAACTTGTCCCTTAAAGTATCTGCTAGTCCCGTTCCAAACTGGCAGTGTTTTGGTAGCTTGCGCAGTTCCGTTAAATACTCAGCATTACTTTCATCTTTATGCTGGTTCCTTTTGTGAAACTTAAATCTTTCTGCTATCAGCAGTGGTGTGGGGTTTAAGTGGTCCTGTAGGATTGACACTATGTTTTCAAAATCCTTTTCTACTGGCTTCTCTGGGGTTACTAGGTTTCATAGTAAGCCATACGTTTTTGCACCCATTGAATTCAACAATACCAGCGCTTTCTTGTCATCTGGCACTTCATTCGCCTTGCAGTATACTTCTATGCGTTCGACATATGTTGTCCAATCTTCGACTTCATTGTCGAACGCTGTGATACTGCCACTCTTCGGCATTTTTGGGTGTGGTTAGACTGGCTTAAAATGACGTCTCCCGCGCTTCTGCCAACACCGCTCTCGGCGGTCCTCGTGGCAAATGGCGACGCCCTGTGGGTTTTGTGCGCTGCTCCTGCGCTGCTGCCAATGCCGCTCTCTGCGGTCCTCGTGGCAATGGCAGCGCCTCGCGTTTTCCTGTGCGCCTCTCTCCCCCATTGACGCTGCTTGGCCCTTGAACACCGGCTGCGCTCTGCGCGTTTTCCTGCGCGCTTCTCTCCCCTGTTGACGCTGCTCGGCCCTTGAACACCGGCTGCGCTCTGCTCTCTCTCGCCTCTCTCCCCCGTTGACGCTGCTCGGTCCTGAACACGCTGCGCCCTGTGCGCTCTACCCTCTCTCTCTCCCCCATCGACGCTGCTCGGCCTTTTTCTGTGCCTCTCGGTCAGCTCTAGCCGCCGCTGTCCGGGAAGTGTCTGCGCAGTACCTGTTGCCAGCCCGTTTCGCTGGATCACCATGACTGGAAAGCCAAGCCTGGCTCTCGACAGCCTCCCCTGCGATGCTCAAATCTCCGCTGGATGACTGGGGAGTTGCCCGTGGTCGACGCCCGTGCTTCTGGACTCGGCCTTCTTCCACTGTTCTCCAGGAGTGAATCCCTGGGAGGTGATGCAGAGTTGCAGGTAGTTTCGAATCTGCTCGTCGCCAATGTTAGATCTGTGTATCTTGATGTTGTGTCCTTCAATAATTAGACAACAAGACTGCAGGGAACGATTCAACAGGTGTTTACTGAATGAGGGTTACTCTAGAACTAAGTGTACAGATCACTACTCAGGGTTTATATACAGGTGTGGTCACTGCCGGTACTACAGTATACAGGAGCTGTAAAAAGTAGTCCTCCCCTTAAAGGTACATACATTACACAAATAATCTGTTTTTGTTAGTGTTGATTGAGGAATGAATGTTAGTCAGGATAGCAAGAGAACTTCCTGCACTTAAAATAGTGCCACTTGATCTGTTACATCCACTGAAGCAGACAGGTGGGGCCTCATTTTAAAAACTCAACTGACAGACCAACAAATCAGCACTCCCTCAGTACTGCACTGAAGTGTCAGCCTGGATTGTGTGCACAATTCCACTGTAGGGCTTGGAGCTGCAACTTTCTGACTCAGAGGTAAGAGAGGTACCAACTGAGCCAAGCTGAGATCCAACATTTGGAATAGATTTCTGGAGGTGACTGGGCTACTATAGGTTCTTTCTGGGTAGATGAGAAATGATTAGCGAATGGCCTTCCTCAATTGTATTTAATTTGTGCTGTGTGCGGTCAACTGTTTCTGAGTCAGTTCCAGTGAAAAAAGACATTCTAGTGTCAAGCACAGAGTAAAAGTTAGGTACCACAACTGTCATATTTTGTTTCTCTTTTTTTGAAAGGAGAATGAAAAGTCTTGCTGCACATTTAACATCTCCAGGACAGGAATTGTCTCTGAGCAATAGGTCATTTTATCCAATGATGGAGAAAGCTACAGGGTTTGCTTCAGCATCAGATCTGAAAACACGTTATACAGTCATCGAGTCATAGCATTAGGGGGAGAAATTCAGTTGGTTGCGCCACCCGTTAGCGCCTTAAGAGGGCGCTAAGTGGGTCGCAAGCCAACTGGCGCCTGGGCGCGGCACTGCCCACGCCTCACGCTAAATTCTGCAGGACGTTAGTGGTGGCGCTAACGGTTAACGCTGCGCCGCTGCCAATGATGTCATCGGTGTGCGCAGTGCCCCGCTGACGCCCCGGCCGCGATATTCGGCAGCACCCCCTGATTTACCGCCAGACGCTATGTCCGACAGGTTCAGGGGGGCCTACCTGCGGTCAGGGAGGCGCAAATTAAAGGCGAGGTGCGGGACGGCCATTTTTGTTGTTGGCCGCATGCCAGCACCTGCCTGAGCTCCCGTCCCCGGCCTCCTGAACCCCCCCCTCCCCCCGCGGAGTGCCGGCTGCACTCCAAGAGCCCGGCACTTCTCTTCGGTGCCGGGCTCTTTTGCCTGCACTCCCGATCCTCGGGGGCCCAGCTGGGCCCCAGATCGTGCTGCACAAGGCCCCTCCCCTTTAAGAAGAGGAGGAAGGCCTGCAATACCGCAGCGCGACATGCCGCAGCGTGTGGCGCTGCGGCACGTTGCGCCACGATATTCACTCGCAGCGCCCCAAGAGGGATGCGGGGCGCCTCCAGTAGCGCCGCGCTTCCCTTTGGGGCGCAACCACTCAATTTCCGGTGCAGGGGCGCGAATGTTTCCGGGGCGCTACTTTTAGCGCCCTGGCGAGGCTGGCGCCCCAAACGGGGCTATACTCACTTTCTCCCCCATAGAGTCATAGGGGAAGAAATTCAGTTGGTTGCGCCACCCGTTAGCGCCTTAAGAGGGCGATAAGTGGTGGGCGAGCCAGCTAGCGCCCGGACGCGGCGAGACCTGCGCCTCTTGCAAAATTGAGCGGACATTTAGCGGCGGCGCTAAACCACAACACCCGCTCAGCTGCGCGTGCAGGTCCTGACGTAATTTCATGCTGCAACGCCCTTGGGGCGCCCCGAACCGGAAATTCAGTGGCGCCCCCCTCCTTTCCGCCTGTCGCTCCCAGCGACTGGTTGACTGGAACGGTTCCCAGTCGCTGTGGGGCTGGGGGGGCGCTATTTAAAGGGGGCTCTTCCTGGCTTCTTTGTGGTAGCCATTTTTGGACCACTCCTTCTGTGAGAGAGAGAGAGATTTGCAGAGAGACAAAGGGAGAGAGCTTTCTGCATTGAGTCAGCGCTCGCACAGGTACTTCTGGCTTCTGAACAGAACTTTGTAGTTGGTTTGCTTTTCACCGGCATAACCTTGAGTGGCCACATACTATGGGGGCTGCAATGAGTGGGAACGTTGGGCTTCTCCATTACATTGAGAGGGCACAGAGACACAGAGAGAGAGTGCCAATCATGGCCAGACGGAGGAGGGCCAACAGGCGTCGGCACACGAGACCTTACCGTCCCAGGGTTTTCCGCCAACAGTTCTCATACCTCAACATGCCTGAGGAGCAGTGTTTTCGGAGGCTGCAATTCAGCAAGGAGGTGGTCACTGAGCTCTGCCACCTGCTTCAGCCAGATCTGCAGCCTCAACTGAGGAGCAGGACGTCTCTGTCGGTGGCAGTGAAGGTCACAGTGGCTCTCAACTTCTATGCCACCGGCTCCTTTCAATCCGCTACTGGGGACATTGCCAATATCTCCCAGTTCGCGGTGCATTGCTGCATCCATCAAGTCATGAATGCCCTCTTTAAAAGGAGACGTCAGTACATTTCCTTCCCCATGACCCCGGACAAGCAGCAAGAGCGCGCAATGGGATTTGCAAGAATAGCGGGCTTCCCCATGGTCCAGGGCACCATTGACTGCACGCATGTGGCTTTGCGGGCGCCGCAAGAGAATGCCGAGGATTACTGCAACCGGAAGGGGTTCCATTCGTTGAACGTCCAGTTGGTCTGTGACCACAGACAGCTGATAGTCGCTGTCAATGCCCGCTTTCCAGGCAGCAGCCACGACGCCTTCATCCTGCGCCAGACTTCTGTGGCAGACCTTTTCGAAGCCCCGGCTCACCCAGGAGGCTGGCTTCTTGGGGACAAGGGCTATCCTCTGTGCACCTGGCTGATGACCCCGCTCCGTTCGCCCAGCACCCCTGCTGAAGAACGATACAATGAGAGCCATCAAGTGACCAGGAACATCATTGAGCACACAATCGGTGTGCTCAAGCAATGGTTCCGCTGTCTGGACCATTCCAGAGGAGCCCTTCAGTACTCACCTGAGTGAGTCTCCCATTTTGTTGTTGTGTGCTGCATGCTGCATAACCTGGCAATCCTCAGGACTCAGCCACTGCCACCAGACATTGGAGCACCAGCAGAGGAGGAGGAGGAGGAGGAGGAGGAGCACCAAGACAGGAGGGAGGCACAAAGTGCAAGGACCATCCGTCAGCGGCTTATAGCAATTCGGTTCTAGGCCCCCTCTGAGGGAATGGCTTCTGCCATTCAAAGAACATGAATGGAACCGTGCCGCAACCCCTAAGCCGGTCAAGGCAACAAATAGTTCAAAGAGCAAACATGCACATTCTGAATAATGACACTTTTTTATTTAGCAAACTGTGTGCCCTTCCCGCATGACAAAATAATAGAGAAACCCCAAAAAAAGCAGTCAGTCACATAACTGGTTCTCACAACCTGGAGACAATGAACAAAACAGTAACCAAAAAATGACCACGATCCTTGGCCTTCAATAAAACATTTAACAGCATTTTGCCACACCTCCTACTTTTTGCCCTTCGAGGGTGATCTGCTTCGCTTGCAAGATTCACCCCTTCCCACCCTGCAGCTCCTCCACAATGGGACCCCAGTGGCTGCAGCAAGGCTGAGGGAAGGCTGCTGAGTGTCAGAAACTGAGACTGCAGATGCCCTTGAGGGACGGCCTGGACCAGCTCTGGGCCTGGAGGGCCCGGCTGCTGACTGCTCCAACTCTGCATGGGCGGCAGCAGTCTGTCCTACAGGTGGTGGCAGCTGCAGTGGAGAAGTGACAGTGTTGGCAGCAGGAATGCTGTCATCCTGACAGAAGACAGCAACTCCCTGGTCGGACAACACACTGGCACTCCCACGGGGCAGCACTGCAGCATGCCCGATCCAGCGAGGGTGGCAGCAGTCAGTGCTCGTGTGGCCTCAATCTGCGTCTGCATGAGACCAGCCACTGACTGCATTGCAGCACTAAGCACTTGCGTGGCAGCCACCTGTGCTGCGCCGAAGCCCTGGAGACTCCTTGCCTGTGTTGCGCCGAAGTCCTGGAGACTCCTTGCCTGTGCTGCGCCGACATCCTGGACACTCCTTGCCTGTGCTGCACAGAAGCCCTGGACAGAGTCTCCTTGCCAGTGACTCAATGGATTCGGGCATCCTTGCCACTGCAGCCATGAGCTCAGTGTGCCTGTGCTCTGCCTGGGCGCTCATTTCAGCGAGGAGCCGCACCTCTTCTGCGCTCACTGTAGCAGGACTTGCGAAGGCTAGACTCTCCCTCTGGGGAGAAGGCCGCCGAGCTTCCCTACCCACCCCGAGTTGCTGCAGCCCGCTGGGCCCCAGAGCTTCACCCTCCTCTGACCATTCCCCCCTGCTCCCCTCCAGGGAAGACGTGTCCCCATTATGGCCATGGGCTGCCTCGGCTAAGGGTGGCACTCAGAGTCACTCACAGTGGCAGCTTGAGGGCCCATCTCCTCACCTGGAAAATCAGCATCTGAAAGCAGGGAGGTACAAGAGTGGCTTTAGCGTGAGGACAGGCTGGCAGCGAGGGAGGCATGAGTGCTGCAATGTACTGTATTGGTTCGATAGTGGCAAAGGATGCTGGTGTGAGGCACAAGTGGAAGGAGAGAGGTCAAAAAGGTGATGACTTTACCATTGCTGTCCAGAACGGGGTCAGCATCTCCAGTGGTGACGGGGCCAATCATCTGGCCTGCCATAATCCGCTGGACTCGCTGCTCCAGATCGGTGAGGGCCTGAAGGTGAGGCCGGCCTCCCCCGGTCTGTTGCTGCTGCCTCCTGTTATGCGCCAGCTTGCCCAGCAAGAGAAAGGACGGGCTCTGAGTACAGTGTGAAGCCCTGATCTTGGCTGCACTGCCTCCCATGGTGGAATAGTCCTTACAGTATGAAGCCCTGATCTTGGCTGCACTCCCATGGTGGAATAGCCCATACAGTGTGAAGCCCTGATCTTGGCTGCACTGCCTCCGATGGTCGATTAGCCCTTACAGTGTGTAAAGTGCTGAATGTGCGTGTGAGTTTCATGAAAGGCCCATAGGTGTTGGATGAGGGCTGGACATTGGGGCTTTCAGGACCCTTTGGCCATAAAGTGAGGTCGACATGCAGGGATGAAGAGGATTCTGAAAAAGGTACTCACCCTGATGACCCGAGTGAGGTCGTTGAACTTCTTCCTGCATTGCACAGGTCCTAGGCACCATATTGCTGGAGGTCACTCAGTAAGCCACCTCCCTCCAAGCTTTGCGATAGTCGTTGGGCAGTGGCCTCCTGCCACTGTCCGGGAACAGGATAGATCGCCTGCGCTCCACCGCGCCAACCAGAACCTGCAAGGCCCCCTCGCTGAACCGCTGCGCTCACTCCCTGGCTCTCTCCATGGTCCTAGGCATAAGAATGTGGCAGCAGGTCTGTCCAGGCCGAGAATCAGTGCTCCGATGCGCAGGGTGTGGCTGCAATCCAACATCGAACCTCCCCTTTAAGAGCTGACAGGCGCCAGCGTGTCTGCGTGCAATCGCTAACTGGCCGCACCTGCGCTGCGCCCACCCTCGGTGCTAGTGCCTCGCTTCTCCGGCTTAGCACCTTAAGACAGTCGTGCAACGCCTGTTTTAGCGCTCCAAGCACCTCCTGGGGCGAAGCAGGCCAATTTACCAGTAGGTGGCGATAATTTGCGCCGGGCACAACATTTCGCGCCCGGTCGATACTTACGCCCCAAACGGGACGATACTGAATTTCTCCCCCATAGATTCATAATGGCACAGAAGGAGGCCATTTGGCCCATCGAGTCCGCGCCGGCTCTCTGCAGAGCAATCCAGTCAGTCCCACTCCCCCGCTCTATCCTCGTAGCCCTGCAAGTTTATTTCCCTTGAGTGCCTATCCAGTCTCCCCTTGAAAATATTGAGTGTCTCCGCTTTCCACCACTTTCGTAGGCAGCGAGTTCCAGGTCCTCACCACTCACTGTGTAAAAAAGTTTTTCCTCACATCCCCCCTGTATCTCTTGCAACTGAAAGAAGTATTTGTGCTGTTGCACCAAGGTAAAATGACTTACTGTTGAAAGCAGATCTATGCTAAAGATGCCTGACTTCGCAGCATATGAAACAACAAACCGTATGATGTGGGTTAGAGAATTTGACATTGGAACTAATCTCTTCAGATAACAGATTTAGGGGGAAAAATTGGTTAGCACCTCCAGTTAGCACCTGGCGGGGACGCTGATGCAATAGCGCCGGGGCGAGGCGAATCCAGCGACACATGCCAAATCTGGCTTCCTCGTAGCGCTGCTGCTATGAGTTATCACCGGGGACCTCAGCACCAGGCAGATTGTGACATCAGTAAGCGTGCAATGCTCACTGGGTGCCTGATCTGCAAAATTCCCCTGCCATAGCGCCTCGCCCTGAGGGCGACAGGGAGAGGAGGCGTAAAGCAGGCAGATGCCGGCTCCAGGGGCGCTACTTAAAGGGATCATGAGTAATGAGTCGCAGCTGTCAAGTTAATGGTGTTTCACTGCTTCCTTGTCAGTTTGACATTGTGCAACAGTTTAATTCGGTCACTTAAAGGTTGTTTAGTATCAGGAGTGTTGTGGCGACTAACAATTAGTTACAATTAATCTCACAGCATATCAAAGTGCTACACTTGGTTACATTAATGGGGGCTGTACTGGCAGTCGACCTCGTCCTCCAGGATCTATGGTGGAGGGAGTGGAGGCAGCGAGAAAGATTGGAACATGTGGCCAGAGGGAGGAGAAGGACCATCAGGGCTCTCAACAGGAGGCCTTACCCTCCGAGGGTATTCCGCGAGCACTTCTCCTACCTCCAATTAAGTGAGGAGCAGTGTATTAGAAGGCTCCGCTTCAGCAAGGAGGTGGTCACAGAACTCTGCCACCTCCTGCAACCAGACCTCAAGCCTCAGATCAGGGCGACCACTGCTCTCTCAGTGGCAGTCAAGGTCACCGTTGCTCAATTTCTTCACTAGCGGATCTTTCCAGTCTGCAACAGGAGATATAGGTAACATCTCACAGATCACCGTCCATTGCTGCATCCGGGAGGTCACAGAGGCTCTCTACATTAGGAGAAGGGGCTAAATTTCCTTCCCCATCACCAGAGAGAAGCAGGATAAACGTGCAGGTGACTTTGCCAGGATAGCGGGCTTCCCCATGGTGCAGGGCGCCATTGAATGCACCCATGTGGCTTTGCATGCACCGCATAACAATCCTGAGATCTTCCATAATCGCAAAGCCTACCACTCACTTAATGTGCAGTTGGTATGCGACCACAGACAGTGAATCCGCAATGTGAATGCCTGGAGGTGAACTAAAAGATACAAGACGCTATACAGGCTTATATACCCGAGTGGTCACTATGGGTATCTCTGCTTCATCATTAGGCGTATAGAGTTGTGGGGTAGGTTGTCCCTTTTCGGATGACGCTATGATCTGGTCAGCATGGTGCCTTATTATGCTTTCACCAATGTCCACGGTATACATCAGCGGTCCTAGTCGTGTGCAAATAGTTCCAGGCTGCCATTTCTCGGTACGGTAGTCCCGGGCCAAAACTTGTTGACCTATCTGGAAGGTTCTCATTGGCCTTTCATTCATGCCTTGAAATTGCCGGTTCTCTATGTCCCTTCTGATGTTTGGCTTGATCAAATCCAGCCGGCATCTTAGTCTTCTATTGAAAAACATCATGGCGGGAGTTTGGTTTGTGACCGCATGTGTTGCATTCCTGTACGCCAACAAGAAGTTATCTACCTTATGTTGTAGATTTATGTCTTCATTACCCATGGCCTTTATGGCCTTCTTGAAGGTCTGGACAAACCTTTCAGCTAATCCATTGGTGGCGGGATGGTATGGGGCGGACGTGTAGTGCTTAACCCCATTGTTTTTTAAGAACTTCCTGAATTCTTCGGACACAAATTGCGGTCCATTATCAGAACAGATCTGTTCCGGCAGCCCATTCCTGGCAAATATGGTCCTTAATACTGTGATGGTTTTTTCCGTGGTGGTGGAGGACATCTTTATTACCTCCGGCCACTTGGAGTGTGCATCCACCGCGATTAAGAACATTGAGTCCATAAATGGACCAGCAAAGTCGATATGTACCCTTTGCCATGGAGATGAGGGCCACTCCCATGGATGCAGAGGAGCTTGTGGTGGGGCGTTTTGGACCTTCTGGCATCCTAAACATCTCTTGGTCATTTCTTCGATGTCTCCATCGATACCTGGCCACCACACGAACGCTCTGGCTAGGTTCTTCATTTTCACTCCACCCAGATGCCCCTCGTGAAGCTCCTTTAGCACTTTTTGCTGGAGTTTGGGTGGAATCACCACTCTGGATCCACACATCAAAGTTCCTCGGCACACTGACAGCTGTTCTCTTCTTTGCGAAAATGCTGGCAACAGTGGTTCGCCATGTGCTGGCCATCCCTTCACCGTTAAATCGTAGACTCGTGAGAGAGTCGGGTCATTTCTTGTTTCCTTTTCGATCGTAGAATTTGTTACTGGTAGACATTCCACTATGGTTGAGTGGAACATCTCCACTGGGTCCACTGTAGGCGCCTCTTCTACCGTTGGCAACGGTAGGCGTGATAAACCATCAGCATTCCCATGCTGCTTTGATCCTTTGTATTCTATGTCATATTGGTGTGCCCCTAGGAAAAGGGACCACCTCTGTAGCCTTTGCGCTGTCATAATGGAAACGCCCTTTTTAGGGTTGAATATGGATACCAACGGCTGGTGGTCTGTCAGCAGTGTAAACTTCTGGCCCTGCAGGTAATGATTAAACTTCTTTACTCCCCACACCAGGCTGAGAGCCTCCCTATCTATCTGAGCATAGTTGCGCTCAGCGGAGGTCAATGATTTGGATGCAAATGCGACTGGCCTTTCCGAGCCATTTGGCAACTTGTGTGAGAGTACTGCTCCAATACCACAAGGAGAAGCATCACAAGCTAAACGAATAGGTAGCGTTGGGTTGAAGTGAGCCAACACTTCCTCTGAGGTGATCAATGTCTTGCTTTTGCGAAAGGCCTTCTTACAGTCCTCGCTCCACTTCCATGGTACTTCTTTCTGCAAAAGAGCATTCAGCGGGGGCAGCACCGTGGATAGATTTGGCAGAAACTTATGGTAATAGTTAATCAACCCTTGGAACGATCTCAACTGGGATACATTTTCCGGAGCGGGAGCCTTCACAACAGCTTCGATCTTGTCAGGTGACTTGTGCAGCCCCTCCTGGTCAATGACATGACCACAGTACGAGATCCATTTCTGAAAGAACTCACATTTCTGGCGATTAACTCGAAGGCCATATTCCTTCAACCTGGTGAGCACCAGTTTCAAATTTGCAAGGTGTTCCTCATCGTCATCTCCTGTAATCAGGATATCGTCCAAGTAACATTGAGTGCTTGGAATTCCCTGTAATACCTGCTCCATGGCCCTCTGCCAAATTGCCAGAGCCGAAGCCACTCCAAAAACCAATCTATTATATCGATACAAGCCTCTGTGTGTGCTGATTGTGAGATACTGGCGCGACTCTTCCTCAACTTCCATCTGTAAGTACGCTTGCGCCAGGTCTATCTTGGTGAAGCGTTTCCCGCCAGACAATAAAGCAAAGATATCCTCAATCCGCGGAAGCGGATATTGCACCGTGTGAAGCACCGGATTAACTGTGATCTTGAAGTCTCCACAGATGCGGACCTTCCCCGGTTCCCCTGGCTTGTTACTCGATGAACGCTTCATGACGGGAACAATGGGCGTGGCCCACTCACTCCAGTCCACCTTAGACAGTACTCCTGAATGTTCCAGCCCTTCCAGCTCAGCTTCCACAGCAGGTCGTATCGCATACGGTACCGGTCTGGCTTTGAAAAATTTTGGGTTTGCATGTTCTGCAATCTTGATTTTTGCCTTAATTCCTCTCAGTGTTCCCAGTCCCTGTTGGAACACCTCCTTAGCCTCATCCAATATTCTGGACAATCGTTCAGGTTTGACATCTTTTTTTTTTCCGGAATCTACCGTTATTGCGTTTAGGGAGTGCCAGTCCATATTTATTTTCCTGATCCACTCCCGTCCCAGAAGTGGTGGACCTCCCTCAGGTAGTACATATAAGTCCATTCCTTGGTGTTCTTTGCCCTTGTGTATCACCTTGCCTTTTATCTTTCCGATGGGGTATACTTTTTGCCCCGTGTATGTCTGCAATACTATCTCCGTATCCCATAGGGGAATATGTTTGAATAACTTTTTGTAATCTTGCTTATTCATGACCGTCAACGCCGATCCAGTGTCCAATTCCATCTTCACTTGGACTCCTGCTATCTGCAGTGTGACCCAGATAGTTTGTCGGTCAGCTTCCTTACTCACGTTGTGAATTCTCAGACTACCCAGTTCCTTGCTGTTGGAGTCTGAATCCGAATTCTGTTCATCCGAACTCTTCTCAGCCACCTTATGTACCTTTCTGCACTTTTCCTGTGGTGACTTTTTGTTGCTGGTCTTCTTTCCTGACCGGCATACTTTAGCTATGTGACCAAGCTTGCCACATTTTCTACATTCCTGGTTTTTAAACCGGCATTGGTTCTGATCGTGTGTTGTCTTCCCACAACGATAACATTTCGTTGTACCCGAAGCCATTTGATCTACGCTGAGTACCGCTGCCTTCAGCTGCATTTCCGTGGTGCCTCTCGCTGCGGCTTCGTGCGATGCTGCAATAGTGACAGCCTTATCAAGTGTAAGATCATTCTCTTCCAGCAACCGCTTTTGTGTTCCTTCTTTCGACAATCCACACACGAATTTGTCTCTCAGTGCCTCTGTCAGGCTTTCCCAAAACTGACAGTATTTCGCTAGCTTGCGCAGTTCAATTAAATACTCCGCGTTGCTTTCCTCTTTCAGTTGCGTTCTCGCATAAAATTTAAATCGTTCCGCTAACATCAGCGGTGTGGGGTTCAAATGATTCTTCAGGACAGCAACAATATTAGCGAAAGTCTGATCCGCCAGTTTAGCTGGTGATAGAAGATGCTTCAATAGCCCGTATGTCTTCGCACCCATTGAGTTTAGTAAGGTTAGTGCTTTATCTTCATCTGATATTTTATTTGCCTTACAATATATCTCTATGCGTTCTACATACGTGGCCCAATCTTCAACATCGGGATCAAAATCGTTGATGTTACCACGCTTAGGCATCCTCGTGATCTTCTTGAGAAACAAAAGAATTATTATTATTTTTTTACAAAATGGCGGTTTCCCACGCTTGTCTTCTTCCCCCGCCTCTGAAAATGGCGGCTTCCCGCGTTTGCCTTTCTCCCCCGCTGGCTGTAATGGCGATTGCCGATTTGCTGCGTTCGCCCTCCCCCAGCGGTTTTCAAATCGTGCCTCCCAGCCCCTCTTGCAGTCCGGTCCTTTCCCCCCCGGCTGCGGCTGAGTTCTCCGCGTTTTTTTTAAAATTTTCTCCCGCGCCTTACGATCGTCCCGGTCGCTGCGCCTCGCGGCCTCGGTAGCTGCCCGGCCTTTTTCACCGGTCACGGTCGAGCTCGCTCTCGACGCTGTTGCGTCTCCCAGCCCGCTTGTAGCCCGATCTCTCACACCGGCTGCGTTAGCATTCACCGCGGCTTCCGTGCCTTACACTGCCCCAGTCTCAGTGCCTCTGGCCCCGACTTCTGTCCGGCTCTTTTCCCCGGCCGCGGTCGAGTTCCCCGCCCTTATATCCTCCGTTTTTTTTAAATTTTCTCCCCCTACTCACAGTCAACGTGGCGGACTTGCTGCTCGTCGCTGATCGGCTTACCCACCACCGTGATAGAAGGGATGATCACTGCCTGTTGCTGATGGAAGGCTTCGTGTCAGAATTCTTCCTTTGCTCTGCAGACCCGAGTCTTTTCTCAGCAGAATGATGAGGGCGGATGCCTCCTCTCGACGCCCGTTAAATTGCCTTGGATGTATCTCTGCCGCAGGGTAAGATCGTACTCGTCGCCACTGTTAAGTCTGTGTGTTGTATTGGGAATTACTACACAGACCACAAGAGTAAACTTAAACAGGTCTTTACTAGTTGAAGGTCAGGGCGGAACTGCCCAATAAATCATTACACAGCACTTATATACCGGTGTGGTCACCACCGGTATTACAGTATACAGCAGCCAAGATAAAGTAGTGCAACCCTTAAAATAGTTCTCTTAAAGGTGGAACGGTTACATACACTACAGTGGGAGCAGGAATGCAGTCCTCCTGAGAGAGGACAGCAGGTTCCTGCTCCGCTGACCCACTGCCACTCCCCCGGGGCAGCACCTCAGCATCCCTAGCAATCTGTTACAACACAGATTGCTGGCCTGCTGCGACACCGTGAAACCTTGGTCGATGGTGGTAGACCCAGCCACGATGGCAGCAGTCAGAACTTGCGTTGCATCAAGCTGAAACTGCTTGAGAGCAGTCTGGGATTGAATGCCACCAAGCGTAGGCTGCATTACAGCACTAAGAAGTTGCGTCGCTTCCACTTGTGCTGCAATGGAAGCTCCTACTCCCTCCTGCTGTGAGCCACCTTGGCCTGCAAGAGAAAGGAAAGTGTGTGAGTGAGTGTGGAGCAATGTGTTTGGGTGATGTGCCTGCCATAGTTGAATAGCTGTCATTGTGTGCAAGGTGTGAGATGTGGGTGTGAGTGTTGGTAGGTAGAGATTGTTGCTGGGGGTGTGGTGCTTTGGGCAATGTATGAAGGCTGTGGTTCAGATGGTGGTACGTAGCATTTGTAGAAGCATTCACTCACCTTGACCACCTGAGTGAGGCCATTAAATTTCTTCCTGCACTGTGTATGGATCCTGGGGACCACAGTGCTGCCCGAGATATGCGGAAGACTTGCGGCGAGGGCCTCCTGCCACTTGCCGGGTAGACCACTGCCCTCCGACTCTCCACAGCGAACACCAGTGCCTCCAATGTTTGATCGCAGAATCTGCAGTCTCTCTCCCACTGGGGCGTGGATCTGCCATGAGTACAGCTGCCTCAATCCTCCGGCTCTTTTTCCTTGACCTGCTGCTGCTTGCTGAGGCAGCTGCACAGCCAGCAATGTTGAGAATAAGCTTTTGCAGCATCAATGAACCTTCCCTTTAAGAACTGGAAAAAACCTGTGGCAATCGTGACTTGCAATTAGACTGCCCCTGATATTGGTCCACTCTTTGAGTGTAACGCTTGGGTTTGAATTAGGACTCCAATCATTTCTTTGAGCAGTGAGTACAAATTTGGCGTGCAGTCGAAAGCATTAGCGTCTGGTGCTAATTCTCCAACTTTTCTAATTATACCGCCCATTCCTGGGCTATAATGAATTTCTAGCCCTATAATTCTTGTTTTCAATTTTGAAATATAATTGAGAATAGAGAACACAAAACTTGGTTCCTCCGATGGCTCAGTTTGTAGAGGCAGCACCAAACTGAGTTGTACAAAGCAGAAAGGCTCTCGGTTTGATTCCTGCTCTGTGCTAAGTTGCCTGATCTCAATCGGGATGAGCTAAGTGCTCCTGAGCTAAGGAATGGAAAACTCAGCCATAGTTCCTGCTCTGTATTGCTGTCTAGTGACTCTGACTGGAAAGTGCATGTGTGCATGTGCATCAAACTTGGCTGTGACGTCCTTACAGTCAAATAGCACACTGTCACCCAATACCTGGAATCATGCCTGGAGAATGGCCATTTTATTGAGCTCAGCAGTCCATGCCTCCAGAAGAGAAGGAAGGAAGAAACCTGACAAAACAATTACAATAATATTTAGACAAAAGCAAAATACTGCAGATGCTGAAAATCTGAAATAAAAACAGAAAATGCTAGAAATACTCAGCTGGCCAGGCAGCATCTGTGGAGTGAGAAACAGAGGCTGGGATTTTGCCGAAGCTCAGAGGGCGGATTCAGAGGCGGGTCCACTGTCAAAATCGAAATAATTGACAGCGGGTTGGGAACCCACTCCGAACCCACCTCCATGTAAATTTCCAAAGTGTCGGGTCTGCGATTTCAGTACAGACCTGACACCAATGGCCGAGGCATTTAAGATAGTTAAATGCTTGTTAAACGCTTGTTAACTACTATTTTGCCAGCCTATTTCTATTTTCCCACTTTTTTAACGGGGTTGACATCTTTCGGAGATCACGTCAGGTAAGTAGGTCAGATTCTTTAGGCTCGATTTTGAGTTTGGTGACGGGTTGGGTGCAGGTCAGGTGGTTGGCGGGTGCGATCCCACCTCCACTGTCATGCGGGATAAAATTGCGATTTTGCCCTAATTGGGCAATTGATTCCCTGTGTGTGCGCCCCCCTGGCCCAATTAGTCCTTTGGGTCTGAAACTCACCTCTGCTGATGTCATTTCTCCAGCTGCATTTAAGGCCTCCAAGCAGCATTGCTTCATTTTGTGCCTATGTTCTTCCAGAGTGACAACTGCTTAAAGTGTGTTCTACTGCTGAAATGTCGAGCTCAAGGGCCAAGGCCTCATCATGTTTCGATGATGACTCCCTCCATGCTCTGGTGGAGGGAGCCAGAGTTCAAAAGAAAGTGCTCTTTCCTTTCTCTGGGAAGAAAAAACCTCCCCAGCAAACCAAAGCTGTGTGGGTGCAAGTGGCTCATCCGCCTCCGCAAGGTCTTCCTCCTCCTCCTCCTCCTTCTCATCCTCATCTGAGGAGGCTATGCGCTGAGCCACTTGTACCTCAGGCAGCTGCAAGCCACGATGCTGTGCCATGTTGTGAAGTGCACAGTAGACCACGACGATTCTGGAGACCCTGGCTGCTGAATACTGTAGGGCTCCACTTGATCTGTCAAGGCATCTGAATCGTATCTTCAGCAAGCCGATGGTTTGCTCGATGATGGATCTGGTGAAAATGTGGCTGGCATTGTAGCGCTCCTCAGCTTCGTTCGATGGCCTCCTCAACAGCGTCATCAGCCACGTCTTCAGGGGATAGCCCTTGTCTCCAAGTAGCCACCCAGAAAGTTGGTTTGGCGGATTGAACAGCGAAGGCACACTAGACTGCCGAAGGGTGAACGAGTCATGGCAACTGCCATGGTACTTCGGCAAACATGCAAAATGTCCTTCCTGTGGTTACACACCAGCTGCACGTTGAGGGAGTGGAAGCCCTTGCGGTTGACAAAAACAGCTGGATTGTGATGGGGTGCCCTAAGGGCTACATGTGTGCAGTCTACGACGCCCTGCACCCTGGGCAAGCCTGCCATATTTGCAAAGCCAACCGCACGTGCGGTTACACTTGATTGATCTGTCGAGAAGTGGATGCAATTGTGCGCCTTGGCAAAGAGGGCATCGGTTACCTGCATGATGCAAGTGTGTGCGGCTGACTGGGAGATGCTGCTGATGTCTGCTGATGAGCCCTGGAAGGACCATGAAGCAAAAAAATTGAGGGCAGTGGTGACTTTGACAGCCACTGGTAAGTGGTGTCTACCCGCACCTCTGGGCTGCAGTAGTTGGTGCAGCATTGCGCAGATGTCAGCGACTACCTCTCGCGAAAGTCTCAGCCTCCTTTGGCACTGCTGCTCACTCATGTTTAGCAAGCTGCTCCTCGGCCTGTAAACCCTATGTTGGGGGTATCTCCTGTGGCGACGTGCTTCCCTGCGCTGGCGCCATCTGCCCTGTGCACCATCAGGTGGGTGAGCAGAAGGTTGGCGCTCCTGTTGTTGTTGCTGCTGTTGTTGTGCCTGGTTCTGCTGCGGCTGCTCTTCCTCCGAATCTGGGGACCAGGATGAAGGGAAATAAATGGTTTTCATGCTGTCGGTAGATATCTCAGTTGAGGAAGCGCTCAGTCAATGTGGGGAGAGGGTTTTCCCAGGAGGCCACAATGGAGATGGATTTCAGCTGCACCACTTCCAAATTCAGTAGACCTGCAAAAAGTTTGCCAAGACCTGAAAAAACAAAGTTCTGTCACTTACAACTGATCCTTGTTGAAAGCTTCGTTTTTATGCTGGAGCTGCAGCTGTCAGGAAGCCAGCCACTTGTAAACCCGACACAATCAGTTGGCATTGTTTGGGAACGACGTGGAACACACTGAAAATGTGGTAAAATTTAAAAGGCCAGGCAAAATAGGATTACAGAGGCAGTTAACAACCAGTTAACTGCCTTAAGGGCCTATCCTGCCGCTTGGTGGCGGGACCGAATGGGAGTCTCTGAGCCTGCCTTTGGAAAAGCTGGACGGAGGCGGGTTGACGGTGGGATCGGAACCCGCTGACATTTTTTTTTCAAATTTACTGCCTGACCCGCCTCCAACCCCGCTCCCTGAGTGCTGGCAAAATCGAGCCCTTTATGTCTCCCCATTGCTGTGACTAGGTGACAGCTGCAAAAGTGGTATGAAAGCTACTGACATGAATCTTGTCATTCTTGTGTAAATGACTTATGAAGTAATACTGGGCGGCCTGCTGGTGGCGCTGTCCAGGGAGAGTATAAATACTCGGGCATGGGCCCAGCTTGCTCAGGACATTCTTTAACAGGAACTAGTGAAGGACACAACTAGATCTCCATGTTGAAAACCAGTTGATTAAAGCCTTAATACTCAGACCAAGTGCCTAGTAGTTTTCTTATGTCAGCTACCATTTCACAGCTGTTCACTTTCCAATGTCAGAAGCTTGAGCCTTCAGGACTTGAAAGGCACTTCTGAGCTTTATGCAGTTTGGAAGTGTTTGGAGTAAACTCTCTATCCACTGTCACCTCCTTGGAGCAAGCTCTCACACCATTGATAGATCACTTTTGTCATCTCAACTTCAGCTGCCATCTATTCCAGCAACATCGGTACCCTTGAAAAAATCTCACCTCGGTCCTCTGAATCCCTCCACAACAGCCCCAACACCAGCAGCACCAGGCACACCAACATCACCAACAACATGGCCAACAACAACACCAACCTTCTCCACAATCATCTGATGCTGCACAGGACAGACGGTATCAGCACCCGACCACATTGCTGCCCGGGAGGCCAGCGATGGCATCACCATGGCCAGATTTACTTCACTTGACGCTGTACACCCAGGCTGCCACATGATGTGTCAGGTTGGCACCACCCCACACCAAACCCATAAGGCATCCCTACAATGTCCAAGCCATTCCTTTCACGCTCATCACAATTGGGGGGGGCGGTGGGGTGGAGGTATGTCTCGACATTCACTGAAACTCACTAAGACACTTCCAAAGGTGAGCACAGATCTGGCCAATAGGTAAAGAGTTAAAAATATATATTTCAATGTTTGACAACACATTAACAGAACCTTCACATGAACATTGGCTAAACCACCCAAGTGCCTACCCTTCCTTGTGTGTTGTTAGTTGGTATCCTTGCAGTAGGTTGAGGGTGAGTGTGAGGGGTGGCTAGTGAAATGGGGAAGTGATAATGTAGATAGAGAGGGATGGGTGGTGGTGCAAGGTAAGTTGGTGTGAATAAAGATGTGCAGGAGTAGGGTAGGGAAGGCAGAGTGATGGGGATGTGATGAGTGGCACAGCAGGATGAGGTTGAGTGTGGCTTGGCAGTAATGTTTCGTGATCTGCTCAGATCATTGAAAAGCTTGTACCACAGCAGCCTAGTCCTCTTGATGACATCCCTACTTCTGCCCTCATGTGCAGTGTGTAACCAGGTTGCGTTGATCCCCTGGGGAGGTCTCTTCTGCCCATTGGAAGGGAAGAGAACCTCCCTGCATGCTGTGACTCCCTCTATAAGTATATGGATGGAGTCATGGGAGAGCCTGGGTGCAGCTGTGCACCTTTGTGCAGTGCTTGTCAGTGTTTGCAACACCTCAATGCTGTAGAACACTGACAGCAGAACAGTCAAGATCAATTTGGACATGGTCCCTTTAAGAAAACCGGCTAATGACGTGTCATCAAATGACGTCGTCAGACCTGCTTCCTATTAATTGGCCAGGAATCTCGCAGGGCGGGCTTAACAATCTCAATCAACGAAAAAGCACTTGGAGAGTGCAGGCTGCAGTAGGCAGTGGGCTGGGACCACGACACCGACCCCGGCTACCCCAGACTCACCTCTGTCAGCGAAATCACAGCCAGAGTTAACGTTTCAGATCGATGACATTTCACCAGAAGTAATAATATTTAGATTGCATTTTAATGAACGATGCAGTGAGTATTGAAATAAGTTTGTGTAAAAGAAATCCCAAAAAACATTTGAAATTGGTTCTTCTTCGCCAAAGCTTATTTTTATTAGGCCATTTGGGGTAGAAATTCGATTGTCTTTCACCCAGTTTTCAGGCGTTCCACGTACTAATTTTGTGGTGGGACGTCCCGCGTTGGATTTGTGCACAGAATGTGGCGTCCCTAGCGGCTGCTGAAATGCAGTTGGGCTTATTCAAATAATTTAATAGGTGCTTATAGTATAAATGAAGACCCTTTGGGGAAATAGGCACCTGGGAGCATTTGATTCAATCATTTTTAAGCCCACCCAGAAAAACATGGCATGATCACTCAGGAAGCAGGCAAAAGTAATGATATTTTAAGGGATCCCCACCTCCATTAAGATGAGTCTCTGGATAGTTGTTTTTTGCTGCTGGAGATTTTACAAGCCATTTTTGACTACTTTGATGAGCATGGAAAATGTTTAATACTAAATGCCTTTTAGGGGGCTGACTTTTGGCTGAAGCTATACTCTGTCACTTCACTGGCAGCAGGAGTACTGGGAAAGATGGGATTGCCATTAAGTTGGGCCCAAAAACAGCCCAGATGAATTTCTACCCCTTTGTCAGCAATTTTGGTAAATCATAGAATCATAGAAATAAAAACATACAGCACAGAAGGAGGCCATTCGGCCCGTCGTGCCTGTGCTGGCTCTTTGAAAGAGCCGTCGTGCTTAGTCCCACATCCCCACCCCATGCCTTTGTCTGTAACCCGGTAAGTTCCTCATCCTCAAGTACCTGTCCAACTCCCTTTTAAAATTGTTTATGGAATCAGCTTCCACCACCTTTTCAGGTAGAGTGTTCCCGATCCGGACAACTCTCTGAGTGAAAGAATTTCTCTTCATCTCCCCTCTAGATCTTTTGCCAATGATTTTAAAACTATGACCTCTGGTTGTTGACCCACTCGCCAGAGGGAATGGTTTTCCTTATCTACTCTGTTAAAACCTCTCATCATCTTGAAAACCTCTATTAGGTCACCTCTTAAAATTTCCTGTTCCAAGGAGAACAGTCCTAACTTTTCCAACCTTTCCTCATCCCTGGTAACATCCTGGTAAACCTCCTCTGTACCCTTTCTAAGGCTTTTACATCTTTCCTGAAGTGTGGGGCCCAGGATTGTCCACAATACTCCAGCTGAGGCCTAACGATCGAATCTTAGAAATTTACGGAACAGAAGGAGACCATTTGGCCCATCGTGTCTGTGCCGGCCAAAAAAGAGCTATCCAGCCTAATCCCATTTTCTAGCTCTTGGTCCGTAGCCTTGTACGTTACAGTACTTCAAGTGCATATCCAAGCACTTTTTAACTGTGATGAGGGTTTCTGCCTTTACCGCCCTTTCAGGCAGTGAGTTCCAGACCCCCATCCTTACTCCCACAAGTGATTTATAAAGTTCTAGCATGATCTCTTTGCTTTTATATTCTATACCTCTATTTATAAACCCATATGCTTTTTTAACCACCTTATCAACTTGCCATGCTACCTTTAACGATATGTGTATATGGTCACCAAGGTTTCTTTGCTCATCTGCACTTTTCAAGATCATGCCATTTATAGTATACTGTCTTTCCATATTAGGCTTCCCAAAGTGCATCACTTCACACTTCTCCACATTGAACTCCATCTGCCATGCTTCTGCCCTTTTCACCATCCTGTCTACATCATCCTGAAACCTCTAACAATCCCCATCACTATCAATTATTTAGTCAGGTTTTGTATCATCTGCAACCTTTATAACGCTGGTCCCTACACCCGAGTCTAGGTCGTTTATAAAAATTGCAAAGAATAATGGACTCAAAACTGACCCTTGGGGAACACCACTGCAAACCACCTCCCAGCCTGAAAAACATCCATCCACCACCACCCTTGGAATGTGTTTCATATAATTTTGCTTATCTTAACCTCCTCCATAATCTTTATGTAATTTAAAAAAATGTAAATACTGTGTTATGCAAACACTGACATGAAACCAAAATGTACCTGGTAGCATGGCATGTCTGTGCTCAAGTGCACAGTGCTATAGTTCCTGATAACAGTCATGCCATCAGGGGAGGCCTTGAGTAGAGGTCAAAGGCATCTCAAAGAAAGGGAGGCTAAACCAGGGCAAATCAGAGACACAAGAGGAGAATTGCCTGTCCTCTTTGTCAGATAATAATTTGTGGTAAGGGCTCATCTAAAAAGAGTGGCAAATTTAATTTTAAATGGGAAAAAATAACAAATTGAGAATTTAAGTCATCTGATATATTGGACCGTATTTTCCAATCGGAGGCTTCCTGCGTGCTTACCTGAGGGCTCCCGAGGTGTGTATACTTCTGCTTCTGGGCCTCTCCAAACACGAAATGCGCAGGGCCCACATATCCCAGAGGCGCATGCGGTTCGCAAGCGTCCCTGGGATCACGTGGGCCATGGGGAGCCAATAGGAGAAGGGAATCTCCCTTCATACACTTGACAGACAGACTTGTCCATATGAATGGAGATCACCCCAAAAACACAGTAAAACATTAAATACATTTTTTTTAAATCACACTTTTAAAATGAGTTGAAATTACAATAAATTAAATATTTTAAACAAAAATGTAATTTTTTGAAAAAAAAATTAAAGTTTTTTACGGGGCTAAAAATAAACGTACCTTTTTAAAAAATATTTTAAAATTATAAATCAGTGAAATTTTTAAAAAACTTTTTTCAACTCTTATGTAAGATTTCTAAGGGTTTCCTGCAGGCAGAGGTTCTCCAGAAAGCGGAACTATCCGCCCACAGAGGCCCTTCTCCAGGGCAGGCGTCCGATCTGTCAAGAGCATTCTTGACAGATTGGAAATGCTGGTTTTCAGCGCATGCACTTCGCATACCTGAAACCGGCATTTCCGATGTCCCTACTGGTGTGTACACAGCTCGCACACACCGGAATATCCAGGCCATTACTTTTTTTTTCACAAAATTCAAAATGCTATCAAAATGTTAACTTTGTTTGTAAATTACAGTTACCAGATGCAAGGGGATACTGCACTGAACAAAATGACATACAACATGCCCCACTTTACTTGACAGTAGGCTTTTAAACGTAAACTTCTCAAATTAGACATCTTCCGCAATATCATGTGATGTTATTGTCATATTAATGTCACATGATCATCTCCATATGTCCTCCATAAACATTGTATGTTGTTAAATTGAAATTCTTTGTAAATATTTTTCTACCACCCGCATATAATACAATATACAACCCTGAGGCAGCTGTATTACACTATTATGCTTTAATGCAGAATATGACAGTAAAGTAAATGAGATAATTACTTTCTTAACCAGAAATATTTTGTGGTTGGCTAACCTTATACAGTATTATCACATGTTTCCATTTGTCTATATTTAGAAACCTCTTCTCTCAGGCAGTCATCCATCTCTTATCTGGCTTGTTTCAGTGCAATAACAATTTTATTTTCCTACTTTCCTCTCCTTTTCATCCCTTGCCTCTTTAAGACAGTGATTCATGCTGGGGTCTAGTTCCATGGGTGCCACCATCCCTCTGCCACCTTGGCTAAGTGGTGACTGCATCTGTACCTATACACTTTACTGGAAAGATTACTGGATAGTGATGAGGAGTTCGAATCATGCCTGGTTTCTCCCTTCCTTAGCCCAGAGCTGTTGAGACCAATTGTGGCGCCCTGGTTAAAATCAGCTAAATGAACGCAGACTGGAGACTATCCCTATGGCCTTCCTGATTGATAGGCTCAGTTTCACATCAAGTGGTGCATTTATCCACTGACCCATCCAAGGAGCCCCTGCCAATTAATTTTGAACAATGGCAACTTGCCTGCCTTGAACCTGTTGTTCTCATAATCCTAATGAAAGAGCAGAGTGGATCAAGATAATAATTTACTGTCCTAAGTTCATTAAACCCATATCCAATCAATAATATATATTAATAACAATCCTCACTAAAAATGTGTGGTCTTTTTTTTAAGCAGTGTGAGTCAGTACTGCTGCTTTCCTTTCCCGACTGCCTTTTTTTCGAAGCTTTCAATTATGCCGTGTTTTATTAATCTTGTAGTGTTTCATTTCCCTTCCAACTTCATAGCCTTTTATATAGAATTTTCTTGCTCGGCATTTCTATCATCTCATCGTGCCTGGTGTTCTGGCAACTTTCTGCTGTGCTCTCTCTCTGTTCTTTTGCCAGCACGTCTCTTGACAGTTACATTTTCCCTTATTCACCGCACCCAAAAACCCTTCTTCATTTTGACATTCAGTTCCTGAGAATCTGGTACAAATGACCTGCTGAGTCCTTACCTGTCTCCAAATAATTAATCTAATTTTCTTGACTGCATCTGCCCGTGCAACAATCTTTGCATGTTTTTGGTCTTGTATACTGTCCATTGTACAGGCTAATCTCAGTGTAAGATGTTAATGGCATTTTTATCTATTGTTTATTTTTATTGTTTCCCACTGAATGTTCTCCAGCCTATTTAATTCCTGCTTCATGTTGGCTTCCTTGTAGACAGGCAGGATAATCTGATCTATTTACTATTGGTGCCATTACATATTACCTGACAGGACTCACAAATTCTGGGCCAGCATTGAGTTCCTGCTGTTCACCCGTCAGATGGACTACACCATTGTCATGAGACATTCTATCTGGTGGCCCAGCTACCAATTAATAACAGTTGCCTTTGAAACTACCTGAATTCTAGGGAGGGGGGGGGGGGATTTTAACCCCCAGGAATGGGTGGGTAAGAATTCATGATTTTTGGAGCAGGAACGTAAACCAGCTCCAACGCACGCACTTAATGAAAACGTGTTTGGATGCCTGCGAGAAACGTACTTGCCAAAGTCAGGGATTTCCTAATTGGATGCGGGTGGGTACTTATTGGCTCAATTAACAAAATTAGGAGAGGTTAATGAGGTATTTTTGTATTGTTTTTAAGTTGGCTCCAAATTTTACTTTAGCAGGACTCGTTTTCCGGGGCTCGGGAAACTGACAAGGGAAATGGAGGTGAGTTTGAGCAGCAGTTCAGGTGGGTTTTTAAACTAGTCATTGTCCCATCTGAATACAACCTTACTTAATGCAGCTACTGTCTCAGCTCCCTCTGGCAAATGTTTAGCAAAGAGTGCTTGTGTGGATATATCTTTTTTTCAAACTTGGAGGGCAGGATTTTCATTGGGCTGTGGAGGCGGGATTGGAGGCATGTGGGGGTTTAAAATTGCGAAATCGGGGGGAGGGGGGCACGAACCAATCCCGCCCCCAACCCGCCTCCATGCCAGTTTCAAAGGAGGCGGATGGATACCCGACCTGTGCTGGGAGCTCCCTCCCCGAGGCGGGAAGGGGATTAATGCCAATTAACTGCCTGTTAACAGGTAGTTAACAGGCAATTTTTAGCCTAATCCCTATTTTTATCCCTGAAGTGTGGGATTCCCGACGGCTCCAAACCATGCCAAGTTAGCGAGGCGGACCGTCGGGCTGAAGGGCTTGGAGGGTTCGAGATGTCCGGTGTTCAGGTGAGTGATGGGTGCATGAGTGCAGAGGTAAGTGTGTTTGGTGTGTGTAAAGTGTTTTACTTACCTTTACTTATCTTTACAGCCTTCCTTCCTTCAGGTCTCGGGAGTCCCTCATCTCACCGGCACAGAAAGCAGAATGGCCGCAAGCTGTCAAAATCTGCAGCATTCAGCTTTCTGTTCTGGAGAGATCTCTAAATCAGCCTGAGAGGAAGGAATTAACTTAGAGTACAGATTGTCAGTGTTTGACAGCTTCAAAGAGCTGTCAAACGCTGATATTTCATCTGTCAAAAGCTCTTGACAGATGAAATGTCAATCTGTGATGTCACCTGCTGCCGGTTGGCCCTTAATTGGTCTGCTGAGCCCACTGGGTGGGCTCAACAAGGTCAATCAAGTAAAAATCGAGTGGGTTGGCCACAACTTGATGGAGGCGGGACTACAATCCCGAAAGTTGTAGTTCCGCTTCCTACATGCCTCCAGTATCAAAATCCAGCTTTCCATTGTCAAGATCAGGATGGGAGGCACCTTGGATGTGTTTGACAGCACATCAGAAGAAGAAGACCATCACCATCCATGGCAGTGACGAGTTGCTGTGGTGGGATCAGCACATACGCAGGAGGGAGGTCCACAGGAGAAAGCTGCACCGGAGGGAGCTTTGCAGGTGGAGGAGGACAAAGGGGCTCATCACTCATGTTCAGATGAGGAGAGCATAGAGGAGGAGGAAAACATAGAGGAGGAGGAGTAGGATGATGAAGATGGGGCACTCATTGCCAGACCAATCACTTACATTTCTGCCCGGGCAGCAATGTAAGTGGCTGGTCTGGTGACGGATGCCCAAATAGTGCGAAGGTTCACCTAGTACGAAACATTACAAATGAAATTCTGCAGTCCATTCCCACCATTAGCACCAAAACCCCATCCCTCCCTTTGCGCTAAACAGTCCCTCAACCACATCCGCCCAATGGGTCCCATCATATGTTGACATTCATCATCAAACAAGTGAAAGGGGGAGTTGGCACTCGGGTTGTAATAATAGGCAAGCCGTGGAAGTGGTGTAACTCATAAAATTTTATGTGGCATTGTTAAAAAAACAGAACCTTAACAAAAAAAATCTTGAGGATTTGAGTACAGGAGCAAGGATGTCTTACTACAGTTGTTCAGGGCCTTGGTGAGACCACACCTGGAGTACTGTGTGCAGTTTTGGTCTCCTTACCTAAGAAAGGATATACTTGCCATAGAGGGAGTGCAACGAAGGTTCACCAGACTGATTCCTGGGATGGCAGGTGTTGTGTATGTACCTTTAAGAGAAGAACTGATTTTATACTGCAATACCGGCAGTGACCACACCTGTATATAAAGCCATAGCAGGCTTCTGTACTTCAGTCTTAAGTTACCCTCTGTTCAGCTGCAAGCACGAGTAGAGGGAGCTGCCAGACTTTGGAGAGTGGATTAAAGTGGTGGTCCCCTGACCAGGAAGAGGAGGAGAACGTTGGACCACCACCACCAACTCCACCATCATTACATCAACTGAGGTGCCTGGAGAGAGAGGACAGAGGAGGAGAAGGAGAAAGGAGGCCTACATCAACATCAACCAGGGGAGAGGCCTTTCTATCACTGCCTCCCCAATTTGGCCTCCACTTCAGGAGAGGGAGAGAGGGGAGAGAAACCAACTGCTTGAAAGGAGGGAAGAAAACTTCATCCGGAACATCTACAGGTGGGTGTTATTTGGGGCACTCTCCCAAGACTTTGTATTTTAGGTGGGGGGAGAAAAGAAGAAGCAAGGCCGGATCATCAAGGGGTGTAGTGTGTGTGCTCTTGTTAAAAGCTAGGCCACACACACCACTAATTAGCATCCCTTCTATTGCCTGCCCTGGGAGAGCTTGGAGCTGCCCAAGGTGAAGTCCTTAATTTAATTTAATTACCTCGTTAAGACCTGTTGCAGGACTAAGCTTGGGCTTCTCCAGCTTTTCCAGGTGAAGACGTCTTCTCCCCCTGCCAGAAGACCACCATCACCAAAGACTTTTTCCATCGGAGAGTGCAACCCTGCCTACACCCACCCACCATCCTGAGTGGCAACACTGCCCTTTGCGGCCTCCCTCCTTCCCACCCCCCCCACCTCTCTCTCTCTCTCTCTTTGTCTCTCTCTGCCTGTCTTTCTAAGGCACCTTAGTTTCATCTATTTTATTAATTGCCAATTGAAGCAGAGGGGCGAGGGCTCCTCTCCCAATTTAAATCAATAAGGAGAGAGGTGTGTCCTCATTTTAATCAGCTCCCTCTGCTCAATAGAGGACAAAAAAATATATATATACACCGAGGCCATTAACACCTTCAGGCCTGTGACTTGGGGTGAGTGTAGCCCTTAAAAAAAGCACCCCAGAATGGCGACTGCATCTTCGCCGGTGGCGGGGCCAGCCGGGACCTATGCGAGAGTGGTAGCCACAGCCACAGCTGCTCCCGCTGTTCCTGCTGCCCCGTCACCTTTTCGATTAATAACAAAAAAGCTTGGGGTGAAGAGCTACACTCACCCCACTATGACCATCGAGGCCTGCGTCAAGGCCATGGCTGGGGTTGTCGGCCCCTCAGCCATCGTCGCGGCCTCGAAAATGTATGGGAAGGCTGTGTTCTTCCTGGGGTCGGAGCGGGCGGTGTCCCTGGCTGTCGCCAAGGGGCTCACCGTGGGCGGGACTTTCCTGCCGGTGGATCCTCTCGAGGCCACCGCGCAGAGGATCATTATTTCCAACGTCCCGCCCTATGTTCCTGGTGAGCTCCTCCTTCCCCATTTGCGACAACTTGGGGAGGTGAGGTCGGGGATCACGCCCATCCCGCTCGGCTTCCGGGAGGCCAGCCTTCGCCACGTCTTCTCCTTCCGGCGCCAGCTGTTTATCCAGCTGGCGCGGGAGGAGGACACTGAAGGGGCGTTCGTCGTCCTCCACGAGGGGACCGCCTACCGCGCCTTTTGGACGTCGGACGGTGTGAGGTGCCATGCCTGCAGGGAGGTGGGGCACATCAGGAGGAACTGCCCTGCCTCCAAGGCCGCCGGACCGTCTCGTGCGGCCGAGGCTGGCGCCGCCGCCGCCGCCCTTCCCCCCGGATCTGCCCGCGCGTCAAGTACGTCTGATGCGCGGTTGACGTCGGGGGCCGATGCCACCAAGGCCTCCGGCGGGGGGGAGGGAGCGTGTCTAGCCGGAAAGAAGGCGCGGGGAAAAAAGAAGCACCTTAGGGCAGGTCCGCCCGTGGATGGTGAGCCCTTGCCCCTTGAGCCCCTTACACCCGCGCTCCTCGCGGAGTTGATCAGGGCAGATGTGAGCGGGAGGGGCCCCGTGCCCGAGCCTGTGGCCGCAACCGCCGCAGCGGTAATGCCAATACCTGCGGCCGGGCTCGGGCCCGAGGAACCCGACAAACCTGCTCCGCCGGAGGGAGTCGAGGAGGAGGCCTTTGCAGACATGGAGGTCTCCCTCGCTCCCTCCGTGCTAAAAAGAAGGCGCGACCCCCTGGATGAGGAGGAGGACCGGGAGGAGGAAGGTCCCTCCGAGCAGGGGGAGTCGTCGCCCGCCGCGGGTACTGCGCCCCCCCGCCCCCCCAGCGCTGTCGTCATCACCAGCGATCGGCAGGGGTCGCCTGTCCCTCGGGAGGCTGAGGCAGATGTGTCTGTCCAGCACGTGCCTCCCGGGGATGGGGATGAGACCCTGCCCGTGGGGGGGGTTGCGGAACAACCCGCGGCAGTAATTGAAGTTGACCTTTTATCGGTGTCGTTACCCCTCGCCGGGTCGGGCAGCCTGGGGGCTGGGTCGGGCGAGCTCGAGGATAATGAGCTCGCCCAATGCGACCCGGACGTCTCCCAGGGGATGCTCGTCCTGGTGGAGCTTTTAATTCAAAACCCCCCGTCCGCTGGGTCGGAGGTTGGTGGCGGGGAGGAGGATGGCCCCCTGGCTGCGTCTCTGGTGCCGGACGTACTGGAGGAGCTGGAAATTGTTCTCTCCCCGGTTTCTCCGGTCGTTCCGGCGTCTGAGGCGGAGGGGAGCTCTGAACCGCCGCCGTCTTCTGGCCCGGCACCCCTAGAGGAGCCCAGGGAGAAATCCTCTGCCGCCGATCCTGGGGGTGGGATCCGGGCGGAGGCGGGGCTGGCTGGCGCGGCCGAGTCGTTCGCTTCGCACTGCGCGGCGGACGGGTCGGCCGCTGGTGACGACCCCCTGGAGGAGGATGGGGACTCGGTGATGGGCACGGAGGATGATTCGGACTCCAGCGCCGACGTGGCGATGGATGACCTCGTGCCCCTTGCCGAGTCTCCCCTCATTTCCGTAAGGGAACTCCGGGATTTTATGGCCACGTGCCTGGGTCAGCGCAATAAGGTCCGGCTGGCCCTCGACAGGTGGTCGGAGCTGGCGCTGCTCATCGATTCCGTCCGCGCCGCCGTTAAGATCTTGGGCGCGGATGAGGGTGTGAACCCGCTCGAGCTGCGTCGGCTCACAACGTTTCTCACTGGGCTGCTGAGGAAGTGGCGGCTGACCAGCGGCTGCGCTTCCTCGCCCCGTTAGGTGTAGGTAGAGGTTGCACTATGCTTCTGACATGAAGATAACCATAGCCAGCCTCAACATCAACGGCAGCAGGGAGGCGCGCCGCAGATTCAATAACTTCTCGGTCCTTCGGGACGGGAAGTATGCGGTGTGCTTCCTGCAAGAAACCCACACCGTTCCGGGAGACGAAGCCACGTGGCTCCTGGAGTGGCAAGGAGGGGTCAGCATGAGTCACCTCTCCAACAATTCCAGCGGGGTGGCTATCTTGCTGGCCCCGCATTTTCAGCCGGCGATCTTGGGGGTCAAGGAGCACGTGCCGGGCCGCTTGCTCCATGTCACTGTTCGCCTGGGGGGCGTGCCGCTCCATCTAGTGAACGTGTACGCCCCTCAGACCAGTGCGCAGCAAGTGCGCTTCTTCGAAGAAGTGTCCGCTCTCTTGGGCTCCATCGACGTGGGCGAGTGCGTCATCCTCGGGGGGGATTTTAACTGCACCCTCGAGGCGAGGGACCGTTCGGGTCCCCCGCGAAGCCCGGCGGCGATGGAGAAGTTGAGGGACCTGGTTGGGTCCTTCGACTTGGTGGACGTCTGGCGAAATCTCCACCCCGACTCCAGCGCCTTCACTAGCGTGAGGTCTGGGGGAGGAAGGTCCAGAATCGACCGCCTCTACATTTCCCGGGCGTTCGTCTCCTGCGTTCCGGCAGCTTCCATGCGGCCGGTGCCGTGCACGGACCACCACCTGGTGTGGGCGGAGCTCGCTCCGCTGCGCACGCGGGGGGGGTCCGTGTACTGGCATTTTAACAACCTGCTGCTGGAGGACGCACGGTTCCGGGATTCGTTTCGTCGATTCTGGGCCGACTGGAGAAGGAAGCAGGGGGGCTTCCCCTCCTTGAGGCTATGGTGGGATGTGGGCAAGGCTCACATCCGTCTCTTCTGTCAGGAGTACGCGAAGGGGTCGACCAAGAGGCGGGAGGCCCGGGTCGGGCGGTTGGAGAAGGAGGTGCTCGACCTGGAGTCCCGTCTCGGTCAGGTCGTCGAGGACCCGGCCCTGCGGAAGGTGTACGAAGAGAAGAAGGGCGCGCTGAAGGACCTGCAGCTCGTCGGGTCCCGAGGCGCGTACGTGAGGTCGCGGATCCAGCTCCTGCGGGACCTGGACCGCGGCTCCCCCTTCTTCTACTCGCTGGAAAAAAGACGGGGGGTCCGTAAGCAGCTCTTGGGGCTGCTGGCCGACGACGGATCTCTGGTCTCGGATCCGGAGGGAATCAACGCGGAGACCCGCGCCTATTACGGGGCTCTGTTCTCTCCGGATCCGTCCAGCGAGGATGCGCGCAGAGTTTTGTGGGAGGACCTGACGAAGGTTGGCCCGGAGGGCGCCGAAAAATTGGACGCTCCGCTAAGTCTGGCGGAGCTGACCGGCGCCCTCCGCCAGCTCTCTAGGGGAAAGTCCCCGGGGCTGGACGGGCTGACCGTGGAGTTCCACAGGGCGTTCTGGGACGTCTTGGGGGGCGACTACGCGCGGGTCCTGGGGGAAAGTTTGGCGACCGGGGAGATGCCCCTCTCTTGGCGCAGGGCGGTCATTGTCCTGCTGCCTAAGAAGGGCGATCTCCGCCTCCTTAAGAACTGGCGCCCGGTCTCCCTCCTCAGCACGGACTATAAAATCTTTGCCAGGGCCATGTCTGCTCGCCTTGGCACCGTGCTGGCCCACATGATCCACCCCGACCAGTCCTACACGGTCCCGGGCCGGACCATCCACGATAACATCCATCTGGTCCGGGACCTGGTCCACCACTCCCAGAGGGCTGGTCTGTCGGTCGCCTTCCTTTCCCTGGATCAGGAGAAGGCGTTCGACAGGGTGGATCACGAGTATCTCTTCGGGACTCTGCGTGCATTCGGGTTCGGGACGCATTTCGTCGCCCGGATCCGACTTCTGTACACCGCCGCGGAGTGTCTGATTAAAGTTAACGGGTCCTTGACGGCGCCCCTTCGCTTCGGGAGGGGGGTGCGTCAGGGATGCCCCATGTCCGGTCAGTTATATGCCATTTGCGTGGAGCCTTTCCTGCGCCTCTTGCGGAAGAGGTTGACGGGACTGGCTCTGCAAGGGCCGGGCGTGGAGGTGGTCCTCTCGGCTTACGCCGATGACGTGCTCCTCACGGTCACGGATCCCGCTGACTTGCGGAGGATGCGGGAATGCCAGCAGATTTACTCGGACGCATCCTCCGCCAAGATCAACTGGGAGAAATGTTCCGGACTCCTGGTGGGTCAGTGGCGGGTGGACTCCCTGCCGGAGGAGTTCAGGCCTTTCGCCTGGAGCACCACGCACCTCCTCTATTTGGGAGTCTACCTTAGCCCTGCCGAGGACGCTTGGCCGGCGAACTGGCAAGAGCTGGAGGCCAAAGTCACCGCTCGCCTAGGACGCTGGACAGGACTGCTCCGAGTGTTGTCCTACAGGGGTCGAGCGCTAGTCATAAACCAGCTGGTGGCCGCCATGTTGTGGTACCGGTTGGTCACTTTGATCCCTCCCCCTGCGTTTGTCGCCAAGATTCAGAAGAAGCTCATCGACTTCTTCTGGGACAAAAGGAAGCACTGGGTCTCTGCCGCGGTTCTGTGTCTCCCGCTTAGGGAGGGCGGTCAGGCGCTGGTGTGCCTTCGCACCCAGGCTGCGACTTTCCGTCTTCAGACGCTGCAGAGATACCTGTACGTCGAGAATCCTCCGAGATGGTGTGCGCTGGCGACGTTTTTCTTCCGCCAGCTGCATGGCCTCAATTACGACACGCAGCTCCTGTTTGCGAAAGTGGGCAGCAGGCGTGCCGGCCTGCGGGAGCTGCCTGTCTTCTACCAGGAACTACTATGGGTTTGGAACTACGTCGCTTCCAGGCGGAGCTCTCCCCCGTCAGGAGCGGCGGCTCTCCTTCGGGAGCCGCTGCTCAGGAATCCGCACCTCCACGAACACGGGTTCGGGCGGCTGGCGGAGGGTAGGGCTGTGGCTGGCAAGGTGACCAGAGTCGGGGACCTGCTCGATGGCGGAGGAGCGGGCTGGATGGCGCCAGAGGAGCTGGCGCGGCGCCTGTCCTGGGCCAACGTCCAGCTCGCGGTCGAAACCATCGAATCGGTAAAAGCGGCACTGGGCCCCGACTCCACTAGGTGTATCGAGGCGGCTCAAGCACGTGGGGCGATCCCGTCCGAGCTTACCCCCGTTCGGACGGAATTCCTCATCGGCGCCCGGCCCCGAAACTCCCCTCGGGAACCGGCGCCTCACAACTTGAGCCGTCTCGAGGAAATACCCTCCGTGCCTTTTCATTCCGCGCGGAGGGGTTTCCTGTACGGGCTGCTCCTGCACACTCTCCACTTTGCCATCTTCGTCTACCGTCCGGACACGCCTTGGCGTGGCGTTTTGCCGACCGGCGGTAGCGGAGGTCCCCAATGGAGGGCTCTCTATGCGGGAGTCCTCCCTTGTTCCATCGGGGACTTGGCCTGGAGGGTGTTGCACGGAGCGGTCCCGTGCAATAAGGTTTTAAGTAGGTTCACGGACTCCCAGGCCGCCTGCATTTTTTGCGGCCTGGAGGAGTCCGTGTTTCACGTTTATATGGATTGTGAGAGGTTGCAGCCCCTCTTTCACTACTTGAAGGGGCTGCTCCTCGATTTTTGGTTGCACTTCAGTCCCACGCTCTTGATCTACGGTCACCCGGTGCGGAGGGGAGCGGACAGGTTGGAGGACCTCCTTGTGGGCCTGCTCCTGGGCCTGGCTAAAAGAGCCATCAATTGGTCCAGGCAGCGGGCGGTCGAGGGGGTCGTCCAGCCGGATTGCCTGCATCTCTTCCGCGGCCATGTTCGCGCCCGGGTGGCCCTGGAGATGGAGCACGCGGTGTCCGCCGGTGCGCTTGAGTATTTCCGCGACCGGTGGGCGCCGCGGGGACTGGAGTGCATCATCAACACGGAAAACCAAATTTTAATTTGATTTGTTAAGCTTTAGTTGAACTTTTGTTTATTTACAGTCGAATTGGGTTTTTTTTTGGGTCCAAATAAAAGAGTACCCTCTGTTCAGTAAATACCTGTTATTATTGTTCTCCTGCAGTCCGTGTATTATTGATACTCGGACACTACACTGGCGACGAGCAGGTTCGAACTCACCTGCAGTACAGCATCACCTCACGGGGATCTTTCCCTGAGAAGAAGCTTCTTGGAGGTCGAAGTCAGAGCAACGGGCGTCGACTGCGGGCAACCGCCCAAGGATCCATCGGAGTTCGGAGAATTGCAGGGGAGGCTGTGGAGAGCTGGGCTTGGCTCCCCAGTCAAGGTGTTCCAGCAAATTGTGCTGGTAGCAGGTAGTGTGCTGACCCTTCCGGACTGCGGCGGGCTTGAGCTCGAGGAACCCGACAAACCTGCTCCGCCGGAGGGAGCGGATGAGGAGGCCCCTGCAGACATGGAGGTCTCCCTCACTCCCTCCGCGTTAAAAAGAAGGCGCGGCCCCCTGGAAGAGGAGGAGGACCGGGAGGAGGAAGGTCCCTCCGAGCAGGGGGAGTCGTCACCCGCCGCGGGTACTGCACCCCCCCCCGCTGTCATTACCACCAGCGATCGGCAGGGGTCGCCTGTCCCTCGGGAGGCTGAGGCAGATGGGTCTGTCCGGCACGTGCCTCCCGGGGATGGGGACGAGACCCTGCCCATGGGGGTGGGCGTGGGACAACCCGCGGCGGTGATTGACATTTTATCGGTGCCGTTACCCCTCGCTGGGTCGGGCGGCCTGGGGTCTGGGTCGGGCGAGCTCGAGGAAAATGAGCTCGCCCAGTGCGACCCGGATATCTCCCAGGGGCTGCTCGTCCCAGTGGAGGTTTTAATTGAAAACACTCCATCCGCTGGGTCGGAGGCTGGTGGCGGGGAGGAGGATGGCCCCCTGGCTGCGTCTCTAGTGCCGGACGTACTGGAGGAGCTGGGAATTGTTCTCTCCCCGGTTTCTCCGGTCGTTCTGGCGTCTGAGGCGGGGGGGGACTCCGAACTGCCGCCGTCTTCTGGCCCGGCGCCCCTAGAGGAGCCCAGGGAGGAATCCTCTGCCGCCGATCCTGGGGGTGGGATCCGGGCGGAGGCGGGACCGGCTGGTGCGGCCGAGCCGTTCGCTGCGCACTGCGCGACGGACGGGTCGGCCGCTGGTGACGACCCCCTGGAGGAGGATGGGGACTCGGTGATGGGCACGGAGGAAGATTTGGACTCCACCGTCCATGAGGCGCTGGATGACCTCGTGCCCCTCGCCGAGTCTCTCCTCATTCCCGTAAGGGAACTCCGGGACTTTATGGCCACGTGCCAGGGTCGGCAAAATAAGATCCGGCTGGCCCTCGACAGGTGGTCGGAGCTGGCGCTGCTCATTGTGTCCGTCCGCGCCGCCGTTAAAATCATGGGCGCGGACGAGAGCGTGAACTCGCTCGAGCTGCGTCAGCTCAGAACGTTTCTCACTGGGCTGCTGAGGAAGTGGCGGCTGACCAGCGGCTGCGCTCCCTCCCCCTGTTAGGTGTAGGTAGAGGTTGCACTATGCTTCTGACATGAAGATAACCATAGCCAGCCTCAACATCAACGGCAGCAGGGAGGCGCGCCGCAGATTCAACAACTTCTCGGTCCTTCGGGACGGGAAGTATGCGGTGTGTTTCCTGCAAGAAACCCACACCGTTCCGGGAGACGAAGCCACATGGCTCCTGGAGTGGCAAGGAGGGGTCAGCATGAGTCACCTCTCCAACAATTCTAGCGGGGTGGCTATCTTGCTGGCCCCGCATTTTCAGCCGGAGATCTTGGGGGTCAAGGAGCAAGTGCCGGGCCGCTTGCTCCAGGTCACTGTTTGCCTGGGGGGCGTGCCGCTCCATCTAGTGAACGTGTACGCCCCTCAGACCGGTGCGCAGCAAGTGCGCTTCTTCGAAGAAGTGTCCGCTCTTTTGGGCTCCGTCGATGTGGGCGAGTGCGTCATCCTCGGGGGGGATTTTAACTGCACCCTCGAGGCGAGGGACGGTTCGGGTCCCCCGCGAAGCCCGGTGGCGATGGAGAAGTTGAGGGACCTGGTCGGGTCCTTCGACTTGGTGGACGCCTGGCGAAATCTCCACCCCGACTCCAGCACCTTCACTAGCGTGAGGTCTGGGGGAGGAAGGTCCAGAATCGACCGCCTCTACATTTCCCGGGCGTACGTCTCCTGCGTTCTGGCGGCTTCCATGCGGCCGGTGCCGTGCACGGACCACCACCTGGTGTGGGCGGAGCTCACTCCGCTGCGCGCGCGGGGTGGGGGGGGTTCGCATACTGGCATTTTAACAACCTGCTGCTGGAGGACGCGCTGTTCCGGGATTCATTTCGTTGGTTCTGGGCCGACTGGAGAAGGAAGCAGGGGGGCTTCCCCTCCTTGAGGCTATGGTGGGACGTGAGCAAGGCTCACATCCGTCTCTTCTGTCAGGAGTACGCGAAGGGGTCGACCAAGAGGCGGGACGCCCTGGTCGGGCGGTTGGAGAAGGAGGTGCTCGACCTGGAGTCCCGTCTCGGTCAGGTCATCGAGGACCCGGCCCTGCGGAAGGTGTACAAAGAGAAGAAGAGCGCGCTGAAGGACCTGCAGCTCATCGGGTCCCGAGGCGCGTACGTGAGGTCGCGGATCCAGCTCCTGCGGGACCTGGACCGCGGCTCCCTCTCCTTCTACTCGCTGGAAAAAAGATGGGGAGTCCATAAGCAGCTCTTGGGGCTGCTGGCCGACGACAGATCTCTGGCCTCGGATCCGGAGGGAATCAGCGCGGAGACCCGTGCCTACTACGGGGCTCTGTTCTCTCCGGATCCGTCCAGCGAGGATGCGCGCAGAGTTTTGTGGGAGCACTTGCAGAAGGTCAGCCCGGAGGGCCCCAAAAAATTGGAAGTTCTGCTAAGTCTGGCGGAGCTGACCGGCGCCCTCCGCCAGCTCTCTAGGGGAAAGTCCCCAGGGCTGGACGGGCTGACCGTGGAGTTCCACAGGGTGTTCTGGGACGTCTTGGGGGGCGACTACGCGCGGGTCCTGGGGGAAAGTTTGGCGACCGGGGAGATGCCCCTCTCTTGGCGCAGGGCAGTCATTGTCCTGCTGCCTAAGAAGGGCGATCTCCGCCTCCTTAAGAACTGGCGCCCGGTCTCCCTCCTCAGCACGGACTATAAAATCTTTGCCAGGGCCATGTCTGCTCGCCTTGGCACCGTGCTGGCCCACATGATCCACCCCCACCAGCCCTACATGGTCCCGGGCCGGACCATCCACGATAACATCCATCTGGTCCGGGACCTGGTCCACCACTCCCAGAGGGCTAGTCTGTCGGTCGCCTTCCTATCCCTGGATCAGGAGAAGGCGTTCGACAGGGTGGATCACGAGTATCTCTTCGGGACTCTGCGCGCATTTGGGTTCGGGACGCATTTCATCACTCGGATCCGACTTCTGTACGCCGCCGCGGAGTGTCTGATTAAAGTTAACGGGTCCTTGACGGCGCCCCTTCGCTTCGGGAGCGGGGTGCGTCAGGGATGCCCCATGTCCGGTCAGTTATACGCCGTTTGCGTGGAGCCATTCCTACGCCTCTTGCGGAAGAGGTTGACGGCACTGGCTCTGCAAGGGCCGGGCGTGGAGGTGGTCCTCTCGGCTTACGCCAATGACGTGCTCCTCACGGTCATGGATCCCGCTGACTTGCGGAGGATGCGGGAATGCCAGCAGATTTACTCGGACGCATCCTCCGCCAAGATCAACTGGGAGAAATGTTCCGGACTCCTGGTGGGTCAGTGGCGGGTGGATTCCCTGCCGGAGGAGTTCAGGCCTTTCGCCTGGAGCACCACGCACCTCCTCTATTTGGGAGTCTACCTTAGCCCTGCCGAGGACGCCTGGCCGGCGAACTGGCAAGAGCTGGAGGCCAAAGTCACCACTCGCCTTGGACGCTGGACAGGACTGCTCCGAGTGTTGTCCTACAGGGGTCGAGCGCTGGTCATAAACCAGCTGGTGGCCGCCATGTTGTGGTACCGGTTGGTCACTTTGATCCCTCCCCCTGCGTTTGTCGCCAAGATGCAGAAGAAGCTCATCGACTTCTTCTGGGACAAAAGGAAGCACTGGGTCTCTGCCGCAGTTCTGTGTCTCCCACTTAGGGAGGGCGGTCAGGCGCTGGTGTGCCTTCGCACCCAGGCTGCGACTTTCCGTCTTCAGATGCTGCAGAGATACCTGTACGTCGAGAATCCTCCGAGATGGTGTGCGCTGACGACGTTTTTCTTCCGCCAGTTGCACGGCCTCAATTACGACACGCAGCTCCTGTTCGCGAAAGTGGGCAGCAGGCATGCCGGCCTGCGGGAGCTGCCTGTCTTCTACCAGGAACTACTATGGGTTTGGAACTACGTCGCTTCCAGGCGGAGCTCTCCCCCGTCAGGAGCGGCGGCTCTCCTTCGGGAGCCGCTGCTCGGGAATCCGCACCTCCACGAACGCGGGTTCGGGCGGCTGGCAGAGGGCAGGGCTGTGCCTGGCAAGGTGACCAGAGTCGGGGACCTGCTCGATGGCGGAGGAGCGGGCTGGATGGCGCTGGAGGAGCTGGCGCGGCGCCTGTCCTGGACCAATGTCCGGCTCACGGTCGAAGCCATCGAATCGATGAAAGCGGCACTGGGCCCCGACTCCACTAGGTGTATCGAGGCGGCTCAAGCACGTGGGGCGATCCCGTCCGAGCTTACCCCTGTTCGGACGGAATTCCTCATCGGCGCCCGGCCCCGAAACTCCCCTCAGGAACCGGCGCCTCACAACATGAGCCGTCTCGAGGAAATACCCTCCGTGCCTTTTCATTCCGCGCGGAGGGGTTCCCTGTACGGGCTGCTCCTGCACACTCTCCGCTTTGCCATCTACGTCTACCGTCCGGACACGCCTTGGGGTGGCGTCTTGCCGACTGGCGGTGGCGGAGGTCCCCAATGGAGGGCTCTCTATGCGGGAGTCCTCCCTTGTTCCATCAGGGACTTGGCCTGGAGGGTGTTGCACGAAGCGGTCCCGTGCAATAAGGTTTTAAGTAGGTTCACGGACTCCCAGGCTGCCTGCATTTTTTGCGGCCTGGAGGAGTCCGTGTTTCACGTTTATATGGAGTATGAGAGGTGGCAGCCCCTCTTTCACTACTTGAAGGGGCTGCTCCTCGATTTTTGGTTGCACTTCAGTCCCACGCTCTTGACCTACGGTCACCCGGTGCGGAGGGGAGCGGACAGGTTGGAGGACCTCCTTGTGGGCCTGCTCCTGGGCCTGGCTAAAAGAGCCATCAATTGGTCCAGGCAGCGGGCAGTCGAGGGGGTCGTCCAGCCGGATTGCCTGCCTCTCTTCCGCGGCCATGTTCGCGCCCGGGTGGCCCTGGAGATGGAGCATGCGGTGTCCGCTGGCGCGCTTGAGTATTTCCACGACCGGTGGGCGCCGCGGCGACTGGAGTGCATTATCAACCCGGAAAACCAAATTTTAATTTAATTTGTTAAGTTTTAGTTGAACTTTTGTTTATTTACAGTCCAATTGGTTTTTTTTTTGGTTCAAATAAAAGAGTACCCTCTGTTCAGTAAATACCTGTTATTATTGATCTCCTGCAGTCCGTGTATTATTGATACTCGGACACTACACTGGCGACGAGCAGGTTCGAATTCACCTGCAGTACTGCATCACCTCATGGGGATCTTTCCCTGAGAAGAAGCTTCTTGGAGGTCGAAGTCAGAGCAACGGGTGTCGACTGCGGGCAACCGCCCAAGGATCCATCGGAGTTCGGAGAATTGCAGGGGAGGCTGTGGAGAGCTGGGCTTGGCTCCGCAGTCAAGGTGTTCCAGCAAATCGTGCTGGTAGCAGGTAGTGTGCTGACCCTTCCGGACTGCGGCGGGCTCAAGCTCGATCGAGCGGCTCTGCAAAAGGGGCCGTGCAGCGTCGTCGGGAGGAAATGAGAGAGAGAGAGGGTGGAGCGCACAGGGCGCGGTCGGTGCTCAAGAACCGGGCAGCGTAGAGAAAATAAAACGAGGGGAAGGAAAAGTGGGATGCGCCGAAGCCGCGGGTCACCGCCATTACCCTGTAGAATGCTAGGAGCAGCGTGGCAGCAAGGGGAAGAAGGAAAAGCGCGGGAGGCGCCATTTTATTCCATTGGGGAAGAAGGAAAAGCGCGGGAGGCGCCATTTTAATCCATTGGGGAGGAAGAAAAAGCGCGGGAGGTGCCATTTTAAATCACCCAAGATGCCGAAGAGTGGCAGTATCACTGCTTTCGACAACGAGGTAGAAGACTGGACCGCGTATGTGGAAAGAATTGAAGTGTACTGCAAGGCAAATGAGATGGCTGATGGAAAGAAAGCGTCGGTATTATTAAATTTGATGGGCGCGAGAACGTACGGCCTATTGCGGAATTTAATTACCCCAGCTAAACCAATGGAGAAAAGTTTTGAAGAGATTGTTAATATCTTACAGGAACACCTAAACCCTACACCGCTGCTGATAGCAGAAAGATTCAAGTTCCATAAAAGAAACCAGCACAAAGATGAGAACAATGCTGACTATCTTATGGAACTACGCAAGTTATCGAAGCACTGCCAGTTCGGAGCAGGACTGGTAGACACCTTACGGGATAAGTTTGTCTGCGGGCTCCAGAGTGAAGGAACCCAGAAACGACTACTTTTGGAAAAGGACCTGACGCTAGAACAGGCTTTCAGCGTGGCAGTATCCTACGAAGCAGCAGCACGGGGAGCTGCGGAAATACAACAGAAACCACAAGAATACAGCGCTAACAAAATGGAGTATGGAGCAGAAAAGTGCTATCGCTGCGGCAGAACAACCCACGATCAGAAGGACTGCTGGTTTAAGGACAAAGTATGCAGGCAATGTGGGAAAATGGGACACCTAGCAAGAGTCTGCAGGTCGGGAAAGTAAACCAACACTACAAGAACTACTAAGGAAAAGTACAAGAAAGTAAAAAAAATGACAGACAGTAGTTCGGAAGATCAGGAGAGTGATAATGACTCCGGGAGCAGGAGACAAAGTTGTCTAAAGTTACACAACGTGATCGCAAAGGAGGATCACCAAACCATTTGGGTCACCCTCATGATAGCAGGGTCCCAAGTAAAGATGGAATTGGACACAGGATCAGCCCTAACTGTCATGAATCGACGAGACTATGAGCGGCTATTCTCACACATACCCTTGAAGGACACGTCCATTGTATTGAAGACATACACGGGGCAAAAAGTCTACCCCAGAGGAAAAATAAGGGTGCCAGATAAATACAACGGCAAGGAAACACAGAAACTGTATCTATATATACTACAAGATGGAGGACCACCATTATTGGGACAGGAATGGATCCGAAAAATACAATTGGATTGGCATTCCATTCAGGCGCTAACTGTGACTGACAAAAAGGATGATGACGTCACACCTGGACGACTGTCAAAAATTCTAACTGATGCGAAAGAAGTGTTCCAACAAGGACTTGGGACTCTAAAAGGAGTAACGGCAATGATAAAAATCGAAGATAACGCAAACCCAAAATTTTTTAAGGCCAGACCGGTACCGTACGCGATCCGCCCAGCCGTTGAAGCAGAGCTGGCGAGTCTGGAGCGTTCGGGTGTGCTGTCCAAGGTGGACTGGAGTGAGTGGGCCACACCCATCATTCCTGTAATGAAGAAATCATTGAGCAGCACGCCTGGGGAGCCGAAGAAGGTTCGCATCTGTGGGGATTTCAAGGTAACTGTGAACCCAGTCCTGCACACAGTACAATATCCACTTCCACGGATAGAAGATATTTTCACCTCACTATCTGGAGGGAAATGCTTTACGAAGATTGATCTGGCCCAAGCGTATCTACAAATGGAGGTGGAAGAAGCATCTAGGAAATACCTCATGATAAACACTCACAAAGGCCTTTACCAGTACAATCGACTGGTATTCGGGGTAGCATCAGCCCCGGCTATTTGGCAGAGGGCGATGGAACAAATCCTGCAAGGGATCCCTGGGACCCAGTGTTATTTGGACGACATCCTGGTTACGGGCGAAAATGACAGTGAACACCTTGCCAACCTGGAGCAGGTGCTCAGTAGATTACAGGAATATGGGCTACGAGCCAACCGCCCCAAATGCGAGTTCTTCAGGAGACAAATCTCATATTGTGGCCACATGATTGATGAGGAAGGGTTGCATAAGTCGCCAGACAAGATTGAGGCTGTAGTCAAGGCTCCAGCACCGGAAAATGTGTCGCAACTGAGGTCGTTTCTCGGGTTGGTGAACTACTACCATAAGTTCTTGCCAAATTTATCTACAATTCTGCACCCACTGAACGCCCTGCTGCAAACTGGAGTACAATGGAAATGGAGTGATGAGTGTAAGCATGCCTTTCAGAAATGTAAATGCCTAATCACTTCAAAAGAAGTATTGGCCCACTACAATCCAACACTACCGATTCGGTTGGCATGTGATGCGTCTCCCTACGGCATTGGAGCGGTGCTGTCACACAAATTCCTTGACGGTTCAGAGAGGCCAATAGCCTTTGGTCGCGCTCGTTAACCTCAGCCGAGCGTAACTACGCCCAGATTGACAGGGAGGCCCTCAGCCTGGTGTGGGGTGTGAAGAAGTTCAATCACTATCTGCACGGGCAGAAATTCACCCTACTGACTGATCATCAGCCCCTGGTCTCCATTTTTAACCCAAAGAAGGGTGTTCCGGTGATGGCGGCGCAACGGCTGCAAAGATGGTCACTTTTTCTAGGGGCACATCAGTACGACATAGAGTACAAGGGTATGAAACAGCATGGAAACGCTGATGGGCTGTCGCGCCTACCGTTGCCTATGGTAGAGGAAGCACCTGCAGTGGACCCTGTTGAGATATTCCATGCGACCATAGTCGAATGTCTACCTGTTACAAACTCAAGTATAGAGAAGGAAACCCGAAATGACCCGACACTCTCTCGGGTCTATGATTTGACGGTGAAGGGATGGCCAGCACATGGCGACTCACTGTTGCCAGCATTCTCGCCAAGGGGAGAACAGCTGTCAGTGTGCCGGGGGACCTTGATGTGTGGATCCCGAGTGGTAATTCCACCCAAGTTGAGAGATAGAGTGCTCAATGAGCTTCATGAGGGTCATCTAGGAGGGGTAAAAATGAAGAGCCTAGCCAGGGCGTTTGTGTGGTGGCCGGGAATCGATAAAGAAATTGAGGATATGACCAAGAGATGCACAGGATGCCAGAAGGTCCAAAATGCTCCACCACAGGCCCCGCTACACCCATGGGAGTGGCCCTCATCTCCATGGCAACGGGTACACATTGATTTTGCTGGTCCATTTATGGACTCAATGTTCCTAATCGCCGTGGATGCCCATTTGAAATGGCCAGAGGTCATCAAAATGTCCTCCACCACCACGGAGAAAGCTATTGCAGTCCTACGGACCATCTTCGCCAGGAATGGCTTGCCAGAACAGATTTGCTCCGACAATGGGCCACAGTTTGTGTCCGAGGATTTCCGGAGGTTTCTGAGGAATAATGGGGTGAAACATTACACATCTGCCCCATATCATCCAGCCACAAATGGATTGGCTGAGAGGTTTGTTCAGACCTTTAAAAAGGCAATAAAGGCGATGTATAACGACGACATACCACTACAACACAAGGTGGATAATTTCTTGTTTGCTTACCGGAATGCGACACATGCAGTCACCAACCAAGCTCCAGCCATAATGTTCTTCAACCGAAGGCTAAGATGTCGCCTAGATTTGCTCAAACCAAACATAAGACGAGATGTTGAGGATAAGCAATTCCAGCACATCAATGAGAAGCCAACCAGGAGCTTCAGGATAGGGCAACCAGTCTTGGCCCGCGACTACCGAACAGAAAAATGGCAGCCAGGAACGATATGCACACAGCAGGGACCACTAATGTACACAGTGGACGTTGGAGAGAGCATTGTGAGACGCCATGCTGACCAGATTCTAGAGTCACAGGAACAAGCCAAACCCATACCACGAGCATGTGCACCTGGTAATGAACCCGAAGTACAGATTGTGTCTACCTCAGAAGCAGTGGTATTGGAAGCTGACGAACCAACCAATGACAATGAGCCAGAATTGACTCCGCCGCAAGAACAGTTTCTAAAATATCATTGTTAATTTTCTACAATGCTATTTACCTAATGGGGCCTAAATTCCTTCGTGCCCCAAGCTGAGCAAGATTCCGCCTGCACACGGCGACAACATACTGGAACGGAGAGGCTTGAGGACCAAAGTAAATTCGTCCTCGGGCCTCACCAGAATAAATCAGATGAGCTGCTGGTGCCAATTAGGTGCCCTAATGCACTTCACCAGTCAGGGCGTTATGAATTCCAGCTGCACTAAGGCCCAGTGGTAAATCTGGGGGCGGGGGTGGGGGCAATCGTGAGGGGGTGAGCCGGTAGCACACCTCCTCCTTCCACCTCCAAAAATAACAACATTTTGGAAGTTCTGGGGCCTCCAGTGGTCTACTTAAGGACTGCTGGTTATGCTGCTTAAGACCTGCAAATGCCTGTCGGAACTTACGTATTGCATTAAGGCCTGCACTCATTTCAGGTGGCAATTTAGCAGTGGCCTAAACTCTCGTGCAGATCAGGCACTGGCCTTTGCACCGCTAAATTGGTTATTGTTGCAGCTGCCAAACACATGAACAAAAACCTGTTGGATGCTTTCAGTCTGCCCATTTTTCAGTGAGTCTTCCTGGCCTGCTGCCCATCAACAATTCATTTTGGTGATGCTGTCACGATGCATGCTCACTGGCCAAAAAGCCACAACCAGCCCGCATATGCATAGAGTGCTGGGTTCCCACAGTGCCGAGGGTTTACAGGAAGACTGCTGTACATTACAAAACTAAATACTGAAGAGCAACTCAATTAGTTCACATTCCCAAGACCGGGCGACAATGTAAAACCATCTTTAAGTGAGTAAAAAGTGGCATAATGGAAGACAACTTAGTGAAATGTGAATGGAGAAGCCAGCAGCAAAATGGGTAACCAACTAAAGTTTGCAGTTGCTGAAATCAATGTCCAGACAGAGAAAAGATACAGTTCCTAGGGGGTGCAATTCATGATAGCCCCGTTTGGGGCGCTAAATCTTAAAAGTTTGGAAAATTAGCTCCAGGCGCTAATGTTTCCAAACATTTAAAAAAGTCGCTGTTTCCGCTCCAAGAATGAAGTGGAGCGCTTAATCAAGCACTCCATTTCCTTCTTGGAGCGCAATCGGCAGCAGGCGGGGCAGAAACATCAGCAGCGCTGCACACTGGACCATGCAGCGCTGCCGCGTTCAAAGGCGCCTTCCCTCCCTTAAAGGGAAGGGCCATCACTGCAGGCTCTGCAATAGAAAAATTACCTACCTGGACCACCAAGGCAGCCGATATCCAGCTCGATCAACCCGTCACTCAAGCAGAGTGCTGGGCTGATCGATCGCGGGCAGGAACCTGCAAAAAAAAAAGCAGAACAAGAAAGCTGTCGGTGTTTTCGCTCGGCGCTGCTGCAGGGGGCAGAAGACAATTTTGGGTCCGGGGCGCTACCGGGTCGAGGCGCATGGCAATGACGTCATGATCTCTGGGCGAAGGGGATCGGGGTGCAACACCGTAGCACCGCCGCAAAACTCCCGCCGAATATGGCGGGAGTCGATGTCAGCACTGTACCCGGTCGCAAAGCCATTTGCGCCCCATTAGCACCCCACGGGGTGGTAACGGAAGGCGCAAAGGCACCCAATTTTGCCCCCCTAATATTTACATTGTGTTTGAGTTCATTTTCCTTTCCGCTGCTGAGAATGGTCGTCAAATGAAATAATAGCCCGCTGTCAGCCTTTTCCGATGCTGATGAACCTGGTGTGTATCCGAACCATTTTCTGTTATTATTTTAAGTGAATGTCAGATCTGCTTCTGGTGTAAGGACATTACTTACATGTCATTTGGGGAAGACATCCCCTGTGTGATACGTATAATAAAATTGCAAATATATTGATAAGAAACATGCATACGGTTTTCAACACCTTGTGCACAGAATAAATCTTCCCCTATTACTCCCCAATGTACTGAAATCGTGTTTTGCTGTTTGCAGAGTGCCACCTCAGCACTTTTTGTGAACTGTTTCACAATTTTCATTACAACTTGTCTTGACTGTACACGTGAAATATCGCCAGACTGCTCTACACAAAATCAAGGATCCAATTACAATTTGAATAAGCACCCAATGTAAATGTAATTGATCCATCGTTACACTCAACAGCAGGCCTCCTGCATGTAACAAGATAACTGACACATGTAACTGACTTGGATAGAGAACTGGTTGGCAGACAGGAAGCAAAGAGTTGGAATAAACTGATCTTTTTCCGAGTGGCAGGCAGTGACTAGTGGGGTACCGCAGGGATCGGTGCTAGGACCTCAGCTATTCACAATATATATTAATGATCTAGACGAGGGAACTAGATGTAATATCTCCAAGTTTGCAGACGACACAAAGCTGGGTGGGCGTGTGTGCTGTGAGGAGGATACAGAGAAACTCCAGTATGATTTGGACAGGTTGGGTGATTGGGCAGGTGCATGGCAGATGCAGTATAATGTGGATAAATGCGAGGTTATCCACTTTGGTGGCAAAAACAGGAAGGCAGATTATTATCTGAACGGCAATAGATTGGGAGAAAGGGAAGTGCAACGAGACCTGGGTGTCCTTGTGCACCAGTCGCTGAAGGTAAGCATGCAGGTGCAGCAGACGGTTAAGAAGGCAAATGGTATGTTGGCCTTCATAGTGAGAGGATTCGAGTACATGAGCAAGGATGTCTTGCTGCAGTTGTACAGGGCCTTGGTGAGACCACACCTTGAGTATTGTGTGCAGTTTTGGTCGCCTTATCTGAGGAAGGATGTCCTTGCCATGGAGGGAGTGCAGCGAAGATTCACCAGACTGATACCTGGGATGGCAGAAATGATGTATGAGGAGAGATTGGGTGGATTGGGCTTAAGTTCACTGGAGTTTAGAAGAATGAGAGGGGATCTCATTGAAACTTATAAAATTCTAACAGTACTGGACAGACTAGATGCAGGAAGGATGTTCCCGATGGCGGGGGTGTCCAGAACCAGGGGTCACAGTCTAAGGATAAGGGGTAAGCCATTTAGGACAGAGATGAGGAGGATTTCTTCACCTAGAGAGTGGTGAATCTATGGAATTCTCTACCACAGAAGGCAGTTGAGGCCAATTCATTAAATATATTCAAGAAGGAGTTAGATATATTTCTTAAGGCTAAAGGGATCAAGGGATATGGGGAGAAGGCAGGGGCAGGGTACTGAATTTGGATGATCAGCCATGATCTCATTATATGGCAGAGCAGGCTCGAAGGGCCGAATGGCCTACTCCTGCTCCTATCTTCTATGTTTCTATGGGGGAAAAATTTAGTTGGTAGCGCCACCCGTTAGTGACTTAAGAGGGCGCTAAGTGGGGTGCAAACCAACTAGCGCCCGCGCGCTGCGATATCTGCGCCTCTCGTGAAATTGACCGGACATTTTGCGGTGGCGCTAAACACTACCGCCACGATCTCCTGCACCGGCAGATCGTGACGTCAGTCGAGTGCGCAATGCCCCGGTAGCGCCCCAGACTGGAAATTGAGTGGCGCCCCCTGCCTTAACGCCTGCTGCTAGCAATGACAGGTTGAGGGGAGCGTTTTGCAGTTGGGAAGGGACTAGGGGAGCACTATTTAAAGGCGGCTACTTCCTGCCTTTTTTTGTTGGTGACATTTTTGCACCATGCATTCTGAGAGAGAGAGAGAGAGACTTCTGGAGAGTTTCTACACTGTGTGAAGGAGTTTTGGGTACTGAGCAGCACTTTGCAGGTTCATTTTGATTTGCCCTTCCTTGTATCTATTTAGAAGAGACTGTGGGGGCTGCACTCTGAGCTCCTTTCCTGGGTCTCTCTGTAGTGTATGTGCCTTTAAGTCAGAACTACTTTTACAGCTCCTGTATACTGTAGTACCGGCAGTGACCACACCGGTATATAAGCTTTGCGCATGCCTCTGTACCCCCAGTCTAGAGATTACCCTCCTCCAGTAAAGACCTGTTATTTGTTAATGTACAGCATCCGTGTGATTATTTATCCATTGAACCACGGATCTAACAGTGGCAACAAGTGTTGATTTGAATCTACCTGCAACATAAAAAAGAAAAAAAAAAAGTCGAGGCCAGGAACACGGGCGTCGACCACGAGCAACCGCCCAGCAGTCGGGCAGAGATCCAACTTCGCAGGGGAGGCTGTGGAGAGCCGGGCTTGGTTCCCCAGCCACAACGAGCAGTAAGAGACCGACGACAGGTCCAGCGCAGACCCTTCCCAAGCAGCGGCGGCTGGAGCCGACCGACTGCGGAGAGCCGAGCAGCATCGACGGGGTAAGACAGAGGGTGAAGAGCGCAGGGCGCAGCCGGGGGTTGAACACCGAGCGGCGTCGATGAAAATAAAACAAACCGGAGAGAGAGAGGGTAAGAAACAGCCGGGTTCTAGACTGAGCGGCGTCGAAAAATATCAAAAGAAGAACGCGCAGAGCACAGCCAGTGCTCACGGGCTGAACAGGGTCCGCGGGGCGAAGAAAGGGGAGACGCCATTGAGCCGCGGACAAGAAGGAAGAGCACGGGAGGCGCCATTGAGTCACGGAGAAGCAGGGAGAGCGCGGTAGACGCCATTGAGCCGCGGAGAAGCAGGGAGAGCGCGGGAGACGCCATTGAGCTGCGGAGAAGAAGGAAGAGCGCGGGAGATGCCATTTTGAGAAGCCGCAGCAGAGAAGAAGGGCGAGCGCGGGAAGGAAGGAAAGCGCGGGAGACGCCATTTTGTGCCAGCGGAGAAGAAGGGGAAGCGCGGGAGGCGCCATTGGTGATAGTTAACGCACACCCAAGGATGCCGAAGAGTGGCATTATCTCTACGTTCGACAATGAAGTCGAAGATTGGGCGACATATGTGGAACGTATTGAGGTGTACTGCAGGGCGAATGAAGTGCCAGATGCTAATAAACACTGGTTCTGTTAAATTCCATGGGTGCAAAAACTTATGGGTTACTGCAAAATCTAATAACCCCAGAGAAGCTGGTAAACAAGAATTTTGAAAGCATAGTAGAAATCCTACAGGACCACTTAAACCCCACACCGCTGCTGATAGCAGAACGATTTAAGTTCCATAAAAGGAACCAACACAAAGACAAAAGCAATGCTGAGTACCTAACGGAACTGCGCAAGCTATCGAAACACTGCCAGTTTGGAGCGGGACTAGCAGACACGTTAAGGGACAAGTTTGTGTGTGGGCTACAAAGTGAAGGAACCCAGAAATGGCTTCTATCAGAAAAGGACCTTACGCTGGACAAAGCTTTCCGTATGGCAGTATCGCACGTAGCAGCCGCAAGGGGCGCTGCAGAGATACAACGGAGACCGCAAGAATATGGCACCAATGAAATGTCCTATGGAACAGGGAAATGCTATCGCTGTGGCAGAACAACACATGACCAGAAAGATTGTTGGTTCAAGGACCAAGTGTGCAGACAGTGTGGGAAAGCAGGACACATAGCAAGAGTCTGCAGGTCTGGGAAGAAAACCAAAAGTAAGAAATCTCCACAGGAGAAGTACAAAAAGGTACACCAGGTGATGGACAGTGGTTCAGACGAACAGAAAAGTGACACAGACTCCGGAAGCAAGGAGCTGGGTTGTCTGAAACTACATAAGGTAACCGAAATGGAGGATCACCAGACTATCTGGGTTACACTCAAGATAGATGGAGTCCAAGTGGAAATGGAATTGGACACAGGGTCAGCTCTAACAGTCATAAATCAAAGAGACTACAAGCGGCTATTTTCACACATACCCTTGAAAGCTACAGAGATTGTCTTGAAGACGTATACGGGGCAAAAAGTCTACCCCAAAGGAAAAATAAGGGTGAAAGTGACATATAAAGGCCAGGAAATACCTAAAATGGATATATATGTATTGCCAAATGGAGGACCCCTACTGCTAGGACGTGAATGGATCTGGAAGATACAATTAGATTGGCATTCCATACAGGCACTGAAGGTTGAGGCCAAAAAGGATGACGACGTCACACCTGGACGACTGTCAAAAATGCTAACTGACGCAAAAGAAGTGTTCCAGGAGGGACTAGGAACACTAAAAGGAATAACAGCAATGATTAAAATAGAGGAAAATGCAAGCCCAAAGTTTCTGAAGGCCAGACCAGTGCCTTATGCGATCAGACCAGCTGTTGAAGCAGAGCTGGAAGGGTTGGAACATTCAGGAGTACTGTCCAAAGTGGACTGGAGCGAGTGGGCTACACCCATCGTTCCTGTCATGAAGAGGTCGTTGAGTAATACGCCTGGGGAACCAAAGAAGGTCCGCATCTGTGGGGATTTTAAGGTGACAGTGAACCCAGTCCTTCACACGGTGCAATATCCGCTTCCACGAATTGAGGATATTTTCGCCTCGCTATCTGGAGGTAAACGCTTCACCAAAATTGATCTAGCCCAGGCGTACTTGCAAATGGAGGTAGAAGAAGCTTCGAAACATTACCTTACGATCAACACTCATAAAGGTCTCTATCAATACAACCGGCTGGTGTTTGGAGTAGCCTCAGCTCCGGCTATCTGGCAAAGGGCGATGGATCAGGTCCTGCAAGGGATTCCAGGGACCCAGTGTTATTTGGATGACATCTTGGTCACGGGCGAAAATGACGGTGATCACCTCGCCAACTTGGAGAAGGTGCTCACCAGATTAAAGGAGTATGGGCTACGAGCTAATCGCCACAAGTGTGAGTTTTTCCAGAAACAGATCTCGTATTGTGGCCATGTCATCGATGAAGAGGGGTTACATAAGTCCCCTGACAAGATTGAGGCAGTAGTCAAGGCTCCACCACCGGAAAATGTGTCACAACTGAGGTCGTTCCTCGGGCTGGTAAACTATTACCACAAGTTCTTACCAAATTTGTCTACGGTATTACACCCACTGAACACCCTACTGCAAACAGGGGTACCATGGAAGTGGGATGACGAACGTAGACTAGCTTTCCAGAAGTGTAAAGAATTGATCACATCAAAAGAGGTGTTGGCCCATTTCAACCCAGCACTACCAATTCGTTTGGCATGTGATGCATCACCCTACGGTATTGGAGCGGTGCTGTCGCACAAATTCCCAGACGGGTTGGAGAGGCCAGTAGCCTTTGTGTCTCGGTCACTAACCTCAGCCGAGCGCAACTATGCCCAGATTGACAGGGAGGCCCTCAGCCTAGTATGGGGAGTAAAAAAATTCAACCACTATCTGCATGGGCAGAAGTTCACCTTGCTGACTGACCACCAACCACTTGTCTCCATCTTTAATCCTAAGAAGGGCGTTCCAGTGATGACTGCACAGCGGTTACAAAGATGGTCCCTGTTTCTAGGGGCAAATCAATATGAAATAGAATATAAAGGCACGAAACAGCATGGGAATGCTGATGGGCTATCGCGCCTGCCACTGCCTACTGTGGAGGAAGCACCAGAAGTGAACCCTATCGAGATATTTTATTCGTCAATAATTGAACGATTGCCAGTAACAAACGTGGATATAGAGAAGGAGACCCGCAATGATCCGACGCTGTCACGGGTATATGAATTGACGGTGAGGGGATGGCCAACACATGGCGACTCACTTTTGCCAGCATTCTCATCCAGAAGAGAACAGCTGTCAGTATGCCAGGGGACAGTGATGTGTGGATCCAGAGTGGTGATTCCACCCAAGTTAAGTGAGAGAGTGCTAAATGAGTTACATGAAGGTCATCTGGGGGGAGTGAAAATGAAAAGCCTTGCTAGGGCTTGTGTGGTGGCCGGGAATCGATCAACAAATCGAAGACCTAACTAAGAGCTGCCTAGGATGCCAGAAGGTCCAAAATGCACCACCACATGCCCCTCTACACCCATGGGAGTGGCCCTCCTCTCCATGGCAACGGGTGCACATTGATTTCGCTGGTCCATTCATGGACTCAATGTTCTTAATAGCAGTGGATGCTCATTCAAAGTGGCCTGAGGTGATAAAAATGTCTTCAACCGCTACAGAGAAAACGATTGCAGTCCTACGGACCATATTTACATAGAAACATAGAAGATAGGAGCAGGAGTAGGCCATTCGGCCCTGCTCCGCCATTCAACGAGATCATGGCTGATCATCCAAACCCTAGCACCCGGTCCCTACACCGACAGCCATCCCACCCAAGCCCTATCCCCGTAACCCCGTAACCCCACGTATTTAATCCCCCCTAACACTAAGGGTCAAATTTTTATCATGGCCAATCAACCTAACCCGCACATCTTTGGACTGTGGGAGGAAACCGGAGCACCCGGAGAAAACCCACGCAAACACGGGGAGAATGTGCAAACTCCACACAGACAGTCACCTGAGGCCGGATTTGAACCCGGGGCCCTGGCGCTGTGAGGCAACAGTGCTAACCACTATGCCACCGTGTTGCCAGAAACGGTTTGCCAGAGCAGATTTGCTCTGATAATGGACCACAGTTTGTGTCCGACGAGTTCCAAAAATTCATGAAAAGGAATGGGGTAAGGCATTACACATCCGTCCCGTACCATCCAGCCACAAATGGATTGGCTGAGAGGTTCGTACAAACCTTTAAGAAGGTGATAAAGGCCATGTGCGACGATGAAATTCCACTACAGCATAAGATGGACAATTTCTTATTAGCCTACCGAAACGCGACACATGCAGTTACCAACCAGACCCCGGCCATGATGTTCTTTAACCGAAGGTTGAGATCTCATCTGGACTTGCTCAGACCAAATGTGTGAAGAAATGTTGAGGACAAACAATTCCAGCACATCAATGAGAAGCCGACAAGGAGCTTCAATGTAGGGCAACCAGTCTTGGCCCGTGACTATCGAACAGAGAAGTGGCAACCCGGAACGATATGTACCAGGCAGGGGCCATTAATGTACACAGTGGATGTCGGGGACAACATTGTGAGACGCCACGTCGATCAGATCTTAGCGTCACAGGAACGCGTCAACCCCATGTCTCGAGTACCTGGGGATGAACCCGACATACCGGTAGCATCTACTTCAGACCCAGTAGCAGTGGAACCTGATGAACTACCCGGTGAAAAGGGGTCAGAATCGCCTCTGCACCAAGAACAAGAACCTCTGGAAAGGCGCTATCCCGAAATGGTCAGGAAGCCGCCCCAAAGACTGAATCTATAAATGGACTTTTGTTGTTTAATGTACATGTAAAAATGTTAATTGTTATTTGAATATTAGGGGGGTATTATTAATCTAAAAGGGGAGGAATTGTAGTGTATGTGCCTTTAAGTCAGAACTACTTTTACAGCTCCTGTATACTGTAGTACCGGCAGTGACCACACCGGTATATAAGCTTTGCGCATGCCTCTGTAGCCCCAGTCTAGAGATTACCCTCCTCCAGTAAAGACCTGTTATTTGTTAATGTACAGCATCCGTGTGATTATTTATCCATTGAACCACGGATCTAACACTCTCCATTGTTCTTTCCAGCAGATTTGATGTACACGTCTCTCCAGGCCGAGACTCAAGGCTGCAATGTACAGGATGTAGATGGAGACCAAGATAAACCCTCCCCTTTAAGATAAAAACAGAAAATGCTGGAGAAACTCAGCAGGTCAAGCAGCATCTGTGAAGAGAGAATCAGAGTTAACGTTTCAGGTCGATGACCATTCATCAGAACTCCCCTTTAAGAATTGGCCGGTGCCATTGTGTCTGTGTTCCATTGCTGACTGACATCACATGAGCTTTGCCAGCGCTGTGAGTTAGTGCCTCGCTCCTTGGCCTTTGCGCCTTAAGACAGATGTGAAGCACCTGATTTAGCGCTCCAATCACCTCCAGGGGTGATAAAAGCCAAGTTTGCAGTCGGAGGCGATAATTAGCGCCAGGCGCTAATCTCTGCACCCAGCCAATAATTGCGTCCCACATGGGGCGATACCGAATTTCTCCCCCTATGTTTCTATGTAAGATGATGGACATATGTTTATTTTCAACATTTTCCGTTCCTTTTTTCAAATTCTCAGCTTTTTTATATCACTGTTCCACATTATTAACTGTTCAGCTGATTGAACTTTTGCAGTTTCAAGCAGTTAAAAAATGTACTGTAATTTTGGATTCCAAGCAGAAAAAGTAAAACTTTATCTGTGAGATAGTGCACAGTTCCACGGACAAGTGGAACCTCTCAAAACTCATCCAGGTAGCCATTATTAATAATTAAACATTGACAGTGTCAGCAGGCCACTGTACATGAACAGTATCATAGTCTAATCCAATCCTGTCCATACCCAACTTGGTAAAAGATGGAATACATGCTGTAGAGAGGGTAGTTTCAGACAAGAAAAGCATACAGAGACAATGGCCTGAATTTTAATCGTTTGGGGGGTTGGGAGCGGGGTGGGGGTGGGGAGGGGCTCGGAAGCGCAGGCCCTGCCAAATTTAACCGCAGGGCCTGATTTGCATTTGAAACCTCTGTTTCCCACCCGCAGCCAGCCAGATGGAGAGGCTGGCTGGCTGCGGGCAGGACAGCCTGCGGCACTAGGCTGCAGAGAGGAGGGAGGGAATCGCTTGCGGCCAGGGGCTGACTGGTGGGCCAGGGGCTCATTGAATGGGAGCCATAGGAGCACCGGGGTGTCAGGGGCTCAATGTGGGGGGTCAGGGGCTCATTGTGTCGGGGTCAGGGGCTCATTATGAGGGGGGTCAGGGGGCTCATTGTGTGGGGGGTCAGGGGGCTCATTGTGTGGGGGGTCAGGGGGCTCATTGTGTGGGGTCAGGGGCTCATTGTGTGGGGGGTCAGGGGGCTCATTGTGTGAGGGGTCAGGGGCCTCTGTATTGGGGGTCAGGGGGCTCATTGTGTGGGGTCAGGGGCCTCATTGTGTGGGGGTCAGGGGGCTCATTGTGTGAGGGGTCAGGGGCCTCTGTATTGGGGTCAGGGGGCTCATTGTGTGGGGTCAGGGGCTCATTGTGTGGGGGGTCAGGGGTTCATTGTTTGGGGGGTCAGGGGCTCATTGTGTGGGGGGTCAGGGGGCTCATTGTGTGGGGGGTCAGGGGCTCATTGTGTGGGGGGTCAGTGGCTCATTGTGAGGGGGTCAGTGGTTCATAGTGTGGGGGGTCAGGAGGCTCATTGTGTGGTGGGTCAGGGTCTCATTGTGTGGGGGTCAGGGGTTCATTGTGTTGGGGGTCAGGGGATTCATTGTGTAGGGGGTCGGGGGCTCATTGTGTGGGGGTCAGGGGTTCATTGTGTGGGGGTCAGGGGCTCATTGTGTGGGGGGTCAGGGGCTCATTGTGTGGGGGTCAGAGGCCCATTGCGTGGGAGTCAGGGGGCTCATTGTGTGGGGGTCAGGGGCTCATTGTGTGGGTGTCAGGGGCTCATTGGGGTCAGGGCGCTCATTGTTTGGGGGGTCAGGGGGCTCATTGTTTGGGGGTCAGGGGCTCATTGTGTGGGGGTCAGGGGCTCATTGTGCTGGTGGGTCAGGGGCTCATTGTGTGTGGGGTTAGGGGCTCATTGTGTGGGGGTCAGGGGCTCCTTGTGTGTGGGGCTTAGAGGCTCATTGTTTGGGGATCAGGGGATCATTGTGTGGGGGTTAGGGGCTAATTGTGGGGGGTCAGGGGGCTCATTGTGTTGGGGTCAGGGGGCTCATTGTGTGGGGGTCAGGGGGTCATTGTGTGGAGGTCAGGGGCTCATTGTGTGGGAGTCAGATGCTCATTGTGTGGGGGTCAGGGGCTCATTGTGGGGGGTCAGGGGCTCATTGTGTGGGGTGTCAGGGCTCATTGTGTTGGGGGTCAGGGGCTCATTGTGTGGTGGTCAGGGGCTCATTGTGTGGGTGTCAGGGGCTCATTGTGTGGGGGGTCAGGGATCATTGTGTTGGGGGTCAGGGGCTCATTGTGTGGGGGTCAGGGGCTCATTGTGTTGGGGGTCAGGGGCTCATTGTGTGGGGGGTCAGGGGCTCATTGTGAGGGGGTTGGGGCTCATTGTGTGGGGGTCAGGGGCTCATTGTGTGGGGGTCAGGGGGCTCATTGTGTGGGGGTCGGGGCTCATTGTGTGGGGATCAGGGGCTTATTGTGTGGGGGGTCAGGGGGCTCATTGTGTGGGGGTCTGGGGTTCATTGTGTTGGGGTCAGGGGGCTCATTGTGTGGGGTTCAGGGGGTCATTGTGTGGGGGTCAGGTGGTCATTGTGTGGGGATCAGCGGCTCATTGTGTGAGGGGTCAGGGGCTTATTGTGTGGGGGGTCAGGGGGCTCATTGTGTGGGGATCAGGGCCTCATTGTGTGGGGGTCAGGGGGTCATTGTGTGGGGGTCAGGGGGCTCATTGTGTGGGTGTCAGGGGGCTCATTGTGTGGGGGTCAGGGGCTCATTGTGTGGGGTGGTCAGGGGCTCATTGTGTGGGGGTCAGGGGGCTCATTGTGTGGGGTGGTCAGGGGCTCATTGTGTGGGGGTCAGGGGGCTCATTGTGTGGGGGTCAGGGGCTCATTGTGTGGGGTGGTCAGGGGCTCATTGTGTGGGGGTCAGGGGGCTCATTGTGTGTGTAATGCTATCAGCAAATAGTGATGTTATTTGCCTGTTTGATTATCATGTCTTACCAGCATAGTTGCCTGATTGATTGCTTGTGCCTGACCAGCAGAGGGCATGTGACCGAGACAAGCAAGGCAGTTGAGTTTAGTTTCAGTTTCGTTCTAGATGCATCACTAGCATCGTGTCTCCTGTAAAGCTGTATAAAGAGTTGAACAGACTTTAGATTAAAAGACATTCTCTTTCATAAATGTCTCGTCATTGAACCCACAAAGAAATCAATACATGGTGTCAGAAGTGGCTGAAAGAGAGGAAGAGGAAAACTCTGAAGTTAAATCAGCTCTCCACATATTAGCAAGCCAAAAGAGAACATCGTTACTTACCATTAGAGAATAGCTAATGAAATGAAAAATGGAAGGTTTACTCCCACCGGCGATGCTTCAGATGACAGGTAATGTGGCTGAAAATTGGAGGAGATTCAAACAACGTTTAGAGTTGTATTTATCAGCAATCGGAGCTGACGAGAAAGGTGATAAAATAAAAGCGTCACTGTTCTTACATGTCGTGGGTGATGAAGCGCTGGAGGTGTATAATAACTTCACATTCGCTGTTGATGGAGACAAAATGAAGCTAGATAAAATAATGGAACAGTTTGAGGCCTACTGCATACCTAAACGTAACGTGACGTTTGAGAGGCACAGATTTTTCACATGTGTACAGAAAACGGGTGAGACTATTGATCAGTATGTGACTGAACTGAGAAACAGAAGCAAATCGTGTGAATTTGGGGGACTGACAGACTCGCTGATAAAAGACAGACTGGTGTGTGGTATTCCAGATAATGGTCTAAGGGAAAGACTGCTAAAAGAGCAAGATCTAGAGTGGGAAAAGCCATAGCACTGTGTAGGGCTACAGAGACTGTGAAGTTGCAGGCAAAGGAACTGTTCAGTGACAGTAGCTGCAACGTGGATGCAGTGAGTAAGAACGGACACAAACCGTTTAACAAAAAGAGCGCCAATGTGAAAAAAGAGGCGTGGCCAGCGAACGAAAATGAAAGGGACAATCGAAAGTCATGCAGTCGATGCGGTACACAGCATCCACCAAAAAAGTGTCCAGCATATGGTAAAACATGCAATAGTTGCAACAAGAACAACCATTATGCCCGTTGCTGTAAGAACCAAATGCAACAAAGCAAGGTCCATGCAGTAGATGAAAGCGACATAGAGGAGTTCTATGTAGATGTTGTGTCTGAAAACAAAAAAGAAGAAAGAGACTGGATGTTGACACTAAAAGTGAATGACATACACATTCCATTTAAATTGGATACTGGAGCACAAGTTAATGTGATATCAGAGACTGATTTTAAGAAAATTAGACCCAGACCAAAGATACATGGAATAAAAGTGAAAGTGACAGGATACTCAGGTACTGAAATACCAGTGAAAGGAAGATGCATTGTCAAAGTAACACACAAGGACAGAGAGCACACGCTAGCATTAATCGTGGTGCCAAAGGATGTGCAAGCCATACTAGGTTTAAAAGCCTGTGAGAGACTGAACCTGGTAAAGAGAGTCCTCGTTGTGGAAAGCGAAGGAGAGACAGTCTATGATGAACTCATGAAAGAGTACAAAGACCTATTTAAGGGTCTAGGCTGCATTCCAGGAGAACACACGATCAGAGTAGATAAAAGTATGACACCGGTCATACATCCATGCAGAAAAGTTCCGTTTGCTCTTCAAAAGCAACTGAATGCAGAGTTGGACAGGATGGAAAGCCTGAACGTGATTCGGAAGATAGATGAGCCAACTGAGTGGGTGAGTTCCCTCGTCGTAGTGGACAAAAGGAATGGAAAGCGCAGAATTTGCCTGGATCCAAGAGATCTAAACAGAGCAATAAAGAGAGAGCACTTCAAGCTTCCTACACGTGAGGAAATCATGGCACAGTTTGCAAATGCAAAGTATTTCAGCAAGTTAGATGCATCATCAGGATTTTGGCAGATGAAATTGGACGAAGCAAGTTCAAGACTGTGCACATTCAACAGTCCATTTGGCAGATACAGATTCCTAAGGTTACCATTTGGCATTGCCTCAGCTCCTGAAGTGTATCACAAAACTATCCATATGATCTATGAGCACCTGGAGGGAGTTGATACATCAATGGATGACATCATAGTATGGGGAACCATGAGAACTGAGCTTGACGAGAGACTGAAAAAAGTGCTGGAAGCAACAAGGAAAACAAACCTGAAGCTGAATAGAGAGAAATGCCAGCTCAGGGTGATAGAACTGACATTCGTGGGAGATATCCTTAGCAGTGAGGGCATCAGACCAGATCCCAGAAAGGTGTCCGCCATTGAGAATATGCCAAAGCCACAATGCAAAAAGGACGTGCAGAGGTTAAATGGAATGATCAACTACATGGGTAAATTCATATCCAACCTCTCAGAAAAAATAGCGCCACTGAGAAGACTAACTGAAAAGAACATAGAATGGGAATGGAATCATGAGCATGAGAAGTCATGGAGCGATCTAAAGAAACTGCTCACAGAGGAACCAGTTCTGAGGTTTTATGACCCAGCGAGACCCATCAAGATATCATCAGATGCATCACAGAGTGGGCTCGGTGCCGTTCTTCTGCAACAATATGACTACTGGCAACCTATTGCATATGCATCGCGCTCAATGACAGACGCGGAGACGCGATATGCTCAAATAGAAAAGGAGCTGCTCAGCATCACATACGCCTGTGAAAGATTTCACCAGTTTGTGGCAGGACAAGCAATCAGTGTAGAGACTGACCATAAGCCCTTGATTGCATTGTTCCAAAAGCCACTAAATAGCTGTCCGCTTAGAATACAAAGAATGATGATCAGGCTGCAACGCTATACACTGAATGTTGCGTACACACCGGGTAAGCTGATGTATACAGCAGACACGTTGTCCAGAGCTGTTGACCCAAGTGAGCCCGCAAACACCACAATGGATGAAAAAGTGAACGCCTACGTGGACATGATCACAAGTGCACTGCCCATAGCAGATGCAAAAATGGAGCTCATAAAGACTGAGACAAACAAAGATGAAACAATGAGACGACTGAGAAAAAGCATCTTGGATGGATGGCCCAACATGAAGCAAGACTGCTCACCTGACATGGCAGAGTACTGGAACTGCAGGGCGGAACTATCAGTGGTCGAAGACATCATCTACAAAGGAAGTAAAATAGTTATCCCAAAGAGTCTGAGAAAAGAGATGTTAAAAAAGATCCATGGAGGACATCTGGGAATCGAAAAGTGTAAGAAAAGAGCACGAGAGGTGATGTACTGGCCACGAATCAACCAAGATGTGACAAATGAGGTGTCAAACTGCACAATATGCCTGAAATATCGAGCAAGCAATCCGGTAGAACCACTAAAGCCACACCCAGCGCCAGACAGACCTTACCAGAAGGTAGGCGCTGACCTATTCGTATGTCAAGGGAAGGACTATCTTGTAGTCACAGACTATTACTCCCTGTATCCAGAGGTTTGTAGACTGTACACCACCACTGCAGATGCTGTGATAACATGTATGAAAGCCATATTCTCCAGACATGGCGTGGCAAGCGAGGTCTTCACAGACAACGGACCCCAGTTTTACAATGCAAGTTTCCGACACTTTGCCAAAGAGTGGGACTTTGTCCACACAACGTCAAGTCCTCACTTTCCACAGTCCAATGGTTTAGTGGAAAAATCGGTCCAGACAGTGAAAAGACTGATGTACAAGGCAAAAGACAGTGGAACTGACTTCTACCAGAGCATGCTTGTATACCGCACAACGCCGCTCGAGTGTGGTATGTCACCAGCCCAACTCCTTATGGGACGTCGGCTAAGGTCAAACCTACCCATCCCGGAGAACCTCCTGAAAACAAAAGAGGGGGAGAAAGTGAGGAAGTTCAAAGAACAACAGAAAGAAAAGCAAAAGTACTACTATGACAGAGGAACACAAAACCTACCTGAACTCCACACTGGTGACCAAGTAAGGTTCAAAGACAAAACAAACACATGGACTCAGAAGGGAACTGTCCTGAGTGAAGTTCAACCAAGATCATACACCATTCAGACAGATGAGGGTGCTGTTCTGAGAATAAATCGTCGAGATCTTCTCATGGGACCAGCCACAGCAGGTCAAGAGACTGATACTGTTGAACAACCTGATCACACAGCTGAGAACCAATCATCTGAGGCAACAACTCAGATTCAAGGACAATCAATCAGAAAATCCTCAAGACACGTGAAGCCTCCTGAGAGACTCATTGAGCAAATTTAACAACTATTGTTATAGAAGGAAGTAATGTTATCTTATTCTTTCTTCAAGTTCTAGTGTATTGACATATTTCATGTGAACACACAAAGCAAGGTTAAAAAACCTTGATCATGATAATGATAATGTAAGTTCATTAAGTGTTACAGTTAAAATGCAGATTAATACAAAGAAACATAGAAACATAGAGATAGGAACAGGAGTAGGCCATTCGGCCCTTCGAGCCTGCTCCGCCATTCAATGAGATCATGGCTGATCTTCGTCTGAGATCATAGCTGATCTTACCAGTTCAGTACCCCGTCCCCGCCTTTTCTCCGTAACCCTTAATCCCCTTAGCCTTCAGAAATATATCCAATTCTCTCTTGAAAATATTTATTGAATTAGCCTTCACAGCCCTCTGTGGCAGGGAATTCCACAGGCTCACCACTCTTTGAGTGAAGAAATTCTTCCTCATCTCTGTTTTAAATGATTTGCCCGCTATTTTTAGACTGTGGCCCCTGGTTCTGTGCTCCCCGGCCATTGGAAACATTCTCTCTGAATTCAGCCTGTCCAGGCCTGCCATAATTTTATATGTTTCGATGAGATCCCCTCTCAATCTTCTAAACTCCAGTGAGTACAAGCCCAAACTATTTAATCTCTCTTCGTAGGTCATTCCCGCCATTCCAGGTATCAGCCTGGTGAATCGCCGTTGCACTCTTTCCATGGCAAGAACATCCTTCCGCAGATGGGGCGACCAAAACTGTACACAATACTCCAGATGCGGTCTCACCAGCACCTTGTACAGCTGTAGTAAGGTATCCCTATTCCTATACTCGAACCCCCTTGATATGAAGGCCAACATACCATTTGCCTTCTTAATCGCCTGTTGCACCTGCATGCTCTCCTTCAGTGACTGGTGCACAAGAACACCCAGGTCCCTCTGCACTTCCCCATCTCCCAATCTATTGCCATTTAGATAATAATCTACCCTCCTGTTTTTACCCCCAAAGTGGATAACCTCGCATTTATCCACATTATAGTGCATCTGCCACGTATCCGCCCATTCCCCCAACCTGTCCAAATCGCACTGTAGCCTCCTGACATCCTCATCAGAGCCCACCCCTCCTCCTAGTTTAGTGTCGTCAGCGAATTTGGAAATATTGCATCCAATTCCCTGATCCAGATCATTTATATATATTGTGAACAGCTGGGGTCCCAGGACAGATCCTTGCGGCACCCCACTGGTCACTGCCTGCCACTCCGAAAACGAGCCGTTTATTCCAACTCTCTGTTTTCTATCCGCCAGCCAGTTCTCTATCCACGTTAATACTTTGCCCCCAATTCCATGAGCCTTAATTTTGCATGATAATCTTTTGTGTGGAACCTTATCGAAGGTTTTCTGGAAGTCAAGGTACACCACATCCACTGGCTCTCCCCCATCTATTTTACCAGTTACTTCCTCAAAAAATTCCAGCAGATTAGTCAAACACGATTTACCCTTTGTAAATCCATGTTGACTCTGTCCGATCCTTTCCCCATTTGTCAAGTGCTCCGCTATTTTATTACTATTGTTAGTTAAAAGTAAAATACTTTTGTTTTAAGAAAAGGAGATGTAATGATATCAGCAAATAGTGAAGTTATTTGCCTGTTTGATTATCATGTCTTACCAGCATAGTTGCCTGATTGATTGCTTGTGCCTGACCAGCAGAGGGCATGTGACCGAGACAAGCAAGGCAGCTGAGTTTAGTTTCAGTTTCATTCTAGATGCATCACTAGCATCGTGTCTCCTGTAAAGCTGTATAAAGAGTTGAACAGACTTTAGATTAAAAGACATTGGCCTAGAAATTGAGTTTTGGCTTAGCCAGGGCTTTAGCACTGGAAGTTAGTGCCGGCGCTAAGTCCCCCTGCGCGCGCCAAAAATTCAGCAGGGCCGCGCCCAAACGGCTGCCGGCGCTACTGAAGGGTCTTTGCGGCGGTAAATCGGCGCTAACTGCCGTTTCGCGCCGCAATTCCGGCGCTGCGGCACCCGATGCGGTGCGGCAGGCTCGGGAAGTGCAGGCCTCCTCCTTCCCTTAAGGAGGAGCTGCCTGCACCCGATCGCGGCCCGCGAAAATCTTTTAAAAAATGAGCCCGGCACCTCGGACAAGTGCCGGGCTTGCTTCTGTTCCGGGGGGGGGGGGGGGGAAGTCCGGGGAGGGAGCTGCGGCCAGGCGGCCGGCGGGAAAGCGGCCGGCCGCCGCGGGGCCTTTAATGCGCCGGCGCAAAGACTCGTAAGACTCTGTTGCCAGAGTCTTAGTTGCGGCTGTCACGGGCGAGGCGGCCGCAACTGAATTTCGGCGCTGGGGCCCGTCGGCATGGCAACCGGGACGCTGCGCACACCAATGACGTCATCGGTGCCGGCGCAGCGCTACCGGTCTACCGCGGCGTAAGGGCCCCAGGCAATTTCGGCGCCGGCGCCAAATGCAGCGCTAGGCCCTCTAGCGCCGCAAAATCGGCGCTAAGGGCACTCAATTTCTAGGCCATTCTCTTTCATAAATGTCTCGTCATTGAACCCACAAAGAAATCAATACAGGGTGGGGGTCAGGGACCATATAGCATGGGGGTCAGGGGCTCATTGTGTTGGGGGTCAGGGGGCTCATTGTGTGGGGGATCAGGGGCTCATTGTGTTGGGGTCAGAGGCTCATTGTGTGGGGGGTCAGGTGTTCATTGTGTGGGGGGCTCAGGGGTTCATTGTGTGGGGGTCAGGGGTACATTGTGTTGGGGGTCAGGGGACTCATTGTGTGGGGGGTCAGGGGCGCATTGTGTGGGGGTCAGGGGCTCATTGTGCTGGTTGGTCAGGGGCTCATTGTGTGTGGGGTTAGGGGCTCATTGTGTGGGGGTCAGGGGCTCATTGTGTGTGGGGGTTAGAGGCTCATTGTTTGGAGGTCAGTGGATCATTGTGTGGGGGTTAGGGGCTCATTGTGGGGGGTCAGGGGGCTCATTGTGTTGGGTTCAGGGGGCTCATTGTGTGGGGGTCAGGGGGTCATTGTGTGTGGGGTCAGGGGGTCATTGTGTGGGGGTCAGGGGCTCAATGTTTGGGGGTCAGGGACTCATTGTGTGGGGGTCAGGGGCTCATGGTGTGGGGGTCAGGGGCTCATTTTGTGGGAGTCAGGTGCTCATTGTGTGGGGCTCGGGGGCTCATTTTGTGGGGGTCAGGGGCTCATTGTGTGGGGTCAGGGGCTCATTGTGTGGGGGGTCAGGGGCTCATTGTGTTGGGGGTCAGGGGCTCATTGTGTGGGGGGTCAGGGGCTCATTGTGTGGGGATCAGGGGCTCATTGTGAGGGTGTTGGGGCTAATTGTGTGGGGGGTCAGGGGCTCATTGTGTGGGGGTCAGGGGGGGCTCATTGTGTGGGGGTCGGGGCTCATTGTGTGGGGGTCAGGGGCTTATTGTGTGGAGTTCAGGGGGCTCATTGTGTGGGGGTCAGGGGTTCATTGTGTTGGGGTCAGGGGGCTCATTGTGTGGGGGTCAGGGGGTCATTGTGTGGGGGGGTCAGGGGCTTATTGTTTGGGGGGTCAGGGGGCTCATTGTGTGGGGGTTTGGGGGTCATTGTGTGGGGGTCAGGGGGCTCATTGTGTCGGGGTCAGAGGCGCATTGTGTGGGGGGTCAGGGGTTCATTGTGTGGGGGGGTCAGGGGTTCGTTGTGTGGGGGTCAGGGGTTCATTGTGTGGGGGTCAGGGGCTCATTGTGTGGGGGTCAGGGGCTCATTGTGTGGGGGGTCAGGGGATCATTGTGTGGGGGGTCAGGGGTCTCATTGTTTGGGGGTCAGGGGGTTCAGTGTGTGCGGGTCAGGGCCTCTGTGTGGGGGTTACAAGGTCATTGTGTGGGGGTCAGGGGGCTCATTGTGTGAGAGGTCGGGCTCATTGTGTGGGGGTCAGGGGGGTCATTGTGTTGGGGTCAGGGGGCTCATTGTGTGGTGGGTCAGGGGGTCATTGTGAGGGGGGTCAGGTGTTCATTGTGTGGGGGTCAGTGGTTCATTGTGTGGGGTCAGGGGCTCAATGTGTGAGGGGTCCAGGGGTCATTGTGTGGGGGGTCAGGGACTCAATGTGTGGGGGGTCAGGGGTTCATTGTGTGGGGGTCAGGCGTTCATTGTGTGGGGGTCGGGGGTTCATTGTGTGGGGGTCAGGGGCTCATTGTGTGGGAGGTCAGGGGATCATTGTGTGGGGATCAGGGGGCTCATTGTGTGGGGTTCAGGGGGTCATTGTGTGGGGGTCAGGGGGTCATTGTGTGGGGATCAGGGGGCCCATTGTGTGGGGGATCAGGGGGCTCATTGTGTGGGGGTCAGGCGCTCATTGTGTGGGGGGGTCAGGGGTTCATTGTGTGCGGGTCAGCGGTTCATTGTGTGAGGCTCGGGCTCATTCTGTGGGGCTCAGGGGTTCATTGTGTGGGGTCAGGGGCTCAATGTGTGAGGGGTCCAGGGGACATTGTGTGGGGGGTCAGGGGCTCAATGTGTGGGGGGTCAGGGGTTCATTGTGTGGGGGTCAGGCGTTCATTGTGTGGGGGTCGGGGGTTCATTGTGTGGGGGTCAGGGGCTCATTGTGTGGGAGGTCAGGGGATCATTGCGTGGGGATCAGGGGGCTCATTTTGTGGCGGTCAGGGGGTCATTGTGTGGGGGTCAGGGGGTCATTGTGTGGGGATCAGGGGGCTCATTGTGTGGGGGATCAGGGGGCTCATTGTGTGGGGGTCAGGGGCTCATTGTGTGGGGGGTCAGTGGTTCATTGTGTACGGGTCAGCGGTTCATTGTGTGAGGGTCGGGCTCATTCTGTGGGGCTCAGGGGTTCATTGTGTGGGGGTCAGGGGTTCATTGTGTGGGGGGTCAGGGGGCTCATTGTGTGGGGGGTTAGGGGGTTCAGTGTGTGGGGGGTCAGGGGGCTCATTGTGTGGGGGTCAGGGGCTCATTGTGTGGGGGCCAGGGGCTCATTGTGTGGGGGTCAGGGGCTCATTGTGTGGGTGTCAGGGACTCATTGTGTGGGGTCAGGGGACTCATTGGGGGGTCAGGGGGCTCATTGTTTGGGGGTCAGGGGCTCATTGTGCTGGTTGGTCAGGGGCTCATTGTGTGTGGGGTTAGGGGCTCATTGTGTGGGGGTCAGGGGCTCATTGTGTGTGGGGGTTAGAGACTCATTGTTTGGAGGTCAGGGGATCATTGTGTGGGGGTTAGGGGCTCATTTTGTGGGGGTCAGGGGCTCATTGTGTGGGTGTCAGGGGCTCATTGTGTTGGGGGTCAGGGGCTCATTGTGTGGGGGGTCAGGGGCTCATTGTGTGGGGGGTCAGGGGCTCATTGTGAGGGCGTTGGGGCTAATTGTGTGGGGGGTCAGGGGGTCATTGCGTGGGGGTCAGGGGGGCTCATTGTGTGGGGGTCGGGGCTCATTGTGTGGGGGTCAGTGGGCTCATTGTGTGGGGGTCAAGGGGTCATTGTGTGGGGGGTCAGGGGCTTATTGTTTGGGGGGTCAGGGGGCTCATTGTGTGGGGGTTTGGAGGTCATTGTGTGGGGGTCAGGGGGCTCATTGTGTCGGGGTCAGAGGCTCATTGTGTGGGGGGTCAGGGGTTCATTTTGTGGGGGGTCAGGGGTTCATTGTGTGGGGGTCAGGGCTTCATTGTGTGGGGGTCAGGGGCTCATTGTGTGGGGGTCAGGGGCTCATTGTGTGGGGGGTCAGGGGATCATTGTGTGGGTGGTCAGGGGTCTCATTGTTTGGGGGGTCAGGGGGTTCAGTGTGTGCGGGTCAGGGCCTCTGTGTGGGGGTTACAGGGTCATTGTGTGGGGGTCAGGGGGCTCATTGTGTGAGAGGTCGGGCTCATTGTGTGGGGGTCAGGGGGGTCATTGTGTTGGGGGTCAGGGGGTTCATTGTGTGGGGGTCAGTGGTTCATTGTGTGGGGTCAGGGGCTCAATGTGTGAGGGGTCCAGGGGTCATTGTGTGGGGGGTCAGGGACTCAATGTGTGGGGGGTCAGGCGTTCATTGTGTGGGGGTCGGGGGTTCATTGTGTGGGGGTCAGGGGCTCATTGTGTGGGAGGTCAGGGGCTCATTGTGTGGGGATTAGGTGGCTCATTGTGTGGGGGTCAGGGGGTCATTGTGTGGGGGGTCAGGGGTTCATTGTGTACGGGTCAGCGGTTCATTGTGTGAGGGTCGGGCTCATTCTGTGGGGCTCAGGGGTTCATTGTGTGGGGGTCAGGGGTTCATTGTGTGGGGGGTCAGGGGGCTCATTGTGTGGGGGGTTAGGGGGTTGAGTGTGGGGGGGGTCAGGGGCTCATTGTGTGGGGGTCAGAGGCTCATTGTGTGGGGGTCAGGGGGCTCATTGTGTGGGGGTCAGGGGCTTATTGTGTGGGTGTCAGGGCCTCATTGTTTGGGGGGTCAGGGGGCTCATTGTTTGGGGGTCAGGGGCTCATTTTGTGGGGGTCAGGGGCTCATTGTGCTGGTGGGTCAGGGGCTCATTGTGTGTGGGGTTAGGGGCTCATTGTGGGGGGGTCAGGCGGCTCATTGTGTTGGGGTCAGGGGGCTCATTGTGTGGGGGTCAACGGGTCATTGTGTGTGGGGTCAGGGGGTCATTGTGTGGGGGGCCAGAGGCTCAATGTTTGGGGGTCAGGGGCTCATTGTGTGGAGGTCAGGGGGTCAGGGGCTCATTGTGTGGGGGTCAGGGGCTCATTGTGTGGGAGTCAGGTGCTCATAATGTGGGTGTCAGGGGCTCATTGTGTGGGGGTCAGGGGCTCATTGTGTGGGGGTCAGGGGCTAAATGTGTGGGGGGTCAGGGGCTCATTGTGTTGGGGGTCAGGGGCTCATTGTGTGGGGGGTCGGGGCCCATTGTGTGGGGAGTCAGGGGCTCATTGTGTCGGGGTTAGAGGCAAATTGTGTGGGGGGTCAGGGGCTCATTGTGTGGGGGTCAGGGGCTCATTGTGTGGGGGTCAGGGGCTCATTGTGTTGGGGGTCAGGGGCTCATTGTGTGGGGGGTCGGGGCTCATTGTGTGGGGAGACAGGGGCTCATTGTGAGGGGGTTGGGGCTTATTGTGTGGGGGGTCAGGGGCTCATTGTGTGGGGGTCAGGGGGCTCATTGTGTGGGGGTCGCGGCTCATTGGTTGGGGTCAGGGGCTTATTGTGTGGGGGGTCAGGGGGCTCATTGTGTGGGGTTCAGGGGTTCATTGTGTTAGGGTCAGGGGGCTCTTTGTGTGGGGGTCAGGGGCTCATTGTGTGGGGCGTCAGGGGCTTTTTGTATTGGGGGTCAGGGGCTCATTGTGTGGGGGTCAGGGGCTCATTGTGTGGGGGTCAGGGGCTCATTGTGTGGGAGTCAGGGGCTCATTGTGCTGGTGGGTCAGGGGCTCATTGTGCGTGGGGTTAGGGGCTCATTGTGTGGGGGGTCAGGGGTTCATTGTGTGTGGGGGTTAGAGGCTCATTGTGGGGGGGTCAGGGGATCATTGTGTGGGGGTTAGGGGCTCATTGTGGGGGGTCAGGGGGCTCATTGTGTTGGGGTCAGGGGGCTCATTGTGTGGGGTCAGGGGCTCATTGTGTGTGGGGGTTAGAGGCTCATTGTTTGGGGGTCAGGGGATCATTGTGTGGGGGTTAGGGGCTCATTGTGGGGGGTCAGGGGGCTCATTGTTTTGGGGTCAGGGGGCTAATTGTATGGGTGTCAGGGGGTCATTGTGTGTGGGGTCAGGGGGTCATTGTGTGGGGGGTCAGGGGCTCAATGTTTGGGGCTCAGGGGCTCATTGTTTGGGGGTCAGGGGCTCATTGTGTGGGGGTCAGGTGCTCATTGTGTGGGGGGTCAGGGGGCTCATTGTGTGGGGGTCAGGGACCTCATTACGTGGGGGTCAGGGGCTCATTGTGTCGGGGGCAGAGGTTCATTGTGTGGGGGGTCAGGGGTTCATCGTGTGTGGGGGTCAGGGGTTCATTGTGTGGGGGGTCAGAGGATCATTGTGTGGGGGGTCAGGGGGCTCATTGTTTGGGGGGTCAGGGGGTTCAGTTTGTGGGCGTCAGGGCCTCAATGTGTGGGGGTTACGGGGTCAATGTGTGGGGGTCAGGGGGCTCATTGTGTGAGAGGTCTGGGGCTCATTGTGTGGGGGTCAGGGGGCTCATTGTGTGGGGGTCAGGGGTTCATTGTGTGGGGTCAGGAGCTCAATGTGTGGGGGGTCCAGGGGTCATTGTGTGGGGGTCAGGGGCTCAATGTGTGGGGGGTCAGGGGTTCATTGTGTGGGGGTCAGGCGTCCATTGTGTGGGGGTCAGGGGTTCATTGTGTGGGGGGTCAGGGATTCATTGTATGGGGGTCAGGGATTCATTGTGTGGGGGTCAGGTTCTCATTGTGTGGGTGTCGGGGGCTCATTGTGTGGGAGTCAGGTTCTCATTGTGTTGGGGGTCAGGGGCTCATTGTGTGGTGGGTCAGGGGCTCATTGTGTGGGGGTCAGAGGTTCAATGCGTGGGGGTCAGGGGGCTCCTTGTGTGGGGGTCAGGGGCTCACTGTGTGGGGGTCAGGGGCTCATTGTGTGGTGGGTCAGGGGCTCATTGTGTGGGGGTCAGAGGTTCATTGTGTACGGGTCAGCGGTTCATTGTGTGAGGGTCGGGCTCATTCTGTGGGGCTCAGGGGTTCATTGTGTGGGGGTCAGGGGTTCATTGTGTGGGGGGTCAGGGGGCTCATTGTGTGGGGGGTTAGGGGGTTCAGTGTGTGGGGGGTCAGGGGGCTCATTGTGTGGGGGTCAGGGGCTCATTGTGTGGGGGTCAGGGGCTCATTGTGTGGGTGTCAGGGACTCAGTGTGTGGGGTCAGGGGACTCATTGGGGGGTCAGGGGGCTCATTGTTTGGGGGTCAGGGGCTCATTGTGCTGGTTGGTCAGGGGCTCATTGTGTGTGGGGTTAGGGGCTCATTGTGTGGGGGTCAGGGGCTCATTGTGTGTGGGGGTTAGAGACTCATTGTTTGGAGGTCAGGGGATCATTGTGTGGGGGTTAGGGGCTCATTTTGTGGGGGTCAGGGGCTCATTGTGTGGGTGTCAGGGGCTCATTGTGTTGGGGGTCAGGGGCTCATTGTGTGGGGGGTCAGGGGCTCATTGTGTGGGGGGTCAGGGGCTCATTGTGAGGGCGTTGGGGCTAATTGTGTGGGGGGTCAGGGGGTCATTGCGTGGGGGTCAGGGGGGCTCATTGTGTGGGGGTCAGGGGGGCTCATTGTGTGGGGGTCAGGGGGCTCATTGTGTGGGGGTCAAGGGGTCATTGTGTGGGGGGTCAGGGGCTTATTGTTTGGGGGGTCAGGGGGCTCATTGTGTGGGGGTTTGGAGGTCATTGTGTGGGGGTCAGGGGGCTCATTGTGTCGGGGTCAGAGGCTCATTGTGTGGGGGGTCAGGGGTTCATTTTGTGGGGGGTCAGGGGTTCATTGTGTGGGGGTCAGGGCTTCATTGTGTGGGGGTCAGGGGCTCATTGTGTGGGGGTCAGGGGCTCATTGTGTGGGGGGTCAGGGGATCATTGTGTGGGTGGTCAGGGGTCTCATTGTTTGGGGGGTCAGGGGGTTCAGTGTGTGCGGGTCAGGGCCTCTGTGTGGGGGTTACAGGGTCATTGTGTGGGGGTCAGGGGGCTCATTGTGTGAGAGGTCGGGCTCATTGTGTGGGGGTCAGGGGGGTCATTGTGTTGGGGGTCAGGGGGTTCATTGTGTGGGGGTCAGTGGTTCATTGTGTGGGGTCAGGGGCTCAATGTGTGAGGGGTCCAGGGGTCATTGTGTGGGGGGTCAGGGACTCAATGTGTGGGGGTCAGGCATTCATTGTGTGGGGGTCGGGGGTTCATTGTGTGGGGGTCAGGGGCTCATTGTGTGGGGGTCAGGGGCTCATTGTGTGGGAGGTCAGGGGCTCATTGTGTGGGGATTAGGGGGCTCATTGTGTGGGGGTCAGGGGGTCATTGTGTGGGGGGTCAGGGGTTCATTGTGTACGGGGTCAGCGGTTCATTGTGTGAGGGTCGGGCTCATTCTGTGGGGCTCAGGGGTTCATTGTGTGGGGGTCAGGGGTTCATTGTGTGGGGGGTCAGGGGGCTCATTGTGTGGGGGATTAGGGGGTTGAGTGTGGGGGGGGTCAGGGGCTCATTGTGTGGGGGTCAGAGGCTCATTGTGTGGGGGTCAGGGGGCTCATTGTGTGGGGGTCAGGGGCTCATTGTGTGGGTGTCAGGGACTCATTGTGTGGGGTCAGGGCCTCATTGTTTGGGGGGTCAGGGGGCTCATTGTTTGGGGGTCAGGGGCTCATTTTGTGGGGGTCAGGGGCTCATTGTGCTGGTGGGTCAGGGGCTCATTGTGTGTGGGGTTAGGGGCTCATTGTGGGGGGGTCAGGCGGCTCATTGTGTTGGGGTCAGGGGGCTCATTGTGTGGGGGTCAACGGGTCATTGTGTGTGGGGTCAGGGGGTCATTGTGTGGGGGGCCAGAGGCTCAATGTTTGGGGGTCAGGGGCTCATTGTGTGGAGGTCAGGGGTCAGGGGCTCATTGTGTGGGGGTCAGGGGCTCATTGTGTGGGGGTCAGGGGCTCATTGTGTGGGGGTCAGGGGCTAAATGTGTGGGGGGTCAGGGGCTCATTGTGTTGGGGGTCAGGGGCTCATTGTGTGGGGGGTCGGGGCCCATTGTGTGGGAGTCAGGGGCTCATTGTGAGGGGGTTGGGGCTTACTGTGTGGGGGTTCAGGGGCTCATTGTGTGGGGTCAGGGGGCTCATTGTGTGGGGGTCGCGGCTCATTGGTTGGGGTCAGGGGCTTATTGTGTGGGGGGTCAGGGGGCTCATTGTGTGGGGTTCAGGGGTTCATTGTGTTAGGGTCAGGGGGCTCTTTGTGTGGGGGTCAGCGGCTCGTTGTGTGGGGCGTCAGGGGCTTTTGTATTGGGGGTCAGGGGGCTCATTGTGTGGTGGTCAGGGCCTCATTGTGTGGGGGTTAGGGGGTCACGGCCTCATTGTGTGGGGGTCAGAGGCTCATTGTGTGGGGGTCAGGGGGCTCATTGTGTGGGGGTCAGGGGCTCATTGTGTGTGGGGTTAGGGGCTCATTGTGGGGGGGTCAGGCGGCTCATTGTGTTGGGGTCAGGGGGCTCATTGTGTGGGGGTCAACGGGTCATTGTGTGTGGGGTCAGGATGTCATTGTGTGGGGGGCCAGAGGCTCAATGTTTGGGGGTCAGGGGCTCATTGTGTGGAGGTCAGGGGGTCAGGGGCTCATTGTGTGGGGGTCAGGTTCTCATTGTGTGGAGTCAGGTGCTCATAATGTGGGTGTCAGGGGCTCATTGTGTGGGGGTCAGGGGCTCATTGTGTGGGGGTCAGGGGCTAAATGTGTGGGGGGTCAGGGGCTCATTGTGTTGGGGGTCAGGGGCTCATTGTGTGGGGGGTCGGGGCCCATTGTGTGGGGAGTCAGGGGCTCATTGTGAGGGGGTTGGGGCTTACTGTGTGGGGGGTCAGGGGCTCATTGTGTGGGGGTCAGGGGGCTCATTGTGTGGGGGTCGCGCTCATTGGTTGGGGTCAGGGGCTTATTGTGTGGGGGTCAGGGGGCTCATTGTGTGGGGTTCAGGGGTTCATTGTGTTAGGGTCAGGGGGCTCTTTGTGTGGGGGTCAGCGGCTCGTTGTGTGGGCGTCAGGGGCTTTTTGTATTGGGGTCAGGGGGCTCATTGTGTGGTGGTCAGGGCCTCATTGTGTGGGGGTTAGGGGGTCACGGCCTCATTGTGTGGCGGTTAGGGGGTCATTGAGTGGGGGGTCAGGGGGCTCATTGTGTGGGGGTCAGGGGCTCATTGTGTGGGGTGGTCAGGGGCTCATTGTGTGGGGGTCAGGGGGCTTATTGTGTGGCGGTCAGGGACCTCGTTGCGTGGGGGATCAGGGGCTCATTGTGTCGGGGTTAGAGGCAAATTGTGTGGGGGGTCAGGGGCTCATTGTGTGGGGTCAGGGGCTCATTGTGTGGGGGTCAGGGGCTCATTGTGTTGGGGGTCAGGGGCTCATTGTGTGGGGAGTCAGGGGCTCATTGTGAGGGGGTTGGGGCTTATTGTGTGGGGGGTCAGGGCTCATTGTGTGGGGGTCAGGGGGCTCATTGTGTGGGGGTCGCGGCTCATTGGTTGGGGTCAGGGGCTTATTTTGTGGGGGGTCAGGGGGCTCATTGTGTGGGCGTCAGGGCCTCAATGTGTGGGGGTTACGGGGTCAATGTGATGGGGGTCAGGGGGCTCATTGTGTGAGAGGTCTGGGGCTCATTGTGTGGGGGTCAGGGGGCTCATTGTGTGGGGGTCAGGGGTTCATTGTGTGGGGTCAGGGGCTCAATGTGTGGGGGGTCCAGGGGTCATTGTGTGGGGGGTCAGGGGCTCAATGTGTGGGGGGTCAGGGGTTCATTGTGTGGGGGTCAGGCGTCCATTGTGTGGGGGTCAGGGGTTCATTGTGTGGGGGGTCAGGGATTCATTGTGTGGGGGTCAGGGATTCATTGTATGGGGTCAGGGATTCATTGTGTGGGGGTCAGGTTCTCATTGTGTGGGTGTCGGGGGCTCATTGTGTGGGAGTCAGGTTCTCATTGTGTTGGGGGTCAGGGGCTCATTGTGTGGTGGGTCAGGGGCTCATTGTGTGGGGGTCAGAGGTTCAATGCGTGGGGGTCAGGGGGCTCTTGTGTGGGGGTCAGGGGCTCACTGTGTGGGGGTCAGGGGCTCATTGTGTGGTGGGTCAGGGGCTCATTGTGTGGGGGTCAGAGGTTCATTGTGTGGGGGTTAGGGGATCATTGTGTGGGGTTAGGGGCTCATTGTGGGGGGTCAGGGGGCTCATTGTGTTGGGGTCAGGGGGCTCATTGTGTGGGGTCAGGGGCTCATTGTGTGTGGGGGTTAGAGGCTCGTTGTTTGGGGGTCAGGGGATCATTGTGTGGGGGTTAGGGGCTCATTGTGGGGGGTCAGGGGGCTCATTGTTTTGGGGTCAGGGGGCTAATTGTATGGGTGTCAGGGGGTCATTGTGTGTGGGGTCAGGGGGTCATTGTGTGGGGGCTCAGGGGCTCAATGTTTGGGGCTCAGGGGCTCATTGTTTGGGGGTCAGGGGCTCATTGTGTGGGGGTCAGGTGCTCATTGTGTGGGGGGTCAGGGGGCTCATTGTGTGGGGTCAGGGACCTCATTACGTGGGGGTCAGGGGCTCATTGTGTCGGGGGCAGAGGTTCATTGTGTGGGGGGTCAGGGGTTCATCGTGTGGGGGGTCAGGGGTTCATTGTGTGGGGGTCAGGGGTGAATTGTGTGGGGGTCAGGGGCTCATTGTGTGGGGGGTCAGAGGATCATTGTGTGGGGGGTAGGGGGCTCATTGTTTGGGGGGTCAGGGGGTTCAGTTTGTGGGCGTCAGGGCCTCAATGTGTGGGGGTTACGGGGTCAA